>NW_026526843.1:6511962-7140942 GCF_024362965.1 Panthera pardus
CTAGCCTCAGACCAGCGAACTTCACTTCCTTTCTAACTCTGAGAGCCATAGGGGCTTCTTGGACACATGTTTGAGGGAAGAAATAAGCGTATAAAAATAAAAAAAAACATATGAAGGGAAAACTAAGTGGGGGGGGGGTAAGTAGAGAGAGCAAGACAGAGAGGGTGAGAAAAAAGAAAATTAAAAAAAAAGGGGAAAGGTCAATTATTGTTGGAAGGTAGAGTGCTAACGGCAACATCTACAGGCCCTTCGCAGAAGCACCGGAGCTCTGGGGTGCCTGAAGCTGGCTTCAGGGAGAAGTACTTTCCCAGTGCACGGTATTTGATTATTTGGAACACATCAGCGGTTCTCCCGATAACAAGACACAAGGCAGGCAATCCTTGGCAGTTTTCTTCCCACAAACGCACTCGTCGTCCAAGGTTCCTGACATAACTACACTATTCATGGGGTTCCCAGGATGAGATGGCTGCCCGCAAGCCAACTGGGCAAATCCCAGGTGTCCACACCCCCATCCCAGACCTAGGTACCAAGACAGAATGGCTTTTGTCCTCTCCTCCACCCTCCCTGAGAAGTATAAGCTGCCTGGGTGACCAGATAGCTCATGGAGCAGAGGCTCAAATATTCTCTGGGAAAGTCCCACCCCCATCCCTTTCCCACTGACCTTTCCAAAATTCATTTGGCTTTGTTTTAGGCTCTACAAGTTATGAAAGTTAGCTTCCAGGGGAGCTAGAGATGAGGCATTCCCAATGTGGGATTTAGACCTCTGTTAATTTCCACCCAACTGCCAGAGTATAGTTTGGGGGCTGCTTCTCCCTCATATCTAGACAATGACGCAAAACCTGTTGATTTGTTTAGACACAAATTGTCCCTTAGCAGGACAGATGGTATTCAACAGAATGGAATAATTAGGAGATTTAAGCAAAATAATTATGTGGGAAAATATAGCTGGAGTCAAGCGTGCCTGGTAATCTATCTATATGAAGAATTCATTTTTTAAATGTGCATAAAAATTGTCATTCTAGATTCCATTGCCTTGTTACCCTGAAGTAAAACAATACTTTATCGATGAGAGATGTTTCATATCATGCTGTTAAAGACAAACACGATTTTTTAAGAATCGTGGGAACAGTGACATGAAACGTTCAGTTTATTTTCATCTCTTCCTGGGGAAACTGAAGTTCCTGGTGAAACAACTTTATGAGGCAACGGCTTAATTACACTAAATGGTTTTTGAAAAATAACACCGTGGGGTGGGGGTCGGGGGGTGGCAGGAGCCACCTTGTTAAGTTGCTGTTTTGACGTTGAGCTGCCTTTGGCTTTCCATAGCTCGGGGTCCAAGAGATGGGACTCTTTTCTGAAACATACATTTCTTTAAAGGAAAGCTTCGTGTCTAATGCTCTTTACTAGGCACACGTTAAGTCCTCGGCCCACACAAGGGACGATGAAAGGGCCTGCCCGAAACATTTAATCTTGAGACAGCTGACTCCTGGAGCAAACAGGAGGCCAAACTGCTTCTTGCCTCCCCCATGGCCAGTGCCACCAAGCTGTCTTTCACTTGTGTGATCTGACAAAGGCAACGAACGTGATTTGGGCCCAGCACCTTGATGGCGTACCCAGCCAGAAGGACAATTGCAATAATACCCGCCCAGTTCAAAAGGTCTGGGGCCAGGGGAAAGAGTGGACTTTGAATTCATTGCATTTGGGATATTTGCATTTTATTTAAGCGAGGCATCGGGTCTTGATCTCCAAAAGTCATTCCAACTTTACAATTCTGGAATTTCTTGCCATTATCTACCAAAGCTGAACACGCACAACCTCGGACTCAGTAATTCTGAGTGTACTCAGAATTATAATTATAATTATAATTATTTTATAAATATTTTATAAATATTTATAAAAATTCTGAATACACTCAGAATTACTAGGCCAGCGTGCTAATATCAGTCCAATATACTCAACAGAAATGCACGTGCGCATGCTCCAAGACACATGCACAGAAATATTTATAAGAGCCAACACTGATAATAACTCAAAGGCACAGCAAGAGTAGAATGGATAGACACTGAGACAGTCATTCGGTGGAATACTATACAGCAATGAGAATGAATGGTCTACAGCTATAAGCAAACGTGTATATAAATCTCACAAGGGCAATGACGAGCAAATCGGCCAGACACAAAAAGAGCCCAGACCTGTATGGTTCCATTTAAATAAAGCTCAAGCGCAGGCAAAGCTGGTCTATGCCGTGAGAGGTCAGGACAGTGGTTAGTGTTGACAGGGAGTGGCTGGGAGAGATGAGGAGGTGTGGTAGGTTGCACGGTGGTCCCCCAAAAGATATATCCACATTCCAGAACGTGTGAATGTGAACTTCTGCAGGGAAAAGGGTGTCTTTGCAGACGTAATTAAATTAAGGATCTCAAGATGAGATCATCCTGGATTATCTGGCTGAGCCCTCAGTGACAAGCGTCCTTATAAGAGGTAGAAGAAGAGAAGACAGAGAAGAGGGGTAAAAAGGAGAAGGGCCCTGTGAAGACAGAGGCAGAGATTCAGAGTGATGCAGCCTGAAGCCAAGGAAGGTCTGAAACCATCAGAGTTGGACGAGGCAAGGAAGAATTCTCCCCTAGATTCCCCAGACGGAGCATGGCTTTGCTGCCACCTTGATTTCAGACTGCTGGTTTCCAGAACTGTGAAAGAAACATTTCTATTGTTGTAAGCCATGGAATCTGTGGTAATTTGTCATGGCAGCCCTAGGAAACTAATACGGGAAAGGTGTTCTCTTTCTCGATTGGGGTGCTTGGTTACATGGGTAAGTTCACTTTGTAAAAATCCATCCCGTTGCACACTAATAATTTGTGCACTTTTTTACGTGTGTATTATACTTCAATAAGTCATTCCCTTAAAAAAAATCTATGATTCAATAATCTAGGTTCCAGTTACCCACCATTTTGAGTAAAGAGAGGCTGGCTTTATGAGGTTTCGTTGTTTAATATTCAAGCCTCGCTTCACAACAGGAAGGAAGGCATTTCACCAAATCAAAAAGTATGCCCCTAACAAATGTATACTCATAGTCTTTCTTTCCACTGAAGCATGGTGAGGGAACTTTGGAAGACACGAGGTCAGAATATCCAGCAGATATCCATTTTCAGATTTTCCTTTTTCATTGAAGTAGGTGGCAGGAGAGTTAAGGGATAACAAATCTCCAGGACTGGAACTGTCTGGAAGTTTGGGGTAATGATAGAAAGACCAATACCTTACTTCTGCTCAGGGTGGGTCAGCTGTAAGCCTTTTGTGATCAACAACAAGAAGCAGCCAAACCGTAACTCCACCTCATCTGGAAATTTTGCAGTGGGCGGGAGAAGCGTGGCATGTAGTTCGTGTGTTGTTGAGAGTGACACTTAAAGACAGTTCCCTCGGTCTTGAAAAACAAACAAACAAACACACAGACAAAAACCACACTTGGCAGCTTACAAACAGCGAACCAGTGGAGGTTTCAGATTTTTCCCAAAAGAATGAGATGCCTCCAAAACGAGCGTGTTTTCCAGTTTCCACCCTCTCCGACCCCCGGCGAGGATTTTGAACATGCACTCCCCTCACGCTGGCTTTGAAGAAGTCAGTACTTGCCAGGACTGTGGACTCAAGACAAAAGCCAAGTGCAGATGGAAGGGACTGTGGAGAGCAGGCCCAGATTCCCTCGGCAGGGATTAGTGAGGAACAAAGCTGGCAGGGTGGGGATTTCGGTCACAGGTGCAGAGAGGCGTAGGGCAGGGGATGGGGTGCCAGGGAAGGCCCTCTTCCGTCCTCATGAAAGTCAGCTTTCACACATGTCTACTTAAAGGGGGCCCCGGCTGCCTAAATCCAGTTACTGATCTCTAGTTCGAGGACACCTCGTGACTGAAGGCGAGCAGACAGGCCTACTGTGTCCTCCATCAGGGAGCAGCCCCTCGCCCATTAGCCCTGCTAAGGCACCTACAATATGGGACTGTGGCCACACGGTCTGGGGTATGCAGTGTGAGGCAAAGACAACGTGGTCTTCTTCCAACCCTGAGAGGGGTTTTGAAGTCCACAGTGGGAATAAACAAAGTTTTCGCGACGGTTTGGGTGCTGACTCCCTTAAGGGGCCAGATCAGGTTAAAATTGATGACTTCTCCAGGTTCCCTCCTGCACTCAAATCCTCACATGCGCGTGCTCTGTTCTGCGTGGAAGAAACAGCAAGGGCCGAGCCCTCCGTTTCTGTTGTCACCTTTGAGCTGCTGCCATCTACACGCAGCTGTGAATGCAAAGGAAAATGAAAGAGAGAGAGAAAAAAGAAAAGTGAAGACAGAACTGAATGGCACATGTTCCAAATTAGGCCACTACGGGATGGCCACAACAGTGACTTCTTCGGCAAGAAGAAAAACTTCACTCAAGGATTTGTTTGAGGGGAAAATGTGAAATAAGGGGCGAAAAAGAAGAAAATGCCTACCTAGGAGATACCAAAAGAAAGGCAATGTTCATGAGACCAGATAACAACTAACTGATTTGAAAAGAAGTCACAACATAAATATAACACTGTAGGTTTACTACAGTGGGATTTTAAAAAATTAATTAAAAAAACATTAGCTAATGTGAAATCCTGAGACTTGACTGTAACATATATTGCATGTTTTTTTCCTAATTCAGTTTCGTCTGTATGGCATTCCGGCCAAATGTTCTAACCAAAACCCCTGAGGACAGACTGAACATGAGACAATAGTTCATAATTCAATTCCATCAGCATTCACTGAATGCTTAGTACGTGCTCAACATTCTGTGTAGTGCTGCGGGCAATGTGTAGGAAGCAGACAACACGGGTGATGCCTGCAAGAAGTTTGCCATTTTGTTGGGGGAGAGAAGACTTCCAAACATAGAACAGTGCAAACAATTAAATTAGAAAATAAAGGCCAAAATAAAGAACCAAGAGAAACATACTTCAGGGCAAAGATGCATGGTTCGGGCAAGAACGGGCAATTCAACACCACGAAAATGCCAAAGATCGTAAGGAGTGGTCCACCGGATACAAATAAGGGAGACTCCTGGGCTGTAGGAAGGGCGGCAGCCAATGTCACGCTCTGAAACTGACAGTAATGAGAAAACTCTCAACTGTTGGTGCTGTTGAGACCAGGGTACTGTCTCCAAATCGACAAAAGACTAAGAACGGCTTCTAAACTCTCTACCATAAGGTGTCAATTTAAAAGGCTAACTGATGCAAAATCGGTCATCTTGATGTGGTAGTGACAAAAGTCTTTGGTAACTGTGTGTGGATACTACCTAAGAAAACCTGGATCAGAAGAAGTTGTTGGTAAGTGCGCGGCACTGTTTACAGAAGCAGACCTAAGTTCTTCGGGCCATCACAAAGGTAGGTTTTAGGTCAAAACAGAGGAGACAATCCAGATACTACTCTCTCTCTCCTCCCTTGGTTATGATTCCCCAAAACGTAGTGGTTCCTTTAGAGTCAGACCGAGTGACCCCACCATGTATTTTACCCACGTGGCCTCACCTCACTTCTCCAAGTCTCAGTTTCCTCAAATGGAAATAATCATAATAGTACCTACCCCCACTGGATTCTGATGAGGAGTCAATTAGGTTATATGTGTGGAGTGCTTAGCACAGGGCTTGCCATATGGCAGGAGCACAGTAAAAGTTTGCTATTGTTTTCCTTAATCATAATAACCTCCTGATTGCCACCAAGGGCTAGATAAATTCATAGTTAAGAGTCTGGGATTCGGACTCAGATTAGAGTCTAAATCCAGTGCTCTGCTATTTACTATGTAACTGTGGGAAAATTAGGCTGATTATTATTATTATTATTATTATTATTATTATTTGCCATTGTGGCTATTATTACTACCATCTTCGTTTCCTAGGTACCCTAAGAGTGGGAAAGGAAGTTAGAAGACACAAGTATTCCAGGCACTGGAAAGGCCAACCTTCCACTGTCAATGAATAAACTGCTCTTCTGAATTACAGTCTCCTCTGAGTCCAGTTAGATCAGTCTTCCAGAGTCCCCATGGATGATCTGGGATTTCCTGTCTCAGCGACCAGCCAGCCTCTTTTGTCACCATCTACCCCGCTGAATAAGAAAGGTTTGGGCCCACAAGGCTGCAAGTCCAGAGTGAATACTGGGATTACTGTGGCCATAGCTCCTTTTTCCTGCTCTCCTCCCCGAGTTGACTATGTCCTCAAGTTCACGGGAGACCACGTGGCACTTTCCGACCTCACCTCCACACAGGACAGCAGATTAGAAGGATACTGACCTCTTAACACTGAGGAAACTCTCCTAGAAGCCCACAGAGAACATTCTTTCCTCTCTCGTTGATATGAACTGGGTCATGTGCCCATTCCCAAATGAATCGTCATAGCCAGGTAGATCTGAGACACCCGGGGGCACAGCATTACCAAGATTGGCTTAGATTACTTAGGCTCCACCCAGTGAAACTGGAAGCAATCCTCGAAACTACACTTGTGGTGAACAATGTGAGAGAGGTAGAATCGATGGTAGGATATCAACCCACAATGGACCACCATTTTAAGCATAGGATATCCGTGCTCCCTAATGCTAGAGATAATGAAAAATAACCCTACCACAAATAATTGGCCACTCCCCGAAAGCTAGTTGAAGTTAAGGTCTACCCCAGTGACCTCTTTGGAACTATAGTCATATCCGGAGTAACAGGAATGTCACTGCCTGGAAAAACAGGGTCCTTTTCTAAAATGGGCTTTCCCTTCTGGCCAGACTTCTTGGTCCATAACGGCAGTTGATAGGATCTTTGGGAGAGGTTTCCTTGGCCTTTTGTTTGAATGTTGTGCCCCCTTTATGATTCTATACATGAAGAGGAAACCAGCCCTTTCCAGGTTTGTCAGGACCCTGATTAATGCCTCAGTAGCAAGCACGACCCAAGCCACAGTGAGCCCAGTTCCTTCCTTTCCCAGAAGGAAGCTAACATGGCTCTCCCTTTGTTTGAAGGTGCTGGGTGAAAAAACACTCACTGCAGGTTCAGAAGGAGCTAAGGAGGCCCGAAAATCAGTTTCCCTCCTCACCTCCCTAATGTTTGTGTTGAATTTAAAATGAAGCAGCCTGAGAAACTAAGATTCATCTAAGCCAAGGTTGAAGACTCCATACACTGGCACAGCTGAGGCTGGCCTACTTGCAGAGTTCAGCGTGACGCCCTGTTCTGGAAGGTATATAGCCATAGGCCTGTGCCACAAGGTTCCATTCCCATCGCTGGCTTCCTTTTTGACCTGTTTTTAAGTTTTCAAAACTCCCACCCCTCTTGCAGAACAGTTTTGATTCCTTGCCTGACCTCTGCCTGGTCTCCCTGGGCAGGTTGTCTTTTCTTCTGCAGCTGGCCAGGCTGGCTGGCTGCCTAACTGTCCCAGGAGACAGAAAGGCACCCTTTACAGCTCTCCAGTTTGGGTCCATTTTCACTGCCTCTCTGGAGTTAACATCAAGGACTTTAAAAACATCTTGGTAAATGCAGATATAGAGGGTAGATAGGATTGTGGTCGCCTTGGCTTTCGTTTTCCTTGCTGCGCACAGAGTAGGAAAATTCAGTGCTGTTTTTGGATTTGACCCAACACCTTTTCTGTCCAGAAAGCCTATATGTGTGTGTGTGTGTGTGTGTGTGTGTGTGTGTGTGTGTGTATGTGTGTATATATATATATATATATATATATATATATATATATAATAGATGATATATCACAGTCATTGGCAAAGCTAACTAATGCCCAAACCCCACTCCTAGATCCTGGTGCCGACTGCCAGAGGTAACCATACGTTAACATTAGTGAGACATGGTGGACTGTTAAACCCATCTGCATTATTTGAGGTGAAAAGGTGGAAGTGAACAGACTTCCAAGTTTCTTGGATTAGTAGCAGTATAATTTCTCTTGGACTGTAAATACTTCGAAAGATCATATTTTCTACATTACTTGGAATTTGTTTTTCAAATCAAGTGAATATTGTATACAGAACATTGTGCTCCATGTTCAAGGGGCTATGTGGGTTTTAGTAAGGGATACATGCCATATGCTTTGGAAAAATTATAAGCAATCCAAGGTAGTATATGCTAAGTCAAAAGGAATGGTAAAGAATGGTACAGAGCAGGCTGTAAGTGTAACAGCAGCACAGAGGACTTTATCCTTAGTTGATGTATAACTAACGGCTTAAACTCATTTCTAAGCCTTGCCCTTAGGCCTTTTCAATCAGGACAATGACATGCACTGGGAGAGGTGGGGTGGAACAGCAACCATCTAGAGTTAAAGGAAACCTCTCATCAACCCGTTGCCAATAGGCACCAAGAGTGCCCTGTTCAGGTGCTTGCTTCCGGGGGCTAATATTGGACTCTCCAGGAGGCCAAAAGAGGGTCTGCCCAGGGGTTTACGTGGCAGCTTGCATTCGGATGGGGAAGGGAAGATAAATGTGGAAGAAGGTTGGAATAATGGTGACCTGACCTCCCTGGGAAACACCCCGCTGTATTTTGAGTTGCCTGGTCACTCAGCTTAACAATCTTAAAAGAAGACATTATTTTGTTCAGTGGCTTGTAGTGAAGTTTATATTCTGCCAAGGAAGAGAAAATAAATGTCTGTGGGAGTGGGGAAATAGTGGGGACCTCCTTGGGAAATTCTCTGCTGTTCACTCAGCTTATTAATTTTTAAGAGACATTCCAAGGTCAGGAAGAGAACCCTGGCCAAAAGTCAGGAAATGTGCTGTGGGGTAGGCCATTTAGCAGAGGTAGGGAGAACATCAGCCTCTGGGAACCCACAAGGAGTATTTATAATGATGACGACACAGGTGTTACCTTTTATACCTCGTTACACTCTTCAAAGTACTTCACATTTGCTACCACAAAATCATAGAATCTTACGAGGAGGACTTGAAGACTTATCCCGGACTTTGGGAATTCTCCAGTGTGGCCTCCCACCCCAGGCAAGACGGGCACCTACAAAATTCCACTCATTGAACTTTCAAAGCAGCCCTCTGTGGAAGCCAGCTTAGTAGGTTGTAACATCTCTATCTTATAGAAAAACCAACTGAGGAACTAGAGAGTGTTGGGCCAAGATGATACAGTCAATTAATGATAAAACTGGCCTTTGACATGCTAGTCCCCAGCTCTTTCCAAGCTATCACACATTTTTTATCTTTAAGGGGATATATTCTAGTCAATCTTCTGGTCCTTACTATGTAACTTAGCAACTAACTGTTCTCAAGTTGCTTTAGAAGCTTCAAATCAACTAGAGTACAAGGTCCTTGGGGACTAAATTCACATCCCATACCACCTTTGAATCTCCATCCTCTCCCCACCTCACCACCAATGTTAGGAGTTCCTGGAAGGTATTTAACAAATGCCCAGAATGAATGGATTGAAATTCTAAAATTTCTGAGCTACTGCTTATACCTTAGCGGTATGCCAGAGTCTACTTTCCACGAGTGTATCCCCATATTTGGAAATTTCGTTTGGTTGTAGCTATTGGGATTACTTAGGCAGGTTGAAACACTCTGATATGAGGACTTAAATTGGGGGAATGTCTTGATATCTTATAGCAGATCGTCTTTCTCGATGGATGAAACAACTGACAATTACCTAGACCTGATATTGGCAAGGTGAGGATCCAACATCTTTATTCCCCCTGAAAGCCCTGGCTGGAATTCTAGAGAATAGGTTAGTCAAGTTGCCCCTTTATGGCCACTGGAATGTATTAAATGAAACACACTGTGTTCACATTAAATCTTTTTTTAAGAATTATTTTTTAAATGTTTATTTATTTATTTATTTATTTATTTATTTATTGAGAGAGAGAGAGAGAGAGAGAGAGAGAGAGCAAGCAAGCAGGGGAGGGGCAGACATAGAGGGAGAGTAAGAATCCCAAGCAGGGCCCACGCTGTCAGCACAGAGCCCTCCCTACACAGGGTTCGAACTCACAAACTGCGATGACCTGAGCCGAAATCAAGAGTTGGACGCTTAGCTGACCGAAACACTCAGGTGCTCCTGCTCATATTAAATCTTAATGTGAGAGGCAGTTCTAATCAGGGTTATTTGTCATGGGTTTTTGACATAAACTAGTGTCCTCCAAGAATGTTAGGCCACAATAAAGACAAGAATCAATTATGAAGAAATATCCACAGGATAGACTAGTTAGCCAGAATATGTGCTTTTTTTCTGAAGTTAAAATTCTGGACTTGGTGAGATACTTCTATTACAAAAATAGATTTTAAACTGCTGTCTATACCTGTCTGTGCCTAAACTTAAAAACAAACAAACAAACTCTCTTAGGGCACCCAGGTGGCTCAGTCGGTTAAGCGTCCGATTTCAGCTCAAGTCATGATCTCACAGTTCGTGAGTTCAGGCCTCACGTCGGGCTCTGTGCTGACAGCTCGGAGCCTTGAGCCTGCTTCAGATTCTGTGTCTCTTCTCTCTCTGCCCCTCCCCGCTCCTCTCTCTCTCTCAAAAATAAACATTAAAAAACATTTTTTTAACTCTCTTTAGTTCATAATTCTTTTGATGTTGTTGACACACACAAAAGCCTTCACTCATCAGTTTCCATTCCTATCTGCCCATTGCTTTAATTCTCCTCTCCCACCAATAGAGTCTCTATTGCCATAAACATCTCTTGTTCCCACCCCCCAAGGAATCTGGAAATGGTGTTAAATAGCAATGAGTTTGCACAGTGCTGTAATTTTTATAGCTATCAGGAGCCGCCACTGCCACTCCTACACCAGAGAGGAGTTAGCTGCCCCAAAAGTCTTCCAAGAGGAGAACAATCTGGCAGATTACCCTCACCAAACACGACCCAGGCAGAAGGGGCCCAACCTGTCTGGTGAGATTCTTTCAAACACATTTTATACTATCAAGGCTTGAATTCACCAGAAATCAACAACAACAACAACAACAATGAAATGTATCAGGAAACGTGTAAGGTGGAGTAATATAAGTAAGATACACTTGAACGTAACTTTCTAAGCCTAAACTGCATAATAATCTTTTCCAGATCCTTTTAGTTCACGTCTTAGTCCAAAAAGAACCTTATATGGAACTGCACACATTTGGCCCGGTACAAATTTGGCCCAGACCAAGCCCCTTAGACATGTCCCACCACAAATTCATTCTGTCAACTGCAGCTTGGCTCCCACCACGGCTGGTTGCGGCTTACACACCTTATGCTGTGAATATTCTACTCTTTCTCCTCAGCCCCCACCCCCAGGCCTCTATCTCCCAACTCCCCATGCTTAGTAGATGAACTTGACAAAGGTTGCTGAAAAAAACTGAAGCTATGGGCCAGAACTCTTTTAAAGCAATTGGACATGTGAGGTATCTCCCACACCGCATGAAGACTTTTCTCTCAAGATTCTCAAAGTTATCCCTCCCTCTCTGCTTTAAAGTTCATCCCTTTCCACCTTTCTCCTTCCACATTTATCCTCTCCCTCGAGACTTGCACTGTCCTATTGGTAGCTCCCAGCCACAAGTGGCTATTTACACGTAAATGAATTAATGGGGCGCCTGGGCGGCTCAGTGGATTAAGGGTAGGACTCTGGGTTTCTGCCTGGGTCATGATCTCATGGTTTCGTGGGTTTGAGCCCCATGTAGGGTTCTGTGCTAACAGTGTGAAGCCTGCTTGGGATTCTTTCTCTCTCTCTCTCTCTCTCTCTCTCTCTGTCTGTCTCTCTCACTCTCTCTGCCCTTCCCCTGCTCACGCTGTCTCTTTCTCTCTCAAAAATAAACTTAAAAAAATTTAAATGTAAATAAATTAAAATGAAATCAAATTGAAAATTCAGTTTAGCTTATTGCCTTAGCCACATTTCAAGTGCTCAGTAGCCACATGTGGCCAGTGGCTACTGTATGGTACAGCAAAGAGGCAGAATGTTTCCATAACTGCAGAATGTTCTAGTGGATAGTGCTGATCAGTAGGATCCTCTGATTCCTTACCTATCCCATGGGTTCTTCAATCTCATCACAACAACAGTACCAACTACCTACACTGGTCCACCTACCCTTGTAGCTACCAGTCTCTAAATGTAACCAAACTTTTTTTTTTAATTTTTAAGTAATCTCTCCATCCAATGTGGGGCTCAAACTCACAACGCTGAGATCAACAGTCGCAAGCTCTACTGACTGAGCTAGCCACGAGCCCCTCTGTCATACTTTTAGAATGGAAATTTGCCTTCAGGACTGCATTCCCTTCCTGATCCTCTGCAATCTGACTTCTATACCTTCTTTAAGAAATGACGCCACCAAAGACTTTTGGGGTATCTGCCACCATTTTTTTTTTCAGTCATCACCTTCTTAAAATTTCTTCTCTCTAACCTCTTTCTCTAACCTCCGGTCCCTGGCACAGCATCACTGCTGAAGTGTTGGTAAGAGGAGACAGTGAGCTTCCCTCCTTGATCATTCATTCATCCAGGATCCTTGTTATGTATCCCTCCTGTCCCCAAAGCCCTGTCCTCTTTTCTTCTTTCTGCCAGCCCTCCTCTGATGAGCTCATCTTCCCTTGTTCGCCGTTAACTATCGACCCCACAAAGATGGATTCAATCTCATGGCTCAAGACACTAATTTCTCACCTATATGCCTGGCATTACTGGGAGAGCACCCAGCATGCATGTTTATAATATCAGTGAATGCCCCCACTTAACCAATGAGTGCAGAGAAATCTACCTCCCCATCCTAGTTCATTCCCATGTCCCTCACAACACTGGGCACGTGAAGAGTCAGGGACTGAAGGAGGCAGAAACCAACACTAGAAAATGAAAGATACGGGAAGGCTCTGGCCCAAGGAACTTTGTCTATATAATAATTCTGCCATAGTCTTTCTTATGGCTAATTCCAAAGTCTCAAGATGGGATAGAAGTTCTTTCGCCTTTTGATTTCTTCTTCTTCCTTTTTATGGAGGGAGGGGTGAGTCGGTAACCTCCACATTGCCACTTCGTAGCACACTATAGTTGTAGACCAAAATGGAAAAGCAGTCACTTGCACAAAGGCAATAGCATGTCATAAGCCTGCAGCGAATTACACCCTGGTGTTGTGTGAAGGAAGCTGACAGGACAACACCTCCTTCCCTTCTCAAAATGAACGCATAAAGTACACTCTAACCTTTAACAGCAGATGACGTCTATAACTAATGTGAAGGGAAGTCAGAACTTGTTTTCTCCCTTTGGCCTTTTTTTTTTTCTTCAGCAGACACATTGCTCTGCTAATGAGAGAGCTAAGAAAGTGATCAGGTAGAAATACACAGCTCAGTCAACTGAAGGAAAATTAAAGTAATGCAGACAACACAGTGCATGGTGCTTGAGTTGGTCACACTTAACTTAAAGACAACTAGTTCCTGACCAACGTACTTCCCCTGCCCCCACCCTAGCCTTATTGAGGTGTATTCATTTGGCCCTTGAACTACACAGGTTTGGACTGTGTGGGGCTCTACTTATATGCAGACTTTTTTACAGGACGGTACTGTAAATGTATTTTCTCTTCCTTGTGACTTTCCTAATAACATTTTCTTTCCTCTAGCTTACTTCATTTTAAGAACACAGCGTATAATACGTAAAACATACAAAATATGTGTCAATCAACTTTATGTTACCAGTAAGGATTCTGGTCAACAGTAGGCTATTGGTGGTTAAATTTGGGGGGAATCAAAAGTTACCCATGGATTTTTGTACAGGAGCGGGGGTCAGTTACTTCTTCTGGTGAAAATGCTTAAGATCTCCTCTCTTGGCACATTTCAAGTACACAACACACTACTATTAACTACAGTCACCATGCTGTCCGTTAGGTATCTAGAACTTATTCATCCAATAACTGGAAGTTTGTACCCTTTGACCAACATCTTCCCATTTCTGCTACCCTCCATTCTACTCTTCCTATGAGCGCAGCATTTTTTTTTTTCAGATTCCACACATACGTGATACCATACAGTATTTGTCTCGCTCTCTCTCCTGGTCAATGTTCCTGAAATGTATATTCAACATCTAAAATGCATAAGTGATGCTAAGAACACTGGGAAACAGGAGAAATTTACACTGGACAGAGGTGAGTAGTCCCAAATCTCAGGGATCTTTGACAGCTACAAGGTCAAAGACAGTTTTTCACAGTGATTTGTATGAAGTTTGCTTATAAAAGAAAAACAAATTTAAAAGAGGCCATTCAGTTATATATAAGGTAATCAAAGTGGCAACAAGAATCTCCAAAGTAAGCATTTACTAAGCAATTTGGGTTAAAATGATATAAAAGGCAGATTGTTTGGGCCACTATATCTGCCTTTTTTGCACTTGAAGAAAATTTATAGGTGAAGAAACTGCTTTAAAAAAAATAAAAAGAAAGAAAAAGGAAAGTCTCCTTTCCCACAGCCTTCTGCTAAACAGATTCTGTTGCTAGGTAAACATAAGCTACCAACAATTTATGTACCAATATATACAGCAAATTGTAGCTGAGAGGAAGCTTGCTAGCTTATGAAACAGATGGTAGATTTGTGCCATGGCCCAAGAAAGAACAGGGTTTTGCCAGGATGAGCCACCCCAAGTCTCTCTGACAATTTCCTAGCCTAATAAACACCCTGACTTTTTATGTTGTGAAGTTGGAGGAGAGGAGAATCATGTAGAAAAGAAGGAAACAGGAAGGAATGGCAAAGAGGATGCTCTCTGAGACTCGAAATTATCGGTTTTAAACTTTGTGTTTAAATATATGATAACAGCAGAAAGTAAACCAACACAGCTCATAATATATCCCTGAGACTTGCCATGTGGGTTGAAGTCAAATTTAATAAGTCCAAATACATCAACTCCACTTCTCTAGCACTATAACAAATTTAAGCAAGCCTCGTCAAAGAATCAGGGGTGGAAAAAAAGGAGGGCATAATCTTCTGTGAAGTCTGTAACCAGAGAATACATCTGTGCTTATGAACATTTTGTAAAAAGAAATTTCGGCAACTCAAGGCCCCCGCGGTTCATATTTCTCACACAAACTACACTGGTGTTTGTCTAACAAGCAACTGGTTCACAACTGGACTTCAACTACCCCCCAATCCTGGAACAAACTGTTGAACCACACTCAGATCCACACTGACATCTGCAGGTAATTGAAACAGGACTTCTGTGAATTAATTTCTGGACACAGATTCTCAAACCATTCATCACAGTAGTGTGTGAACCCATAAAACTGAAATACCCTGGATGGCCGTTTCTTTAAAAAATGCTCTCACTGTTTAAGCCTTTTCATAGCTTAAAATACTGTCTAGATAGAGTATGAACTCAATTATGGAGAGAAAACCCACAAACATATAGCTATTTCTACCTGGTGTCTTTATGGTGATTTTTATTTTCACTTTAAAATGTTCTTCTATTTTCCATTGCTTTTCATTTATTCTCCAACGATCATACAGCACTTTAACACTACGTTCTGGCTACCTCACTTTACCCTCAAACCCTTTGTTGTCCCAATTTAATTTGCATTCACATTCATCAGAGCCTTGAAGATAAAACCCTGCAGAGTGTTGTTTTACTGTATTCAACTGCCGCCAGGCAGTGTGCTTATTTATATACGGCTATCAAAACTAAATACGCACAAACAGATTTGTAGCAGACTCAAACTGCCATAGTCTAATCCATGTGATTTTTCTACAGTACCTTTCAACTGAGCAAAATTTCCAAGTAACATTTATTGGATCAATCTATCATTGCAATATTAGAGAAAATAGGATCTACTACCAAGAGGCTCCTTTTACAATGAGTATCTGGAGGAAAGCCTGTTTTTCTGGGCTTGAAAAATCAAGTGACTCATTCAAGGTCTGAGGTAAAAATCAGCATTTGAAGAAAGCCTTATTCTACATGTTAAAAAATTAAGTGTAATAGAAAAACACATGGAGAATTTCGAGTCATAGCAAAGAAAGTGCAACTGCTGAAGGGCTCATTAGCAAACTTCATCCACAGGCACTCAGAAACATGCATTTCCCCCTCCCCCGAGGCCCCCCCCCCCAACTTACAGTTGGGTTACATAGCAAATGTTTATTGATGTGTTTATTTTTTGGTGCCTGGAATGCATTTTCTTGAAGAACCGAAGTTATGGTTGTTAGAGTAACAAGTTAACTCACAAAAGGAAAGCTAAGATGTTGTAGGTTTACAACGAAATTCTAGGAAGCAATTTTAGCAATAAGATCAAACAAATGTAGGTAGGATCTTAGCAAGAGACTACTTTTTAGTTTCCTTGTTTTGGTGCCTGAGAAAATAATTCTAGGAAGATAAGAAAGAGGACATTTTCCAGTACTGTTCACTGTTAGCATCTAAAATTCCCTTTAAAACTTGCAACTTCTCTTACTTTTTGATTTTATGCTTATGGGCCTTGCTTAAAGTTTTAGTTTAGTTAACAAAAGGACAAGAGATGGGAAATTCGAGAGAAAAATTAAGAGAGATTTTGCTCTAAAAACTGGGTAGGAATCGAAACAGAATGGAGAGAGGGAACTAATGAAAATATGGATATTGCCTCCACTTTATTCACCCAGTCATTCATTCAAGTATTAAGTGACAGGAACCAGTAATTTCTTCATTCAGTTATTCACCCCTCTCCCCAAGTGAGCCACATGGTCAAGGTGACTGCATATTTTCAAAATCATACTTGCATCTCTCTTGCTTTTGACGTTGCTTATGTGTTTTTTTTTCCCATGCAAAAGGTTTTTACTTTCATTTTTATGTGGCTGAAATTTATCCATCGTTTTCATTCCATCTGGATTTGGAGTCATACGTAGAAAGGCTTTCCCCATACCCAGGTTTTCTTTCAGTACTTGTATGGCTTTATTTTTTACATTTAGATTCAGGTGGGAGCTTATTCCAGTATACAGTGTGAGGTGTGGAGCCAAATTATCTATTTTTTACAGCTATCCAGTTATCCCATAGTATTTATTAAAAAGGTCATCTTTGCCCCCAGTGATTTGGGTGTACCACCTTTATTATATATTAAGTTTTCAGGGGCGCCTGGGTGGCTCAGTTGGTTGAGTGTCCAACTACAGCTCAGGTCATGATCTCCCCGTCGATAGTCCAACCGTGGGTTCAAGCCCCGCATCAGGCTCTGTGCTGACAGCTCAGAGCCTGGAGCCTACTTCGGATTCTGTGTCTCCCTCTCTCTGCCCCTTCCCCACTTATGCTCTGTCTGTCTGTCTCTCTGTCTCTCTCTCTCTCAAAAATAATAATAAACATTATTATTTTTTTAATTTTTATATATACCTGGGTCTACTTCCGGACCTTCTGCTTTATTCCATTGATCTGTCTGTTCATGCACCAGTACAATAATAGCAACAGGTTATAAACATTGAATAATAATTTAACAAAAGAATTTGAAGTGATACGCAAAAAGAAAGGGTGCAGCTTTCTTTAACAGAATGGTCGCTAGCAAATGTGGAAGGAATGAGAGAATTAGGAGAACACTATTTTGCAGCTACCATTTAAAAACTGATTCGGGGGGCACCTGGCTGGCTCAGTCGGTAGAGCATGTGACCCTTGATCTCAGGGTTGTAAACTCAAGCCCTACATTGAGTGTAGAGATTACTTAAAAATAAAATCTTTAGGGGTGCCTGGGTGGCTCAGTCGGTTAACCGTCCAACTTCGGCTCAGGTCATGATCTCACGGTCCCTGAGTTCGAGCCCCACGTCGGGCTCTGTGCTGACAGCTCAGAGCCTGGAGCCTGCTTCAGATTCTGTGTCTCCCTCTCTGTCTGACCCTCCCCCATTCATGCTCTGTCTCTGTCTCAAAAATAAATAAACATTAGAAAAAAATTTTTTAATAAATAAAATCTTTAAAATAAAATAAAAATAAAAATAAAATAAAATAAAATAAAATAACTGCTTCATGGGCACCTGGCTGGCACTGGAAGAGCATGAGACTCTTGATCTTAGGGTCATGAGTTTGAGCCCCATGTTGGGTGTAGAGATTACTCAAATAAATAAACTTTAAAAAAAACTGACTCAGATAGGCATCACTAATGAATATGAAAACTATTTGGTTCAAGTTTTGAGGGAACAGGACATGTCCACGGTCACACATACTGTTTAAATGCTAATCCGTTAATTACAAAGGGGAAAGAGGACCTTGGTGGTGGAAGAATCTGGAGAATACTACCTTGACTAAGTGACCAACTTGGCATTGCCAACGGGACACCAACATCATGTACTGCCTGATGTGGTGCAATAGGAATCACCTATGTGGTGGCATTTTTGCCAAAAATGTTCAATCTAATGTTTCACTGAACCTAATCCTGAGGAAACAGTCTAAAAAAATCCAAATTACAAGACATTATGCAAAATAACTGGCTCAGGATCTTCAAAATAAATGTTTTATGAAAGATGAAAAAAACTGGGGGGCTGTCCTGTATTAAAGAAAACTAAAGAGACATGACACCTAGGTAAATTTGCGTGACCTTTGATCCTGAATTTGGGATCCTCAATTAAAAAAAGAAAAGCCCTAAAGGAGATTTTTGGGACAATTTGGGAAATTTGAATATGGACCGTGAATTAAATAAAGTTATGTTATCAATGTTACATTTCTTGGGTATGATGACAAAATTGTGATTATGTAAGCAAACCTCCCTGTTTTTAGGCAATGTAGGATGAAAAAGTGTTTGAAAAAGTGCCTTGATGGCTGTAACTTAATTTCAAATGGTTCAGAACAATATGTGTGTATATATGAGGAGGGAGAGGAGGAGAAAGTGGAGAGGAAGAGACAGTGGGCATGAGAGGGAACAAAGGTGGCAAAATGCTAACAAATGTTTAATCTTAACAAATCTGAACAAAATGTTTCATCTTGGTGAAGGGTATATAGGTGTTCGTTGAACTATTCTTTCAACTTTTCTATAGGTTTGACATTTTTCCAAGTAAAAAGTTGAAAAAATATTTAATTGAATTTGGCCATACCTGTCAAAATTACAAATACACATACCCTTTGTCTCAGTGGTTCCCTTTCTAGAAATTTATCTGACATATGATCAATGTTATTCATTGCAGCAATGTTAGGTAATAACAAGATTGGGAGCAATCAAAATTTCCTCCAACAGGGAACTAGCAAAATAAAATGGAATAAAAAAATGACATCAACTGATGAATGGATAAAGATGTGGTATATATACATACACAATGGAATACTACTCAGTCATCAAAAAGAATGAAATCTTGCCATTTGAAACAACTTGGATGGAACTAGAGTGTATTATGCTAAGCAAAATAAGTCAGTCAGAGAAAGACAAATACCATGTGATTTCACTCGTATGTGGAATTTGAGAAACAAAACAGATGACCATAGGGGAAGGGAAGGAAAAATAAAATAGGATAAAAACAGAGAGGGAAGCAGACCATAAGAGACTCTTAACTGTAGAGAACAAACTGAGGGTTGCTGGAGGGGAGGTGGGTGAGGGGATGGGCTAAATAGATGCCAGGCGTTAAGGAGGGCGCTTGTTGGGATGAGCACTGGGTGTTACACATAAGCAATGAACCACTAAATCCTGCTCCTGGTACCAATTCTACACTATATGTTAACTAACTTGAATTTAAAGAAAATCTTGGAAGGAAAAAGAAACGACGAAGCACTCTGAGGACTAATACGAAGTCATCTTCAAAATATAGGATACATTGTTAGGAAAAAAGGGTAAGGTACAGAACAATACCTACCTATAGCATTGTGTTTGATGGAATAAATAACTTACTTCTTCCCTTCCCTAAACCCACATCCCTTGCAAGGTGACTTTACAGCTCCTTCCAGGCCTTGAATCTGGGCTAGCCTGTGACTTGCTTTGATCAATAAAATATAACAGAAGTTACAGTGCGCCAGATCCAAGCCTAGGCTTCCAGAGGCCTGTGGTTTCTGTTCTTATGAAGCCCTAACCCCACAATAAGAACAAGCTGGAAGGTGAAAGACCCTGTGGAATAGAGCTGAATAATCCCAGCTGAGGCCATACTAGACGAACTGATCCCCAGATGACTCTTCAACTGATCGACTGAGATCAGTGGAACCTTCTAGCTTGCCCCTAGACTCATGAGAAAAAATGAACAATTATTATAAGTCACAAAGGTTTTACTTTGGGTGGGCGGAGAAGGCGGCGGGGGGGGGGGGGAATACATAGTAACAGTTCATAAAAATAATGCTATCGCCTGTGTAAAATTTTGGGGAAAAATACTGATGCATTTGTTCGCATATGCAAACTCTCTGTAAGTACACACAAGAAATTGGAAACACAACTGTTTTGGGGAAGAAAAGCTAGGGTGGCTAGGGGATGAAGATGGGAGGGGGACACTTCACTGCTCTTTTGTACCTGTAGAATTTTGAACCCTGTATTCCCAATGAATTAATAAAATCTGTTTCTTTCACTCAAATCTTTCTAGAACCCTTGAATCATCTCTAGTGGGTAATGTGAACTCTCATACCCTATAGGAGAGATTATAAATTGGGATAATCTTGGCGGGGTGGATGTGTGGTTTTAAGCAGTGCCTATAAAATATGCAAATACGTATGCAATGCAGACTGTCTCTGGAAAAAAACCACCAAAAGCTGGTAACACCGGTTGCTTCTGAGGAAGCACCTTATGGAACTGGGGGGTTAAGGGCAGAAGGAAGACTGACTTTTCCCTATATGCCCATGTCACTATTTGAATTTTTTACCCTGAACTTATATTACCTTTTCAAAAGGAAAATCATGACTAAAATACACACAGCCTTTGACCCAATAATTTATCATTTCTAAAAATCTCTCCTGCAGAAATACTTACAGAAGCAAAAATAAATGTATGTTATTACTTGTGTATACTAATAAATTATAAACAGCCTAAATGACCATCAATTAAGGATTAGTTAAATAAATTATGGAATGTTTGTACAAGGGAATAATATACAGTTGCTAAAAATGAACCCATAAACCATCACCCAGGTCAACATAGCACATTCCAGAACTCTTGAAGCACTTCCGTACTCCCCAATGCCCAATGAATTATTGCAAACTGAATAAACCCATGTAAGCATCACCAAGATCAACATAGAACATTCCAGAACTCTTGAAGAACCCCCCCATGCCAATTCCAGCCATTTAACACTCTATCAATTATCACAAACTGAACGAACCCATTTAACCATCACCCATGTCACGAACAGTCCAGAACTCCTGAAGCGCCCCCTAATGCCCACTTCTAGCCATTCACACTGTGAATTTCACAAACAATAAACACATGTAACTATCACCCAGGTCATAGAGAACATTCCATAGGACATGTTTTCCAGAACATTCCATAGGACATCCAGTTTGTGATCATTCATCAAGCAGTATACTCTTCTGTATGTATACTTCAATAAAAAGCTCTACAATATGCATGTGAGCCTATTATAAAGATGCTTCATATGTATAAAAAGGCTAATTAGGTCTACAAATCAAACTTACATTACAGATGAGAAGGCTGTGGGGAAAGGGGTTTTTATTTACTTTGCATACTTCTATAAGGTTTTTATTTATAATTATAATGTTTATAATGAGCTTTTTCCCCTTCATAACTGATACTTTTTAAATGAATAAAAAATGATGAAAAATACCCAAAAAATAACTTTAAATACTGCTATGAGACGTTAGTTTTTTCCTTGAAGAGAAACTATACACCATCAGGATTACAAATCCTAGAATCCTTGACCCACCACCACCACCAATCAGCGTCCCCCTTCCTGCTACCCGTACCCCACAGGTCTTGGAGGGAGATAAATGCCCGAAGAACAGATTCAAAGAAACACTTGACCAGCTCAGGCTTTCACCTCAAACTTCAGTGTAGTCACTAAACGGGTTAGACTAAAAATTCCTTTTGCCCGAAATAGGCCTCAGTGACCTAGACTTGAACCTTCTTTCTCTGAGGGTGACCTTCTGACCTTAGCTTTGGAGCTCTAAACACTCCTTCAGTCAGAAGAGAGGTAAGGAAAGAAACTGAAGGAAAACCACACCTGAGGAAGGCAAGACACCTCTCAGGGTAACTGAATGGCCCTACTTTGCCTAAGACTTTCCTTGTTTTAGCACTGAAAGTCCCCAGGAAACACCTCAATTCCAAACAAACCAGAACCTAACAAACCAGGCGTCAAGTGCTCTTTAGGCTCCTTTTTCCTGAGCCCCAACCAAGTTCCCCCTTGACTTTCAAGCTGAGAGGGGTGTCTTCTCCTCAGACCCTTAACTTTCAAGCTGAGAGGAGTGTCTTCTCCTCAGAAGGCACCAGACTTCTCTTACCACACTTCACGGAAAATCAGAATCAGAGTCTCAGAAAGAGAGGATCCAAGAGGCACCCAAAAAGAGCATTCCACACAGATTCAACAGCCTTTAACTTCTTCATACCATCAGTTCCACACGCCACGGTGACCCAGTGCTTTCCTGGATCTAAGTTCTGATTTCAACTTTACTTTGAAGATCTGGGCAGTAACTTGGATATCTATCACTCATACTATTGTTTATTTAAGATGTTTCTTTAAATGAGCTCACTTTTTGTTATATTCATTTCTTAAATATATGTTTTAAAATATGTGCTAACTCGGGGCGCCTGGGTGGCGCAGTCGGTTAAGCGTCCGACTTCAGCCAGGTCACGATCTCGCGGTCCGTGAGTTTGAGCCCCGAGTCGGGCTCTGGGCTGATGGCTCAGAGCCTGGAGCCTGTTTCCGATTCTGTGTCTCCCTCTCTCTGCCCCTCCCCCGTTCATGCTCTGTCTCTCTCTGTCCCAAAAATAAAAAAAAAACGTTGAAAAAAAATATGTGCTAACAGAAAACTTCACATCACTATCATAAATGGAAAATCAGCACCACATGCAACGAACAGAACTTACTAGGTATATATTAAAAGGTTGGACTCCCTGACGCAGACTCCTCAAGCAAGTTTTCCTCAGGAATGTCTGCAAGACCAGAAGCTTGGTGCTCCTCCTAGAGGTCAGAGCGTGTGGTTAACACTTCCCTGGGGGTTTTCTTCCAGCTCCTTCTGTAGGGGAACACTCCCCCTGACTTCCTTTCAGCTCCCTCTACAGGTTAGAGTGACTTTCCTCTAGCTCCCCCTATTGGTTAGAGGGTGGAGTTACTCAACAAAATTCTATTGGTTAGAGGGTGGAGTTACTCAACAAAATTTTATTGAGTGACTGTTATGTTTTGGATACAGTGCTAGCTGCTGGGGATACGGAGGAGAAAATGGGGAACGAGTGGGGGTTGTAACTGAGCAAGGGCTGGGAGAGAAGGGAAGGAGGGAGTTAGAAGATTCCGGCACCGCCTGTGCTGTCTCCATTTCCTAAACTCCCCGCTTCATTCAAGCCACGACAATCTGGCTTTTGCCCCGCCCACCTCCCCAAGAGCACACTAATGAAAGTCTCCCGGGGACCGGAATTATCGGATCCAATGGGAAGAGTTTCAGTCCTCATCTTGAGTGACCGTGGAGACAACGCCTTCCTTAGCTTCGCTGATAGTGTTAGCTCCTGTCTCCAGGTTTTTCTCCTACCTCTCTCGCCGCCCCATCTCTCCTTCAACCTGTCTCTTCGGTGTTGGTGCTGGTCAGGACTTGGTCCTTCACCCTCTTCTCCGCTAATCCCACTACTTCCATCTATGCGCATAACCTCCACCCCCATAACCTGACTCTCAAGTCCTGAAATACCAGATGTTTCTCTCTCCAGCCTCGTTTCTTCTATTAGCAAGTTACCGGTCTCTGTGGTAGCACCTGTATCCTATTTCCCTCTACCTGACTCCCACCTCCACCCCAAGTTTGTTCTTCAAGATTCAGCTTCGGTGTTACCTCTTCTGGGAGGCATTCCAGAAGCACAGCCCAGGTTGTGAGGGACTCTCCCTTGGTGTTCCCCACCACACTGGGTGCTTCACCACACGACACCGGGGCTTCCAGATTACCTCCGCTTATGCCACCAGGCTGGTCTACTTGAAGGCATGAACTTAATCTGCACTTAGTTCCCAGCACGGGGCTCAGTAAGTCAATTTGTCAAATTGACTTCAATTTGTCATCAATCTGTCAAACTGATGAACATAAGAAATCCCTGAGCTGTGAGCAATTCAACGCAGAAGAGGAGCTTAGGGGTGGTGACTGGGATGGGTGTGAGCCAGGGAGATTTAAGACCTGAGTATTTAAGCCCGTTTTCCCTTTCCCTTCTGCAGAGGCAGCCAGGGCTGGTGGGACTGAAGGGACCATCAGGGTCAGAGCAGGAAGATGGCTGGAACTGAGGAGGCAGGCAGGGTCAGAAACCGGTTACATACAGGGGAAATGAACAACCGTATTGAGGATGACGGGAGCCGGGGTCCTCACTGTCAGAGATCGGAGTTACAAATATGGATAGGGTGGACCCTGGAATGAACCCTGTGGTGTTTAACGGGAATCGAAGGTACCAGTTTGAACTCATGATTTTTAAGACAGATACATATGTGTGCATGCACACACACACATTTACATATATTTTCTCTATGCTGCCTTTAGACCAGGATATCCAGATAGTAATGATGATACCTAGTGCCTACACCTTGGCTTTGAAAGATTAAAGGAATCAAGGCTCCTTAGAGAAATGTCTGATCTCAAGGCTGGGGCAGGGAACGTATGATTCTGGGGCATATTAAGCCACATAGTGAAACACTGATAAAAAAAACCAGAGATTGGTCAAAAGGACACAGGAGCCAGCTTGGAGGGGCTCTCTCCACTGTCCAAATCTGCGATGTGAATATCAAAATAACGAAAATGACTTAAAACCCACGGACTAAAACAGGACTCCATGAGTCCCACACTGATGCAAATAAATGGTGAAGGGAATTTTTTTTTTTACGGTATTACGCCAACCAGTAAATGTAGAAAGAATGATAGAATGAGAGTCACCATCAGTTGGCCATCATAATGCCACCAGGCATGAATGATCTATGGATACTAAAACTAGTGAGGGGAAGTTTGAGGAAACAGGGTATTTATATACCCTCAAAGGATCTCCACACAAAGTATTTTATTAATTTCAAAGGGAAACCATTAACTGTACAAAAGAAACCTGGCAGGTACCACCTGAACCAAAGGACCAAGGTTCCCATCACCAGCAAAAGGATGGTGATGTCACGTGTATCCTGCAAGAACACACTGCCAATGCAGTGTCACTTCTGTGGTATTTCTGCCCAAAATGCATGACCTGAATTTAATAACTAGGAAACGGCAGTCAAACCTAAATTGAGGCACAGTTTTCAAAATTGGCCAGTACTTTTCAAAAATATGAAAATCGCAAAAGGAGAGACTGGGGACTTCAGATTGGGGGAGATCAAAGGCACATAACGAAGTGTAACACATAATCTTGGATTGAATCCTGGGTCAGAAGAAAAGATTTTTTTTTTCCTTTTTGCTAAAAGAACATTATTGGGACCACGGGAAACCTTTGAATAGAGTCTACAGATTGGATGGTAGTTTTCTATCAAAGGTAATTTCCTGATTTCGATAGTTTTATTACATAGACCGTCCCAGTCTTTGGGAAAAGTACACTGAAGCATGTAAAGGTAATGGGGTGTCATTTCTGTAACTTCTCAGATGGTTTAGAAAAAAATACGTGAATTCTTAAGTATGAAGTATTCGCACATACAGAAGAGAGGGGGAAACAGGGAGAATGCTAAAGCAAACGTGGTTAAATGTTAACTAGGGAATCTGGGTGAAGGACGTGCGGGAATTCTTCGTGCTACTGTCGCCACTTTTCCGTAAGTGTGAAATAGAATAGTTCATGTTTTTAAGATACTGAAAAGAAAATGGAGTGTTTATGGCCTGAGTCACGCATACAAGGCTTTTATTTTTTACCTGTCTACCCACCCATGTTGTTCCAAAACAATTTAGTCTTATGAATAGGTCAAAAACAAACAGCAAGAGAAAAATGAAAAATAAGAAGTCTGCGTGGCCTTGGCAAAAACAGTCTCAATCGTCCCGTTCTACAGAATGCTCGTGAAAAGTCTGACAGACCGTGTGGAGCGGTTTCCTTTTCGTTTTGGGAAACAGCCCCAACTTCAATGCAGCTAATTCTTCTGTGGTCCTGGTATCATTTCATCCCGAACTTGACTGCGACGAGACACACAGAATGCAATACGGGGATACGGAGGCAGAAAATTAATTATTCAGAAGAATAAAAGAGCCTTTAACAACTTTTACAGAATTTTATGCATGTGTACACACTTTATTAAATTTGCATTCTAAGATATACACAAGGTCAGCATTTCACAAAATTTTCTAGAATTTATTCCAAAAGCGGTTATCATGAAACACAGTGATTATATAAGTTAGTCAAGCAAAAAGAGCGTCTATAGGATTTTCTTATCGTATCATCTCTTGTACTTGTTTTCAAATAGAAGCCTGAAACAGGATATATTAGAATAGGAAGAGAGAATTTTATTTTATAACAATGACCACTTTTCAAATATTAGACTTTATATAAAAATAAAGGGGTACTGTCACCAGAGCTCATTTGAAGGTTAGCATCTCTTTTTATTTATTCCAAAACAATCCCTGCATAAACTTAACTTTCTAGTCAATTTAAGCAACAAAAACGAACTTCGGTTTAAACAATAAAGTGAATCATCTGGTCTCCTAGTTCTCCTACTATTGGAACAACTTCATTTTCCTGTCCCAATTCTAACCCACCACTGAATTTCAAGAAGAAATTTCAATATCAACACATTCCAAAGGTTGTTTCTTAAGAGTCCTAAATTAGAGCCCAAAATTCATGGCCAAAAGTATCCCTTTAAGGCAAAGAAGACAGTAGAGCAAAGGTGGGTAAGTATCCTGTAAGAGAAAACCATCTCTCGGTATTATACAGGCAGAAACATCTTCACGTGGTTCTTTCACAAGCGGAATAAACACACCGAATACCCTCGAAGTAACTTCTCTTTAAAATGGCACACTAGGGAACGACCTTCATAATATATACATTTATGTTAGGATTGAAAGATTATGGACTCTGCACAGGGGAAAACAATGTGAGAAACAAAGCCACTCGTGGCCATCGTGGTGGTTATTACAGTTTAAAATCAACACCACACGTGATGCTGTAACAGAACAACTTACTGCAAGCTAAGCGACGCTGTCTCAGAATTCAAAGAGGATAGATTTCCCTTCAAGTCATACAGTGTTACTACTCTGTGAGTACCCTCAAAGCGCATCATCTTCCTTCAGAATTCAAGAATCTTTGCCTTCAAAGGACACAAAGGCAGTAGTTTCCATTTCTTACATTCATTTAAAACGTGGAATATTATGATCCTAGCGGGAAAATTTGCATATTAAACACAGACAACCCAACCACGATGTCTCAACATTAAAAGAAATCTCTCACAACATTTTAACACAGTTTTAAATAATAAATAACACAACGATAGATTACACTCAGCTTTTTTAAATAGCTCTGTCAGGATTTTCCTCTTTTAGAAATTAAATAACTTACGGTACCTCAGACTTACTATCATGTCCACTGTTCACAGCTCAACAGCTTCTTAAAAGCAGAATGCACAGTAACGTGGACTTTTGCGGCTCCTGAGAGCTTCCTCGGAGATACGAAGCTGCCCTCGCTAGAAGGCAGCATCAACAAGAACTGGATTCTGACTCTAGCGGCAAAAACACAACAACCAAAACACAGTGGGCAGCAGCACTCACCACGCGACAAAACAAACAAATCCGAGGACGAGAAAGGAATCAGCAAAAAGCAGCAATCAAAACAGCGTGTGGCAGTAAGACACATAAAGCCCCCTTTTCTAGCCTACCTTATGACATACACCTTTACAGCACAACACTGCACCCCAAGGCACCTCAGGCCTCGTAATACCACCCGAAACAAGCTGTCAAGCTCCGCGTACGCTTTTCTACACAGTGCTTTGTGTGTAAATAACATTATTCATTCATTTGTAGATGCTCCACACATCTGGTCAAGGCAGGGATTTCTTCTCCTTGATAACACCACCTAGAAACATTAACAATATTTTATATATTCCTTCGGGCAACAGGTTTGGGGAGAAAAACATCAACCGCGGTAGCTAAGGCATAAGAACCTCTGGTGACTAATCCAGGCATCCCGTCAGTCCATTTACATTCTCAGCACTAAAATCAATCCTCACGTCATACACTCCACCAGCAAAGCGACATGGATAGTAATGAAAGCAACTACGTGTTCCCTCCCCTCGGTGAGAAATGGCAAGTAAGCAGCTCAAACAGGAAAGGGAAACAAAATAATGTACTTTAAGCTGATGCGGAAAAATAAAAATTTAATATAATCGAAAGCAATCCATCTATTATCGTGGAATAAGGAGATTTGAAACTATGTAGTCAACAGACAACAAAAACAATCTCTCAAGCAAGAGAATTTCTGATCAACTTTAGCTGTCATGTCACTGCTGGGAAAAAGAACCACTGTTGAAAATACACATCAGTGCTTTCCTTTATTAAACGCATAGACTCGAAAATAGGTGCTCTCTGAGGCACGGAGGGAAAAAATATATACTCTAAGCAATCAAAAATGAGTTATTTGAGATTTAGTCACTAGATCCAAAACGAAATCAGCAAGAAGAGACATGAGTCAGGTCACTACACTCGTAAAATTGAACTTTAGAGGAGAGAGATGCCAAAAAAGAACGGCATCGAAATGGTTGAAGTCTGTCACACTTTAATCCTCGTTATGGATCAAAGCTGTCTGCGTTCCTCACTGAAATGTTTTGTGTAGGAAACAGCAGTTAAAACACTGAATCAGAAATGGGTAAGTCACTTGGGTGAGAGATCATCCATCAAGATGAACGAAGAGCATGAATTGGTGCATGCTACTGGAGACTCTGCGGTTGTGCTGCCTTTAGCCAGTGAGTCTGAGGATAAGCCACTGCTGCTACTACTGCCATCCAAAATATCTGAACTGAGGACAAAGCAAAAAGAATTATAAGCAGATGCATCTATCAGGGTAAAGGTAAACATAACATGCAACGACATAGTTTCAAGAACTCACGAATCGGTAAGAGCATTTGTAAATGATAAAAAGCACAAAAGCAACAGCAATGAACTACATAATGGACTATATTCAGATACCTGCAAAAACAAAGTCACAGAAATCCAAAGTAAGACGTTCAAGGTTCTGTAGCATTTTAGTGCTCTCGTGGAGGCACCAGAATGTCAGCATTCCCCTTGACAGGTCATGATTTTTGTGAGGGAGTTAACTCCCTTACCTTTAGCTCAAGAGATTGCTACCCTTAGATTTACCTTCTTCCCTTGCCATCAGCCTTACAGTAAGAGCGATGGTTACTGGTTGAGGTACCCTGGACTGTCTGAAGTACTCTATTAAGTACACTGCTTCGTGGTTCCTCTACTCCAGAACAACAGGTGTTCGGCTACTCTAGATTTGACCGCTTCCCCTTTCCCAAGGTGCCTTCAATTCAAACACATTTGTTTCCTGATTTCCCCCTCCACTTTTGGTCTTTTCTATTCTTCTCATTTTGTGAACTTCTTATACCGTTTCCTTTTCTCTTGCTTTCAAAACCCAAAGGTGTCCCTGCTATCTCTACAAGCTGCCTTCAGTTACTGTCCAGTTAGGCTGCTAAAAGGAATGCTCTCTAGCCACAGACCCAATACCCTCACCAGCCTCCACTTGCCTCTCTGATTCTGACAACTAGCTTCTGCGCCTATCCTTCCGCCAAAACACCTGATGTGGGCATCAGGGCCTCTACAGTCCAGCCCAGGGATGCCTTCCTTATCCATCCAGCCCAGGCTCTCATGGCTGCCAATCACCCATCTGGCCTGCTTCACAAACCTGGCTTCATACTTCAGTATTCACAATTAAGAGCCTTCACAGTTGCGCACCAGGCTGCCTTTCTGGTTCAGATTCCCACTGATCCAACAGTGAAGTTCTATGCTCTCGATCTGGCCTGAATTCACTCACATTCATTTATTCTAGTATTTGTTGAGTACCTACCAAGTGCAGGAAGTAGGCTAGACATTAGAAATACAGTGGTGTCTAAGACAGACATGGTCCCTGCCCTCATCGAACTTACAGTACAGTACAGGAGACAGACATTTAAATAACTCTGCTAATACATATATAATTTGTGATCAAAGCAATAAAAGCAAGATACAAAGGGCTCTGCGAGTACATAACATGGGTAACCTGATCTAATTTGGAGGAACAGGGAGGAACACGTTCCCCAAAAGTGATACGTGAGCTGTCACTTGGAAGATGAGTAGGCATTAACCAGGTGTGGTTTGGGAGGAAGCAAGGGTAGTTTTAGGAGCCAAAAGCAGGCTAGTGTGGCTGTTAAGTACAAAGGGTAAGAACACAATGAGAGACAAAGCTGGAGAGGTAGTCAGGCAGTTTTAGGATTTACACACACACACTTTTTAATTTTGGAAAGGGAAGCAAGCATAGAATTGGAGAAGGATTAATGATCAGGAAATATGGATTCTAAATGAAGTCTGGTTACTAGCTCTTCTACAAAAGCCCGCACTGGTCTAAAGTGCTCTGAGGCTCAATATTAAGAGTACTTAATATCGGGGCGCCTGGGTGGCTCAGTCGGTAAGTGTCCGACTTCAGCTCAAGTCATGATCTTGCGGTTTGCAAATTTGAGCCCCACGTCGGGCTCTGTGCTGACAGCTCAGAGCCTGGAGCCTGCTTCGGATTCTGTCCCCTCTCTCTCTGCCCCTCGCTCGCTCGCTATTTTTCTCTCTCTCTCAAAAATAAACACTAAAAATTTTTTTTTTTAAAAAGAGCATTTAACATCATTTTTATGAATTTCCAAGTTAATGTAGTTCCAGTGTTAACCCATAGTACATTTGGAAGTTTCTGGGCCCTATACCTCCCCCACCTCAACAACATGTAACATTCCCCTCCACACACTTCTCTGCTATTTTTCTTCAAAATGTCATTTCTATTGCCTGTGGATTGTTTTTAGGTGGAGACAGAATACAAATAAGCTTCGGAAAAGTAAAAATAAAAATGGAAACAGTATAGTCCACAGTACTCCCAGTCTATGCTCACTGCTGTGAAATGCATCATTAATAATACCACTTTTAAGTAAGAAGTTCGGAAAATTTAGCTGGCTCTGATATTTTTTCAACCCAATGGGAAAATAGGTCTAAAATATGAATTATTCAAAGTACTGAAAGAAAGTTACACAGATAATCTAAGACATTGGAAAATCAAAAGGCCTTTATATTTGCCTTTGGAACATATGTGATTTTTCCTCCTGCAGCATTTTGCCTAGACTAATATTAAAATGAATTTACTTTCCTAAAGCACATATTGGCCGGGCAGCCGAAGGACACGCTCTGTGCTACTTGGCAGGAAAAAACAGACTTAGATTAAAATTTGGCCACCAAGCAGATAATCTGAATATAAATAAAGACTTTCTTATTCCAGCCACCAGACTTATGGTGAGCCCTGGGTTAAAAGATTCCATTCGTAATAAGACCTGCTTGCTTAGGTGAATCCTGCATTCATTCAAAAACACAGAACATGACTCATGCAGAGAGAGCTCTCACCTAACACCACTGATTACCTTAAGAGAAATAAGCTAACAGGGAAGTTACCAAGCAGTTACCAAGAGAAAAATACAAATCTGAATTTTTCGTTTCGTTTATTCCTTTTCAGGAATTTCTTCTCTATTCTTAAATACGAACATGCATAAAACTTTGTTCCTTTATAGTACAATAGCATACCTCCATCTAGCCTCCAGTAGAATTTACTCCGGATATTTTCACAAAACTAAAACCCGTTCTATCCAACAGTCACAAACTACCCACAGTATATCCATGTAAAGCAAGACTTACGTGATTTTTTTATTCATAGATCACTGAACAAAAGTGACTTTCATAGTGTTCACTATTAAACCTTCTACCGGGCCTTCTAAAAGCAACAACATATGGTCCAATTTGAGTTTATCTTTTTCCCTTCCTAGCTTAAGCTCTGATGGAGGTGTTAATGAGCCTCAGACTAATGGCTGAAAGCCAGACAATGCAAGGAAAGCAGAGGACCTAGACAGTTCAAACTGGACATAGGGGTAACAAATCAAAAGTGAACGATGGGGTGCCTGCGTGGCTCAGTCGGCCGAGCGTCTGACTTCGGCTCAGGTCACGATCTCACGGTTTGTGGGTTTGAGCCCCCTGTCGGGCTCTGTGCAGACAGCTCAGAGCCCGGAGCCTGCTGCGGATTCTGTGTCTCCCTCTCTCTCTCTGCCCCTCCCCTGCTCGTGCCGTCTCTCAAAAATAAACATTAAAAACAGTGAACGAATTCTAATTCATTCTAGCCATGGTGTATACATATTGACGCAATATCTAAATCACACAAAAATAGTTATAATTATTACGGTAGTGCCCTCTGCCTAAAAAAATAAGGGTGAAAGCATAAGAGAATCATTAAAACATTCAAATAATAAGGTAACAACAAAATCAGGATGTCCAGCGTGTCTCACACTATTATCCATCTGGGTCAGCCACTTGGTGCCTTGTGCGGTCAATAAACTGGACTCTATCAGATTAGATTTGGCAGGCAGGTAAATGCACTAGAAATAAGCCACAGCTCTACCAACCCCAGCACAGATCCTGGTATAAGCTAAGACTTACAGGGCATCCCCTACCCCTTGGTGTGGGTTAAACTGGTCCCTAGGGTACATTCTCTGGTCTCTACCGTCTCACCTGAAGAAGACCCAGCATTATCTTTCTGCATAACTTCTAAGTTTTTAAGATCACACATTTAAATATTATCATTTCCCCAGTCACCTTGGGGATAGGAGCTTTAAAGTATCGGCACAGATGTCTAAGCTGCTCACATAACCATGTTCAAGGTATACGAATACAGTTCTGTTATAAAATAAATCTTGATTAAGTCTTATTCTTTGCACATATCACATATTCATGATTAAATTTTCTTGCCGTGACACATATACCATTAAAAATAATGTTAAAGTCACTAAGTGAAATCTAATGAAAAATGTTAAAATAAAACTATAAAGGCTAAATTAGCAGTCACAATAACACTGATGCAGTGGGGAAAAATTTCATGGGAGAACTTGTCCTTTTCTGTGCGAGAAACAGACTACCACTTAATCTTCACTATATGACTGGTGGCCCTCAAAATTCCTTTATGTAACGTGCCACAGATAATCTTGTCCCCAAAAGGACAAGGAGCAGAACAAGAGTTCTCAAGACACAAAAAGAATCAAAGCACCATGGAAAGGTGAACTTCCAAGCTATCGTCAAATTCTTGATGTTCAGGGGCGCCGGGGTGGCTCAGTCGGTTGAGCGTCCGAGGTCATGATCTCACGGTTGGTGGGTTCGAGCCCCGCGACGGGCTCCGTGCTGACAGCTCAAGAGGCTGCAGCCTGCTTCGGATTCTGTGTCTCCCTCTCTCTCTCTGTCCCTCCCTGGCTTGTGCTCTGTCTCTGCCTCTCAAAAATAAATAAAAATGTTAAAAAAAATTCTTGATGTTCAGAAGGACTAAATCCAGAATGACAGAATTCCTGCCTTGTGGTTAACAATGCTCCCCAGATTTGGTTGGCAAAGATTTCAGAATTTTCATCGAGTAAAAAATATGATACGAAGAGCAGGCCTACTATTCCTTTGCGTGGCAGTTAACACACTGGACACAAACCCCAAATGGGTCCATACTCAAACTTCACACTTAATTTACACTTCAGACATCAGATTTTAAAGACTATTATCCGATATATAAAGCTTAATTTACATTGAGGAGGACACTTGTTGGGATGAGCACTGGGTGTTGTATGGAAGCGATGAATCACGGGAATCTACCCCCAAAACCAAGAGCACATGTACACACTGTATGTCAGCCAATCTGACAATACATTATATTTAAAAAAATAAAGTTTAACTTAAAGTTTTAAAACCCACCTCTTCTTTATGGGGTGGGGCAGAGAACAAATTACAATAACTTAAATGATGAGATAACATCTACTTATGATCTGGTGGTACCTTTTCTGCTCCCTAAAATATATAAATATGGTTTCCTCAGCGATCAAGTATACTGTTACCCTTGGCAACAGAAACCAGAACACAGTTAGTCTCCATCTCTGTCCCCGTTTCTAAGAATACGGATGTCTGATCAATGAAACTGCATTACAGAGATAGGAAAAACAGTTTCTGCAAAGGCAGGATCTAATTTTTATATATCATGAATAACTCATGTTTAAAATCTCTTCATTGCAGGCCTACATGTCAGCAATACTAGTATACAAGGGGTCCCAAAAGTCAGTGCAATTTTAAGTTTTAATAGTCTCAGGAGTCCAGATGCTACGAACTTACTAAAAACATCTTTTAAAGCTTAATTGCTTACATACCTTTCACACTTAGTTTTGTGAGTTTTGAGCAATAAATTTCTTTTTAACATATTACTTGAGCCACATGTTGGCTTGTTACTGCTCGATGACTGGTCTCATGTGAATAAAACAAATCTTTCCAGGGTGAAGCAACACTTTTTGCCTTTAGGGATCAAAGTGCCCTTGATCGCCAATGTCAGTGTCCCCAGGGCTCTCATAGCTAGTCACAGGTCGGAGGAGAATGAGCGTAGTGGCAACATAAACAGGACAGAAATAGGACCCTCACCGCAGCCACCATGGTCGATAACGTACGTTTTGCTGCTCAGAGGAATAAACGTCTGAAGGAGGGGTAGGGACCCTTGGTAAACACCCTCTCTTTCCCTTTTTATTTGTGTGAACCTGTTTTATGGCATCCTGTAGAGTCCATGACAATATTTAAAAACTCCACCGCACCCTGTATGTTTTCAGCTCGGCAAAATGCTTTCGTATCTTTTCCCTAACTTGGTTGCTTGGTTAGTAACTGGGTAAGCAAAGCTATTTATAATGTCATGTGCCTATATTAAAACACACTTTACCATAAAAGTGATAGGCAGTTTCCACTAAGTATAGAGTTTCATCCACTAGTCCTGTTGACGAGCTTTAGAAGTTTTCTCTTTGCAATCATCTACATACCTGGAAAAGCACTCTATACCGAAATTAGCACACTGAGCCATCAAGGACAGACACATATGAGAGAGAAGAGAGACTGTGGGGCTGAAAATAGCTAGAACAATCTAAAAGACATCTGTTCCAACATTAGAACGGCACTGATCGACGAGTCTAATAAACTAGAATAATCTGTGACTTCTTGGTCAACTAGAAGTACAGGTTATCTTACATAAAACAAGTATCTGATTTGGAAAGAAAGAATCGCTAATCCTTATACCTTATAAGTAGATTACACAATTCTTCCATTTAGAGGGCACCGTCCTTCTATTTTTGTATAAGTATTTACTTTATTTGAGAGAGAGAGAGAGAGAGAGAGAGAGAGAGAGAGACAGAGAGAATATGCACACGCAAGTGTGTGAGGGGCAGAAAAAGAAAATCCCAAGGAGGCTCCCTGCTGTCAGCACAAAGCCTAATGCAGGGCTTCAACTCACAAACTGTGAAATCATGACCTGAGCCAAAATCAAGAGTCGGACGCTTAACTGACTGAGCCACCCATGCGTCCAATCCCCCCCTTTTTAAATAAGTATTCCCATCCTTTTTTTTTTTTTGAAGTGAATGTACTGTTGGGCTCTTAAAAAAAAGACCCTCGGCTATAAACTCAGGATCCTGACAAAAGGTGCCAAACAAAAAGTCTAGACACAACTGTGTCTAGAACACAGGTGCTCAGTGAGTTGATTAGAAATACATGCTAAAAGATTTCAACATATTACCCGGCCACTGCCACTATCCCTTCCCCTTCCTTCCAATATGTACATCAGCATCCAAGTACTCAACTTCAGGTAGATGAAGAGAAGTTGACTGTTGCACAAAAACACTGAAGGGTCTTAAGTTAGACACCCACACTTGGATGAGTAAGACTAAAATTATGTGAACAGACCACAGGAGTCAGGAAGTATTGGTATACAACAAAACCTCAGTTAGGATTAGGACAGAATACCTCCAAAATTTCCAAAAGATTTTTACAACAACAGGAAATGCTATTTAGAAAACGCCATGCTTAAGAGGATGCCGGTATTCTCTGCTCAGTTAAAAGAATATACTACAAAACGTGGCAGAACAGCCACGATCGAGGCACACTGTCCACAGCGACCCAGGAAAACTTTCTCCCGCCAGCCAGCTGCTGCCCCTCCCCCACACCATTAGCACCCACTGAGAGAGGCTGACCTGACAGGAGCTAGGAATGAAGGTGCCAAGAAGAAACACACATTCCCAAAAAAGTACTCGATGACTTTCAAATGATCTGGTTTTCCACGGTATCTGTACCTCCATGGAGATTTCCCTTCTACAGAGCATGAATCAAAAGTTGAATATTATTTCAAATGATCCCAATGTACTGTTAATGTGGCTCTTTTTAAATAGATCATACCCTAACATCTTTTCGATTTTATTTCATTTTTTACCATGAACTGAGATCAGACAGTTGTGCAGCCTCCGGAGACAGCATATTGGTAGTGCCTTGGAAGAGCCTCTTGGGCTGGCTTTCCGTTTCCATTTCACCTAAAACAGAAAGAGATGATGCTACTGTAAAACAATTTTACAGATACGGGCGTGGTGCTAAAATGGGATGATCTTTGTTTAACCAAAGCTCAGAATACTTCTTCAAGCCATTACTTCAAAGCTATTTTTCCATGCGCTTTAAGGTGGAAGAAACATGCTTCCATAGAACCTCAACCAAAAAGTAAGCAGCCCTAAAAAAAAAAAAAAAAAAAAGAAAAAAAAAAGAAAGAAAAGAAAAGAAAAAGCCCTTCTTATTTAGCACACTACGGATATAGTCATGTTCTTTAACAGAAGAGAAGAACACTGACTGCATCGGGCAAAATGAATCAAGGCTTACCACAGCAGAAATAAAGACTCCCCAAATAGCTGAAGCTCACAGTGAATAATGATTTATCCTAGAGAATTAGGAAAGTCCATTGATTTTATATTATTTTAATAGTGGAACATTTCCCGAGTCGAAGTCAAATGGGTTGAAACGTATGTAGTCTAATAAACTCAAAGGTTGCTTTAGACTACTTAGTAAAATGAAGACTAAAACAAAAATAACTCTGTTAAGAGAAAATACTGAAAATCGGAACCTAATTTTTCTAAGATGTTACACATGATGAGGCCCAGGGGACTTGACTACCCAGGTAAGGTTTAAGGAAGCCTTTGACATCTTTACATACAAATGAAATGTGTGGCATGGAAGAAGAAAATCCCATGAAAAAATCATACTTTTACTCTTCGCTAGAGTTCTTTTAAAAAAAATAGTAACTGAACGCCCATCTGTAATCGAAAGCAATTATTAGTCAATTCACAAAATTGGTGGTGTACTGGCTACCCCAATTTTCCAGATTTTCTCAGAACATCTAGAAGCTAGCAGAAAAACTGCATCCATCACAATAACATTTTGCCCCCAGGAGTGCTAAGACTAAAAACCCTCGGTTAGACCGAAAAAGCCCCTTTCCAAATAAGTCATGATCTAAAACACACAAATAAATACCTTAGTTTTGAGGTTCCTTATCTGAGCTTTACAATGGAAGATTAAACAAAATTCAATTCTTGGGCCTAACTATACTCCAATAGAAAATTAGTAACTGTGAACTTAAAGCTGTACAAGATTCTTAGGATGGAGAAAGATCAAGAAAGAACAAATGCAACATTCATTTTTTTTTCATATTATCAATTAATTCATATTACCTCTCTTCTGGAACTATTCTGAAAATCGCTGAAACTCAGGAAAGGTTATATCTTTATCTGCTTCTTCCAAGCTTTAATATGGAGCTTTTAAAAGCTACTGCTGGACTTTCAACAACACCTTGTTAGCAAAAGACTTTAGCCCTTTTTAGCAAAGAATCCCTCCATCTGCTGGTATATTTTGGAATAGCTTTCAAACTAAACAACCATACTAATTCCACCAATTTCCTGCAAGATATTTAAAATTGATAACAATAATGATGGCTCTTGTTTCCAGGTGTTAGTGTCATGTAATACCTCCTGAGAGGGTTCCTATGATTGTAAATAATTCTCTGCGGCATTAAGGCTACTAGTTCATAAAATAAAATTTATTCGCTGAATACAAACATTGTCACCATATCAAAATCTATTTTCCAGAGCACACCATCTTTAATTTTAAGTTATCTAAAATATCGTACTTTTGGAATCTGGGCATGATGCTATCGCTGGAGTTTCCACTAAAGCTGCAAGTACCTGTTAACCTGATATTAGGAGAGCGACTTGTTTCCTGGCCCCCACAGAGATCTACACAAAGAAATCACTTAGTGCATTGCTTTTTCAAAATTATTGCTAAAACTCTCATTTAAAATGACCCCCAACACTTGCAATCACATAGATACAGGCCCAGGAATAATGACTAAACGTGCATTAATTTTTTTTGCCTTTTGAAAATAGACTCCGGGGGCTAGGCATTTGAGTATACAGCATGTTTATAGACCTGTTCGCTATGACATAAGCACATACTTCTGCAACATATTAACTTGCATCTGTTTTCTATTCAGATCACTGAGAGGCAAAAGTTTTGGAATATATATTGGTAATATGAACATATGAATAAGATTCAGTTGTGAAGTGTAAAAAATATGGACAGTGTTAAGTAACCAATTTACAAACTTCAGAATCAGTAAAGCATACGTTGGGAAGAATATTTCCTATTTCTTCAGAAAAAAGGAATCACGCCTTGAGCTAATTTCAGACAGAAATTCTAATTTGTCATTCAAGCTCAACTAGGTTTAATATCAGAAGTGGGACACTTACCTTTTCTTTTAAGAGGACCAAGAACACTGGGCCTAATGCACTTGACTGGACTCTGACTCCTCCTGCTTCAAAGAATAAACAAACAGGATGATGTGAAGTACTTTTAAGATGCAAGATAAACGTTATAGCCCAAATAAATCAATAAAATTGACAGTCATGTAGAAAAAAATGGAAAATGCCTGTGTTATAAGTTGAGTAACTGAACTGCCAATACATGATCTGACCTGGAATATGATAATCTGAAAAAACACGGCATTTTAAGCTATTTTAAAAAATCGTCTAGGGGCACCTGGCTGGCTCAGTCGGAAGCACACGCAAGTCTTGATCTCAGGGTCATGAGTTCAAGCCTCACGTTGGGTGTAGAGATTACTTAAATAATAATAAAAAAAAAACTTAAAAAAAATAATTCTATAAGACAAAATATCCACAAGTTTTTTCAAAACAGATAAACCTTATTAAAAAACTATTTGGATTTGACTGGTATACAATCTTTAACAAACTTTTTTCCTTATCCTTACAAAGGATAGATTATTGCGCGCATGCACGTGTGCGTGTGTACGTGTGTTCGTTCTCTGGCACCATGTCTCAAAAAACACATCTCTGGTAAAACGTTACTGCTAGAATACAGGTGGTAGGTATATGGATGTTCATTGTGTTCAATTTTGCTGTCTGTTGGAAAATTTCCGTAAGAAAATGTTGGGGAAAAAGGTCATCGGGAGACACAAACTGAACGTGTAGCATTTCAACCACATTTTTTGAAAAGTAGGCTGACTTACCTGGAAAAGCGTCTTGGACTATGCACGGGACTTGGCGGCAGCCCACTGCTGCTCACAAACATTTGTAAGGATGGTGAAAAACATTGCTAGAAAAAAAGCATATTTAATATTAAAATAGTTCTAGTGCTCTGGCTTTCAAAAAGTTCTCAAAATAATAGAAACGACATCCTTAGAACTGCTTAGCTGTGTGTGTATATTTTACATACGCAGAAACACATGCGTGAGAATATGTACCTAGACTGACGTACCATTTTCTTCAAGTTACTATCAGAAACTTTCATGGATTTTCCTTCCAGTCATTGGATTTTTTAAAAAATGAGGCGATTTGTGTGTGTGTGTGTGTGTGTGTGTGTGTGTGTGTGTGTGTGCGCGCGCGCACAGCGCGTGTGTGTGTGTTTTAGAGTAAACAGCTCAGTGTGTGAAAGACAGCTAACACTTTGTCAAGGAGCCTACCTTTCCAAACCCTCTGGTGGGTGATGGTGCTGGAGAAACTGGAGTGAAGTCAATCCTTTTAGGAGAATATAGTTTCTCCGGCTTCTCAAAATCGCTATCACTCTGTAAACATAAAGTGTTATTTCCTTGTAATTCACAATTCAGCCCATCGCAGTTCTTCTTTACTACTCAAACACGCCTACACTTTTAGAATAGAAATGCACAGACACTAAACAGTTGCAATCTAATATCCTGGCGGAAAAGCAGAGATCAAAAACCGAATACAAATTTGGAAATGGGGGAGACAGAAGTGTCTGAAAAAAATTAATGAAGCCAATGAATGACATAAAGGTTTCCAGAAAATCAAAACCAAGCAAACATGTGAGAACTTTACCAGGCTCAAGCTCTCGTCCCATGACTGGCTGATCTGCATTGCTGTCTGCACTTCCCTAAAACAAATAAAAATGAGAGGCCGTCAGTGCTCAGAAGCAAGACATACATTAGGCTCTGCTCTTGTGAAGCACTGCTCTGTTCTTTGTGAAGCACTAACCGTTCGTGTGCAGTTTCTCTGTTCATCATATCCATGCCTTCCTCCTACAAAGACAAGCACATGCTGAAAACACAGTATTTACCCACATCCACACAGTTCTCTACTTCAAAGTACAATTTAAAAGACTTCTTTCTACCAAAAAATAAACAAATAAAAGACTTTTCTACCGTCTTTGACATAATTACAGTACAGCAGCACATGCTAAGACTGTCACCCAGGCCACATCTGTGTTTCACCTGCACGCACACTCAGAAGAATTTGCATCTGTCTATGGCCACCCAGAGTGGGCTCATTTTTAATATCTACATCTTCAGAATGAAAATAAAATCCAAATGGAAGATTCAGACAACTGCAGCTGAGCTAGGAAGTAGAATTTACCCTTTTGATCTGATGCAGTCTGCTACTAGGAACGCGATTTGGTGACGACGACAGCAACTGGAAAGGAAAAGTAAACACTTACTACTTTCTGAATCACAAAGCAGTGTCTGCTGTCAGTACCAGTGTCCAACCTCCCCCCAAATAAGATTTCACATTCTTCTCAGAGATCTAGCTCTTTAGATCACTGAACATTAATGCACCAGAGGCAGGACACTCGGTTTTTGGAAAGTACACCAGGTGTCCAACCTCAAAGCACCATCTGTCGCAAGACAGGCACTGACTTTAACACTTTTCCCAAATGAATGCAGAGCTGTGTACGTTCATGTAAAAAAAGATTCCAGGCCTTAGAAATATCCATTACCCGACTTATCTAAAATAAAGAACTAGGTAAGAAGGGAAAGAAAAAACTTGTAGTCATTTTTAACACCAATGCACCCATGGAGGAAGATAGGCAAAGAAGCCCAGTATAGTATTTTGTCTATGATTAGTGTTTATCGAAAACACTTCAAATCTGCAATAGGGAGATTTTGTTTGTATGCTCTAAATCACTTCTAAAATTTGGTCACTACCACTACATATACCACTGTGGTAGAATATACACCACAAACCTTACTAGTTAAGAAAAAATCAACGTGGACGGCAATGTGTATTTTTCAAATAACCATTCCTTTCCCTTAGAGCATCATTTTTTGACAACACAAGGCTAAAATGACCTGGGGGCCAAATCATGTTCCTTCAAAATAAACACAATCTGATCCCAGAATGAAAGGTAGAATTCATCTCAAGAGACCTTACAGGGTTCTAATAGCCATAATGTAAACAACTGCTATTTACTCCCTAATGAAACGCAAACAAATTTGTAATGCTGTAAGACAAATAAGACAACAATCCAGTTACGAGAGGCCCTATCCTATTAAAACTTCTAAAAACCCTAATGTAGTGAGTAGAATAAAATGGTGATAAACTGTTCCAAGTTTTTTAGGCAAAAGCTAATCCAGGTGCCATTTTTAAAAGTTAGACACTGAAATATGATTTGACCTCAAAGGATATCTCTTCAGTACCCACCCTTTTCTCTTTCTCTTTCCTCGGCTCTGAAAATAGAAAAACTTTACAAATAAAATCCTTTGCAAAAGTGTTTTTTTTCCACTTATAAAAATAACACGTGTTTACCACTAAACTCTTAATAAGGCCATTTGAAAAGCACTGGGCCACGAGGCAAGTCTCTAAGGCAGGAAACACTAACAGGATATCGTGGCAGAGAACATGGACGTGGCAGAGAACAAAAGAAACCCCAGGGGCAACGAAATCATCAGGAAAGCCAAAGTAAAGAGTGCAAAAAGCTGACAGTAGAGGAAGTCAGAAATGTAGATGCTGCATCTATAGAATGTACAACTTGTCAACTAAGAACTAGAAGGAAGACCCAAAAGGAAGACAGGGAGGAGAAATGCTGGGTCTTGTACCAGAAACAAGAGCAATGTACCAACTGAGAAGAAAGCCAAGCACTTCAAGGAGGTGCTGTTAATGGTGTTAAGTAAAGCGAAGAGCCTAAGTAGGAGAAGGAAAGAGGCCCCTGCCACTGGGCACTGGTGATTTTTGCAAGAAGTTTTTTAATAGCATGGTGGTAGGAGCAGTGAGATCACAAACTGGTCGAGTAGCTGGCAAGAAATTGGGAAACAAGGAGCTGGAGGCAGCTGGGTGTAGATTAGGCTTTGTAGAAGCTCGGAGGGGTCAAGGGAAAACAAAGAGAGACGTAGGGAAAAAGACAAGTTTGTGTTCCAGATATTCAATGTGTGAGTCAGGAGAAGAAGGCAGGAGCGAAAAAGCCAGGGAGGAGGGGACTAGAGAGGAGACAACAGACCAAGCAAAGTGACAAGAGACAGAAAATCTAGGAACCATTGGAGAAAACATCACATGTGAAGGTAACGACATCTTAAGAGTAAGAAAGCTGACGTTTATACAAGATGACCGTCTGCCTTCACAGAGAAGGGTCAGCCACTGAAAGTGAAAGGTCCAGGAAGCTCGCAATTTTTAATTAGAATATTGCTTCGGAGAACAGTGCAGAGTAAGTGGCAGGCACCTTGGGCCCAACATGCCCAGAATTTATCTCCTGGCCCTTCAGATGACCAATTCCTTGAAATTTCCCTACTCATAATAAAGGCAACGCTTTTCCCCTGGCCGCTAAGAAATAAAAGTTCAGTCCCCTGGAGTCCTCCTTCCCCTTGCATTTACACCTAATCAGTTGTCAGATGCTGCACAGACAACTCCTGCAGATCTTGCGTCGCTCCTTTCCATTTCATTCAACACCTTGCTTTTTGCAGGTTAATCCGAGAGGTGGGTAAGCGTATTAAGATTTATAGAGGACACTGTGATTGAACACACGTGGTATAACCCATCCGATGACCGAAGTACCCGAAGGGTGCTCCGGAAGGCATCCCAAACCAGGAAGCTCAAAAGGAGAAGGGGATGGAGGGAAGGACAACGTAAGGATCCACAAAGAGAAGTGAACCAACGTGGCCCCTTCAGCGAAATAGGCATTTTAGTGCAGCCAGAGCAAAACGTATCTGTCAGGGAGTAGGGAGAGAGGAATCAAGACAGAGTTGATAAGAATTTTCACATCTTAGAAAAGAGCAAAGTCAAGTGTACAGAGGCAAATTCATTTTCCCTTCTTTGCTATACTACTGATATCGGGAGCATGGCTGTGTAACAAGCAGAAACATTTCTCATCTACAGGGCGAAATGAAGCCGTTCTATTTTCCAGTATCCTCGGGGAAGAAGGTGAGGTGAATCAAACCTCCAGACAGCTAACATTTTCCCCTTTTAAGTATTTCTAGCCACTTCAGCTGGAAATCTTCCTTAAAAGTGTATTTTATTTCTCCTTTCTTAAACAGATTTTACCAACCAGAATGGCCTTGACCTATCTCTATTCTAATCCCAGCTCTGCCACTTAGCAATTGTGTGATTCTGAGCAAGTCATTTCTATCAGCTGAGTCTTAGCTGCTGCCTCTTTGAACTGGTAAGGACATCTTTGGCCCTGCCTACTTCGCAGGGGGTGGCTATGAGGATTAGAAATGTGAAAGGACTCGGTAACATGTAGAATACCATGAAGGCACAGGGTATGGTACACTACAATTTGAAAAAAGGTTAGTGACCCAGGTATCCTTAAGAACATCAAGTATTTTACAGTTCAGTGCCAGTGAGACCCTCAGGGACCATTAACAGGCTCTTAGCCCTTATGCTAAGCCACAGACTGCGTTGTTAAAAACCGGTCTGCTTTTCAGTTTTCCCCTCTCCTCCTCTGCTAGCAGCTATTAGTATACCTTAAGCCCGAATGCACCTCTTTTGATTTGCTGCTTCTCACACACTACTGAGTTGGAAGCTTATTATGATTGTGCATAATTTTAGATGATTTGGAGGTCAGAGGCTCTCCTGTAAACAAACTGATGAACCTTTGTGCACAGACTATGGAAATCTAGTGCGGCCATTCAGAGGTCTGTTTGCTTACATCTCAGATGTCTTTCAGAGTGATGCAGCTACTGGCTAAGTGGGCTCCACATGTGAAGTGCTACTATATTAAAAACCTCATCATAATCTCTCCCAATGCGTCCAACTAATAGGGTGACCCCTGACAGCTCAGGCTATTTAGAACAGTCACAATTAGCAACTCTACCGAGAATATAAATACACGCATTTTAAGGGAGATTTCACTTTGGATACATAGCACTGTCCAACAGGTAAGTGTCAGAAATACTCGGCTAATGTCTAAACAATTTTTTGCTTCCTGGGATAAATAAAGACCATTTTTCTCAGCTATATTTAGAAGTTAATCCTGACTTCCCTCATAACCATCATGCAAGCAGTGACAAAAAAAACAACGAACAATTTTTAAAAACACAAAGTCCCACAGCCAAGAAAAAAGTCTTAAGCAGATCTCTGTTTTGCACCAAAAGCTGACAAGGGCCACAGCATGAGCAAGATAGGTAAAATTATTTTTCTTTAGTGAACGATGGTACATAGCACATCATCTTAAGAACGAACTACGTCTGGAAGTATTTTCCCCAATCCATACCACTAAAAATACTTACTTCTATACTTACCAGGGTATGACGGCTCATAATCGTTGTACTATTCCTCCGAGTTCTAAATGTGTAAGGTTGAAAAACCTGAGAAAGATCACTAAAAAATAAAAATAAAATGATTAATGTCTTTTCCTTTAAGACATCCTTCAACTGTATTAACGCCCACTCTCCAGTTAACAATGAATCTTCGATGGCTCCTCACTCCAAACAATGAATAAACTCCTCACCGGCCTTCCTAGTGGCTTGCTGTGGATCACAGGTCTACCCAGATACTGATCTCCTCAGTGCTTGGGGGGCAGCTAGGAGAGGTATGGGGCGGAGCTCCAGACTGGTTGCTTCCAGCTGCCTCTGGCCAGAGCCCACGCCCCCAAACCGGTTCCCACCAGACAAGAGCAGCCTCATCTGTTTACCCCAGAGCACCTAAACATGTTGCTGCTTTCTGTGTGCGCCATGACGGTGAGAAGGGCCGGGCCCTGTTCTACAGTGTGAGCCCAGTTAGCACCTCTCCCACTACTGCCCTAAATATGTTCTACCTTTGAACCCGCTGCGCAGCTAAATAAACGTACCTGGGGTTTTGTTCATGTTGTCTCTTCTGTCTCCCCCCCCCCACCCCACCACCACCATCGGCCCAAATCCTTCCTCTTCTTGAGCACCCATTTCCATGCAGTGCCCTCTGTGAAGCCTCTCTTCAATACACAAACCTGACGCAATCATCCCTCCTTTGAGTCCAAAGAGCACAATGGGAAATGAGATTCTTCTTGAGATACCCACTTTACCTTTTATTAAAGAAAAGTGTGCGTGTGTCTCAAACTCCTTGGGCAGAGGTCTTTTGTTCATCTTTGCACAATCTCCCCGCACTGCCTAGCAGAGTGCCATGCCCATAATAAGAGGGCAAGAAGGATTTTCAGGGCTGAACTGAATTGGGTTCCAAGGGACCGCTGAAATCACCTAATCCAGCTCTCCTAAATTTTGAATGAGAAAACTGACACTCATGACCACAATCAGGGAGAAAATTGGGATGAGGCCTAGTCTCCTCACCCCTGCTTCTGTCACATCATGCTACCTTGCAAGTATTTACTTAGATCCTGATTCAAAAAACAGTGCATTATTTCTACAACAGTCTAAATGCAGGTCAGTGGGATGGCCCCGACCCCCTAGCAACTGCTTTTGCTTACCAGATTTTAAAAGACAACCCCAAAGACCAATTTATTCCTATAGTATCAAAAATAAATGTAGAGCGGAGGACGGCATTAGGAAAGCAAGGAGCCACTCCAACCTCCCCCCAGTTTCAAAATTTAGTAAAAGAAAATAAGTAAATCCATTTCCCCCCAAAATACAGATATTGTAATCAGTTTGACAGACAAGGATTACCTGTTTCTTTGCCTTCACTGTGCTTGATTAATGATTTTGGCTAATTCTACTCCCATCCCCTTTTTTGGACTAATTCCATTTCCACAGGGTCTCACAAATTAGCTCTCTACTAAGATGAATTGTCTTACTTCTAAGAGTGAAATGTAATAGGCTCAGGAGGTCTGCCAACCTCCTTCACCATCACAAAATTCTACCTGAAAATAGACCCTCTGGTGACTTATTCACATGACAATACAAGACCCTACCACTAAAATTCAAGGGTTGATTGTTCCCATTGTTTTCTAAAACATTGTTTTCTTTAACTGATCTAAGCTACAGGACACCCTTTTTTTTTTTTTATTCACTGGAATGCATTTCAGGCAGTTTTGGGATCTGAAAACATTAGGACAAATCCGAATCACTTAATGTGACATGAACACGCCACTTGAGTACAAGTTATTAGATAAATTGTGATTTATTAAAGTAAATGCTCTGTTAATGCCAGGGTTCCTAAACCGAGCTTAGAAATAGCAGCTCTTAGAGACAGGTGTCAAGTTGCAAGTCTAGTTCCAGGGGCTTCAGTCTGACATTCAGTGGTGTAAATTAGGCAGGGTAAGCAACCTGTTAGAAGAGCCAGAAGCTCCTTGTAGTTCCTTTCAGAGTGAGCCAACAGAGCCCCAGGTAAAGAGGGCCTCATTTTCCCCCACGCTTCCCAGAGTTTGGGGTCAAACTTTCACTCCACCTTGGGACCCAAGTCACTGTCAAGCAAACAAGCCCCCCCCCCCCCCCCCCCCAGTTTGGAGAACCCAAATGAGCTCCAAGTCTCACTTTAGGGAAGCAAGATTGCTTGCAGGGAATAGAGGAGACCCTGAACCCCCTATTCATCGTCCCCCACCCCGCTCACCTGAGCCCGTGGATCAGGGGAGCGCTGCTGGATCTCCTCAGGGCGCCCCCATCAGATGTGTCAGGCTCAAAGTCCAGCTCCATTTTCTCCTGAGCCATGTCGGAGACTTGCAGGCAGGCACAGCGGGCAGTGCTCAGCTCCTGGTGCTTAGCTATGGACTCCCAAGACTCTCACTGCAGGACTGAGCTGCTGGGGACTGGCAGCTGGGGGCGGGGGCTAAGGGGCGGAGGCTTGGGGGCGGGGGCTGGGGCGGAGAAAAGCAGGAGAGGAGGAGGAGGAGGAGGGAAGGAGGATGAGGATGAGGATGAGGAAGGGAGGCTGATAGTGAGTGAGGGGAGGAGGAAGGGGAGACGGTATCGAGAGGAGGTGGTGGTGGAGGGTGACAGAATAAGCGGAAGACGATGGAGAAAAGAGAGGAATGGAGGGAAAAGAGCAAGAGGAAGGGAAAGGGGATAGATGGAAAAACAGGAAAACAGAGTACAAGGAGGACAGAATCGGGAAAGGAAGATGGGGAAAGGACGAGGACGGAAGGGAAGGAGGGCAGGGTGGAGGAAAAAGAGCACGAGAGAGGGAAAGGAAAAGACGAAGTATGGGGAAGAGGAGAAGGAGGCGGACAGAGGGAGAAGAGGAGGGGGAGGAAACTAGGCAGCGGCGAAACTCATGTTGCTATCTTTCGGCCGACGACCTCAAGTGGGGCCGGGCTACAGACACCGCAGCTGCCCGGGCAGTGCTAACACCACCGTAAAGCTGACAGTCGAGCAGGGCCTGGCCGGGCGGCCTCGACGGCTCCAGCTCCCCATGCTCGGGGACCCGGTCCAGCCCCCCATGCTCTGGGACCCGGTCCTAGGGGCTCCTCAGCCCTGCGAGGGGTGCTTATCCCCTCCCTACCCCCCCTCCCCTCCTGGAGGACAGGTGGGGGGTTCGGCCCCTCAGCCGCCGCCGCGGTGCCTCCTCTTCCTCTCTTGGGTTCTGATGGCCCGGGGGGAACCCCTTGGGGCCAAGACCAAAATCTACAACCTGCCGCCTCTTCCGCCTCCCACGCTTCAGAAGCGGGAACCTCCACCGGGCCAAGTCTTCCGCGTCCGGGCACCTATCGGGTCCTGCGCACGCGCCCGGCGGCAGCGCCAATGAGCCCGCGGGCACGGAGCATGCGTGGGAGCCCCGCCCCGCAAACCTCCTCCAAAGTGGGAGGAGCGTTTCCAGGGGGCCCGGCGCCTTCCTCTATGGCATTGGCCCGGGGACCCTGGCGCCCGATTTTGAAAAGAACCAATAGTTTGGAGACACTGGAGCATCATCTTTCAGGAGGAGTTTGGGCCAATATTCGAGGGAAATGGAAACTTGTGGTTTTCACGTTTTTTCGCTCCCAGTTTGTTTGCTCTGACCTCTGTGATCCCTGCTCGTTTCTTAAATCCCTTGATTTTGTTGGCCTTTGGAGGGGCTGATTTCTTTTTCAGATCATCCATTTGGTTGCACTAGACAAAACGGAAGTGAAAAAATAATGAAAGTTCATATGGCGAGTGGCAAGGAGTCATCTCCATTTTGCAAGGCTTCAACGATGTTAAGAAAAGTCCTGAAGAACAAGTAGCAGACCCAGAATTTTTTTTTTTCTTTCTAGGATTTATGGAGACCCCAACAATAGCCATTCGGCACGTGTGAGGCCTGGAATTATTTTATTTAACAAACACCTACATAGCAGTTACTGTGCTAGGTCCAATAATAAGAGCTTTAGAAATATTAACTCATGTAATCCTCACTACTTGAATGACCCTAGGATAAAGATGGCATTGTATTGTGTTAATCATACATACAAAGAGGGGCGCCTGGGTGGCGCAGTCGGTTAAGCGTCCGACTTCAGCCAGGTCACGATCTCGCGGTCTGTGAGTTCGAGCCCCGCGTCAGGCTCTGGGCTGATGGCTCGGAGCCTGGAGCCTGTTTCCGATTCTGTGTCTCCCTCTCTCTCTGCCCCTCCCCCGTTCATGCTCTGTCTCTCTCTGTCCCAAAAATAAATAAAAAAAAAAATCATACATACAAAGAAATATAGGAAATTTGCTAGTTGGGAAATTGGTTTCAAAATTTAGCAAAACTACTTTTACCTGACTCTTCAATTTAGTTATCCCATATTAAACCTGCCAAGCTCAATCATTTTATTCCTCAATGTTAATATTTGCTCCTTGTAATACAGAGTTTCTAAAGCTCTTTTGGAAAGTTTCCTTTAGATTGCCTACATCTTCCTGCCAACTGGATTAGAAACTCTGTTTTTGATCAATTTATTTATCTCTTTTTATCTCAAGGTCATAGCAACTCCATCATCTGCTCAAAAAAAAAAAAAAGTACATTCTCGGGTTCACAAAAGCTACTGAACAGTCATTCGCTGACCACATGCAGAGTCCCTAACTCTGAGGAGTCCAACAATTTAGTAGAATTGCTAACGTTCAGAAGCTTAATGATTAGGAGAAACTTAAGGACATGTGAGGATATGGATACTACCTTGGCCATCATTTCAAGGTTCAATTCACATATTCCTGCCTACCTAGTTTCTTTCACTTCATGGAAATCTTTTGGGAGATTTGGGGTGTTTGTAACCTGTGGCCTTGGACTCAACTTTTCTCTGACTTACCCTTATGATAACTAAGGGTTAAGCAGTTGCTTAAAAGTTGCCATAACAACTGGTAAACTAGACAACTGATTATCACATATTTGTGGGTCACCTTTTATAATGAAGAGGCCTGGTACAGATGGCAGCAGACTGGGACACTCAAAGACAGGAGTAGCATAAGTGGCAAGGTATAGATCTAAGCAAAATGGCAATCTGAGATCATGGCATATTGCTATGGAACAGCAGGAGCTGATCATGAAACACAGCTAGGTTGGTATAATCATGTATAAAAATGGGAATAAGTAAAAATAATTTCTTCAAATATTGTGTTTGCCACTATAGTATACAGAATTGTTTTTGTACTACTCGTTCCTTTTGACATTCTAACTTATGCATGTACTATGGGTTCCTGGCATTTAGCTACACTTTAGTTAGAGAGTTCCTCCTCTTTGGTAATAGCTGAAAACTTCCTGCCATCTTGGGTACGTATTTGTTTCATATTACTACCCCTTTTCTTGCAAGTCTCTTGGTTGCTCTTTCCTTGTCATGTTATAATCTATTGTCTTAGTGTTATTGTACTTCGATTTTTAAAAATTAGATATCTGTAATGCTTAGGCATGATGATATTGTCTGTTCATTCAAAATATATCTATTAAACTTTATTACTTGCCACGAATATCAACAAACTCTTTGAAAAGTAAAATGAGCAGCAGAGTGGGAGTAAGATCTAGTTCTTTTCTCATGTACTCCCTCTCTATTTTTCTGCTATTCAATTTGGCTTTGACCCCATTCTGTATTTAACCACAGCCTTTGACATCCACCCTTACTTACTCAGCTTTAACTACCATCTTTCGTAAATTTTCTAGGTACCCTGGGAACTTTAACAGTGGCTTTCAGGAGACTTTGGTACCAGCTCAGATTCTACTGCTACCTAATTATGTGCCATTAATCTCTCTGGAATTTTATCGACTGTAAAATAGAAGTAACTTGCCTTCTTTACAAGATGGCTGTGAATGGCAGGTTATTTAAACTTGCATTTATTCATAAAATAATTTAAAAAGATGTATCAAGTGTTTATGAGTACAGAAATAGTATCCAGAGAAATATCCAGACGCACCTCATCTGTCTTTTCACTTAAATAGAACGGCAGAGGACTCTTGGCTTTGCCACTTAGCAGTTGTCACTTGAGTAACTCCTCTGGGCTTCAGTTTCCTCCTTTGAAAAATGGGCATTGTGATAGTGCCTACCTCACAGAATTACTGTAAGCATTAAATGCAATCACATATTTAAAGTGCTTATGGGGCGCCTGGGTGGCTCAGTCAGTTAAGGCTCCAACTCTTGATTTTGCCCAGATCATGATCTCACAGTTCATGGGATTGAGCCCTGCGTTTGTCAGCACAGAGCCTGCTTGGGATTCTCTCTCCCTCTGTCTCTGCTCCTCCCCCACATGCACATGCTTGCACTCTCTCTCTCAGAATGGATAAAAAAAATTTTAATAAGTGCTTAGGACAGTACCTGGCATATAATTAAGTGCGTAAAAAAATGGTAGCTATTGTTAACCTGTCTTATGTCAGGAGACTCCAAATCATCCTCATGTCTGGTAATATAATTAAGTTTTTCTTATTCTGTTCTCAGAATGAATGAAGAATGATTATGATCGTTCATGTCATTAACTTGTCATGAACTGTTTCAAGATAATCCCATTACATTCACCAGTAATTAGCTGAGCAGGGTTCATGATTGAACCAATTGAGACAAGTATATGAAGACATTTTTTAAACACTGAAGTGCTATACCATGTAGTGACTATTTTAATTAATAACTATCATTTCAGTAGTTTCACTTGCCTTCTCTGCCAGTTCTCTATACGGTTCTTAAAAGGTATGGTTTTACAAAATTATTAGCATGGAGTTACGATTTCAGTATTCCGTGGCTCATTAAAGTGGTGAAAAATTCTAAAAGAGCACTTCTTAAAATGTTTGAGCCATGACAGCGTTATTAAATGGAAACACTGATTTGGATGAATATTAAATTCTGAGACATTTGTTCTGAGCAAACAAGCTTCTCTACTTTAACTCAAATCATTTTCTTATATGTATAGCTTTGAGAAGATAAATGGTATTTAGTGTAAAAATATACACTTATGATTACGGTAAAAAAACAAAAACAATGAAACCACATGGAAAACAGTGATTTGTCTGCACAGTTGATTCAATTGGATTAGCGCCCTACCAGGACACTTTGGCCCCCTCCCTGTTTTTATATTATTTTTGCTTCCCTTCCCTTATGTTCTCTTATGTTTTGCCTACCAGGACACTTTGGGAGCAGGTGGCAGGTCTTGGGTTGTTCCCCCCCCCCCCCCAGACGTATTGCATTATTTTAAAACTACAAATGTGTAGTGTTGGCTATAACAGGACAGAGGTAACAAGCTTGTAGGTCTCAATTATAAGGGGATAATTGGCTAATCAAATCTGAGAAAACAATATTATTTTAGACACAGCAGAAAAGACGGCGCTCCCGTACCCCTTACTCCTCCCCACCCTTTCTTTCCTAAATAACGGTCAGCGAAACCATCCCGCGGTTCACATGGGAGCGGAGGAACAACCACGGTGAATCGCCCCTAGGAAGAGAGAAGAGAGAACCCGGCTAAGGGTAAAAAAAGCGGCTCTGACTGCGCGTGCGCCCCCCCGCCCCCGCAAGGCTGGCGAAAGCGCCCTCATTAACCTTCATTGCTTGCGTAATAAGTGTGCGTCGGCGGGCCGCGCGTCCGGCGCATGTGCGGAGGGGCGGCACCCAACTGATTCTCGGAGGCGACAGGTTGTAGTTTTTGCTTGGGCCGGAAAGGGTCCCCTGGGGTTTCCTTGGCCGAGGGAAATAAGGGCGAACAGTTGTGGAGGTGACTAAGATAAATTCCCCACTTTCATTATAGACTTGGAGGTGGAGTATCTTCTCAGCGTTAGGGACCCGGAGCTTGTGGGGGGTCCGAGGGTCCGAGCCAGTCTTGCCACGCTTTGTGCCCACTGGTATTAGGGATGGTAGGGCTGCAAAGGTGAGCACTCGTCTAAAGGTGGTGCTTCCTCTCTTTTTTCCCTTTTCCTCCCTCCCTGCTCTCCTCAACCAGTTGACTTGTCCTTATGTGAATGGGAGCCAGAAAACCTTGCGAAGTTCGGACCAAGCAGTAGCTTCTTCCTCGACGTGGACATGGCACAAGAGAAAATGGACCTAGACTCGGAGCTGCTGCCGAGTTCAGCCACAACAGACGACTCGCTGAAACGATCCAACAGCGCCCCTTTGATCAGTGGGCTTGGGTGAGCAGGCTTGAGATAGCAGGGGGTGGGTGGCAGGAGTTGGGGACAGTGACTTACGATAGCATTCCCATCCCTTTCTTCATCGAGCTTCTGCAGCTATCTCCCGTGTTCCTGTTGTCTGGAGATCTCACACTCAGCCTTGGGGAGGAGTGGGTTGGGCTGGCCGAAGGGAGAGCGCACACCTACCCTGAGGTTGACACACGTGAACCTGAACGTGCTCTTCTGACAGTCCACAGGGACCCAAAAGCAGCAACCTATTGGTGTGGAGCAGGACTTTTTCTAACTTCACCCCATCTCTTACCCACTCCTTTGAAGAAACTGAGTGTTCCCCACCCTTTGCCTCCAGATCTTCTGTAATGACTAATTTTTTGTCATTCTCTCAGCTGCTTTGTCACCTCTGACCTTCACCTCCAGCCATCATAAAAGGTTGCCAAGCAACTAAGCTTGGACCTTTTTTTACACCTAGTTTTTATTTGAACAAAAAGTTTAGGTACCAGAGAAACTTGATCTCCTAAATGTTGCATCCTCAATGGCCGGTACTGCCCCCAACTTCGTTCTTGGGGGGAGGGTGGTGAAAAACATCTTGCCTTTTTATGTACAAACCACAGCTATACATACAAAAATTTTGTGTGAATTTTCAAGAGGGAGTAATTGGAGGGAAAATGTAAAAAAAAAAAAAAAAAAAAAAAAAAAAAAAGGGCTCCTTAGAGGGGCGCCCGAGTGGCTCAGTCGGTTAAGCATCCGAATCTTGATTTCGTCTCAGGTCATGATCTCATGGAGCCTGCTTAAGATTCTCTCTCTCCCTTTCCCTCTGCCCCTACCCTCTCTAAAAAAAGGGGGAGGGAAGACACCTTTGAGGACTGATAATGGAAAACATAAGATTTAGAAACACTGTCCTGATGGTTAACTGTTTTTCCTGCACATATCCACTATCTGGCATGGCACAAGCTTATAATTTCTTAAAATAGGGTTTGAAAGTGAGATCTTGGATCTCACATCATAGTATCATAAAGTTTTATCAGTATTGTAAAAATGTTTGAAAAATTCATTCACTTCCTGTGTTAGTAACTTTGTTCCTCGTTTTTGCTAGCATCATACTAATTGATAGGTATAAATCACAACAGTTAGAAGTGAACTCAGAGACCAGATATACCCTCCTTATTTAATGTATGAGGAAACCGAGGCCCATAAGTCTCTAAAATGACGTAGTAGGGCCAGTACTAGGAACCTGTGTCTCCTGACTCCTAAGCTAGTGTTTTGTCCACTACTAATCAACTTCTAAGCTCATTAACTAACCAAATACAGCTTTCTGGTCATTTGAGGCAAAGGAGAATATACTGTTCCAAAAGGAAATGCAAACTAAGATTAATCAAAAAAATAATGCATTATCTTTTTTAATAGGCAGATAGAAAAATAAAGGGGAGGCAGCTGTGCATGTTGAGCTGAAAACGAGAACATTCTATAAATTCAGGATAGACCCTAATCCTATTGTATGAAAAAATGAATTGCTGTGGACCCACTCTGCTAGAAGAAAGCACTTGAGGAGAATGTTGGTTTTACTGGAAGCCTTTATGAAATGAAAAACAAGTTGCAAGCAGTCCTAGAAACAAGGAGAGTGATCGCAGTTATCCCTTCATGCTTTGTTTTGTTCTGCGAAGGATTTAAAGTTTTTATTTTTATCATATTAGAGCATGCTTACAGTGTCAAATTCTGTAGCTTAAGCTCCTGATGCATGAAGCGAAATTGGTACAGAAAGGTGAGAATCAGTTTACCTATTTATCTACGAGGAGTTAAAGATAAAGAAACCACAAGGTGGACCAAGTCCAGGGACTCTCATGTGTCATAAAGAAGTAACCCGAAGATGATATGTGACATGCCTGATGTCAGGGAACTTGGCCAAATGATCTCCTGAGGGCAGATTTTGTGCTGTTATGGCCAGTTTAGAGCATGGTCAGGAAAGTGACACGGCAGGGAAAACAATTTGGAGTAGAATTACACTAGAATTCAAGTTCACCTCCATTCTGTTTGGTTGTATATGTACACTGCTCACTTCCCTCGCTTTCTCACTAAATTGAGCCTCTAATACTTGTTGTCTTGCCTCTTTCACTGCTCATTAAATATTGTTGCACTTCTTTCAAGTAATTTTCCAATTTTGCTTGATGCTTCCTGTGTATGAACACAATCTCTTGCACCAGTATTCGCAGAATTTGTTCCTTAAATACTAACTCTTTAATATAAGAATTACTGGTTTTTTTTCAAAAAAGTTCCTGCACTGTTTTGTGTACATCTCGTATTAATAAAAATACTGATGTCAGGGGCGCCTGGGTGGCTCAGTAAAAATACTGAGCCTGGGTGGCTCAGTCGGTTGGGTGTCCAACTTTGGCTCAGGTCATGATCTCACCGTCCATGAGTTCGAACCCAGTGTCAGGCTCTGTGCTGACAGCTCAGAGCCTGGAGCCTGCTTCCCAGTCTGTGTCTCCTTCTCTCTCTGCCCCTCCCCTGCTTGCTCTCTGTCTCTCTCTGTCTCAAAAATGAATAAAAACATTAAAAAATTTTTTTAAAAATCAAAAATACTGTTGTCAAAACTTTTGAACCTCTTGGTTCTTTATACCCTTTAGCCATCTACTTGTCTGACTTCACTACTGGTGTCAATAACCTTATTTAAAGGTAGTTTTTTTTTCCTTTTACTTCTCTGGCCCTTTGAGTATTAGTAAGTTCTGGGATTTCTGCCAGTGCCTTCCCCCTGTAAATACCTCTAGTCTGGCCCTGCATTTAAACTGTTTGAAAGTCAAACTACTACCTGTGGGCCAAATCCAGCCTGCCATTTGGTTTTGTAAATAAAGTTTTATTGGAACATAGCCATGCCCATTTGCCTACTTGTTGCCCATGGCCACTTTCCTACTACAATGACAGAGTAGCTGCCACAGAGATTGTATGTCCCACAAAGCCCAAAATATTTACTGTCTGGCCCTTTGCAGAAGAAATTTGCCAACTATCTGGCTTATTAAATTCGTACAAACCTGGAAAGACAATAGTGGCTGTAGTGAATGATTGCTTTGGGGATATAACTAGCATAAACATCTTGTAGCTTAGATATTTAGACAGAGCTGCTTATTGCTCATCTGATGTGGTGCATTGAACCTGTATCTAGTTATAGTGTCTTTACTTTAAGTTGTAGCACTTAACTCAGTTGTAGGTATCACCTAGGATTTTATGAATTCATGTTGAGTGACTCCTACCTATTGAAATCTATGCTTCCTCAATGATTTCTTTCAGTTATAGTCGTATTAAAATTGAGTGACAAAAATTTAGGGGAGAATATAATTGCCAGCCTTAAGGATTACCCTCACATACAAGAGTGCAAATATGTAACCCATTAGTGTCCCTCCAGCTTTCTTGTGACTGCTAGAATATTTTCCTGTTCTCATAGAGAAAAATGATTGGAAAAGGAAGTAAACATTAGACCCATACCACATATCCCCTCATAAAATATTGAGTTACTACCTGTTATATACAAATTACTATGCTGCAAAGATGTATTACAACTCAGTAAGCTTTTAATTTAATAGGGAAAATAAATAATCAAAGGATTTAAATATATGATAGACTAAGACCTGTGCTTAGGGAGGGAAAGAAAGTGCTAGGGAGATGCAAAGAAGGGAGTGAGAAATGACAGTAGGATTGAGGGATAAGGAAAATGTTCTTGGAGACGAGGCATATGAGATGGATTCTGATGGATCGATAGGATACAGATGGGAAGAGGGGAGCTGGAGAGCTGGGACAGCATTCCAAGAATATGCTGAGCCTCGAGCCTGCTGAAGATTCTCTCTCTCTCTCTCTCTCTCTCTCTCTCTCTCTCTCTCTTTTTCTCTCTCAGTCTTCCTTTCTCCCTCTCTCCTTCTCTCCTCCATCCCTCTGCCCTTTGCACCTCTCCCCCACTCTCACGCAGGCTCAAAAAAAAAAATGTCCTCTTGTAAGTGAACTGATGGTGTTGGTAAATGGTGGGATTTAAAAAAAAATTTTTTAATGTTTATTCATTTTTGAGAGACAGAGCATGAAGCGGGGAGGGGCAGAGAGAGAGGGAGACACGGAATCCGAAGCAGGCTCCAGGCTCCAAGCTGTCAGCACTGAGCGCAACTCAGGGCTTGAACTCACGAGCTGGGAGATCATGACCTGAACCGAAGTCAGACGCTTAACCTGCTGAGCCACCCAGGCGCCCCTGGGATTTTTTTTTTTTTTTTTTTTGATGACTTTACTTCACAACAGAAAGTTGGTAGCAACTGTACGTTTGTGCCAAGATTTTGTTTTGAAATCTTACTAGTTCATCACATCCAAAAGTCTAGAGCTAAAGTGTGGAGGGCTTTGAATGTTATAGTAATGAACGTAATTAAATTCAGCCCACGGTAATGAAGAGAATTACTGAATATTGTGAGCAGGAGAGCAAGCTGTCCTTCAGGAAGGTGACCTGGTAGTCTGTTAGGTAGATTGTGTCAGGGGCAAAACTGAGATGAAGTGACAAATGAGACTATTGCAAAGTCCGCAGGAAAGTAAAAAGGCTTTGAATTGGTTTTTGGCAGGGAGCCTAAAAAGAATAAGATGGCCCTATGAGCAGCTACAGAGGCAAAACCTGAAAGACTTGGCACCCGAGTGGATATGGCAAAAATGAAGGAAATGTTACCAGTGACTTTTATCCTCCTTGGGGAAACCTGGGTGAAAGGTACACGGGAACCCTCTGTAGTCTAGCAACTTATTGTGAGTCTTCAACTGCTTCAAAATAAAAAGTTTTAAAAAAAGACATAAAGGGGCACCTGGGTGGCTCCGTCGGTTGAGCGTCCGACTTCGGCTCAGGTCATGATCTCACAGTCCGGGAGTTCGGGCCCTGCGTCGGGCTCTGTGCTGACAGCTCAGAGCCTGGAGCCTGCTTCGGATTCTGTGTCTCTCTCTCTCTGCCCCTCCCTTGCTCATGCTCTGTCCCTCTCTGTCTCAAAAATAAATAAAAACATTTTTAAAAATTAAAAAGACATAAAAAGGAGAAGATGTTTTCAGGGTCCCAAGCCCAAATAAGGCCGAGGCGCCATCGACGCAGAGAAAGACAAGCCCCATCTTCAGCAGGCAGCGGTTGCTTGGCTTCAGCCTGTGGTTGCCATGTGGGAACGTGGCCCGGTGTGGCCACGTCTTGCAGAGTTTTCGAGAGAAGCTAGAAATCCGGAATCTGGATTATTTGCGTGAACCCTCTTAATGTTTTGAGTGTGTGCAACTACGTTAAAAACATTTTCATCAAACAGAAGATATCTGTGAAAATCTCAGTTCTGTCGACCTCTACCGGTTATCCCTCTTGTTCGTGTGAAAGCTTCACAGTCGAGAGGGAGTTGGTATCGCACATGGTAGCTTCAGTCATAAATTTAAGTCAGTTACAGGTTTACACAGAAAATGATGCATTTCCAAGGCCACAATAAATTATACTTATTCTTGGTAGCATGACTAGAGGTAAAGTGGCATGCTTGAAAATTTCTTCCCTTACAGGGACACTTGTTTAGGCTCAGCCAACTAAGGCTGTGCGTGTGCACGTGCACACATATTGCAATTTATCCACCTGCACAACTGGCTCCCCAAAGAAGCCATTTACGTTAATGGCATGGTTTCTTAAGTATCTGGAATCTTAATTCTTTAAAAAAAGTTTTGTAATGGATTTTAAATGTTTTCCTTTTTTTCATAGTGATAATTCACAGGTATTCCAAGCTGACACGTTAACAACTAGAAGAAATAGCACAACGCTTATGACCCAACAATGTCTGGTAAGAAAATGCTTGTAGCAGCCTCACTTGGCCAAGACTTGTGCAGTTGGTTTTAACTAGTGCTTCTCAAACTTGAGTGTGCATCTGGAAGGCTTATTAAAATAGACTACTGGCCCTCAACCCCAGAGTTTCTGATTCTGGAGATCTGGGGCGGGACCTGAGAATTTGTATTTCTAACAAGTTCCCAATTTGAGAAACACAGCTCTAAACATCACTGAAGGAAAAATAAACACGGTGACTACAGTTATGATTGCTTTGCTGCAGCTGCAGCAGAGTTAACTTTTAAATCCCATGTGGATTTAACACTGAGATTTGTTCTTATGTATAAGACCATCTGGCTTCCAATTTTTAAAAGAATGTTCTAATTTTGAGAGGAAAATTTGCAGGCTCTCTTAAGAATAGTTTTTAGGCTTTTAGTTTGACTTTTATCTCACATTTATCTTGAATTGAAAATAAAGTTTGTTTTTCATGGTGTTAAAATGTAATCTCTAAATTATTACTCTCACTTAACTAATTATCCTATAAATGTAGGTAATAGCTTGTAGATCAGTAAACCAAAATGAACAAATGATTTACTAAATGAATCTCTTTATTGATGTGAAATTCATATAATATACAGTTAACTAATTGAAAAGTATTCAATTCAGGGGCATTTAGTGCATTTACAGTGTTGTTCAACTACCACCTCTCTCTGGTTTCAAAAAGCACACACTCTTATCTTGTTTTCCAGGTTGAAGGCTTTCAGTCTTTCATCACTGAGTATGATATTACCTATAGGTTTTGGTAAATGCCCTCTATCATGTTAGGGAGGTTCCTTTCTATTCCTACGTAGTTGAGTATTTTTATCATCAAAGCATTGGATTGTTTCAAACGCTTTTCCTGCATCTATTGAAATAATCATGTGGTTTTTCCCCCCCTCTGTTCTTTTAACATGATGCGTTACATTGATTTTCTTTTATGGAACCACATTTGCATTCCTAGGATAAATCCCACTTGGTCTTGCTGTATGATCCTTTTAATGTACTATTGGATTTGGTTTGCTATTGTTGAGAATTTTTCCATTTGTATTCTTCATACGCAATGTTGGTCTGTAGTTTTCTTTTCTTGTAGTGTCTTTGCTGGCTTTGGTATCAGGGTAATGCTGATCTCATAGAATGTGTCAGGAAATGTTCCTCCTCTTCTATTTTTGGAAGAGTTTGAGTAGGATTGGTGTTGATTCTTCTTTAAATGTTTGGTAAAATTCACCAGTGAAGCTATATCTGACTTTTCTTTGTTGGGAGGGTTTTGAAACAGATTCTATCTCTGTACTTGTTTACAGATCTATTGAGGTCTCCTATTTTTTCTTGAGTTTGTTTGGTAATTTATGTGATTTTTATTTGTCCATTTCTTCTAGATTACCTAATTTGTTGACGTATAGTCGTTCATAGATTTCTCTTACGTGATTTTTTAGTGAAATGTTATAGCTTGGAACCCATTTTAAAATAATGCCTCCTGATCTTGCAACTGGGTATTTTCCTCTTTGTAGAATGGTATCCAATATTATTTCCCCCAATGCGCTAATATTATACCAGGAAAAAAATAGAATTGTTCGTTAAACAAATCTTCCTGCTTTTACTCATTCATTTATTTACTCATTCATTTAACAATATTTATTGACTGCTTGCTTCTCCATCAAAGCCCTCCCTACCTATTCACTCTTCTTTTCTACTTAGCCAAGCCAACAAATATTTTTAGGAACCTCCTATGTATTAAGCCCTGATCTAGTTGCCAGAGAGATCTAACCTAGTTTGAGGGGTTGAGGGAGGAAATGACCTCTCTTAGTTGAGATCTTACTGATGTGTAGGAGTTAGCTAGCTTGGGATATGGACTATAGGAGCAGACAGTACTCCAGGTAAAAAATGACACGTGTAAAAGCCTGGAAATGAAAAGGAGTATGGTGTGTAGAGAATTTGAAAGAAGTGCATTCTAGCTAAAGTGGAAGTAAGGATGAAGTGGGGAGAGATGACATTGATTGGACACATAGATTAGTGCACAATCTCGTAGGGCCTTCCAAGTCGTGCTAAAGATTTTTCACTTTGTCCTTCTAAGGTCAATGTGAAGCCACTGAAGAATTCTAAGTCTGGGACTGACATGACCAGATTTGCATCTTTGAAAGACTACCCTGGCTGCAAAGCGGTAAGTAGATTGGAAGTGGGCAAAAGGAAATACAGGATGATCAGATAGGAGGCAGCTGCGGTGACCCTGGCTACTGCCATGGCCGTGAGCATGGAGGAGAGCAGGAGATTCGGGAGATATTTGAAAGGTAGACTCAATTGTTGATAAATTTGGTGGAGGGTGGGCAACGGTGGAGGCAAGGATGACTGCTAGGCCTCTGGCTTGGGCAGTTGATGGGTCGGTGGGGCCACAGAAGAAGGGAACATTGGCAGAAGAATGGATTTGGAGGGAAGACGAGTTTAGTGTTGGACATGTTAAATTTGAAGTTCTCTGGGATCTCTAAGTGAAGATGTTAGTTGTACTGATCTCAGTACCACTGAGTTTGAAGCTCAGTTTGAAGGAACGGTTTGAAGCCCAGGATAGAGATCTGAGCTAAAGACACATGTTTAGGCACCATCACTGGATCGTTAATTAAAGCTCTGAGAATGCATGCTATGACCTATGCAGAAAGTATAAAAGAAGAAAAGAGGCTACAGGAAACAGCTTTAAAGATCACCAGTAGTACCATGAAAAGACACGGAAAAGTATTAAGTTATATGCTATCGAGTGGCCAGAGAGCAAGTACTTAAGTAATACTTAAGTATTAAGTTATAAAGACTGAAGGATGTCCTTTGAGTTACCAAAATGGAGATTATTAATGAATTGCTTGTATTTGAAAGCAAATTCTGTGGAGAGAGGGGTGGGGTGAAATGAAGCCAGATTGGATTGGGTTGAAGAATGACTGAGAAGAAAAGACTTACAGATGGCATCGTATATACTAGCTTGGTTATTCGGGTACACGTTACCCTTTCTATGTGCTAATTTCCTCATCTGTAAAATGGGAATGTAACCGTATCTGCCTCATAGGTTTGTTGAAGTGAGTACATTAATCAGTGTGAAATATATCCATAAAACTGGAAGAAAAAGAGAAACTTACAGCACGTAGCACAACAATGTGAATATACTTGACACCACTGAACTGGTACATTTACACACAGCTAAGATGGTAAATTTTATGTTATGTGTATTTTAACATAGTTTAAAGGGGGAAAATGCTCACAGCATGTAAAAAAAAAATCAGTGTAAAGCACTCAGCACAGCATTGACACATACTAAGTGCTCCACAAATATTATTAATTTTTTTAGTTTTATTAGTAATGGTACATATATAGAACAGACATGTACCTGGCATTTTTTTAAATGCATAATTTTCCTTTGGAATTCTAGGCTTTTAATTTGCATAACGTTCAGTTTAATATAATGTGTGTTTTAAAACAAACCATCTTATATAACAGGTTGTGTTTGGCACAACTGACGTCATTTACACTTACCTGATGACAGGAGTTTCAAGGCTTATTGGTTTCACTTGCTGTAACAGCATGATGCATGAGGTTTTATTTTGTTCAAAGTCTGCACTTCATTATTATTGTGAGACTTATGTAGGTTTATACTTGCTTTCGGGATAGATAGGCCGAATTGTCTAGGAGAATGACAGATAGTTGGGATGCTTTTGGCAGAAGTAACAAAATCCAGTTAGAAGCAGCTTAAACTCTAAGGGAATTTATTATCTCCAATAACAAGAAGTCTTAAGGAAAGGAGCTTCCAGGGTTGGTTAATTCAGTGGCTCAGTGATGTCATCAGACACCCAGGTTCCTTCCGTCTTTCCACTCTGCTACCCTCAGCAGCCTCACTAAACTTTGTACCTAGTAATTAGACGTAGGGTTCAGAATCCTATGTATAGCATGAGCTTGCATGTATTTACAGATGTCGAGAAGGATATGTGTCAATCTATCAGTAGTTATTTCTGGAGCATGGAATTATAGGAAGACTATTAACTTATAGCATTTCTATACTATTTGCTTTTCACAAAGCATCAACAATACAGGTGTTTTCATTTCCTTTTTTTATTTTTTTTTTTATTTATTTATTTTTTTATCATTTCCTTTTTTTTAAATTTTTTGTAATGTTTATTCATTTTTGAAAGAGAGAGACAGAGCACAAGCAGGGGTGGGGCGGAGAGAGAAGGGGACACAGAATCCGAAGCAGGCTCTAGGCTCCGAGCTGTCAGCACAGAGCCCGACACTGGGCTCGGACTCACGATCTGCGAGATCATGACCTGAGCCGAAGTTGGACGCTCAACCGACTGAGCCACCCAGGCGCCCCCAGGTGTTTTCATTTCTAGCTGATATATCACATCACAAATTAGAAACATCATTCTTGAAAAAATACATGTATTATTGAGTGATAACATGAATCATAAGTTTAAGGGTCCTACCCTATACTGGACTGTCCTTAAAATTGGCGTGGCAAGAACCTAGAGTAGCCAAGTTCATACAGACAGAAAGTAGAATGGTGGCTGCCAGGGGCTAGGAGGAGGGTGGAATGAAAAGTATTTAATGGGTATAGAGTTTCGCTTTTGCAAGATGAAAAGAGTTCTGGATACTGGTTGCACAACAATATGAATGTACTTAACACTATCGAACTGTAGATTTAAAAGTGGTTAAGATGGGAAGTTTTATGTGTATTTTATCACCATTAAAATTTCTCAGGGGCACCTGAGTGGCTCAGTCGGTTAAGCGTCCGACTTCGGCTCAGGTCAGGATCTCACGGTTCATGAGTTCGAGCCCCACGTCGGGCTCTGTGCTGACAGCTCAGAGCCTGGAGCCCACTTCAGACAGGGCTGTGTCTCCCTCTGTCTGCCCCTCCGCTGCTTGCACTCTGTCTCTTGCATTGTCTCAAAAATAAATAAACATTTTTTAAAAATTAAAAAAAATTTTTTTCATGTATTTCAGTGAAGGTGAAAGTGTTTTAGGAAAAATTGCAGTGGTAGAAGGTATTGAAGAACAATGGGTGCCCTTTAACATGCAGATAAAGATGTATATTTCCAAACCTTGTAAAAATCTGCTGTCTCACAATTATTTTCTGAATTAAATGCCAATATTTTCCTCCCCACTCTCAGAAAATCACTCCACCCCACTTCTGATGATCAGAAACTTGAGGCCCTCTTTTTTTCTTTTAAAGTAGGCTCCACGCCTAGCATGGAGCCCGATCTGGAGCCCAAACTCACAACCCCAAGATCAAGACCCGAGCTGAGATCGAGTCAGATGCTTCACCAACTGAGCCACCCAGGTGCCCCCTGAGGCCTTCTTCTGACTGTGGAGACCATGCCGTCCCCCCAAATTATCCCTTCGCTGTATCTCCAGGGTTTGCATGCCTGTTCCCCACCCTTCCACTAGGAATTCACTTCCTGGCACCCCTGTTTAATTTGGTTTAGCTACATCTCCTCATCTCTACCCCCACCTTCTCAAAACAGAGCAGGAGAAATATTTCATCTTCCTCTTGGAAATGATTGTGTTTTTCTTGAGCAGTTTGTCCATTTTAATGTCATGACTACTGATATTTGTCTGATTAGGGTTTGCTTTTCACATTGGCAACTACAAACTAAATTTAATTTATGGCCCACCCAGTAGTGAGTGTATAATACATTCCTGGCCCTGCTTTATGCTCGGTCTTGCTAGCCTGCATTCAATTCATGTTCAGAATCAGTCACTGCAGGAACTAGGCAGAGGCATTCGTAAACACAGCACACAACTCTTGTTCAGGATTTTTTAAGTGCTTTATCTCTAGTAACTACAGAAGGAAAATGGGTTAAGATTAGCAACTGTAGTCAAGTTAAAATTCTTTCCAAAGAATTTGATGTCTTTACAATATTAATTTTCTGTGGTTTCTCTTTTAAATGGAAATGAGCTTGATCTTTCTTATCGTAATTCCTTCACTGGAGGTAATGCTTGGGAATCAGCTTCACCCAGCACCCACCCCAATGCCCCTCCTCCTCCCCACCCCCATGACATCATTCCTTGGTGCTGATACTCTTGCTTCCTCCCAAGGACTTTTTCCCCCTAGAGTGTGAGAGAAAGGCACAATGAGAAATTGATACAAAAGATACCAGTGAGGTTTATTGAGATCTCAGGAAATGCTTTATTTCTATTTTAGTACCTTGTTTCGTGTAGTAAAATTATCTAAGGTAATTCCCTTGCAAACACCACCTGTAGTACTTAACCTGTGGGAGATTCTCTTCCAAAAGCCTTCTTTTCTCCATTTAATTTTCCATGTCATTCCTAAAAGAATCAGCCAAGTCCAGTCCACATTTTGTCCAGTGTAAGAACCTTCCTGTGGCTAATGATTCAAATCCTACCTTCCCGAGACATTCACACTACATTCCTGTTGATCTCTTCAGTTGCAGTCAGGCAGTCTTCTTAGGATTTCCTAGATAAAGTTTTCCAATATGAAATTCTTTTTTTTTTTTACAAATTTTATTTTTTTAAGTTTATTTATTTATTTTGAAAGAGAGAGCAAGTGTGCACAAGCAAGCAGGGGAGGGGCAGAGAGAGAGGGAGAGAATCCCAAGCAGGCCCTGCACTGTCAGCACAGAGCCCAATGCAGGGCTTGAACTCACAAAACAGAAGATCAAGGCCTGAGCCAAAACCAAAAGTCAGACACTTAACCGACCCAGCCACCCAGGCACCCCACAATGGGAAATTCTAGGCCTTTACCTGAAACTAACCAGTTTCTTCCTAACCCTTAGATATCAATTAAAAATAATCTCTTCCGGGAAGTCTTTCATAGTTCAGAACAGTTTGCCACACCATGCAATTCTCTTATTTTGTTTTTAATAATATGTCGTCATAATGTAGCTCAAGTACCGTAATTTCTTTATATAGAGCATATGTATATATTTACATTCAGCTTAGCGTGTTTTTCCAATTAGATTATAAATCTTATAAACCTGAGTGTTTCACATTTTATATTACCTTTCTGGGCATTTGAATGATGACAATATGAGAATCAGTAGCATGAATTAAATGTATTAAAATTCTGCTTGTTCAAAGTGTGTGTTTGGTGGGGGTGGGTGTGGGTGCGTGTGTGTATTTGATGGGGTTTTTTTAGGGGCAAACCTATATTTTCAGTTTTGGTGCATGTCACTGTATAACAACTTCTCAGTGATCAATGCTAATAAAGGGAAGCATTGGGGGAGAATATCCAAAACTGTGGCTAAATCACAGTATTTTCTGCTTGCTTTGGAGAGTCGATTATTTTCATAGTATTCTCTAAGAATGGGCATACAGTTTTTTTAAATTAGTAATCATATCTAATGTTGGAGAGAGAGGAGGAGATTGATGTTCTCATACACTGCTAGACAGTAAATCTGTATAAGCTTTCTGGAGGGCAGTTTGGCAGTGTGTATCAACAGCCTTGTGATCCAGAAATTCCATCTCTATGAATTTCTCCTAAAGAATTCATTAAGGATGTGTGCAAAGATTAGCTTAAAGGTTATTATCACAACATTATTTATAAGAGTAAGCAAAAAAATGTGGCAACAGTATGCATGTCCAACAAAAGGGAATAGGTTAAATGAATGTGCCTTCATTATCTGAGTTTGAATCCCAGTTCTAGCAATTACTAGCTGTATGAACTTGAGCAAGTTGCCTAATTTCTCTGGCCCTCACTTTTCTCATCTTCTTTAAAATTTTTTTTTAACTTGATTTATTTTGAGAGAGAAATCAAGCAAGGGAGGAGCAGAGAGAGAGAGAGAGAGAGAGAGAGAGAGAATCCCAAGCAGGTTCCTCACCATCAGCATGGAGCCCGACGTGGGGCTTGAATCCATGAACCATGAGATCATGACCTGAGCCCAAACCAACAGTCGGGAGTTTAAACACCTGAGCCACCCAGGCACCCCTCACTTTTCTAATGTTTAAAATGGGGACAATATTGGGGTGCCTGGGTGGCTTAGTTGGTTAAGCGTCTGACTTTGGCTCAGGTCATGATCTGCCAGCTCGTGAGCTTGAGCCCCGCATCAGGCTCTGTGCTGACAGCTCAGAGCCTGGAGCCTGCTTCGGATTCTGTGTCTCCCTCTCTCTCTCTGCCCCTCCCTGACTTGTGCTCTGTCTCTCTGTCTCAAAAATAAATACACATTAAAATTTTTAAAAATAAGACGGGGACAATAATAATGTCTACGTAAGGGGTTGTTGTGAGAATTGAGTGAAATAAGACATGCCTGGCATATAATGGGTGCTTCCTATTATGGTACATTCATATAATATTCAGCCTTTAAAAATGGTATTGCAGGGGTCGCCTGGGTGGCTCAGTCAGTTAAGCATCCAACTCTTGATTTGGGCTCAGGTCATGATCTCATGGTTCATGAGTTCGAGCCCTGCGTTGGGCTCCTCACTAACAACACAGAGCCTCCTTGGGATTCTCTCTCTCCCTCGCTCTCCGTCTCTCAAAAAATAAATAGACTTTGAAAAATAAAACAATAAAAACGGGGTTGCTGGTAGGGTGCCTGGCTGGCTCAGTCAATAGATCATGTGACTCTTGATCTCTGGGTCATAAGTTCAAGCCCCACGTTGGGTGTGGAACCTACTTAAAAATTAAAAAAAAAAAATCGGGGCGCCTGGGTGGCTCAGTTGGTTAAGCGTCCGACTTCAGCTCAGGTCACGATCTCGCGGTCCGTGGGTTCGAGCCCCACATCGGGCTCTGGGCTGATGGCTCAGAGCCTGGAGCCTGCTTCTGATTCTGTGTCTCCCTCTCTCTCTGCTCCTCCCCTGTTCATGCTCTGTCTCTCTCTGTCTCAAAAATAAATAAACGTTAAAAAAAAATTTTTTTAATAAAAAAAAATAATAATAAAAATGGTATTGCAGGTGAATTTTAACATGGAAAGATATGTGGAATATATTAGGTTATTTTTATTTTATTTCGACAGTAAAAATGCAGTTTATTCACCTGTTTATAAGACAGTATATAAGAGGCAAAGTGTTTCACATCATAGATTTCACTTCTAACTCCTTGAACTGTTCATTTCTTTCACTAAAAGGAGAGACTAGAGGCGCCTGGGTGGCTTAGTCAGTTAAGTGTCCAACTCTTGATCTGGGCTCAGGTTGTGATCACCTGATTCATGAGATTGAGCCCCACTTTGGGCTCTGCACTGACAGTGCTAGCTCTCTCTCTCTCAAAACAAATAAGTAAACATTTTTTTACAAAAATACAATACAAGGAGAGGCTAATGGGGAAATGCCAGGCAATGCTTAGGCAACTAAAATAAGGTCGGGGTGGGGAGGCAGTGCTAAGATCATCCTCATAGGGATGGGCACAAAGGGGCTTTTAGTCGCAAGCTGATTTTCTAGAACTGGTACTGGAAGCACAGGAGCACCACTTCTGGATGTTCATACTTCATTCAGCTCCACCACACAGGCACAGCAGCACCTTCTGGTAGCTGCCCTTGCTGTCTCCCTGGATGTGGTAGTGCAGGGACATGCCATGCTTTCTCTTGAATTCAGACGTAATTTTTAACATGTCCCCTTGCTTCACTTGTGGACACCCATGATTCTAATCAGGGCCTTATCATGAACCCTCTTGCCCTTTAGGAAATCACACAATTAGTCATCAAAATAGGGGGGCTTGTTCTGAATACATTGGACCAGGTTCAGAAAAGCATTTTCCAGGTCTCCTTTGACCTACTCCTTGATAATAAGGGCTGTAGCTCTTGTACCTTTCAAATTCTTTCTGGAGGTGACACACACTTGCTTGGTCATGGTTCTGATCCCCTTGAGAACATCAGTTTCTTTCCTCTTTACCCCAGCATTAGAGATCATAGGCATCTAGGGTCAAACAGTTCGTAATCAATGAGCCATCCTCGGCTCCTCTACCCTTTGCAAGGGCAAACATGGGCTTGCAGAAGTCACCAGATGTGTTGGAAAGAAGGTCCTTCTCCAGATCAGTCTTGTGCATTTCCTTGTAGACTGCTAATTGGTCCTTGAGCAGATGATCTCAGTGAGGGAGTCCTCATCAGTCCTCAGCACCTTCATGGGGGGAGGCATTCAGCTTGGAAGCCTCATACTGAGCAGGTGTTTTCAGTAGGCCCCAAATCACCTTCTCTAGGTGGCCAGTGGAGGCTGAGTTCAATGCTGATGCAAATTCCTTTTTGGCCCTTCTCTGGTAGGCAAAGGCAATATTCTGTCTCTCCTCATTGCTGCGGTTGGTCAATATATTGATGGCAGTGACCTCATCCACACCTTTAGTCTTGATGCTATTTCATTGTTCAAAGGATTCTGCTCAGCATCCACTTGGTGTATGTTTTGACCATCCTGTGTGCATTTGGGGACTGTAGAGAGGTCACCCTCCAAGCTGAGTTTGTGCAGAATTTCGTGAACAGTAGACATTCTGATAAGATGCTGGCCCAGGAGCTGAAAGCTGCGAGCATCCCCAGATGCAGAGCCAGAATATATTAAATTATAAAGAAAAAAAATACCCAAACCACAAAACAGTATGTGTGGTAGGATCCAGGTCTGGAAAAATAAACACTGAGATATTTGCTATGGTCATGTCTGGATGGTGGGTGTTGCTAGGTTTTTTCCCATTATATTTTATACTGAGTATAAAGATAAAGTATAAAGATACTGAGTATATCTTGTTTTATCATGAGAAAAAAGTGAGTCAGTTTCCGTTGAAAAAAAAAGATCAGGATGAATAGGTGGTGCACAGAGGGTTTTTAGGGCATTGAAACTACTCAGTCCAATACTGTAATGATGGATATGGGCCATTATATGTATGTCCAAGTCCATAGGGTGTATAACATGGAGAGTGAACCCTAATGTAAACTAGGAGCTTTGGGTGGTGGTGATATGTCAATTTAGGTTCAGCTATTACAACAATTTACCACTTGCGTTCAGATTTTGATGGTGGGAGAAGCCATGCTTATGTGAGAGGAGAGGAAATCTCTATACCTTCCACTCCGTTTTGCTGTGAACCTAAAACTGTTTAAAAAAATAGTCTATTACAAATAAATTAGTTAAAAGATCACATGGGGGAAACAATGAAGAATGCTGGGTAGGAAGGAATAGATATATCTGAGTCTTATAAAGCTACCATATATAATCCCAGTTGTTGTTGATATGTTATTAAACATTGAATTCTAGAAATATTTGATGATGGTAGTGATAATGGTGGTAGTGGTAGTAATAGGCACCATTTACTGAGCACATACTATGTGCCAGGTGTTCTGTTAAGCATATCACATGTATTATTGCCATTATCACAGTTCATACAAATAGGTGCTTGAAAGAGAAAGTCTTGTTACATTGTTCATAACACTATTCCATATAATAATAAAATGTCCAACATATCCCTTTTATGCAAGTTTCATGGAGAAAAGTTTCCTGACTTTGGCAAGAAGGGTCACCTAGTAGCCTTATTGATTTGAATTAGGAATTTTCTTGAACTGTCAACTGTGGCACATGCTTAGAACAGGCTAGTCTGAATTTCTGGCCGGTCAGCAGTCATGGGCTCTTCGATACCTCCTTCTTTATACCCATCCTCTGGATAGAGAGTGAACCAGGCTCCGGGCTGATGAATATCTGAGTGTGTCTCTTCCAAAGTTAAATAGACAATGCTGTTAGGAATCATCTGCTCGTCTGTGTATACTAAAGTAGATCATTTTGCCACAGTCCAAATTTTTTGAGTGTGTCATTCAAGGCTTTCCAGCATCTTTGCCCTCTCGACCTCGGAATCTTCCATCCCTCCAGAGATACCTGGTGTTGCACTCGCACGAAACTAACAATCTTTCCTAAAACACATTTCCTAAAACATGCTGTATACTTTCCCTTTTCTATTGCTTATGCTGTCAAACTCCTTGTCCTATGAGTCCCAACTCAAATGCCACCTTGAGCCTTATCTGTCTCCTGTCTCCCACTCCCTATGCCCATTCCCTTAATCTTTGCTTTCTATTCCCACCCCGCTTTGCCTCTATCTCACACGTATTTCCTTGTCTCTCATATAATAATTTGCTTTCGTGTCTGGATTGGAAGGTGTCTGAGTGTAATAACTATGACTTATTAGTTTTTCTTTTAATCTTTCCTTCCCCTCTGAGCAGAAAAGCAGTTCCTTAAACCTAATAAGGGCCCAGTAAATATTGAAATACTTAATGGTTAGCCCTATTTGTCTGTCAGTGAATTATTATAATGAAGTAGTTGTGGCTGTCAAATGTAATTTAGATATAGTGAATTTTCAGTTACTGCACATCACTTTTCTATTCTTACTTCTCGACCTTTGCTGTTTCCTCCACCGTCCAGCAGATGATTAGGAAAAAGCAAACTGGTTTTAATATTTTCTTTTTTTTTTTATTGGCAAATATTTATTTATTTATTTTTTATTTTTTATTTTTATTTATTTATTTTTTTTTAATATATGAAATTTACTGTCAAATTGGTTTCCATACAACACCCAGTGCTCATCCCAAAAGGTGCCCTCCTCAATACCCATCACCCATCCTACCCTCCCTCCCACCCCCCATCAACCCTCAGTTTGTTCTCAGTTTTTAACAGTCTCTTATGCTTTGGCTCTCTCCCACTCTAACCTCTTTTTTTTTTTTTCCTTCCCCTCCCCCATGGGTTTCTGTTACGTTTCTCAGGATCCACATAAGAGTGAAACCATATGGTATCTGTCTTTCTCTGTATGGCTTATTTCACTTAGCATCACACTCTCCAGTTCCATCCACGTTGCTACAAAAGGCCATATTTCATTTTTTCTCATTGCCACGTAGTATTCCATTGTGTATATAAACCACAATTTCTTTATCCATTCATCAGTTGATGGACATTTAGGCTCTTTCCATAATTTGGCTATTGTTGAGAGTGCTGCTATCAACATTGGGGTACAAGTGCCCCTATGCATCAGTACTCCTCTATCCCTTGGATAAATTCCTAGCAGTGCTATTGCTGGGTCATAGGGTAGGTCTATTTTTAATTTTCTGAGGAACCTCCACACTGCTTTCCAGAGCGGCTGCACCAATTTGCATTCCCACCAACAGTGCAAGAGGGTTCCTGGTTCTCCACATCCTCTCCAGCATCTATAGTCTCCTGATTTGTTCATTTTGGCCACTCTGACTGGCGTGAGGTGATATCTGAGTGTGGTTTTGATTTGTATTTCCCTGATAAGGAGCGACGTTGAACATCTTTTCATGTGCCTGTTGGCCATCCGGATGTCTTCTTTAGAGAAGTGTCTATTCATGTTTTCTGCCCATTTCTTCACTGGGTTATTTGTTTTTCGGGTGTGGAGTTTGGTGAGCTCTTTATAGATTTTGGATACTAGCCCTTTGTCCGATATGTCATTTGCAAATATCTTTTCCCATTCCGTTGGTTGCCTTTTAGTTTTGTTGATTGTTTCCTTTGCTGTGCAGAAGCTTTTTATCTTCATAAGGTCCCAGTAATTCACTTTTGCTTTTAATTCCCTTGCCTTTGGGTGAGAGTCGAGTAAGAGATTGCTACGGCTGAGGTCAGAGAGGTCTTTTCCTGCTTTCTCCTCTAAGGTTTTGATGGTTTCCTGTCTCACATTCAGGTCCTTTATCCATTTTGAGTTTATTTTTGTGAATGGTGTGAGAAAGTGGTCTAGTTTCAACCTTCTGCCTGTTGCTTTCCAGTTCTCCCAGCACCATTTGTTAAAGAGACTGTCTTTTTTCCATTGGATGTTCTTTCCTGCTTTGTCAAAGATGAGTTGGCCATACGTTTGTGGGTCTAGTTCTGGGGTTTCTATTCTATTCCATTGGTCTATGTGCCTGTTTTTGTGCCAATACCATGCTGTCTTGATGATTACAGCTTTGTAGTAGAGGCTAAAGTCTGGGATTGTGATGCCTCCTGCTTTGGTCTTCTTCTTCAAAATTACTTTGGCTATTCGGGGCCTTTTGTGGTTCCATATGAATTTTAGGATTGCTTGTTCTAGTTTCGAGAAGAATGCTGGTGCAATTTTGATTGGGATTGCATTGAATGTGTAGATAGCTTTGGGTAGTATTGACATTTTGACAATATTTATTCTTCCAATCCATGAGCACGGAATGTCTTTCCATTTCTTTATATCTTCTTCAATTTCCTTCATAAGCTTTCTATAGTTTTCAGCATACAGATCTTTTACATCTTTGGTTAGATTTATTCCTAGGTATTTTATGCTTCTTGGTGCAATTGTGAATGGGATCAGTTTCTTTATTTGTCTTTCTGTTGCTTCATTGTTAGTGTATAAGAATGCAACTGATTTCTGTACATTGATTTTGTATCCTGCAACTTTGCTGAATTCATGTATCAGTTCTAGCAGACTTTTGGTGGAGTCTGTCGGATTTTCCATGTATAATATCATGTCATCTGCAAAAAGCGAAAGCTTGACTTCATCTTTGCCAGTTTTGATACCTTTGATTTCCTTTTGTTGTCTGATTGCTGAAGCTAGAACTTCCAGCACTATGTTAAACAACAGCGGTGAGAGTGGGCATCCCTGTCGTGTTCCTGATCTCAGGGAAAAAGCTCTCAGTTTTTCCCCGTTGAGGATGATGTTAGCTGTGGGCTTTTCATAAATGGCTTTTATGATCTTTACGTATCTCAAGGGTTTTTATTAAGAAAGGGTGCTGGATTTTGTCAAAGGCCTTTTCTGCATCGATTGACAGGATCATATGGTTCTTCTCTTTTTTTTTGTTAATGTGATGTATCACGTTGATTGATTTGCGAATGTTGAACCAGCCCTGCATCCCAGGAATGAATCCCACTTGATCATGGTGAATAATTCTTTTTATATGCCGTTGAATTCAATTTGCTAGTATCTTATTGAGAATTTTTGCATCCCTATTCATCAGGGATATTGGCCTGTACTTCTCTTTTTTTACTGGGTCTCTGTCTGGTTTAGGAATCAAAGTAATACTGGCTTCATAGAATGAGTCTGGAAGTTTTCCTTCCCTTTCTATTTCTTGGAATAGCTTGAGAAGGATAGGTATTATCTCTGCTTTAAACGTCTGGTAGAACTCCCCTGGGAAGCCATCTGGTCCTGGACTCTTATTTGTTGGGAGATTTTTGATAACCGATTCAATTTCTTCACTGGTTATGGGTCTGTTCAAGCTTTCTATTTCCTCCTGATTGAGTTTTGGAAGAGTGTGGGTGTTTAGGAACTTGTCCATTTCTTCCAGGTTGTCCAATTTGTTGGCATATAATTTTTCATAGTATTCCCTGATAATTGTTTGTATCTCTGAGGGATTGGTTGTAATAATTCCATTTTCATTCATGATTTTATCTATTTGGTTCATCTCCCTTTTCTTTTTGAGAAGCCTGGCTAGAGGTTTGTCAATTTTGTTAATTTTTTCAAAAAACCAACTCTTGGTTTCGTTGATCTGCTCTACAGTTTTTTTAGATTCTATATTGTTTATTTCTGCTCTGATCTTTATTATTTCTCTTCTTCTGCTGGGTTTAGGCTGCCTTTGCTGTTCTGCTTCTATTTCCTTTAGGTGTGCTGTTAGATTTTGTATTTGGGATTTTTCTTGTTTCTTGAGATAGGCCTGGATTGCAATGTATTTTCCTCTCAGGACTGCCTTCGCTGCGTCCCAAAGCATTTGGATTGTTGTATTTTCATTTTCGTTTGTTTCCATATATTTTTTAATTTCTTCTCTAATTGCCTGGTTGACCCACTCATTCGTTAGTAGGGTGTTCTTTAACCTCCATGCTTTTGGAGGTTTTCCAGACTTTTTCCTGTGGTTGATTTCAAGCTTCATAGCATTGTGGTCTGAAAGTATGCATGGTATAATTTCAATTCTTTTAAACTTATGAAGGGCTGTTTTGTGACCCAGTATATGATCTATCTTGGAGAATGTTCCATGTGCACTCGAGAAGAAAGTATATTCTGTTGCTTTGGGATGCAGAGTTCTAAATATATCTGTCAAGTCCATCTGATCCAATGTATCATTCAGGGCCCTTGTTTCTTTATTGACCGTGTGTCTAGATGATCTATCCATTTCTGTAAGTGGGGTGTTAAAGTCCCCTGCAATTACCACATTCTTATCAATAAGGTTGCTTATGTTTATGAGTAATTGTTTTATATATCTGGGGGCTCCGGTATTCGGCGCATAGACATTTATAATTGTTAGCTCTTCCTGATGGATAGACCCTGTAATTATTATATAATGCCCTTCTTCATCTCTTGTTACAGCCTTTAATTTAAAGTCTAGTTTGTCTGATATAAGTATGGCTACTCCAGCTTTCTTTTGGCTTCCAGTAGCATGATAAATAGTTCTCCATCCCCTCACTCTCAATCTAAAGGTGTCCTCAGATCTAAAATGAGTCTCTTGTAGACAGCAAATAGATGGGTCTTGTTTTTTCATCCATTCTGATACCCTATGTCTTTTGGTTGGCGCATTTAATCCGTTTACATTCAGTGTTATTATAGAAAGATACGGGTTTAGAGTCATTGTGATGTCTGTATGTTTTATGCTTGTAGTGATGTCTCTGGGACTTTGTCTCACAGGGTCCCCCTTAGGATCTCTTGTAGGGCTGGTTTAGTGGTGACAAATTCCTTCAGTTTTTGTTTGTTTGGGAAGACCTTTATCTCTCCTTCTATTCTAAATGACAGACTTGCTGGATAAAGGATTCTCGGCTGCATATTTTTTCTGTTTAGCACACTGAAGATATCGTGCCAAGCCTTTCTGGCCTGCCAAGTTTCAAAAGAGAGATCAGTCACGAGTCTTATAGGTCTCCCTTTATATGTGAGGGCACGTTTATCCCTTGCTGCTTTCAGGATTTTCTCTTTATCCTTGTATTTTGCCAGTCTCACTATGATATGTCGTGCAGAAGATCGATTCAAGTTACGTCTGAAGGGAGTTCTCTGTGCCTCTTGGATTTCAATGCCTTTTTCCTTCCCCAGTTCAGGGAAGTTCTCAGCTATAATTTGTTCAAGTACCCCTTCAGCACCTTTCCCTCTCTCTTCCTCCTCTGGGATACCAATTATGCGTATATTATTTCTTTTTAGTGTATCACTTAGTTCTCTAATTTTCCCCTCATACTCCTGGATTTTTTTAATCTCTCTTTCTCTCAGCTTCCTCTTTTTCCATAACTTTATCTTCTAGTTCACCTATTCTCTCCTCTGCCTCTTCAATCCGAGCCGTCGTCATTTCCATTTTGTTTTGCATTTCGTTTAAAGCGCTTTTCAGCTCCTCGTGACTGTTCCTTAGTCCTTTGATCTCTGTGGCAAGAGATTCTCTGCTGTCCTCTATACTGTTGTCAAGCCCAGTGATTAATTTTATGACTATTATTCTAAATTCACTTTCTGTTATATTATTTAAATCCTTTTTGATCAGTTCATTAGCTGTTGTTATTTCCTGGAGATTCTTCTGAGGGGAATTCTTCCGTTTGGTCATTTTGGATAGTCCCTGGAGTGGTGAGGACCTGCAGGGCACTTCCCCTGTGCTGTGGTGTATAACTGGAGTTGGTGGGCGGGGCCGCAGTCGGACCCGATGTCTGCCCCCAGCCCACCGCCGGGGCCACAGTCAGACTGGTGTGTGCCTTCTCTTCCCCTCTCCTAGGGGCGGGATTCACTGTGGGGTGGCGTGTCCCGTCTGGGCTACTTGCACACTGCCAGGCTTGTGTTGCTGGGGATCTGGCGTATTAGCTGGGGTGGGTAGGCAAGGTGCACGGGGGGTGGAGGGGCAGGCTTAGCTCGCTTCTCCTTAGGTGATCCACTTCAGGAGGAGCCCTGTGGCAGCGGGAGGGAGTCAGATCCGCTGCCGGAGGTTTGGCTCCGCAGAAGCACAGAGTTGGGTGTTTGCGCGGAGCGAGCAAGTTCCCTGGCAGGAACTGGTTCCCTTTGGGATTTTGGCTGGGGGATGGGCGGGGGAGATGGCGCTGGCGCCTTTGTTCCCCACCAAGCTGAGCTCTGCCGTCCGGGGGCTCAGCAGCTCTCCCTCCCTTTGTCCTCCAGCCTTCCCGCTTTCCGAGCAGAGCTGTTAACTTATGACCTCCCAGACGCTAAGTCGCGCTTGCTGTCAGAACACACTCCGTCCGGCCCCTCCGCTTTTGCCAGCCAGACTCGGGGGCTCTGCTTGGCCGGCGAGCCGCCCCTCCGCCCCGGCTCCCTCCCGCCAGTCCGTGGAGCGCGCACCGCCTCGCCGCCCTTCCTCCCCTCTTCCGTGGGCCTCTCGTCTGCGCTTGGCTCCAGAGACTCCGTTCTGCTAATCCTCTGGCGGTTTTCTGGGTTCTTTAGGCAGGTGTAGGTGGAATCTAAGTGATCAGCAGGACGCGCGGTGAGCCCAGCGTCCTCCTACGCCGCCATCTTCCCTCCAATCTCTGGTTTTAATATTTTCTTAAGCAAAATTTAACTAGTGAGGTAATATGCTCCTTTAAAAAGTCGTATGATACGTTTTTAAATGGAATAAAAATTCAGACCAGGTACTACTTCATAAAACATTTGTCCAACACACTCTCTTTGAGCACACATCTTCTCCCCATGTACCAACTCACTCTTCTTACTCCCTTTCCTGGCTACCCCCCACCCATAGGTCTCAGCTAGGAACCTCGGGCTGGTCTTCAGCTCTTCACTCTTTTTTCCTTTTTTTTTTAAAGAATTTATTTTTAAGTAATCTCTATTCCCAACATGGGGCTCGAACTCAACAACCCCGAGATCAAGAGTTGCACGCTGCACCGACTGAGCCAGCCGGGTGCCCCTCTTCACTTTCTGATCGTTTCCCCAGTCTGCCGCCTCCTCTTCTCCCATCCTTTTTTATTCAGACTCTCATCTTTTACCTGGTGTTTGATCCTGCTTCTGCTCCCTTGTCCCTCCACTCTCAGTTTGTTATGTATATGCTGCTAGGGTTGCCTTTCCAAAACAGATATGATCTTGTTTAAAATACCTTTGAGGGGCACCTGGGTGGCTCAGTCGGTCAAGTGTCCAACTCTTGATTTCAGCTCAAGTCATGATCTCATGGTTCATGAGATCAAGCCCCACATCGGGCTCTGCACTGACATTATAGAGCCTGCTTGGGATATTCTCTCTCTCTCTCTCTGTCTCTCTCTCTTTCTTTCTTTCCCTCTCTCTCTTCCCCTCCCCCACCGTCGGGCACACACGTGTGTGCGCACACTCTCTCTCAGTAAATAAATAAACATTTAAAATACCTCTGGGTTTGAAGAACTCAGAAGGACCTATGCTTTAGGTTTCCTATTGGGCTCAAAGGCTAAAGTCCAGAATCTACCATCTGGTTGCAGCCAAAGTTCCCCAAATTTGCTTCCTTTCATGCTCTATCGTGTACCAAACTGCAGCCACCCTGAATGTCTCTGTTCGCCAAACATGCCTCTGTCTAAGCATCTCTTCCCGTCTCTTCCCACTCCCTGAAATACCCTGCTTCCTCTTCTCTACTGAATCCCTGCCCTCCTCTGGGAAGCCTTCCCTAGGACCCCAGGCAGAGATATAGTCTCTGTGCTTTGATTTCTCACTTATCATAACTCGTTCTGGCACTGGCCTAGTTTTCCCTACCTACACTTTGAATTTCTCAAGGATAGGAAAATGTTTTATTTACCTTTGAGTCTTCAGGGCCTAGCACAGTGCTTTACCTCATCAAGTATTTCCAAATTCACAGCTCAGTGTGCTCTTGAGATATAATGTAGAAGTAAGATATGGTAGATTCATTATCCGGCATTTTAAGGACTAACCAGGATACAGGGAGAATGGATAAATGAATTCTAAAGGTAATTTGCAAGCCTCTTTTTCACAGTTAGCTTTAAATCCCTCCATTCTTTCATGCCTCTCTTGTGTGGGTCCTCATAAGCTTTGAGATAAGGCAGAAAGGGAAAAAGTAGTCTAGACAACACGTATCTGAACAAGCAAGAGTAAAATGTGCTGGGCTACTTGGAAGTGATTGCCTTAAGTCCTTCCGTATTATGAAAGTATGTTTTTCTCATCTGGGTTCCAAGATACTGGATAGGGTTCTTTTGTTTGTTTTTTGCAAGGCAAAACTGGCAAGAAAAAATCAGGTGATTTTAAGATCTAGTGCCTTGGGAGAGCAAAGGTAGAGAGAAGCAAAATGTTCTATTGATGTTCTGCTCTGTATTTCTTATGTTAACAGTTATTTTGTTCTGTTTTGATGTATATAGACTTTTGATTACTATAATTTTCAGTCAAGAGTCAGTGGGATTTTTTATTATTTCTTTAATTTTAAACTTAACGAATACTGTTGCTAGCATGGATTAGACACTCAGATACTTTAGATAATTCAACATTGACTTCATTCATGTTTAGAAATAATCAGAAGGGACGCCTGGGTGACTCAGTCGGCTAAGCATCCGACTTCAGCTCGTGTCATGATCTCACAGTTCGTGGGTTTGAGTCCCATGTCGGGCTCTGTGCTGACAGCTCAGAGCCTGGAGCCTGCTTCGGATTCTGTGTCTCCCTCTCTCTCTGCCCCTCCCTCGCTCACTCTTTCAAGAATAAATAAGCTTTAACATTTTTTTTCAAAGAAATAATTAATCAGCAACATTAAAGCCAGCTTGACTTCTATTTATTTTTTATTGAAGTGTAACTAACAATGTTATGTTAGTTTTGGGTATTGACTTTTATATTTTAAATTTCAGTTTTTGCCACCTTCTTCCGTTCCCATTCCTATTCATGCTTCCTTTGGTCGCCTTCACCAAATCAAACAGGTAAGAAGACTTTCGAAACTCATAGCTGTTCAGTAAAAAAAGGAAACTTTATTTTTCTTTAGAAAAATACCTAGGGTTCAGTAATTCCAAGTGAGGTCACATGTGATTCTGTTCTTAATTCCAGGAATGGTTCCTCTAAAACAAAAGCAACTATGGAGTCCTGTATTTCTTCGGGTTATAAACTGATAGATTCCAGAAAGGCAGTGTATTCTTCTACCTTGAATCTGGCTTCTTTCAGAGCTCTCAAAGAAAAGGAATGCTATCTAGAAAAATTAATTTTTTAGGTTCATAATAACCATAGTTATCATGGTGTTTTTTAAACCGCCAGATGAAATTTTTTGACAGATGAACAGCCTTTATGCTATCGTTCTGTGTTCATTTCTTAGTGATCTGAGTTCAGGGACACATTGTACTTCACTGGCTTACGTTTTGTGCAGGTGTGTGTGTGTGTGTGCATGTGTGTGTTTAATTGCAAACGCCTAATACAGTTAAACCTTTTAATTATCCAAAGATTAGCCACAGAGCTCAAAAGATCAAATCCCCACTCCTCCACAGGTGGTGGGATTTTTCTGACCCAGCTACAAGCAGACTTTTGTTCAAGAGGGGCTTAACTGTTATGGAGCACTTATTATTCACTTAGTGCTGTAACAGGTACTTCACGTGTGTGGTCTCATTTTATCTCGCAACAACCTTATAAGATCAGAATCTAACGATGGGAGAAATTTAGTAATTTACCCAATGTCCAGGGTTAGTGACTATCAGAGCCAGATTTAGCCCCAAATTACTGGATTCCTTTCCAGCTACCCTTTCCCTATTTCAGTGGCAAAAAAGCCAAAATATCTCATGAGCCTGGTGTTTAGGATTCCAACTTCTGCTTCCTTTCCCTCTCGCCCTCTCACGCCATGACTTCCCTAAGGTCCAGTTTATCATCCAGTAGCAAAATAGTATGGTAAAAAGATTCTTTTACTTTTTAGTAGATAAAACATTCTTTGTCTTTGTGAGTATGGAGCTATTTTAGAAATTCAAAAGAGCCTAAAACTAGTAGGTGAGATGACCTCTGGTTTATCTGTGCAATTTGCTTTGTTGCTTCCTCTAAATGAGACCAATATTTAGAAATTGATTACATGTTGCTATTTGATTATGAAGCTTGAAATCAAGATTAATTTAATTGGTTTGTAATATAAATCATAAGGCACTCTGTTTCCATAGTGACAGAATATACATTATATAAACATTTAAAATGAAACACAAGTAGAAAGTGAATTAAATGGGAAAACAGAAATACTTCAATCTGGGTACTGATTGAATGGAAAATTAAGACTTATTTTCAGCAACTTAATGGTCTGATATCTTTTTTTTAATTTTTAAAATATTTTTAAAAAATATTTGAGTGGGGAGGGAGAACATGAGCGAGGGAGAGGCAGAGGAAGAGGAAGAGACAGAATCTCAAGCAGGCTCCACACTGTCAGTGCAAAGCCTGATGAGGGTCTCAATCTCACACACTGTGAGATCATAACCTGAGCCAAAGGCCAGAGTCGGACACTCGACCAACTGAGCCACCCAGCCACCCCCTTACACATATCTTAAATTGCATATTTCTTTATGTGTATGCTTTAACTATGGCTTCTTTTTAGTATTGATCTTATTAACCTTTTGGGAAGGAGGATGCTTGAAAGTAAATCCTGATATCTTTTTACCCATAAACACTCAGTATGAATCTCTGAGAAGGACTTTTTTCCTACATAATCACAATGCCATCATTACATCTAGCAAAATTAAGTTATTCTGTATTGTCATCTAATAACCAGTCTATGTTGAAATTTCATTATTCCCAAAAGTATCTTTTCTGCTGATTCAAACATGTTCCAACTATGATCTCTCAGATCTCTTTTATTTAAAATAGCCTTTCCTCCTGTTCTTATTTCATGCCACTTATTTTTTGAAGAAACCAGGCCATTTGTCATGTAGACTACCCTACATTCTGATTCTGCTTCTGTGTGATGTTGTTTAATATGTCCTTTTATTTCCTGTATTTCCTATAAACTGATTTGAATAAATTTTCTTTTACTTTTAAATAAGCACACATACTTGGGGCGCCTGGGTGGCTCAATTGGTTGAGCGTCTGACTTCGGCTCAGGTCATGATCTCACGGTCTGTGAGTTCGAGCCCCGCGTCGGGCTCTGTGCTGACAGCTCAGAGCCTGGAGCCTGTTTCAGATTCTGTGTCTCCCTCTCTCTGACCCTCCCCCGTTCATGCTCTGTCTCTCTCTGTCTCAAAAATAAATAAACGTTTAAAAAAAAAAATAAGCACACATACCAAGTCAATATTAGGTCCTGGGTCAACATTTAAGTAGATGTGTGGTTTAAGTTGCCCCTTTCCTAGTAGGCAGCTAATGGGTAATTTTTTCTCTACAGGGGTTGTTAGCTGTTTTCTAGGTATTAGAGAGCTTGAGAAAATGAAGCTGGAAGTTAATTTTCTGTCCACCCCCCAGTTTTATTGAGATGTAATTTACATATAAGGTTGTATAAGATGTACAGTATAAGTATACAGTATAAGTATAAGATGTACAGTAATGATTTGATTTATGTATTGTGAGATGATTACCATGGAAGTTAATTTTCTTAAATTTTTTTTTAATTTTTATTTTTGAGAGAAACACACACACACACACACACACACACACACACACACACACGCACACAGTGTGAGCAGGGGAAGGCCAGAGAGAGAGGGAGACACAGAATCCAAAGGAGGCTCCAGGCTCCGAGCTGTCAGCGCAGAGCCAGACGCGGGGCTCAAACTCACAGACTGCGAGATCATGACCTGAGCCAAAGTTGGACAGTTAACTGACTGAGCCACCCAGACGCCCCTAGGAACTATTCTTTTCATGTAACTTTTCCTTTCCTAATACCAATTGAGTTTATGTTTCAAGAGGTTTGGAAGCACTCGGCTTTTAGTTCCCTATACCAAAGCCCTAAACATAAGTTACCGCGCTGCTGAAATAGTTTGTGTATTCGTTTTCTAAGGTTGCCACAACAAAGTACCACACACAGGGGGCTCACCAAACAGAAGCGTATTTTCTCACCACTCTGGAGGCTACAAGTCTGAGATCAAGGTGTTGGCAGGATTGGCTTCTTCTGAGGGCTGTGACAGAAGGATCTGTTCCAAGCTCTCTCATTGACCTATAAATAGCCATCTTCATGTTCGCATGGTGTTTTCCCTACACATTTGTCTGTTTCCAAATTTCTCCTTTTTATAAGGACATATTGGATTACGGCCCACCCTCATAACCTGGTCCTAACTTGATTACTTCTGCAAATGCTCTATCTCCAAATAAAGTGACATTCTGAGGCACTGGGGGTTAGGACTTCGACATATGGATTTTAGGGGGACACTATTCCACCCATAACAGTTTGTTCATGGTATATGGTTCTATAATTTTACATTTATTTCCTGACTTGTCAAATAGGATATAAAATCATCGATACCTAGTAAGAACTTGACTTTTTCTGCAGTACCTTAAGTAACATCAGTTTAATTCCCTACTTGCACACTACCTCTGCATTTCTAGCATCTCTCCTATTTATATCTTCACAGATGTAAACTTTAGCACCATGTATTATAGTCTTTGTTTTATCTCAGCTGGTTTGGATAAATTAAGCTGGGTTTAGACACAAATGTAAGGGAACTTTATGAAATGCAGCCATTTAAAACATCGTGCCAGCTGGAGTAGAGGGCATGATTTTAACAAGGACAATATCAGTTATCACAGTTTCACAGTTACTTTGTCTTATGGACTCTGCTACCACTTCTAGTCTAGGAAAGCAACGGCATTAGATTTCTGTTCTGTGTTTTTCGGTCTTCCTTGGAACCTACTAAGTACCTGGTCTTTTTTATGAAGAGATGTTCTTTAAGGGAATAGCCTAACTTGTTTTAAAGGAAATTTAATTTGACCTTAACTCACAAATTGTTCATTCTTTCAGCAAGCATTTGTTAAGCCCTGTGCCGACACCGGGCAACCAAAATCTTTCAGGCATACTCACCTTCAGAGAGCACAGTGGGTAGCTCACCATTTCCATTTTTACCTTGGATCCTAAAAAGCTGAAAGCTAAGTTCAGTGCTCAAGTGCAACAACTCTCCTTAACCTGGGTTTCTAGCAGACAGCACTCTTTGTCCCTCAGAGATATGTGGCTCTTGATTTGTTTTTTTAGTATTTATTTACTTTCGGGAGAGCGCAAGCAGGGGAGGGGCAGAGAGAAGGGGACAGAGGATCTGAAGCGGGCTCTGCGCTGACAGGCTGACAGCAGCCAGCCCGATGTGGGGCTCGAACTCACGAACTGTGAGATCATGACCTGAACCAAAGTCGGACGCTCAACCAACTGAGCCACCCAGGTACCCCTCTTGACTTTTTATCCTTATTTTAACAATCAGACTTCATTATAAGCATCTCATATCCATTTTGGAAACAGGCAAGATATAAATGATAAAAGAGTCAACCTGCTTTTACTAACAACCTTCAAAATAGCTGATGTTGGGTAATGCTCCAACTTCCAACGGAACAGTGAGCAAAATCCTGTCCTACTTTGGGAAAAATTGCTCTTGGTCGTTGAGTAAATTACAAAGTACTTTGAGCTTCTCACTACAGGAAAACGTCTACATCAGTATTAGGTGGAAGGACTATACTAACTTTACATTTTGTTGAAAAGGTTTACTGTTACTCCATTGTTTTTAAAGACTAACTTCTTAAACTTCCTTTCCCAATTTCCCTCACTTTCCATAATGACATCAAAAGAACTCAAAGCTCTAGGTTCACCTTCAGTTCTTCCTGATTTTTCTACTGTATCTAATTAGGCATCTAATCCTATTAATTCTTCCTTGACACATCCTCTCTGTTCCCACTTCCTTCTGTCCCTTGGGTCCATCCAGATTACTGTAGAAATATTCTAAGAGATTTCCTATCTCTGTCAGTTTAATCCGACTTCCACAACCAACAGCAAGATCACTTCTCTGAGACATCATTTTCACCTTTTTCTCCCCTGTGCAGAAAGTTATAGTGGCTTCCCATTACCTACTGAATAAGAGTAAGACTAAGTATAGCTAGGTTGTAGCGAGCACTTACTCACATAGGTTGCCAGGCGCTGTGATAACAACTGTACAACCACTTCGTTAGCCTCAGTTTGTATTATCATCTTCATATGAATGAAGAGACTGAGGCTAAGGTTAATTCACTTGCCTAGGATTGACAGTTAAAAAGTTACACAGCCCAGATTCGACCCAGTTCTATTTGGCTCCAAAGCCTGTGGTCCTAACAACTATGGTGTTCTGCGCAAACTCTTTAAGTCCCAACCCTTCAATTATTTACAATCCTAGAAATCTGGCCCTATTTTACCTCTCCAGTTTTAGCTCTCATCGCTTCTCAGTACAAACTGTTTCAGTCAAACTGTTTCACTCCCCTCAGACCTGCCATGTTCGTTCCCTCCTCTAAGCTTTTGTTCACATGCTTCCTTCTGCTTGGAATGCCTTCCCCTCCACCCTCTGCTTGTCCAGATTTTAAACCACTTTCAGGGCCTAGGTCAAATTTTCATTCACACAACTCACGCCACTCTTCTATTCCAGACTACCCATAACGTGTATTGTTTATATAGACGGTAATATTTAAGCTCTTTTGATCATACACTGCATCAGTGCAAAATGTTTTAGCACATCCTTCCAGTACATGTAAACTGTATTTACATTATGGGTATGTACTTCCAAGCTGGTATGTAACGTGAGTCATAGAATATATGAGCAACCCAAATACAGAAAGGATGAGATAAAGACGAAATGATGTTTTTAGGACATTTTAAAATGTATTTTATTAATTATGAGTCATTATTGAGAGGGAATATGGCTCCATATTTCTAGTAGTGTTCGTGACCTCAAATTATTTTAGCCAGCTCCTTGACAGAGACTAGTTCAGCATTGTGTTTTCAAAAGAAGGTGGAAGGTGATGTGCTGGGCTAGGAGTAGCACAAGCGCCACCTTTGTCACCTCCCTGTCACTTGCTTAGACTTGTATTATGAATCTTCTGTCCGACATTTCTTTATAGTAATCTTGTTAAGATACTTGTCTATTTTGTGGAACTCGGTTTAATTAAAACTAGATAATATATCCATATGGCCACCTAACTTGCAACTCGTTACAACTAGCCTCCCCCTAAATGCTGTTCTTTTGCAAGATCTTTGGTCTCTATGGGCTGAGTGAGAGCACCTGTGTCAGTCTGTATATCTAATATTAGTAAACCTTCATTTCTTACTATCTTAGATTTAAAATGTGTAAATTGAATTTTTTTTTTTTTTTTTTTTTTTTTGCTTCTCTGTGAATCACCATGTATACTTCCTGGGCTATGATCATGCTTACTTTGGAGAGCACCAACCTGATGTATATAAAACTTGTCTCTCAAATATGATTCTAGGTCATTTTCGGGAAAGCTCATCTGCTTATTTCATGTTCCCCATCATATTTAGCACCATATTTGCCCAACTGTGTCCTAGGTACTTTATTATGTGTAAAATATGTTTTTAAGAAGACCAGGGTGAATTTGGACTGTAGGATTTTTTTAAAAGCCATTTTAACCATTTTTAAGAGTACAATTCAGTGGCATTAAGTACTTTCACAGTGTTGGGCAATCATCATCACTTTTCATTTCCAGAATTTTTCATCCTGCCAGACAGAAACTCCATGCCCGTTCAGCAGTAACTTCCTACTTAACCTCCTTCTCCTGTAACCTCTATTCTACTTTCTATTTCTATGAAGACTTGACTATTCTAGGTACCACATATAAGTGGAACCACAAAATATTCGTTCTTTTGTGTTTATATCACTTAACATAATGTTTGCAGCATTCAACCATGTTATATGTAGCATGTGTCAGAACTTCATTCCTTTGTATGGAATTATGTTTATATCACATTTTTTAATCCATTCATCTGGTGGTGGACACTGGGTTGTTTCCAACTTTTGGTTATTATAAATAGTGCTGCTATGAACTTTGGTGTACAAGTCTCTGTTTGAGTTCCTGTTTTCAATACTTTTGCGTATATACATAGGAGCGGGATTGTTGGATAATATGGTAAGTCAATGTTTAACTTTTTGAGAAACTGTCAAATTGTCTCCTACAGAGTCTGCACCATTTTACATTCCCACCAGCAATGTCTAAAAGCTCTAATTTCTCCACATTTTTACCAACACTTGTTATTTTCCACATTTTTAAATAACAGCTATTCTGGGGCACCTGGGTGGCTCAGTTGATTGAGCATCCACCTCTTAATTTCAGCTCAGGTCATGATCCCAAGATTGTGGGATCAAGCCCCACATTGGGCTCCATACTAGGCATGGAGCCTGCTTAAGATTCTCTCTCTTACTCTCCCTCTCTCTCTCTCTCTCTCTCCCCTTCCTTCCCTCTGTCCCTCCCCCCCCTCATGTTCTCTCACTCTCAAATAAACAAACAAATACTATCCTAATGAGTGTGAAGTGCTAGCTTCTTTGCAGTTTTGAATTGCATTTCCCTAATGACAAATGTTGAACATTTTTCACATGCTTATTGATCATTTGTTTTAATTTTGTAATGTTTATTTATTTTTGAGAGAGAGAGAAAGAGAGAGAGAGAGAGAGAGAGAGAGAGTGGGGGCAGGGCAGAGAGAGAGGGAGACACAGAATCGGAAGCGGGCTCCAGGCTCCTAGCCATCAGCACGGAGCCTGATGTGAGGCTCAAACTCAATAAGCTTGAGATCATGACCTGAGCCAAAGTCAGAGGCTCAACCAACTGAGCCACTCAGGCGCCCCACTTATTGACCATTTGTATATCTTTGAAAAAATACCTGTTCAAGTCCTTTGCCCATATTTTAATTTGTTGTTTGTTTTGTTGTTGTTGTTGTTGAGTTGTGAATGTTCTTTATATATTCTGGATATTAATCCCTTATCAAATGTAAGATTTGCAAATATCTCTTCCAATTCTGTGATTCTTTTCACTCTCTTGATCGTGTCTTTTGTTGCACAGAAGTTTTAAATTTTTATGAAGTCTGTTTTTTTCTTTTTTACCTGTGCTTTTGGTGTTATATCTGTGAAATCATTATCAAATCCAATTCATAAGGCTTTTGCCCTATGTTTTCATGTAAGAGTTTTATAGTTTTAGGTCTTATGTTTAGGTGTTTCATCCATTTCAAGTTAATTTTTATATATGGTATAAGGAAAGGTTTCAACTTCATTCTTTTGCATGTGGGTGTTCAGTTTTCTCAGCACCATTTGTTGAAAAGACTGTCCTTTCCCCATTGAATGGTTTGGCGCCCTTGTCAAAAATCAACATGTATCTGAGTGTTCATTTCTGAGCTCTCTATTCTGTTCCTTTGGTCTATATGCCCTTATGCTAGTACCACACTGTTCTGATTACTATAGCTTTGTAGTAAGTTTTGAAATTAGGAAATGTGAATCCTCCACGTTTAGTCTTCTTTTTCAAGATTGTTCTGGTGATTCAGAGCCTCTTGAGATTCCATGTGAATTTTAGGTTGGGTGTTTGTATTTCTGCAAAACAAAAAAATGCCACTGGGATTTTGACAGGGGTTGCATTGCATCTGTAGATCACTTTGGATAGTATTGCCATCTTAACAATATTAAGTTTTCTAACTCATGAACACAGAATATCTTTCCATATGTGGGTTATTTTTAAAAATATTTATGTGAGGGCACCTGGGTGCCTCGATCGGTTAAGCGTCCAGCTTCAGCTCAGGTCGTGATCTCACAGTTTGTGAGTTTGAGCCCCACGTCAGGTTCTGTGCTGACAGCTCAGAGCCTGGAGCCTGCTTCAGATTCTGTGTCTCCCTCTCCCTCTCTCTCTCTCTGCCCCTCCCCCGCTCATGCTCTGTCTCTCTGTGTTTCAAAAATAAATAAAACATTAAAACAAATTTAAAAAAATAAAAATAACTATGTGAGAAATTATACTTGCATTTATAAAAAAGGTCAAACACTATGGTAAAGTACAAAGAAAGAAAGAACAAATTACCCTAAACCGCACTACTCATTGATAAGTACTGTGAACTTTTTGGTGAATATCCTTCTGAACACCTCTTGTTTATAATTTTACATAAATAGCATGTGAGGATTTTTCCTACTTGATATGTAATACGTGTTTCTCAATGTCAACGACTAGATCTAAATCCATGTTTGCACCATCATTTACTTAAACAAACCCATACTGATAGACATTTAGTTTGCTTTGGACTATGAGTAATATTTGTGAGTATCATAGTATGAATCGTAGGAAAAATAGTATAATAATAAATGTTTGACATTTTCTCTTTTGCATGAGGAAAGGTACAAAGTGTTTCATCTAAGAAGTTTCTGCATATCTGATGTGCTGCAATGCATTAGTAATAGATCTTTGATGTAGTAGGTTCAATAATGAAAAGTAGAGAACTAGACACGTGTTTAGAGATTTGTTTACACTCTGGCTCTTCTAGAGCCCAGTGAATAATGATAAAGGTACAACCAAATGAAACAATTTTGTAAAACCATAGGAACGGGTATTCATTTATTCTCATGTTCTGCCTTTCAGGAAGAAGGCATGGATTTAGTAAATAGAGAAGCAATGCATGAATGGTGAGTCGTGTACTTTGAATTACTATTCTGATCATTTCTCTATTCAGTTATGTCTTTTCTTTTGGTTAGGCAAACTGCAGTACTGATATCTCTTCTTTTGTAGGGAGGTACAAACTGCAAAACAGATAAGTCAGTCTTGGGAAGAAAGTTTGAAACTGGTATGGTATTAACATTACACTTTTATTGAAAGTTTTACTGATTTTCGGTGTTGGCAATACCTACTTCTGCTGTAATTTCTAGAAATCCAAGCTCTCGTTTGAAACTGAAATTTATATGCTGCATAAATCATTTTTGATCGCTCTTAAGAAACAGTTTATCACTTACTCGTAAAAATAACTGACATCATTTGAAAGTGGGGTTCACAGTAAATAGTTGTCTGATACAAAACCATCGTTGTTTTGGACCAGCTTCCTCTCTGTCCTAGTAAGTCTAAGAAGAGTTCAGTTCTGCTGGTCAAATTGCTCACATGACAAAACAATAAATGATTTCACTCCTTTCTACGTAATTGATTAACTACATATTAGAGTCTTAAACCACAGACAGTGGGTTTCTTGGATAAATACTGCATTTTTATTCCTGTAACGTATATACTCACACTAACATTTTAACATGCAACCTTTAATTTGAACATATTTGGAATTTCATTACATCCCCTGGTAACATTTTTCCATGTCTCTGTACACATTATGGTCTTACTTAGTTGTAGAAGTTGAGTGATGTTTCGGCTTCTTTTCCATGGACATCTCAGATAATGATAGAACAGGAATTAAGCTGAAATTTGAGTAGGAGAGATTCTGGTTAGATGGCTGTTGCCAGATTTGGGAATGATTAGATTAGGAAATGGGTCATCAGCAGAAACAGTGGCATCTTATGTTCCTTTGAGCCCTGAGTGCCTTAGATGGACATCTATCCCTGGTTTGGGAGTGGGTCCTAAAGAATGAGTAGATAGCCTGTGGAGTCTGCCCCTTTTTATATTTGGGGCCAACACAATTTATGGATGCTGCTGCATTCCCTTAACTGACCCACTTCTAATTACTTCAGGTGTTGGCACGAGGGAGTGAATCTGTGAATGTGTTAGGATGTGTAAGGGAACACGTAGCATAACTTTACCTGCGTCTCGGAAAAGAAAAGAGCACATTTCAAGGCCCCGAATTATGCAATACTGATTCTGTCTATATAAAATCTATCAACATTTTTTATAGCTGTAGTTATCGTTGCTGCCTCATTTGTATCTTAGTTCTAACCAAATCCTTTTTGATTGTTTCCTGGAAATGGTATTGTAGTCTTCAAAAACAAGGTACAGGTCAAACCGGAAGAGAAAATTTTTAATTTAGGATTTGTGTATATACTAGTAAGTATTGCTCAATATCACGTATTCACGTTCTACATCTTTGGGGACACTAGGGAAGTCCCTCGACTTGCCATGTGACTCTTTTTTTCTAAAAGGGGAAAGGGTGCCTTGGCTTATTGAGGTGAATCGTGGGTTCCCTGCTTGTTTTAGGATGATGTGAGCTCCTCACTGTGGTGCGCTCACTGATTCAGTAAGGGTTCCCTTCCCCATGCAGCAGCTATCTCCTTAAGTGTTTGATAGGGACGCAACTGGTGCTCCAATTGTACACTGCTTTCTGCCTACACAGAGTGCCAGTGATTTAGAGAAACCATCTTCAAAGTGCATTGGTTTAATTCCAGTACCCCCAGCACCTTCTCCCACCAGGGGGATTGGGAAGGTAAGAAAGGAGAGCCTAAGAATCTGTGTCCCTTGAAATACCTATGAGATATTAACGTTTCACCACCCAAACTTTGGGGGGGATATATTTTGCTATAGCACATCTGATCCTAAACGACAGTTTTCCCTTCCTTTTCATTTCTTGAACTATTATTAACATGTAACAAAAGTCGCCAGCTTTGAAGTATGTGACTTCATTAACTTTGGTACTTGTGTATAATCCTGTAGCCGTAACCATAACCCGGATGTAGAACCGTTCCCACGCTCTAGACAATGTCCTCGTGATCTTTTGTAGTCCATTGCCTTCTCTCCCCCACCCCCTGCCCCCACTAGGAAACCACTGATCTGCTTTCTGAGAAGAGTGGTGGTTTTAAACCCTCTGTTCTAATTTGGTTTTAGCAATATTTTTCTCCATCGTTACAAACTTATGTGAGTTACACCGCTTTGTCTCCAAGTCCTAGTCCCAGTCCTACGCAACAATTTCCAATGTAAGTTCATGTTGTATGAAAATACCAAAGTGCTTATAAAATAAGAATTTTAGAAACTTACAAGAAATTATAGCTCCAGGTTCTATGACAACCACAGAAGTAATGTGTTTTTTGCTAAATTAAGATGTCATTGTTTTGGTTTACCATTTTGTATATTGAAAAGAATCAAGTGAGTTAAGGACATGCGAGAACACGTGAATGTATGAAGAATCAGTAATTCATTAACCCTGTGTGAACATAGTCTTCCTCTCCAAGCTTGTTGATAAGGATCAAAGCTAATTCTTGAGCTGTAAACAGCTGCACCTGCTCATTTACCGATGATTCTCACCTTGATTCAAGGCAAGTCACAACCAGAACAGTAGGTCTTTCTAGCTTTTTCCCCCCATAATTTCAAAAAATCCTGAATCCTTCTAAACCGTAAGACAGTTTGCTATCCTGAGGCATTCCTGTTTTTAACCCAGATTTAGAGAAAAGCAATAAAATGATGTGATACTACATAGTCCTTTTTTAGTGTATGTCCTTAGATCTATTCTAATGAAATAGTCATAGCTGATTTTGTTCAAATTTTTTTCTGGTAATGATTGTGATAATTTTATTTTAGAAGAAGAAATCAAAGCCCCACCAACACTATTAGACCAAGTATCTTTGGATCATTAAAAAGAAAAGGTACTTTTATCTACTAGCAAAAATAAATATAACTTTGAATTATTTTTATAAAGTATTATATAAAATCAAGTGCTATAAAAATTTCATTTTAAAGGATTTATTTAAAATATATTTGAGAAGTTACTAGAGGCCTTTCATTTTACTCAAACTACGTAAAGACAATTTTAAAAGCTATAAGGTGCTGGGGTGCCCGGCTGGCTCAGTCGGTGGAGAATGCGACTAGATCTCAGGGTTGTGAATACAGGCCCCACACTGGGTGTAGAGATTACTCAAAAATAAAATCTTTAAAATTTTTTTTTTTAAAGCCATAAACTGCCATATAAATGTGAATTGAGAAATTTAATTCCAGCTTAGTTAACTCTTAGGATTTTCATTATATAAGTATAATTCGCCAGGCTAGCTGCCTTAACTACTTGTGAAAACAAAGTGGGGAATGAGTGAATGAACAGATAGAATGAATCAGTCATCTAGTATTCTGCTAAATCTCGACCCCTGCCCTGCCGCCCCGCCTGCCGCCACACCTACTTGTTGACATCGTATGAGTAAGTTGACACAAATCAGACCCACTTTCTACACTTAAAATATATGCTAAGGTGTGTGTTCTTTGATGGTTCACTTCTTTATGGGGATTAATTTTGGAAATTAATGAAATTAATGAAAAATACCCACCTACTCAGTAATAAAAGGACAGTGGAAAAAACAGTAGTGTTGTGTTTTTTTTTTAACTCCCACAGCCCTGGATCCCATTTCTCAATCCTGCCTCACTAAGCTAGGTTATTCTTCCTTTTTCGTTAATACCACTACTGAGTTTTAAAGTTAATACAAAGTTTAACCATAATAAGGAGGGAAAATGGATAAATAGGAAAGAAGGTTAAAAGTTTAAAATGTGTATTCGTGAAAATTCCATTAAGATAGGAAAGAAGAGGGGCGCCTGGGTGGCTCAGTAGATTAAGTTTCCGACTCTTGATTTACACTCAGGTCATGATCTCACGGTTCGTGAGTTTGAGTCCTGTATTGGGCTCTGCGTTGACAGCACAGAACCCGCTTGGGATTCTCTCTCTCTCCCTCTCCCTCTCTCTCTCTGCCCCTCCTGTGCTTGCTCTCTCTCTCTCTCTCTCTCAAAATAAATAAAATAAACTTTAAAAAAGTAACTTTAAAAAGAAGATAGGAAAGAAGAAGGAAAAGAAGAAAAAGAGGAGGGAGGGGGGAAGAAAAGAAGGAGAAGGGGAAGGGAAAGGAGAGCAAACTATAGGGAAAGAAATTGAAATGTACTTCAGTCTTCCATGTATTTTTGGATAAATTAATGGCAGTTGCCCTAACAACACATCTAACTAAGTATGTACTTCCTGTATCCTAGGACTAAGACAAGATCAGTTCTGGAAAACACTCTTTCAAACTAAGCACATCGTTTTATGATGATGGATCAATGACCTAGCTTTGGAGTATTTTGTCTGTGCTGTGAAGTTGGGGGCTAGTGTTGAGAAAGCGTTTAAATATATTAATAGTTTAGGAGTTGTTAGGAAGTTGGGGTCATTTCAGTATTTCAGATAAAATATGCTTAGGGGCACCTGGCTGGCTCAGTCAGTGGAGTGTGTGACTTTTGATCTTAGGGTTGTGAGTTCGAGCCCAACATTGAGTGTAGAGATTACTTAAAAATAAAATCTTTAAAATAAATAAGTAAGTAAATAAATAAATAAAATACACTTAAAGACAGTGTTTTACTAAATTAAAATAATTCTCCTTTTAAGACACTTATGCATAAAATGTTTTTATGACATTGAAAATTCCTGGAATTTTCTTAGAAGTTGTGATTTATTTATTTATTTATTTTTAGGTTTATTTATTTATTTTGAGAGAGTGCACATGCACGCACAAGTGGGGGAGGGGTAGAGAGAGAGGGAGAGAGAGAGAATCCCAAGCAGGCTCCACGCTGTCAGCACAGAGCCCGACGCGGAGCTTGATCTCTTGAACCGTGAGATCGTGACCTGAGCCGAAATCAAGAGCCAGACACTTAACCAACTGAGCCACCCAGGTGCCCCAGAATTTGACTTAAAAAGTTATTTTTAGTGCTTGCTTTGGTAGCACATATACTAAAATTGGAACGATACAGAGAAGATTAGCACGGCCCCTGCACAAGGATGACACACAAATTCGTGAAGCTTCCATATTTAAAAAAAATTATTTTTATAATACAATTTTGACATAATAGACTTGGTTTCTGTCCAGTGTCTTGGTGGATGTGTCATGTTTCACACAAGCCTCTTGTACCTGGCAGTTGCTCTGGAGGATGACTGCCTTACTCACTTCTTTGAAGTGTCCGTAAGAACCCCAAAGCAAATTCTATATGTACTACGTGGTCTATATTTTAAGTCAGACCATAGTCTGAAGGTAGCCTATACAAGTTTGGTCAAAATTCATCTGGCATTTTAGAGATAGTAACAGATTAAACGGAAATTTAATTTTATTTATCTATTTTAGAATATGAATATCCATTTGGGAAACAATAAGTGATGTCCTCTTTGGAGCCTATTAATGAAATATGGGGGAAAAGGGTATAAAAAATCCAAAGAGGTCCTGGGTGAGGGAGGAAAAACAATGAGAACTCTAAAAAATGGAAGAGAGTATGAGATCACTGTTAGAATCTCGAAGCATATGAAGGCAGTTACTTCCATTGGGAATAAGCAAGAGCAAATAAGGCTTCAAGTGGGAATCCTGAGAAATCTGCAGAAATTAGACATCTGTAAAGAGAATTTTACAAGTAATAATGGTTTCAGCAAAGAAAATTTCCATTTTCTTCTATGATGAATTTGTTTTGATTTGTCTTGCTTTTAATTTAAACTCCAAAGGAGAGGTGAGTAATTTCTCCATAATGGTATAGTTGTAATCTGGCATGGGACAGGATACCCAGACCTCTTTTGAGTTTTATGAGCCATGATTGTACTCGTAAGGAAGGTCTGTGGAATTTCTATTCCTAGGGGTATATTTTTAAATTTTAATTTAATTTTATTTTTAAGTAAACTTTGTGTCCAACGTGGAGTTTGAACTCACAACCAAGAGTTGCACGCTCTACTGACTGAGCCAGCCAGGCACTCCTATTCCTAGAGATATTTTTTAATGAGTAGGTGGCCTTAGTGTTTCATCATTCATATATATTTCACTCTACGAGTTATGGGCTTGAACATTAGTTTTCTCTCATCCAGACATGGTTATCACACGATTATGTAACACTGTGCAGATTTTACCATTTACTTTGACTTAAGATTACAGCAGTATAGTTTTTTGACATTAGGTGCTTCTCCTTATTCTTTAAAAATATATTTATTTTGTTCATTGCATACTATAAAAGAATTGGTCTATTTAGTTCATTGTATATTTTTAGCAAAATACAGACAGCAATAACCTAAACATTTAAAATAAGGAATGAGATTAAATTATGATACAGCCTTACTACATAGCTCTATAAAATGACGTTGTAGAATTTAGTAAATAATGAGAAAATTATACTCATTAAAAACAAAAAGTAGACGATGTATCAGTATTATATTCAATACAAATCCAATTTTGTTTAAAAACAATCATGTGTATACACACATATTTAGGAATTACTGGAAAGTGGTTATCTCTGGGTAATGGGGCAGTAAAAGTTTTTTCTTTGTGTTTTTATGTATTTTATAATAATCGTTTGCAACTAAAAGCAAAAAGCATGCTAGATAAAACATATTCTGCCTTGGTCTGCTTTTCTCGTCATAGGTGAAATGATAGCTAAAGATCCGCCTAAGAGATTTTTCGAAGGCACGACCAACATGCTTTCTCCCGATACTACCCAACAGTCTGATGTGAATGTTTGGTGAGTATTAACATGAATTTTTAAACATTCGTTGGCCATTTTTCACTTGGTTTTTAAGTCTGTTTTTACTATTGTATATATTCAGAAGTCTGGTCTATTATTAAATATTTTTAGAAGTCATCCAACTAATATCCCAAATGGATGCTATTACCCTTAGTTCTTCTCCCTAACGTTTATGTGTGACACTAATATATGCTGGATACATTTTTAGAAGTGGGGTTTTGGCATTTGATTAAGAGGTATCAGAGAAATACATAAAAATGCAAGCTTGGAAAAAAGTTATCTTCTGCCCATCTTTTCTACCTTGGATTTTTGTGTGCTTTGTTAGGCTGAACGTATGAAATCACTCTTGTAACTAGGGCCAATTCTTTGCTTCACATATTTTGTATTTGTTTGTAGACAAAGCGGAGTACACAGAGATCTTTTGAATTCTGTTGTCAGTGAAAGGTATTTTCTTCCCCTGGTCTATCTTCAGATACTCTTGGTGGAAGCAGTAGCAGCGCAGGATCTTCTTATAACTCACCAGTTAGCATCAGCACCGTCACAAACTCCCGTGTCGTCTTCTGATTCTCGTTCTCCATTTATTGTAGTAGACGAACTTTCCGCTAAGTGATTCACCCATCCCAAGACTTTCTCACCAATGGAGAAACACACATTTGCTTCTCTCTCTCTCTCTCTCTCTCTCTCTCTCTCTCTCTCTCTCTCTCTCTCACACACACACACACACACACACACACACACACACACACACGTTAGAGCAATAACAGAATTGTGTGTTTTAGGAGTGCCTGGGTGGCTCAGTCGGTTAAGCGTCTGACTTTGGCTCGGGTAGTGATCTCATATTTTGTGAGTTCAAGCCCCGCATTGGGCTCTGTGCTGGCAGTGCAGAGCCTGCTTGGGATTCTGTGTCTCTTCCTCTCTCTCTGCCCCTCCCCTGCTCGTGTGCTCACTCTTTCTCTCTCAAAACAAATAAATAAACTTAAAAAAATAATTGCAAGATATAATTTAGGCTATTTCCTATTACCTTATTTTCTCAATTTCCTAAAATTCTCTTTATCTACAGAACTTGCATGTCTAATTCCTGTGTTTGCCCTTAAAAGCAATGTAGTGATATTTTCAAAGATGTTTTCCAAATAAGAACTATATTGAAGATACAATCATACATTTTCAAGCTGCTAATGTGTAGAAACATGCTGCACCTTGAGTTTTTAAAAACATAATTCAGAACTCTATTTATTTATCTGAATAAATAAAATTTTAAGTTCTGATGAAATAGAATTGTTCCGTTAATCAACAAGTAAAATAATTTTTTAAATTCTGTACTGAATGCCTGTGCTAGTTCTTAATGATATTTTCAATAATTAGAAAAATCACCTGTCTTAAAGCAGTTTTTAACTTTTTAAAAAATGTTTATTTATTTAGAGAGAGCACACACGTGTTGGGGAGGGCCAGCATGTAACACTATTTGGGGCTCCATGCGGGTCATGATCATGACCTGAGCTGAAATCGAGTCAGATGCTTAACCGACTGAGCCATCCAGGCACCCCTAAAAAGCTTATTTTTAATTTTTTTTAAATGTTTATTTATTTTTGACAGAGAGAGAGAGAGAGACAGAGCATGAGCGGGGGAGGGGCAGAGACAGAGGGAGACACAGAATCCACAGCAGGCTCCAGGCTCTGAGCTGTCAGCACAGAGACTGACACGGGGCTCAAACTCACAGACCGCGAGATCGTGTCCTGAGCCAAAGTCGGACGCTCAACCGACTGAGCCACCCGGGTGCCCCCCAAAAAAACTTATTTTTAAAACTAAGCTAGTTATACATGCTGATGCAAGGATTGCCTATTTTGCACATGAATCCTTGGATGTTTAATTTGTTTGGAAGGAATAGGTAGGGGAAACAAGATGAAAAAAATTTAATTGAATAGCAAGAAAATAATATGTAATTGGGACTTCACTCAATTTGTACTTAACCTGATTATCCCTGATCAATTTTGTATTCTAATTAAGTGTGGAAAAAAGACAATGTTGATAAATGGTGGTCTTTTACATTTCTATGAATTACTTTTTATTCATGATCATGATTATGCATTTGATTAAATAAGGCTTAATATGTTAGGGTTTTTCTGCAAGAATCATATGCCTCCAGTTGTTCCCTAAGGGCTATAAATGTTTGTTTAAACCCCAATTTTGTATTTAAAAGTCTTAAGGGTTTTCTGAATAAGAAAAAGTATGTGTTAAAAATATAAAATCTAAAGTAAGTGCTTTAAGTAATTAAGGATAGCACTAGCATTTTGAAAAATAGAAATGTATCCTCATGAAATGAAGTTGAGAATTAGTTTAAATTTCCTCAGCTAACAAAATAGGAATGGTTATCTAAAATATTTATAAAAAGTTTTTCCTTGTCATTAGAAGTCATCAGAATGATGAAAATCTGATGTAGGTATGCCCCACATAGGAAAAAGACTGTTCCACCAAGAATTGTTTGACAGTGGCCCCAGTGGAATTAATGGTTACATATGTGGGGGAAGATTCTGTCAACCTATGAGTAAATGAATACTTATGAGATGTCTGAGGTCATGATGGTCTCTGGAAACTGAGACACGATTCTACAAATTGGCCAAGGACAAGTGAACTATCAATATCGCCCTCGTTACTCAGCTTCTATACTTACCTGACCCTTGGTGGACCAATTGTGAACAGATACAGGGGCCCTCATGAGATGAGGTGTGATGGCAGTGATGTTCCTTGCTGAATTTGTAGATCATTGACAGACAATAGTGTCCTCCTGTATGGTTGACACTTTAGCCAAAAAAAAAAAAGTCTTTCAAAATACAAAACCTTTGGAGTACAAAAACCAAGGATGGAGAAAGTGAACAATGGGGGCGGGACTACTACTCAGTTGTATAAGGAGCTTTTGATCATTAAATCTTGGTAATCTGGACATTCTCAATACACTTCTTTCAACTCAGACAATTCCTTTAAACTCTGTTCAGTTAGTTTTTATTTAGTTGTACTCCAGGGTGCCACACTTACTATAATATGCTCAGAATCAAGGACTTTGTAGTCGATTTTCCCATCTGTTGCCTTTTAAGGTTTGGTATTAGGAGGATCTGTTTAAATGATTTTCATTTATTTTTTTAAATGTTTATTTATTTATTTTGAGAGAGAAAGAGAGCAGGGAAGGGACAGAGGGAGAGAGGGAAGCCCAAGCAGACTCCACACTGTCAGCACAGAGCCTGACATGAGGCTCAATCCCATGAACCCTGAGATCATGACTTGAGTTGAGACAAAGAGTCAGACGTGTAACCGACTGAGCCACCGAGGTGCCCCAATGATTTTTCATTTCTTAAATGATTTTGAGACCAAAGTAGTTCTGACTTTCACATGATGAGATTTTGTGGTTGATTTTTATTTATTTATTTTGTTTGTTTCAAGTTTTTATTTCAATTCTAGTTAGCTAACAGAGTGCAATATTCGTTTCAGGAGTAGAATTTAGTGATTCATCAGTTACATATGACACCCGGTGCTCATTACAAGTGCCCTCCTTAATGCCCATCACCCCACCCACCTCCCTCCATCAACCCTGAGTTTGTTCTCTATAGTTAAGCATCTCTTATGGTTTGCCCGCCCCCCCCCCGCCCCCGTCTCTCCCTCTCTCCCTCTCTCCCTCTCTCCCTCTCTCCCTCTCTCGCTCTTTTTTTCCCTTATGTCCATCTGTTTTGTTTCTTAAATTCGACATATGAGTGAAATCATATGGTATTTGTCCTTTTTCTGATTGACTTATTTCACTTAGCATAATACATTCTGGCTCCATCTAGTTCATTGCAAATGGCAAGATTTCATTCTTATTATGGCTGAGTAATATTTCATTTTATACACACACACACACACACACACACACACACACACACCACATCTTCTTTATCCGTTCATCACTTGATGGACATTTTAGCTCTTCGCATAATTTGCTTATTGTTGATAGTGCTGCTATGCTATAAACATCGGGGTACATGTGTCTCTTCAAATCAGTATTTGTGTGTCCTTTGGGTAAACACCTAGTAGTGCAATTGCTGGGCAGGGAGATACAAATCAAAACAACAGTGAGATACCACCTCATACCTGTCAGACTGGTTGATTTTTTAAAATTATTGTAAGACTATTATTTTGTCATCCTAAACATGCCAAAGGATTATAATGTCAGTTTTCATAGTAAAAGGCACGTATTTGTTTTCTAGGGCTGCCATAACAAACTACCACAAACTGAGTAGCCTCAACCGTCAGAATAGATTATCTCATAGTTCTGGAGGCTGAAGGTCCAAGGTCAAGGTGTCAACAGAGATCTTCCTTCTGGGGGCTCTGAGGGAAAATTTGTTAATATTTCTCTCCTGGCAGTTGCCAAAAATCCTTGCCTTACAGACATATCACTCCAGTCTCTGTCTCTGTCATCATATGGGCTTCTCCCTGTGTCCCTGTGTTTTCATGTGGTTCTTATAAAGACACCACTCATTGGATTTAGGGTCCAAGCTAATCCATTATGACGTCATTGTAGCTTGATTACATCGACAAAGACCCTCTGTCCATATAAGGTCACATTCACAGATACTGGGGGTTAGGACTTTAACATTATCTTTTTGTGCACACAATTTAACCCGCAGCAGGATACTTTTAGAATTTTGACTTATTTTTCTTGTTAGTTTTTTAAATCATCTATCTTATAACCCATTTTAAAAAATAGCAGAATAAGAGGTGACCGTATTGAACATAGCATTGGTATGTCTTCTTTTTTTTTTTATTTTATTTTAGTGCACACGTGAACAGGGGAGAGGGGCAGAGGGAGAAAGAGAGAGACTCTTAAGCAGGCTCCACGCTCAGCCCAGAGCCCGATGCGGGGCTCAATCCCATGACCCTGGGATCATGACCTGAGCCGAAATCAAGAGTTGAATGCTCAACCGACTGAGCCATCCAGGCGCTCCTGTCTTGTTCTTATATATTTTAAATTTATGCTTGTTTATAAATATATATGTATGTTTATGTACATATACATTAGTTTTCACATCCAAAATCAAGAGTCGGATGCTCAACCGACTGAGCCATCCAGGTGCTCCTGTCTTGTTCTTATATATTTTAAATTTATGCTTGTTTATAAATATAGATGTATATTTATGTACATATACATTAGTTTTCACATCCAAAATCAAGAGTCGGATGCTCAACCGACTGAGCCATCCAGGCGCTCCTGTCTTGTTCTTATATATTATAAATATATGCTTGTTTATAAATATATATGTATGTTTATGTACATATACACCAGTTTTCACATTGTCAATAAAAGGATAAATGAAAGTAGAAGTATGTTTCTAAAATATTTTTTTAAGTTTATTTATTTTGAGAGAGAGAGAGAGAGAGAGAGAGAATATGAATGGGGGAGGGGCAGAGGGAGGAGGGGAGGAGAGAGAGAATCCCAAGCAGGCTCCGTGCTCAGGGCAGAGCCCCATGTGGAGTTTGATCTCACAAACCTTGAGATTGTGACCTGAGCCAAAACCAAGAGTTGGATGCTTAACCAACTGAGCCACCCAGATGCCCCTGTTTTTAAAATATTTTCAGAGTATCATTTTTATGCCTTAAATATATATTCATGTTTGATCAAATATTCCTACTTTACTTATAACGTTATAAAAGAGCAGCACTCCAGATTCATCCTGACATGAGGACTCACTGGTAATAAGTCAGATTCTCAGGTCAGGGTAAAAACTACAGTTCTTAAGATTTATGACTAAATCGACCAGTCAAGCTTATAATTTCAAGTATATTGAATTAAGTATCAGGAAACTCTATTTAAAATTGTAAGATATATGAAGATGAGTGAAATGCCATCCCTACCTTCAAGCAGAATAAGTACAAAAATAATAATGATACAAGACAAGGCAATCTAAGATGACTACAGATACACGTATGAAAGGATGTCTGAACTATAAAAGTAGGAGAGAAACACAATATTGGAATGATAGGATTTTAGAAGCCTTTTAATGTACCTCTCAATGCAGAAATCCTTTTAAGAATTCCACTCGAATGATCTTTTAGCCTTAGCTTGAAATCTTATAGTAATCAACTGACTTTCACACAACAGTTCATTCTGCTGTTGGACAACTCTCACTATCAGAAAGCTCTTATGTTAAAAAAGGGGGGATGGGGTTAGAATTTGTATCTAGGTGGCCTGTTTCATTGGCTCTAGAACAGAGACAAATCAAATTGTGCTATTAAAAGCAGATGAGTTAAGATTCTAATTCTGCATTAATCTTTGTCCCTGCTTCTTGAATTATTACCACTCCTACTACAAGATATATTTAATCTCATCTCCTAAATGAATTTTTAAAATTCACCTAGAAGCAACTATATATAAATATCCACGATGAAAATGCACGTATGATACTTTGGATATCTATGGAGAAAACTAATTACAATTTGCCTCAAGTGTTTTTAAATATTTTAGATCTTAAAAGTTGAGCTTGAAAAATATATCATATAGGTAGACTTCACTGTCAGATCATTGAAACTATGCATTTAGAAAAGGCCCAAGAACAATAAGTACTCTGGCAAAAAGGTAACTTTGTTTCCCTTAAACTCTATGATATCTTACGGATTTCTTCCACTGTGGTTCTTAACCCAAGAGTAAATGAGATTGATTTTTATAAATGTCTAGAATGTATGGGTGGAGAGAGTCATATATAGGAATCTTGGAAACTTGCTCAACTTTCTTAATAGTGGGAGACCTTAATGACCATGGCCTCTCAGAAGAAATGCATTAAATTAATGCATTTATTAACTGAATCCTACAAATTGACCAATAGTCTATATATATATGAAATTGGAGATCTCCGTGGCATCACTGACTTCAAAGTAAACTGGTAACATAACTATTCATGTCCACCTTTTAGGGGGAATGACCCAATTAACATAACTATTTATGTCAAACTTTTAGGGGAATGACCCAATTATATTATGAGTATAAGAGTCAGAAGACCTGACTTTGGCTCCAGCTCGGTCACTGCTCTGTGTGACTTTCAGCAGAGTCACTTCACCAATCTGGGCTTCAGATTTCCAATCTGTAAAATACAGTTGAACTAGATATTTACAAGGTCCGGTCTGCCACTTAAAATTTTATTGATTCTGTAAAAACATTTGCCTTCATCTTTGCTACTGTAACAGATGCATGATGGCATTGAGCTTCTGAGGGCTTTAAGAAAGTATTTAGGAAATCAGAGAGCTTGATTCCTAATATTTTGATTCTTTCTGGCAACAAGAAATTCATTTTGTTCAGCCTCATCAATAGTTGCCTCTCTTGTATGAATTATGCATGCTTTATGATGAAATGTGGAAAGCTCATTTCCCCCTGGTTTCTTGTTTTGTGTGGATAAATGATCCTCTCAGGATTTCCATATTAATACAGGTTCCCACTGACAAAGCACTCACCGTAAAATTTTCTTTCTAGTGACTACAGCTTGAGACAAAACAAAATAAAGATACACTTGGCGTTTTTGTTTCAGAGAAGCAAAGGAGACAGGGCACAAAAAGCTACATCAACTATAAAAGCCCTGGCACAGTTCACATTCGGAAGTGCTCAACTCGTAGTAAATAGCAGACCACCAGCAAAATAGTTTTTCTTTTTCCTTGATAATTAGGATATGGCTATAAGAAAAACCCTCTAACTTCGGTTTAGTTGATTTCGTGGCATGACTCTTGTGCTTGGTAACTCTCCGTTGAACACACACAAAAGAGGGCACACTTGAAAGTCGCCAACAGCTGGTTTGTGACTTTGTGCTGAGGAAGGAAATATACATATTTTTTTAATTTTTTAAATGTTTGTTTATTTTTGAGAGGGAGAGAGAGGCAGACTGCGAGTGGGGGAGGGGCAGAGAGAAAGAGAGACACAGAATCCCAAGCAGGCTCCAGGCTCTGAGCTGGCAGCACAGAGCCCGACGCGGGGCTCGAACTCACGGACCGCGAGATCATGACCTGAGCCGAAGTCGGACGCTCAACCGACTGAGCCACCCAGGCGCCCCTGAGGAGGGAAATATTTTGAAATTACATTATCTAGCAGAGGAACCTAATTATACTTTCCATTTCGAGTCTCACTCTTCTGAAAGGGAGGATTTAGTTTGCTTCCTTAACTCGACTTATATTAAACTCTGCAGTAGTTTACATTGAGTCCTGTCCTTAGACAATCTTTTCATAAGTGTGAAGCCTTTGGAAAGGAAGGTGCGGAGGCTAGCATGTTGGGACTATCAAGGGAAGTTCAGCTAAACCTCTCTTAAACTTTATTTGGAATACATTCCCATGCCACAGTGATTAGCAGATTTCTTTTTTAATGTTTATTCATTTTTTTGAGAGAGAGCGCAAGTGAAGGAGGGGCAGAGACAGAGGGAGACACAGGATCTGAAGCAGGCTCCCGGTACCGAGCTGTTAGCACAGAGCCTGACGTGGGGCTCGAACTCTTGAACGACCAGATCATGACCTGAGCCGAAGTTGGACGCTCAACCGACTGAGCCACCCAGGCGCCCCTGACTAGCAGAGATTTAAAATGTGTTTGTAGTATACACGGCTGTTGAGAGTATGGGGAAAGTGGTGTTTAAATTCACTGCAGTGGGTTCTTAATGTCCTTTGTGGAGGACGTTTGGTGGTATGTATCAGAAGCCTTCAAAATGTGCACCTCTCTTGGCACAGCAATTCTTCTAAAAATTTTTCTTAGGGAAAAATATGGGACAGGTTGAAAAGGATGTTTACTGTTGTGAAAAACGTAATGTTTTCAACACATGGGGCTGGGGCAACTGAATATCCACATGCCAAACAGTGAAGTTGGATTCCTACCTCCCACCGTATACAAAAATTAGCTCAAAATGGATCAAGGACCTAAATAGTAAGATCTAAAACCATTAAATTTTTAGGGAATAAACAGGGGTAAATCTTCATTATATTGGATTGGGCAATGGATTCTTAGATATATCACTGAAAACATGACCAGCTAAAGAAAAAATAGATAAGTTGAACTTTATCAAATTAAGAACTTTCGTGCCTCAAAGGACATTAACAAGACAGTGAAAAGACAACCAGAAAATTTGTAAATCATATGTGATGAGTTTAATCCACAATATGTAAACAGGTCTTATAACTCAGCCACAAAAAGACGAACAACCCAATTAAAATATGGGCAGAGGACTTTATGAATAGACATTTCTCCAAAGAAGATTTACATATGGCCAATAAGCATATGAAAAGATGTTCAATATCATTAGTCATTAAACAAATGCAAATCAAAACCACAAAGCGGTATCACTTCATACCCACTAGGATGGCTGTAATAAAAGAGATATTAACAAGTGTTGGTGAGGAGGTGGAGAAACCGGGCCCTCGTACATTGCTGGTTGGGATGGAAAATAGTGCACTGACTGCGGCAAACGTTTTGGCAGCTTCTCAAAATATGAAACATAGAATTCTCGTAAGATCCTCGATCTTCCAATCCACTCCTTGAAAACGAGGACTCAAAAAGATACTTGTATGCTGTTGTTCCTCGTGGCGTTATTCACAACAGCCGAAAAGGTGGCCACCACCCCAGTGTTCATCACCGGTTGATATGGTGTAATTACATCATACATACAGTGGGATGTTGTTCAGCTATGAAAAGGAATGAAATTCTGGTACATACTACAGCGTGAATGAAACTTGAGAACATGCTAAGTGAGATATTTAAAAGAGATAAGTTCATAGAGACAGAAAGTAGATTACAGGATAGTAGGGGCTGGGGGGAGGGGGTAATGGGGAGTTATTCATAATGGGCATAGAGTCTCTGCTTCGGATGATGAAAAAGTTTTGGAAATAGATCATGGGAATGGTGTACCTTGTGAATGTAAGTAATGCCACAGAATTGCATGCTTGAAAGTGGTTGAAGTGGCAAGTTCAATGTAAAAAACAAGAAACCTAGTATTTGCCACAGATCAGTTAAGCCACCATTTCCCAGGGTGTTTTATAAAATATGAATAAGTTAAGTGTCCTGAAGAATAAAAGATGGTTAAGGAAGTTTAGGAAAACCCATTGAAATCGTTTCTTTAACATTGTGATAGCCCAACAAAAGAGATAGGGTATGAAGCATCTTTAACTTTTTAACTTAAGTTCTTGTTTTTGAGGGCGATCTTGTGGGATCTATGTTATGTACAGCCTTTGGAAAACGTTGGGTTAAACAAATTACAGTACGTTCCCTCCATGGAAATCTGTGCACCCATTAAGAATGATAACATGGTCATATGTCACTCGACATGGGAAAGATGTTTACGCTAGATTGCCAAGTGAAAGAGCAACATGATTAATGGGACCTCATTTTTGTTTTAAAAAGGTATAGGTATGCCTTAAACCTAAAAAGGCATAGGTAGCTATTTTATGTGGATATATAACAGAAAAAAACTTTGTAAGGCTATATACGAGTATTAGTGAGGATGTGGAAATAGGACCCTTGCACATTGCTGGCTAGAATGTAGTGACTGTGGAAAACATTTTCGCAGTTCCTCAAAATAGTAAACATGGAATTGTTAGATGATCCAAGAATTCCACTCCTTGAAAACCAGGATGCAAACAGATACAGGTATGCTAATCCTCCTTGTGGCATTATTCACGACAGCCAAAAGGTGGCAACAACTCAAGGGTCCATCACCAGATATTTGGCACCAGTGGCCATGTCGCCACAAATGTTTTCTTCTCTGTGTTTTCATTCTAGTCTTTATGAGATGGTTTCCAGACCTATTACCATCTTAGCCGTTGGCCTCTGAACATTGTCCAGTTCGTCAACATCCTTCAAGTGTGGGACCGAGAAATGACCACCACACACCACACTTTTTTTTTTTTGCATCTCATTATGAGTTCCTTAAAAAAATGTGATATTAGATTTCTCTAATTAAAGCAATTTCAGAATACTTCTGGTTCGGTGCGACTGTACTCTGAATCCTGTTGTAAGATTATGTGGGAATGCGAGCTGGTGCAGCCACTCTGGAAAACAGGATGGAGGTTCCTCCAAAACCTAAAAATAGAACTCCCCTACGACCCAGCAATTGCACTACTAGGCATTGATCCAAGGGATACAGGTGTGCTGTTTCGAAGGGACACACGCACCCCCATGTTTATAGCAGCACGGTCAACAGTAGCCAAAGTCTGGAAAGAGCCCAAATGTCCATCGATGGATGAATGGATAAAGAAGTTATGGTGTATATATATATATACGATGGAGTATCACTCGGCAATCAAAAAGAAGGAAATCTTGCCATTTGCAACTACATGGATGGAACTGGAGGGTATTATGCTAAGTGAAATTAGTCGGAGAAAGACGAAAATCATATGACTTCACTCCTATGAGGACTTGAAGAGACAAAACAGATGAACATAAGGGAAGGGAAACAAAAATAATATACAAACAGGGAGGGGGACAAAACAGAAGAGACTCCTAAATATGGAGAACAAACTGAGGGTTACTGGAGGGATTGTGGGAGGGGGTTGGGCTAAATGGATAAGGGGCACTAAGGAATCTACTCCTGAAATCATTGTTGCACTAGATGCTGACGAATTTGGATGTAAATTTAAAAAAATAAAAAATAAAACAAGTTAAAAAAAAGTAAAAACAAAATAATAAAAATAAAGATAACTGAATAACTATAAAAACGATTAGGCATGTGTTTAAAATAATATTTTAAATATTATTTTTGACATTTGAAAATGTTCATAATATAATGTAAACCCAAAAATAGCTTATCAAATTGTATATTCAATGCAAAAATTTTGCTTCAAATATTTTTTTCAGTGTTTAAAATAAATATACTGTGGTAGGAATTTGTCAAAAAGATTATATGGTAGATACTCAATTAGCTATTTCCCCATCTTTTAATTTCTAAAGCTACATAGATGAATAAAACACTCCAGATAAGTTCCTTATCCAATCTCCTGTATTTGTTAAAACCTTAGTAGAACTTTTTATCAAACACTGAAAGGAGAGAACAAGAGGGCTTTCATGCTGATGGGAAGGGCAAAGAGAGTCCCTACAGCCTGGCCAAGGAATCTGAAGAACCTCTTGTCCTACATCATTTTCCACTCTTTGTCCCGATCGTTGTACCAGTTTTTAGACACGGTCAAGCTGCATCCAGATTGACTGGCCTCTCTATTGAGAGGCACCTAACAAGATGACAGTGACAAGCTAGGGTTCATAGTGATGTAAAACACCATTTCTTGTCCTTGATCTGATCCCAGTTCTCCTGACCAACCTAATCTACACGTTGGTCTTCTTTCCAGCCTAATGAGTCCTTTGCCTTTTATCTCTTTCGCCATGCTCCCCACATGGTAGGCACTATTTAAATGATCCTGGTAAACTGTACCTACCAGCTCCAAATAGCATCAGCCCAGTGCCTTCCACCGTGTGTATGTGCCTGTGTGCTTAATTTTTTGTTTGTGGGTTTGTTTGTTGTTGTTTTTTTCACTGTTCCAGTCAGTGGAAGGGAAACTTGATTGAGGGCACAGGGTCTTGGGGCTCGGGCAGGAGCCTGCCCTACAAGCAAAGTAAGAGTCAGTAGAGGGGCCTTATTTGACCTTCTCGGGACGCGGGTTTTTGGTGTGGCCTCACTTTTTCTTGGCGGCAGTTGACAGCGCTGGGGTGCAGACGAGAATAACACGGCACATTTTACCTTGTCACAGTTGTATTTCCGGGCCAGCTGGCGGAGGGAAGGCCCAGGGATGCCCCCCCACGGGCAAAGCACCAAGCGCAAGGTGGATTCTTTCTGGAGATTGTAGCCTGAGAGAGTGCGGCCATCCTCCAGCTGTTTGCCCGCAAAAATTAGACGCTGCTGGTGAGGTGGGATGCCCTCCTTGTCTTGGACTTTGGTTTTGACATTCTCAGTGGTGTCACCGGGCTTGACCGTGAGGGTGATAGTTTTACCCATCAGAGGCTTCACAAAGATCTGCATCTCTGTGTCCACAAGGCTGCTGCCACCGCCCCACTCAGCTACCTTGTTCTGTGTGCCTAGTGTTTTCAAGAGAGTAGTTTCCTCACTGCAAGGACTGCATCTTGGTGCATAGTTTCCAACAGGATGCTTAATGCTTATACTTGCTAAGCAGAAGTAACTTTAAGTCTTCAACTTTTGGGGGCATCCGGCTGGCTCAGTTCGGTAGAGCATGTGACTCTTGACCTTGGTGTCGTTGAGTTTGAGCCCCTCGTTGGGCATAGAGATTACTTAAAAAAATTAATTAATTAATTAATTAATTAATTAAAAAATAAAAATGTTTGTAAAAATCTTCAACTTTTGAAGAGTTTTCCATTAATACTATGCTTAAAGTCAACTTTACTGAGATATAATTTACATACTTATCACAAACTGCACCCAGTTTAAGCCCGCAGTCAAGATACAGACCACTTCCATTGCCAGAGAGAATGCCCCCTTGTAGTTAGTTAATCTCAACCCCTGCTGCTGGCTTCAGGTTATCACTGGTCTCCTTTTCTTTATCGCCATAGATTAGATTCTCTTTATGATGTTTCACATACATGTATAATCACATAATATGCACTCTTTTGTGTCTGGCTGGTTTCGATTAGAATGTCCTTGAGATCCATCCATGTTGCTTTCTGTATCAGTGATTCATTACTTTTTATTGTGAGTCATATTTCATTGTATGTATATGTTACAATTTGTCCATTCACCTTTTAAAAATTTTTTTTTATGTTTATTATTTATTTTTGAGAGAGACAGAGACAGAGACGGAGAGACAGAGCGTGAGTGGGGGAGGGACAGAGAGAGAGGGAGACACAGAATTCAAAGCAGGCTCCAGGCTCTGAGCTGTCAGCACAGACCCCAATGTGGGGCTGGAACTCACAAACCGTGAGATCATGACCTGAGCTGAAGTCTGACACTTAACAGACTGAGACACCCAGGCGCCCCTGTCCATTCACCTTTTGATGGACATTTGGGTTGTTTCCAATTGGGGGCCATTACGAATAAAGCTGCTATGAATATTTGTGTTTTAACTTTTATGTGGATGTATGCTTTAATTTCTCCTGAGTAACTATCTAGTAGAATTGCTATATTATAATGGTGAGTGCATGTTTAACTTTATTCAGAAATTGCCAGCCTGTTCTCCAAAGTGATGTTACCATTTTGTATTCCCACCCGCAATGCATATTCATTTGAGTACTTCATGTGTGTGGTTCATTTAAACAGTGTTTTGCATTTTGAGATCCTGCTTTTCTAGAGGATTTGTTGTGTTAAATCTCCCTTAAGATAAGAAAGCCATCAGTGAGAGTAAGGAAATATGTTTAAATACGTTTATTTTATTTAAAAAACGCTCATTGGATTTTATTTGTTTTCAAAGAATTTACCCTGTATATCTTGGGTTTTGTTATTTGGCCAAATGCAATGATTCATCACTGTTTAAAATGATCAGCTAAAGGGCATACTTCCTTCAAAAGATAATCCTATTTGATTCAGAAAATAAACTGACCTGACTTTCTCCAGAGTCTTCTAAAATTCTTAGGAATAGCTTCATATGACTTCCCACTTCTTTTTAGTTAACTTTGAGATAAATTCATAGATAAATCATTCTCAGAGAAGCTATGGCTCGCTAAACTCCCAGTGACGTAGTAAATGTGTATGTAGCCTCCCATACTCCCTCCTTACTGGCAGGTGAAGAGTCTGACTTTATAGATATTGGCCAGTGTCCTGTTGGTTAGGGGCTGTGAGCATCTGGAAAGCTATGAAGCATGGTATCAGCCTTTGGATCTTGGTGACAAAGAAGAAATTCTTTTTAAATGAAACAAGGGGGCGGCTGGGTGGCTCAGTCGGTTGAGCAGCCGACTTCGGCTCAGGTCACGATCTGGCAGTCTGTGAGCTCGAGCCCCGCGTCGGGCTCTCTGCTGACAGCTCGGGGCCTGGAGCCTGCTTCAGATTCTGTGTCTCCCTCTCTCTCTGCCCCTAACCCACCTGCATTCTGTCTCTGTCTCTTTCAAAAATAAATAAACATTAAAAAAAAAATTAAATGAAACAAAACAGGGGCCGCTGGGTGGCTCAGTCGGTTAAGCGTTCGACCTCAGCTCAGGTCATGATCTCACAGTTCGTGAGTTCGAGCCCCACGTCTGGCTCTGTGCTGACAGCTCAGAGCCTGGAGCCTGCTTCGGCTTCTGTGTCTCCCTCTCTCTCTACTCCTCCCCCAGTCGTGTTCTGTCTCTCTGTCTCTCAAAAATAAACACTAAAAAAATTAAATGAAACAAAACACTAGATGTACTTTGTCTATTTCACCGTACCCAAGATCCAAGGGTTTATAGAGCACGTGTTGCCAAGCAACAAGCTTTGCTAATCTCACTTTAGCATATAGGAACTCTAGTGTAAGTTCCAGGGTTGTTTGAGTCTTGTCTGGGACTCCTCAAATGCTGGGCATGAGAAGGAAGCCATTTGTATACTAGAAAATGTGGTGCCACGTTCACCAGGCTCTCGACTAGAGGATTTTGCTATCTCCTTTTCTACACTGTAAAATCAGGAGTAGTGTGCTTGCCTCTAGGATTTCTATCCCATCGTAGATGATCTGCACAGAACCGATTTAGTACTATTCTCCTCTGTGATATAGGACCCACATTAACACATTGCATTTGTGGGCTATTTGGGGTCATTTGGCAATGCCCGCTCTGCCCCAGAGAACTAACCCCTTCTGCTCCCAGCTTTTTTTTGTTTCTATGAGAAGCTTTTCTTTAGTCTCCAATTTTCTCGAAGCCATTTAAAAATATCATTTACTCTATACAAGAGCTCGTCTTTCCTTTATAAATCAAATACATTCCAGGTTTACTATATTATATTGAACTTTTCTTGGTCGTAAACCTTTCAAGGAACCTGGATTCATCTCTGTGACTCTGTGGAATTGTTATTCAATGGTAACTGCACCAGACGTTTTTCTGGTTCGAATTCTTTGACTGAGTGGTTCAGAGTCCTGTATTGTTTCATGTGAATGAAACGGCTCTTTTTAGAAATGCAGCACACTTCTCAGGAAGTTGAAAAGCAGGAGCACACTTTGAGATACGAAGCAGGTTAAGAGCACCTAGGCACTGTGTCTCTGCTGATGTATTATTGATCGTATTTAGATTCTGCTCCTCTCTCCCTAAAGACTTGAAGCAGAGACCGTTGAAGTTGATACAGCTTGTCATCGTTTCTTCCCACCCAGCTTTCTGCTGCCTGTTTCCTTCCAGCTGTCCAGGTGCCCGCTCCTCCACTAGTATCTGCCCAGGTCGGCTCCCTTCCAGAAGGGGCCAGGGCCGATGCTCCAGAGACACTTCTTCCCTCTTCTAATCAAAACTCCCATCGTATGTGGAGAAAAGGGAACACTCATGCACTGTTGGTGGGAATGCAGACTGGTGCGTTGCGTGTGGAAAACAGTGTGGTTCCCAAGAAATTAAGAATAGATCTACTCTATGATCCAGTAATTCTACTACTGGGGATTTACCCGTAGAATGCAAAAACACTAACCCAAAGGGACACCTGCACCCCTGTGTTGATAGCGGCGTTATTTACAATAGCCAAAGTATGGGAGCAACCGAAGTGTCCACGGTATGTATCTCTAATGGAATGTTACTCAGTCGTAAAAAAGAATGCAATCTTGCCATTTGCAACAACATGGATGGATCTAGAGGGTATAGTGCTAAGTGAAAAAGTCAGAGAAAGACAAATACCACACGATTTCACTCATACGTGGAATCCAAGAAGCAAAACAAACGAACAAAGAAAATGAGACAAACCGAAAAACTATAGAGAAGAAAATAGTGGTTCCCAGAGAATAGGTGGGTAGGAGGGAGGATGGGTGAAATAGGTAAAGGGGATGAAGGGTACACTTATCTTGATGAGCACCGAGTAAGGCATACAAGTGTTGAGTCACTATATCATTTGCCTGAAACTCATATAACACTGTATATTAACTCGACTGGAAAAGAAAAGCTCCCATCCTAGCCAGTCTGACATCAATTTGGACGTCCTGATTAAAGTTTTTCACAGGAAGTTGGAAGTGGCCAATAAATTTAACCCTGGGGAGGGTTGTTTGTATTTTAAAGCAACAATTTAGCTCTAATCTCCATCACTGGAACTTGGGGCGTAGTGGTCAGGAGATGACGTAGATGGGACGGTCCATCCCCTTCCTGCCCCCTCTCCAGCGCTCCCCAGACACAACGAAGAGTGGGTAGAAGCCACAGGCCTTCTCTCCTCTCTCTCCATTATCGTCCCCATTTGTTTAGGAGCAAACTGACACTTGGGAGGCTTACGCGGTGCCCAAGTTTCTCCCTGGGGACAATAATGGCACCGATAGCATGGAAGTTGTTGTGAAGACAAAATTATCTGCTACATGCAAAACGCTAAGCTTCCTGGCAAATCATAAGCACACAATTTTATAAGTGCTTGTTGTGATCGTTCTTATTTACCAGCTGGTCTCTAAAAGGAAAGGAAGAGGCCAATCCTAGGTATCTTCCAGTCTCCCTTTCTAGACATTCGGCATGCCATTCTTGGTTTTTATTTACACATGGGTTATAAAGCTTCCTTTAACGTAAGTTTAAGGGATGCCTGGGTAGCTCAGTCGGTTAAGCGTCTGATGCTTGACCTGAGGTCAGATCTTGATCTCAGGGTCAAGAGTTCAAGCCCCGAGTTGGGCTCTGCACTGGGCGTGAGGTCTACTTAAGAAAAGAAACAAAGAAATCCAAGTAGGGAAAAGTAAGTTGATTTAAACAGAATTGTTAGGTGTCACGTGGTGTATGGATGTGGCAAAGATGTTGATGAATATAAGTAAATGCCTCCTTCAGTGATTCCTCATCACTAGAATAAGGTGAAACCGTACTGGAGTGGCCACCCTATTTAATATTGTACTGTGAAATATTAATATTAATATTAACTATTAATATTGCTATCTTCCCCCCCCCCCCCGCCTCCCAGTACTCCTGATCCCCTCTAGCCTGCTCTGCTTTTTCTTTTTGCTCTAGGATGTATCACCTTCTAACATTTTCTATAGGTGACTTTTTTTTTTAATTATTCATTTTTGAGAGAGACAGAGACAGAGAGCGAGCAGGGGAGGGGCAGAGAGAAAGGGAGGCACAGAATCCCAAGCAGACTCCAAGCTCCGAGCTGGTCCCACAGAGCCCGATGAGGGGCTCGAACCCACCAACTGCGAGATCATGACCTGAGCTTAAGTCGGACACTTAACCGACTGAGCCACCCAGGCGCCCCTAGGTTACTTATTTTCTTTTTTGTGTCTCTTTGTTGGAATGTAAGCCCCTCCAAGGCAGGAACCTTTTACTGGTTCTGTTCATGAAGTGAGCACAGTGCCTAAAACAGTGCATGGCCTTGGAGATGGTCACTAAATATCTGATGATCTCGCGGTCTGTGAGTTCAAGCCCTGAGTCGGGCAGCTCCGAGCCTGGAGCCTGCTTCGGATTCTGTGTCTCCTTCTCTCTCTGCCCCTCCCGGACTTGTGCTCTGTCTCTCTCTGTCTCTCAAAAATAAATACATGTAAAAAAAATTTTTTTTCAAAGATTTGGTTACAAAAATGTCCATCACCGTCTTGAGTTTGTAGCAGTGAAGGCTTTGCAACAGACTCAACATCCATCAATCAGAGTTCAGTTCGAGAACTCATGGTGACTCTCACTGGATGAAGGACAATCCGGCACTATCTACCAAAATTATAAATGCACATAGCCTTTGAAGGAGCAATTCTGCTTTTAGGAGTTTATCTCGCGGATATACTTGCTCATGTACCAAATGAGCGTGTGTTGGTGGCTCACTCAAGTGCACTCGTCACTCCTACTAGACACAGCAGTGACAGAACTCATTAAATTATTATGTGGGGCTATATTTATTGATGTGGGAAGATCAGAAGAGCTAACATTAATGCAGCATGCTGTGTGCCAGGCACTGCGATAAGTGTTTTTATATATTTTTATCTTATTTAATCCTCATAACAGCCCTGTGAGGTAGTTCCTATAATAGTATAATAATAAATAATAGTCCTCATTTTACACGGGAGGAAATGGATTCAGGGAGGTTAATTTACTTACCCAGGGTCAGTAATCCGTAGCAATTGCTAATACGGAGCAATGCTGAGATGTCTGAAATATGTTATGACAAAACAATATGTACGCTACGATCCACTTTTATGAGAAAAAAAAATACACATAGATATGTAAGTGCATAGATGTGCATTTAAAAAAAGGTTGGAAAGAAATATATCAAAATATTAACAGTCGGCTGCTGCGATTGTGGGTGGTTTCTCTTTTCTTCCTTTTGCTTATAATTTCCTGATTTTTCTGTCAAATCTTGGGGCTGACTTGGAGGGAGGAAGTCCCGCCAGGAGGCGTGAATTACTTGTGTAATTTTAAAGATGGCTCCATCTTTAAAAGCTCGGCGGTAGTGTGGAACAGTGACACAGATTTGTGGGAAGCGTTTCTAGGCTGAGAGGGAAAAAAAACACCAGTGGGGAGGGAGAGATTGCCCAAAGGGAAAGAGGATGGCTCCTGGGGCCAAGTGCAGGCGAAGTGTCAAAGGCACTGGTGGAAGAGGCAACCTTGAGGAGCAAGTGCCTCGCTTCCATGAGGCTGAGGGGTGGGGGACAAGCAGACGGAGGGCCGGGGGAAAGGCAGAGAACTGGCGCAGGGCTAGGGAAAGAGGGAGCACTGAGAGCTCCTGCCCAATGACCTGTGTCCTATCATCGAAATCCAAAGCTGGCCCTCTACTGAGGGGTCGGGCAGAGGGGGTTGGGTAGGGGATCTGAGGAGAGGGAGAGGATTTGGAACAATCACTGAGAGAAATTTGATACAGATATATAAAAGGACTGCCTCGCAGCCCTTGGGGCCCCGCTGAGGCTGGCTGGCCTGGCTTTGTAGCCGAGCCAACTTCATGACCTTCTCCAGCAATAGCCAGCAGCCCGGGAGTGGGGGGTGGAGAGAATGGGTGGTGGGATTTTCACAGGGCTGGGGATTGGCAGAGCAGGTGCTGCAGAAGGACACGGGGAGAGCGAGTCCAGGGGTCAATGCTAGCATGGCTAAATGGGGCTGACCTGGAAGGAGGAAAGGATGCCAGCAGGCTTACTGATGGCGTCTGGGAAAGGAGAAGGGAGGAAGGACAGGCTGGTGGCCGTGTGGGCCAGAGAGTGTAGAGCGAGACCAATAGGAAACTGAGGTCGGAGGGGTGTTTCTGAGTTTGACACGTTGAACTGTCTCCTCTGGAGCTCTGGGGGGAAGCGGGACGTGCAGCAAGGAAACGGTGCGGACGGAGGGGTGAGGACAGCGGTACAATAACGCCTACCTGATAGAGGGCAGTTTGGCAATATCTGTCAAAATTCCAAAGGCACGTTCCCGTTCGTCCAGCAGTTCAGCTTTGAGGGGTGTCTCGTCCAGATATACTTACTTGCTTTTGTGCAAGATGAGTGTTGAGGGTGAGTCGGGACGGCGCTGTCTGTAACGGCCACAGATTGGAAGCAGCCGAAAAGTCCATCGATAGTGATTTCATTGGTTACATAAATTGTGGTTCATAAAAATGGAACGCTAGGAGGCTGGAGAAGGGAGGACGTTTCTCTTGCTAAGTGGAAGAGGCAAGGCACCGATCAGTGGGAATAGTTCACAGTCTATTTGCTAACCCACGTGTAAAACCTCTCCAGACGGATACATAAAAACTGTTCATATAGGTTGCCTCTGAGGAGGGAGAGCTGTTGGCTGGATGACAGGGTTTGTTTGGAAGGCAACTTCTCATTTGCCCTTCTGTTTCTGTTGTGTAGCTTTCGTCTTTCTTTATGGAAATATAAGCGACAGAGAAAAATTGTATATATTCGAGGTATACAATGTGATGTAGCTTTTGAATTTGGAGCCACGTGAATATATTACTCAGTGAGGGAATAAAAATAATTAACTGATAACATTATATATAGACATCCATGTATCTGTATGTAATTTGGATCTCTTTTATAGATAGGACATCATTAAAATAAAAGCACAACGAAAACTCCCACCAGAGAGTTTGCTTCGAACCAGTCAGTTTGCCCCGGAGATAGGTTGGAATTTGGATGCCATGAAACTGACCATGTGCCAGTAATTGCTGAGGCTGGGTGACGGGTATGTGGGGGTTCGTTTTCATCTGAAACGCGAAATCGCCGCTCTTGTAGGGCAAAAATGCCCACGTGGCGGCAATTCCATGCGGTTTAAGCTAATGCTGTTCTCATTTTTTGTAAATTTTCCACAATACAAAAGTTTTCAAAGACAGAAAAACAGGTGAGCTCCCTCCACACTCTTGCTAGGAATACTCATCCCGGCTCTTGTATCTTATAATTCAATGGGAATAAAGTCCCATTCCCCCGTCAACTTCTTTTTTTTTTTTAATTTTTTTTAAATCTTTATTTATTTTTGACAGAGAGACAGAGTGTGAGCAAGGGAGGAGCAGGGAGAGAGGGAGACACAGAATCCGAAGCAGGCTCCAGGCTCTGAACTGTCAGCACAGAGCCCGATGTGAGGCTTGAACTCACGAACCGGGAGATCATGACCTGAGCCAAAGTCGGACGCTCGACCGGCTGAGCCATCCAGGCGCCCCTCCCCTGTCAACTTCTGAAACAGCGTGCTGCCTCTCTGATTCCCTTTATTCTGGGACCCGATACTATTTTCAGGATTTTTCCTGTTAACAGCAACCTCTCCCCACCCTGTTGTGTGTTAATTGGGTACCACCTTATCCTTATTGCTGGTGAAGCTCATCCTGTTCTCAAAAAATCACGTCTTTAGTTTTTTATGATCACTTGATGTTCTCTTCCTGCCTCACGGTCTATTATTAGCAATCCTAACTAATTTGGGGCCATGCATTTGTCCAGGTTGCATATATTTATCCGTCTGGGGGCTGATGTCTCTAGGACATTTAGTATACAGCCTTAAGTTGTTTTGCTTCTGTCTGCGCTTCTTCTGTTACCTAGGAAGCTACGGGGACTTTGGCCTGGCCCCCAACACCTGCTAATCCATGCGTTGTTGTCTGTCCTCAGGAGGCAGGTGGCTTCCCCTTGCTGCCTACAGGTCCGGGCATCTTCCCTGTGCCCCGCAGTCCGTCGGTCAACCCTGCTTGCGTATGCCCCTAGTACCCCCAAACTTAATCGGTTCCTCCAACTTGAAGCCTCCCCTTTACTTCCTCTAGAAACAGCCTCCTATGACCCCCTTCCTCAGGCAGTCTAGGTTTGGCATACCTTCTCTGTGCTCTCACAACTTCCTTTGTGACGCCAAAATGTGCTGGCCTCTTTTTTTTTTTTTTTTTTTTTTTTGTCCTGTCCATCCCAGACTACGAGCTCCTGGGTTAAGGATCAAGCCTGTGTCTTGTTCTCCCTTGAATATCTCACACCGAGCACGGCATCGGGCACATGGTTAAATGCTCGAAATAATACATTTTTACGATTTTAATTTGAAATACTTCCGGCGTACAGAAAATTGTATGCAAAAATAGCAGAAGGAACTTTCACGTGCCCTTTATCAAGATTCATCTGGTGTTAGCATCTTGTTACATTGACCATTCTCCCTACACACACACATGCACACACACACACACACACACACACACACACACACACACTCATACACACATTTTTGCGTGTGAGGCTCTGGGGAGTAAATCGCAGACATCAATATGTGTTTCCTAAGAACAAGGACATTCTGTTAGATAAACATATGGTAAAGTTGGCAAATTCAAGAAATATAACATTAGATACAACATACTATTATATAATCTACAGGTCATACTCCGATTCTGCTCATTGTACCAAGAATGTCCTTCACAGCTATTTTCTTCCTGGTCCATGATGCAGTCTAGGATCACACATTGTATTTAGCTGTCACGTCTCTTACTTCTCTCAAGTGTCCTTCCATCTGGAACAGCCCTCAGCCTTTCTTTGTCTTTCAAGACATCAGCATCTTGGAAGAGCACGGGCCAGTTATTTTGCAGAACGGTCCCCAGTTGGGGCTTGCCTGATGTGTCCTCATGATGAGAGGTCATGCATTTCTAGCATGAGTCAAACATTAAAAGGGATCCAGTGATTGTCGGTGACGTTAACTTTGATTAATTGTTAAGATGACGTCTGCCATGTTTTTCCAGTGTAAAGATACAACTTTTCTTTTTGTACTGAGTAACTAATGTATGGGGAGATACTTTGAGACTATGTAAATAACATGTTTTTCATAAAACTTTCAGTCACTAGTTTTAGGATCCATTGATGACTCTTGCCTGAACAGTTTTTACTATGGTGGTCGTCAAAGAGTAATTTTCAACATAACATCTATGCATTGGTTAAATGAATTGCTCATTTGTCCTACAGAAGGGATGCCTCCTTTGCTAGGACAGCAGCTTCCAGTTGGCTGCAAGAGTGAAGTCTAGGTGGAGACAAGCTGGCAGTGCTTGGAAAACTTAAATGAGGTCAGTTCTGCTCCAAGCCCTGCTGGCCTGTATCAGGACCCCGCATGGACTCCGTGGCCTTCCAAGATGGTCTCCCTGCTGAGGCCCAGCAGCAGCGGCTTGCTTAGTCAGCCCCATGCCTGTAGGACCCATGCCTGCCTACTCTTACTATTTTCCATCAAAGTGGAGAGCAGAGAGGATAAAGATGGGGGGCACTCTTGCCTTCCATTTTGACTTATTTGAAAAACAAAGCAGAATTCAGGATTCCACCCAACCTTTTCTGCCATTCTGGAGACCACATTTTTAGACGGTGGGATCGAGGCATTGCTTTTTTTTTTTTTTTAATTTTGTCACACAAATTTATTTATTATAGGCTAGCAATGTGTTAAATGGTGGAGCTTCTACTGGTCTTTCAACTCCTTCAGGCTTCTGATGGCCGACTTTACTGTGAGGGCAGAAGTGGTGTTGTAGGTCCAGGCACCACCCGCTACAGTTTTCATGCGGGAACCACGATGCCAGATTCCCCACAGCTCGTCTTTTCATCTTGGTTTTGTCACAGAAGGAGCAAGGCTACTTGGTGTGCTGGCCTATTTCAAGCTTCTTCGCCATTTTCCTCAGGGAGGCACCACAACGGGTCCCGTATTTACCGACGATTCCGACCTTCGTGGTGCATTTAGCCATGTCGCTGCGAGCTAGGTCGGAGCCCAGGGAGCCAAGGTATCATGTTCATGTGGGTTCTTGTACAGAAAACGAAAGGCACCGTGACTACATGGAAGGCAGAGGGAAGTACATGGTGGAGTTATTTTTGTTCGGGGACTGTATTAGTTTCCTAGGGCTGTTGTACCAAAATACCACAAACAGGGTGGCCTAAAACAATAGAAATTTATTCTCTCACAGTTCCAAGAGCTAGGGTTTAAAATCTAGGTGTGGCAGGGGCATGGCATGCTCCCCCTGAAGCCTCGAGGGCAGGATGCTTCCTTGCCTCTTCCAGCTTCCCGTGGCCCCAGGTGTTTCCTGGCTTGTGGCTGCACATCTTCAGTCTCTGCCGCCATCTCCCCTGTGTGTCTGCATTTGCCTTCACATGGCATTCTCTCTGTGTCTGTGTCTTTGTTCAAATTTCCCTCTTCTTATAAGGACCTCGGTTATATTGGTTTAGGGCCCGCCCTAATAACCGCATCTGAACTTGATTACATCTGCAAAGACCCTAACATTCACAGGTACCCAGGGTTAGGGCTTCAGCCTCTCTTTTTGGGGGACCTGACTCAACCCATAACAGGAGCCATGTCTGAAGTCCAGCCCATTTGGGAACACAAAGTGGAGTGCTATTCCCTATAATGCCTCAGCCCAGTATAACAGAGCTCTCTGTCCTTCCTGCTCACTCTGGTCTTGGTTGGCTTGCCAACATGTAAGGAAGGAAAATGAGACAGGCAGAACATCCTCAGCCCCCTTGAAATAGACTTTGGACGTTAATTTTCAAATGACCACAAGCGATGCACGTAGCCATTGCATAGAAGACAATAGTAGAGAACAGGAACAGTCTACGAGGCTCTGGCCCCTGCATTCCTTCACAGAATTCTCATACTTATGATATAAATAGATTTGTTACCATTTGACCGATGGGGAGCACGAGACCCAGAGAGATGAAGTGACTTCAAAAAAGTCACACAACTACTGATACTAAATTTCAGTAAATATTTGTTGCCTGAATGAGTGAATGAATGACTCAATCTGGGACAGTATCTCTGGTCTCCATTTCCTGATCCATTACTCTTTCCACTGTACCTCACAAATGACTGAAGACTGAGGTGTGGTCCCAAGACAATGAAGTATAGATCTGACCAGGTCAATTCCAGATTCTGTTGCTATATTTAATAACTTTCTGAATTCTGTGGTAATGAGCATGCCAGCCTAATTGATTTCTTTTCCTGCTCCTCTTCTGATACACCAATCAGGAGGCCATTTTGTCAAGATACTGAGGCATTGGCTTTAATTTTACTTGAGCTACATAATTGTCTAAAATTATATTTGCACTAAAGGCAGGCCTTATCACGGGGACACTTTTCCTATAACAATATATCAAGGAAGTAAAGAATTCAACATGTTACCTTCATACTCAGAAATGGAAGATTGATATTCCCTCATGCCCATTTCTGGGTTTCCATCAGCATCACTGAGGGAGCCGGGAAAGCTCCATCCAACAAGGACTCAGTAACAATGTGCTGTGTGCCCAACCATGGGCTAGGTGATGGAGTGAAGGTCGGGGAAGAAGAGAAGGAAGCTCTCTCAAGGATCTTCCAGTCTAAGGGAACCATGTGGGCATCCACATGGGAAACAGTGACCAAAGAGAAGTTGACACTTCCTAAGCACCTATGAGGTGCCAGTCACTTGACGAACCCGGGAAGGCAGATATTACCCCTATATAACAGATGAGCAAACTGAGGAACAGAGAGGCTGAGACAACTTGCCCAAGATCGCATAGCTAGTAAGTGGTAGAACCAGGCTTCAAGCCCAGCAGGCCTGTGACTCAACAAAAGAGAATAATATGAGATGGCTTATAGGCAAGCACTTGCTTGCATGGGCCAGACGAGATGCATTCAAGAAGTTTCAGTGAGATGCATGGAATCTAGGAAGGCCAGGATGGGGCCTCTGGGAGATAAGACTGTGTCAGGAAGTTGACAGCCTGCAGCAGGTGCTCCCATACCAAATCCCTTTATAACTTGCCCACTACAACCACCTGTTCCCTGAAGGGCTCAGGCTCCGTCCATCTTCTCTTCTGGTGTACTTGGGAAGGTGGGGAAGAGAAGCCAGTTCACATTTCTACCTTCAACTCAAACTGCCCCCTCTCTGAGGCTGGCTGAACTGTTAACCATCCAAGTGCCTGACCTTGTGGGACAATTTCTCCACGTTTCTCAACCCAGAAGCATAGCCCCCTTTGAGCCGAGAGGAACCTCTCTTTTGAGAACCACAAGACCCCACACCCCCCGTGGCCTCCCCTCTCCCTCCTTTCCTCCCCTTACGCTTCTGTTCACATAGAAAGCATGGCAGGAATTGAACGTGTTTCTGCTTTTTTTTCCATGGCAGGGAGAAGAGCTGGCTTAGTCAGATATAGAATCCTCCCAGTCTGCTCAAGGCGTTGCCAATCAAATAGCCTTCATCTGAAACATCAGATCTGTAGATTAAAATAAAAGAAGGGCACACGCATTCTCGGACTTTTTTCTCTACCCAGTGAAAAGAATAAGTTTCTTAAGTCTGTAGTTTTAGTTCTCAAGAGTCAAAGAGTTATGGTATATGGGGGGAGGGGAGGTGGGGGGAGGGTTCTCTCAAAAGAAAAATGGGATAAATGAAAGGTTTTGTAGGTCACTTACAAGAAATGCAGAGTTGTGCTCAGATTCTTTTTAACTTTTTTTAAAAATTTTATTTATTTTTGAGAGAGAGATAGAGCATGAGCAGGGGAGGGCAGAGAGAGAGGGAGACACAGAATCCGAAGCAGGCTCCAGGCTCTGAGCTGTCAGCACAGAGCCCGATGCGGGGCTTGAACCCACGAACTGTAAGATCATGACCTGAGCCGAAGTCGGATGCTTCACAGACTGAGACACCCAGGCGCCCCTTTAAGACTTTTGATTTTGAAATAAGTATGGAGTCACAGGAAGTTGCCCTTCACCCAGTCTCCCCCAATGATTACATCACACATAATTATAGTACCATATAAAACCCAGAAAATGGATATAGGTACAATGTGTATGTATAGTTGTATGCCATTTCATTACATGTGTAGATTTGTGTGACCACCATCACAATCAAGAGGAAAACTATTCTATCACCACAAAGATCTCCCTGTGTACCCCTTTGTAGTCACACCCACCCTGCCCCCTACCCCCATCACCATCCCTAATCTCTGGTAGCCATTAATTTATTCTCCCATCTCTATAATCTTGTACTTTAAAGGAGCGCCTGGCTGGCTCAGTTAGCTAAGTATCTGCCTCTTGATTTCGGCTCAGGTCATGATCTCGTGGTTCGTGGGATCGAGCCCCGTGTCGGGCTCTGGGCTGACAGCGTGGAGCCTGCTTGGGATTCTCTCTCTGCCTCTCTCTCTGCCCCTCCCCCACTCGTGCTCTCTCTTTCAAAAATAAATAAAACATTAAAAAAAAGATCTCGTATTTTAAAAAGTACAGTTCCCTTACAAAAATGGATTGGCACCTCCAGTTTTCACAGAATCTCAGGCTTGAAGGAGTGACTTCTCCAGCCCATTTCCCACTCCATGCCCAAATTCCCTCTCCACTTCCTCCAAGTGTCCATCCAGCTGCTACAACATGCAAACCAGAACCTTCTTCAGGATCTTATGGATATTGCGGTATGTGATATAAATATTTAGAGCAAGGACATTGTTTCCTCCTGCAAACTTATTTAATAACTGTCAAAACTTTTACCCTTAGACTAAATATTACAAAAGGCCCTCTCCTGTGCTGATTTTCCCATCACACCCTGTTCTATCCCAAACAAGCACCTCCTCTTTCCACCCTTTTACCTAGTGAGTGGGATGAGATGCAGGAGGCCTGGAAGGCTCACAGAAAATGCCAGAAATCCCTTCCTTAACTATAGATGAAACAGTCTGGCCTCCAGCAGTTGGGGCCTTTCAAACGTAAGTGGTGCCTGTGTGGAATTTATTTCCCAGGCTGTTGTTATCTACATGATACCTATAAGTCATTCCGGGGAGATAATCCGTGGAACCCAACTGCCCTGGAGTCCAACTCCTCGGGACTCGCTTGTGGTGGGTAAGAGAATTTTGCAAGGCACTCTATAGCCCATAGCATCAGAAAATAATGACTCAAAAGCATGCCAAGACCAGAAGGGGTTAGCAGAAGTCAAGCCATGGGGGTTCCATGGCTGGGATTAATTTGGATCCCCCACCTCCTCTCCCCTGTACTGTTTTGAAATCTTTCCACTTTGCACAAACCGAACTTGCTCTGCACAAAGAGCACCTTGTTCTCCTCAACTGAACAGCGGCACTTACACAAATGCAGACTCAGACCCATTAGGATGTGGCCTTTAGAAGAAATGATTTCAAGGGGTAGTGGTGGGGAGGGCATCTGACTTTGGGCCAGGAGACACTGCAAGCTAATGAATACCCTCCTCCTTCTTGAAGTATGGCTAAGAGGACCCTAGCTCACCACTTTCTGAGTGGGGGCTCCTGCCTTCCAGAACCCTCACTTCCCCTTAGGTGAAGAGCGTATGAGCAGTGAGGAAGGGAAGGAAAGACTACAGCTAGCTGTGTGCCCCACCCCAAGTGCCATGGCTCTGGGTCCACATCACAGCTTTCAACCCAAAGGCTAAAAGGCCTGAAATATGTGCTTCAGGTGAATGTAGCTACTCGTGTCTCAATGTTTTCCCCTTAACTAAATAGCCTGTGTGTGGAATTTGTCATTTCCAAAGTGAAAAGATATCTCCAACTGCTTTAATGATCCTGGCACGGGCGTGGCTGCTTTGGTTTTTTAAGGGGGTAATTTCTGTGGCTACTTTTGGGCTTTTTCTTCAACTTGTGGTAAATGGACAGAACACAAGGCCACTCCCTGGTCTGGAAGCTGATCATGGCTCTGACCCTTGCTCACTGGGAGGCCTTCTTGTGGACGACAAGTAACTTCAACTCTCCCAGCCTCAGTTTCCTCATCTGCAAAGGAGGGATAAATAATGACTGTCCTCCTAACAAAGGAGGTCATTTACATAAACACATCAGCAACATCTTTGTGAAAGTTTCAGAGGGAAAATCTAGTGATCAAGACATTCCAATACAGTATCAAAAATAGTTCAAAAATGTTCTTCAGTGTTTAGAAAAACATTCTTTTTTTGGAATTCAAATGGTTACTTTCATTTATTTTTTATTAAGTTTTTTTTTTAATTGTAATTCCAGTATAGTTAACATACAGTGTTATATTAGTTTCAGGTGTACAATATAGTGATTCAATGGGGCACCTGGGTGGCTCAGTCAGTTAAGGGTCTGACTTCAGCTCAGGTCATGATCTCATGGTCACGGGTTTGAGCCCCACGTAGGGCTCTGTGCTGACAGCTCAGCAGGCCTGGAGCCTGCTTTGTGGATTCTGTCTCCTGCTCTCTCTGCCTCTCCCCCACTCATACTCTGTCTCTCTCTCTCAAAAATAGATAAAACATTTTTAAAAATTTTTTAAATAAACATTTAAAATTTTTCTTAAATACAGTGATTCAACAAGTCTATACGTTATTCAGTGCTCATCATGATCAGTGTACTGTTTAGTTCCCATCAACGATTGCACCCATCCCTCCACCCACCTCCCTTCTGGCAAACATCAGTTTGTTCTTTATAGGTGAGAGTCTGTTTCTGGTTTTGTCTCTGTCTTTTTTTTCCTTCGCTCATTTTTCTGTTTCTTAGATTCCACTATGAGTGAAATCATATGGTGTTTGTTTTTCTCTGACTTATTTCACTTAGCTTATACTCTCTAGCTCCATTCATTGTTGTTACAAATGGCAAGATTTCATTATTTTTATAGCTGAATAATAGTCCAGTGTGATATATCTATATCTATATCTATATCTATATCTATATCTATATCTATATCTATATAATCTTCTCTATCCATTCATCTGTCAACGGACACTTGGGCTGCTTCCATAATGTGGCTATTGTAAATAATGCTACCATAAACATAGGAGTACCTATATCCCTTTGAATTAGTGTTTTTTTGTATTTGGGGGAGAAATACCCAGTAGTGCAACCACTGTATCATAGGGTAGTTCTATTTTTAATTTTTTGAGGAACCTCCATACTGTCTTCTAGAATGGCTGCACCAGTTTGCATTCCCACCAACAGTGCACAAAAGGTCCTTGTTCTCCACATCCCCACCAACGCTTGTTGTTTCTTGTGTTGTTCATTTTAGCCACTCTGACCCATGTGAGGTGATATCGCACTATGGTTTGGATTTGCATTTCCCTGATGATGAGTGACGTCGAGTATCTTTTCATGTGTCTGTTGGCCATCTGGATGTCTTCTTTGGAGAAGTGTCTCTTCATGTCTTTTGCCCGTTTTTTAATTTGATTATTTGTTTTTGGAGGTGTTGAGTTGGGTAAGTTTTTTATATATTTTGGATAATAACCCCTTATTTGGATATGTCATTTGCAAATATCTTGTCCCATTCAGTGGGTTTTCTTTTAGTTTTGTTGATTGTTTCCTTTGCTGAGCAGAAGCTTTTATTTTGATGCATTTCCAATAGTTTATTTTTTTTTTATTTCCCTTTCCTCAGGGAGACCTATCTAGAAAGGTGTCACTATAACCAATGTCAGAGAAATTACTGCTTGTGCTGTCTTCTAGGATTTTTATGATTTTGTGTCTCAACATTTAGGTCCTTAATCCATTTTGGGTTGATTTTTGTGTGTGGTGTAAGACAGGGGTCCAGTTTCACTCTTTTGCATGTAGCTGCCCAGTTTTCCCAACACCATTTGTTGAAGAGACTCTTTTTCCCATTGCGTATTCTTTCCTCCTTTGTTAAAGATTAATTAACCATACAATTATGGGTTTATTTCTAAGTTTCCTATTCTTTTTTTTTTTTTTTTTGATAGAGCAAACAAGGGAGACAGGGATAGAGAATCCCAAGCAGGCTCCACACTCAGCATGGAGCCCAACTCGGGGCTCAGTCCCACAACCCTGGGATCATGGCCCAAGCTGAAATCAAAAGTCAGATGCTCAACCGACTGAGCCACTCAGGCACTCCTGGGTTTTCTATTCTATTTCATTAATCTGTGTGTTTATTTTTGTGTGCCATACTGTTTTGGTTAGTATAGCTTTGTAACCTAACTTGAAGCCTGGAATTGTGATACCTCCAGTTTTTTCTTTTTCAAGATTGCTTTGGCTATTCGAGGTCTTTTGTGGGAGCGTTTCCCCTCAGGTCAGGACCAAGACAAGGATGTCCACTTTCACCACTTTTATTCAACGTAGCACTGGAAGTCCTAGCCACAGCAAACAAAAAGAAGTAAGAGGCATGCAGATTTGGTAAGGAAGAAGTAAATCTTTCACTCTTTGCAGATGACATGATACTCTATGTAGAAAACCCGAAAGACTCCACCAAAAGACTACTCGAACTGACACATGAATTCAAGTCACATGATGCAAAATCAATGTACAGAAATCGGTTGCATTTCTATACACGAATAATGAAGCAGCAGAAAGAGAAATTAAGAAAACAAACCCATTTACAGTTGCACCAAAAATAATAAACTACCTAAGAATAAACTTAACCAGAGAGGTGAAAGACCTGTGCTCTGAAAATGATAAAACATTGATGAAAGAAGATGAAGGTGACACAAAGAAGTAGAAAGACATTCCAGGCTCATGGATTGGAAGAACAAATATTGTTAAAATGTCTTTCCTGCCCAAAGTGATCTACAGATTTAACGCGATCCCTATCAAAATTCCAACAGCATTTTTCACGGAGCTAGAGCAAACAATCCTAAATTTTGTATGGAGTCACGAAAGACCCTGCATAGCCAGAGCAATCTTGAAATAGAAAAACATTCTTAAAATAATTCTTAAAGTCTTATCTGTTTTACCTTAGGCCGGGTTTTTTGGCCGATCATGACTCCATTCTTAGGGTTCATTATATTTTTTAGCAAGAGGGTGAGGTTGGCCATAAAATATTATGAAATCATTAGAGTGCAGAGTTAAAAAAAAAAAACAAAACAAGAGTGGGGGATAAAGTCATCCAAATACTAGGAATTTGATCTCAGCCATAAAGGCAATTAGCTTTGTGGAGCCAATAGGTTTACTACTTTTCAGTAGGATTACTGTTTCACAACAGCGAGTTGTGTCCAGGTCATTTGGTTGTAAAGTGGAGAGTCAATCAGAATAACCCCGTGGTGCCTATGACCAGGCCAGTTTGTGTGCCTCTTCACCTGATCTTTCTTTGTGAGGGCAGCGTGCCCTGAACTGGATCCCTGGGGCTTTGAGCTGAGAACTTCATCGGGTTCCTGCTACTGGCTAATTAATCGGCAGATCGACTCGTTGCAAAACCAAGTAGCCGTGCTGACCCATTAACGCAGGTCCCTAGGGTCATTAGGACAGCAGAAAGAGAAGGAGATGGCCTCATCTCCCAGGACTACAGGGGAGAAGTTCCTGAGATCTGATGAGTTCTCAGACGAGCATGATCCAGGAATTGTGCTTTTTCTACCTTTTCCTGTAATATTCCTTTTCGAAAAGCTCCTCAGAAAACAAAATGTCCTGTGGCCTTGCCCAGCAATACCCAGCCACTTAAGGGCCCCTTCTCCGTGGAAGCAGTTCTCCTGCACAGGTCTGATAGGCTCAGACCACTCAGCTGGTTGGAAGGTGCAATAGCAGTCAGTCAACAGCCTACCCTTCCTGCCCATGTGATGTCAAACCAGTCTGGCTGATTTTTTTTTTAAATTCATTGCCCAGCTCTGCGGGTCGATAATGTATCTTCCCTTTGTGCTGGGAGACTGTGGTTGCAGTCTCGTTCCTATGTGGGTCCACAGTCACTGTCAAGGGGGAGTACCTTTGATCGCTGCTCCAGTGTTTTGTTTTGTTTTGTTTTGTGACCACTCTAAAATATTGAGCTGTCTACGTGATGCCATAACAGTGGATTGGAAAGCGAGAAGGTCTTTCAGTGGAGGAAGCGATTGCTTGCGTAATAGCCGACCGTGTGGTTTTCTGTTGTTGTTTGCTGTTGTTGTTGCTGAGATGGCTCGTTGTTTTGTGTTGTGTAAACACATACTATTATCTTTTCTTTTTTTACTGAGTTGCCCCAAAAGTAAACTCCCTCGTGGGGAGGCTGCATGCTCTAAGTGGTAAAATCAAAAATTGTGAAGCCAGACAGATCTAAATTTCTTAGCTGTGAGCTCTTGGGAAGACTGAATAATCTATCTGAGCCTCAGTTATCTCATCTGTAAACTGGGCAAGATAACATCTGCCTTGAAGTGTTGTCGGATCGTTATGAGGCTATTTTAAGTGTCTGGCCTAGGTCAGGCAGTCAGTATTTCTCAACTTTAATGTACATACACATCACCTGGGGATCTTGTTGAACTGCTGACTCTGACTCAGTAGGTTCTGGGGTGGGCGGGAGATTCTTCATGGCCAATAAGCTCCCAGGTGATGGCCATGCTGCTAGTCATTTGCAAAGTGGCCAGCACAGCTAGTTCCTTAATACATGAGCACCCCAAAATAATTCAATCTCTCACTTAAAAATTACTGAGAAGAAACCCTTTTTCCTCAAACATGATACCAATCTGCCTATAGCTATGTTCCCATAGCCTTTGCAAAATGGCTCTTTGAGATTGGCCATGGTTGGTCATTTCTGAAGGCAGGTAATCGGTACGTGGGAGAGGTTCATTATACTATTCTCTCTGCTTCTGTACATCTTTAACATTTTCCAAGAAGAAAACCCCAACAGATTTTTAGGGCAGTGACACTATTCTGTAGGATACTATAATGGTGGATGCAGGTCATCATACATTTGTCCAAACCCACAGAATATGCACCAAGAGTGAACCCTAATAGAAGCTATGGACTTTGCGTGATAATGACCTGTCAGTGGAGGTCCACGCATTGAAAAAAATGCACAACTGGGGGATATGGATAGTGGAGTGGCTACGCATGTAGGGAGGGGGCATGGGGTATGTGGGAACTCTTGGTACTTTCAGCTCAGGTTTGCTGTGAACCCAGAACTGTTCTAAATGATGAAGTCTAATCAAGAAAACACCCACAAGGGGCTCAGTTGGTTGAGCGTCCAACTTCGGCTCAGGTCATGATCTCGCAGTTCTTTTTTTTTTTTTTTTTTTTTTTTAATTTTTTTTTTTTTAACGTTTATTTATTTTTGAGACAGAGAGAGACAGAGCATGAACAGGGGAGGGGCAGAGACAGAGGGAGACACAGAATCCGAAACAGGCTCCAGGCTCTGAGTGGTCAGCACAGAGCCCGACGAGGGGCTCGAAGTCACGGACCGTGAGATCACGACCTGAGCCGAAGTCGGACGCTTAACCGACCGAGCCACTCAGGCGCCCCGATCTCGAGGTTCTTGAGTTCAAGCCCCGCGTCGGGCTCATGTGCTGACCGCTCAGAGCCTGGAGCCTGCTTCGGATTCTGTGTCTCCTCTCTCACTTCCCCTCCCCTGCTCATGCTCTGTCTCTCTCTGTCTCTCCACAATAAAGAAATATTAAAAAAAACCCACAAACAAAAGAGAGCTGTTTCCTAACAGCGTGAGAGCCGCAAGAGATACAGGTTGCCTAGTACAGTGATTACCTCCAACAACATGTTCATTAGAAGACAGAAAGCTTTCTTTCCAATTCTGCAAATAAATCCATTCATAACCTTGCCTTCTGTGACCTATGATTGTACAAAAGTAATTTCCCCATCCACCCCAGGATTTAGCACATTTTTTCCCTTACTATTAGCACAACTCACACTTCATTTTCTCACAATGTTTTTTGCATTGTTTTTCTCTACCTTGGTGGACTAAAGTCTGTCCACATCCTTCCTCATAACATCATTTATTCTTTTCACTTTATTGAACCAGGGCTTTTCTCCACCTACCCGGATCACATCCGGAACTGCCCAGCTTGTGCGTTCATTAAGTCCATGATTCACAAAACAATTGCCATGCAAAATTGGAAAACACACAGAGTGAGCTGGACAATCTTCATCATCTTCCTTGAAGTGGGCCTGGTTTTTATTAGGTACTGAGCTGACACAGTTCAGGACAGGTGCCCCCAAATTTTTGGACGTCTTTTGACTCACCAAGTGATGGAAGCAAGTCAGAAAGAAACTAAATGAACAAAATAAGGAAGCAGCCAGCTTGAGCTTAGTCTGTTTGCATTTCTTTTTCCTCTTGGTTACATAAAGTATAAAGCCTCTCCCAACCAGTGTCCTAATTGATTCCTCTTTTTTCTGCCGATGGCAGGGTCTTTGATGTGGTAACTGGACAAGGCCTCATCCCGATAGCCTGTAGCTGGGTCAACTCTTTGTTATTTTGTTTGGTATTTAATCCTGGAGAGTAATGTTCTGCCCTGGTATGTTGTTTATCACTTCCAGATTATAGGTGTAGCAAATATTTTCCTAATGAAATAATCACGAACTTGGCATTCTCCCTCTGGGCTAACACAGCTAGGCTCTGTGGGGCTCTCCGTCTGGATCTTCTAGTTCCAACCCACTCCCTCCAATTTCCTTTCGGTCCATTTTAAGTTGTCCCTTTTAAGCGTATTCTCTCCGAATGCCAGGGCTTTAGGTGCTACTGGAAATGTCCCATCTTTTTCATAATAACAACGTTTTGAAATGTCAGCGCTGTTTCCGTGTTCATGTTGAAACCCCAAAGGTGTCTTCTCGGCAGCCGCTGTGCTGTCTTTCCCCTTAAATGTTCGCAAATGAAAATATCTAGCAAAGACGCTCATTTCCAGAATCCCTTCTAGAAACCTGAACTTTCCATGCCGACTTTGTGCGAGTCCTTTTGAAGTTAACTTGGGTGGCAGAATTGTGCAGGCCTAACGATTTCGAGGTGACAAACACCTGCCGCGACAGATAATTACAACTCTTGCTGTGCATTTCCTGTTTGCCGGCTGCTTTCAGGATGAATCATATTTGTTTCACGATGACAACTATTTCTTTACCTTGTTCCTGATTAAACTCTGTAATACCTATGGCCCCTTGGAGAGTTTGGTTCTTCGTGGTCAGTGCCTTCAATCATGGCAGACAGGAAATAATGGCACATACATCACGGTCTCAAATATCTCCCTGGAAATTATTTCAAAACAACTGGCCTCCTCTTGTGGCACACTCATCCTTGCCTTTTCTTGTGAACCCAACTCTGTATATGAATCGAGCCCACCCTTTAAGTGCCAGCTCAGATCCTTCCAACTCCTGCAGCATTTGTGGGGTGTGCCACACGCTTGAGCGCGGAACTGGGTCCAAGACTGAGGTTCATCTTGTTCCTCCCTTCCCCCATCCCACCACACTCCAACGCACTGTAAATCCCGGTAGCGCAGACACACAGTGTGTGATCACCTGCCAGTCACCCAGTTCTCGGTGATTACAGCCTGTCCAAATGTGACAGGTTTCGAATGAAAGGGAAGGACTTGAGACTAAAGTTGAATTAATCATAACTGCTTTATGATTCTGGGAATCTACTTTGGAAACTCATTGGTTGGGGGGGGGGCGTCCTTTTACAAAACTAGGAAAGGACACACTGAAGAGAGGAGGAAAGCTGCCTACGAAAGACATTGGTTACAGATTTAGTCTTCAAAAATAACCCCCTTCCAAGATGATAAAGGAATAAATTCCCCCACATGGTGATCTAGCACCTTTATGGTTTCACTTTTTTTTTTTTTTTTTTTACAGATGTTTGATCCATTTGGTTTATCTTGATGGAATGCGTCATTCCGACTTCAGTTTTTCTCTAGATAGCTATCCAGTTGTTTTCATGCCATTTATTGACCAGTGTATTATTTTTCTGTGTGGGGATGACACTTCTAGCATATACTAAATTCCTAGATGTATTTGGGTCTATTTCTGTACTTCCAACTCTTTTCGATTGCTCTCTTCATGGCCCAGTGCCACAGCTAGAATTATGGGGGTTATATAAATGTTTTAATTTCTGGTGGAATTTCTCCCATTAATCTTCTTTCAGAAGTTTTCCTAGCTGTGCCTACTTCTCCATATGAATCTAGAATCAACTTGTCTGGGTAAAAAAGAGATACCAAAACCTCTTGGTATTCTTATTGGAACCATGTTAAATTTATATAACTTACAAACAAGGGAAATTTTCATGTCAACACTGTATGTCCAAGAACAAAAAGATGTCTACTTGTTCTAGTTTTGGTTTTACCAGGAGTGTCTTTTAGTTTGCCTTATAAAAGATTATGGACTTTAAACCTAGGGTTTTTTAAGTTTGTTACTCTAAATGGATTATTCTCATTAGGTCTTCAAACTGGTGTTTGTGTGTGTATCCATGATTTGGCACTTTGGAATGGTCTGGGGTTTTCTACAATTCAAAATCCAGAAGCCATAAGAGATTCATAAATTCAACTGCCCTAGGATAAGGTTTACATGGTAGAAATACCATAAGTGAATTATGCTGTAAGCCACACAAGAAATGTATTTGGACAAAGAAACAGTGGAAGCATATTTAAACAACAGTGGTCACTTGAAAGGAGCTGAGGGGACAAGGAATGGGATGGACAGGGATGGCGAGTAGTGATTTTTTACTGTACACCTTTGAGTAATCTCTATACTCAAGGTGGGGCTTGAACTCCCAAGCCCCAGATCAAGAGTCACATGCTCCACTGACTGAACCAGCCAGACGCCCCTGTATACCTTTTTATAGTTGATTTTTGAAGCATGTGACTCTTACCTATTAAAAAAATCTAAACAAATGAATTCCCTTGGCAAATTAAGAAACTTAATACATTTTAGCTCACATATCTCACTCCTTATTTTTCCTATTTAACTCGCAGGAATAGGAGACAGCTTTAAGAAACAGGAGACTAAAACTGAGTTCCTCAGAGGTAACTCAAATAAAATGTGGAAGTCAACGTGAAACTCAGGAGGTCTCCATTTTCTTTTATTTTTTAAAAGTAATTTTTGTCCTTTACAACGGGTTATCTCACACGCACATGTGTGCGCTTGCACACAGACGCACGCATGCGCGGATGCACACACGTGCACACACACACATACACACAGAGGACTTGAAAGGGACAGAGAAACAAGGATAGCCTCCAAACATATTTTTTTTTACAAAGTTCAAAATAGATTACATTTATGTGCTTTTCAGTCATTACACAATGTACAGACATGATCCATTTAATGATTTATCTTCCCCAAATGGTTAAACAGTGAAGATTTTCTCTGAAAGAGTATATGTAGCTTTTACTTTAGAAGCAAAGTACTATTTCCTGCAAAAACCAACCTCAGGCATACATTTTGTGTTTATGTAAATTCCTTGAGAATACTACAGTAGCAGGTGCAGAAGTTTGTTCTGTAAAAAGATCTGAAAGATGATTTTCAAGAGACTCAAGGCATTGTGCTCTCAGATAAAAATCCTAAGTCAAGGGGCGCCTGGGTGGCTCAGTTGGTTAAGTGTCCGACTCTTGCTTTCGGCTCAGGTCATGATCTCACAGTTCGTGGGTTCGAGCCCCGCGTTGGGCTCTGCACTGACAGCACGGAGCCTGCTCCGGATTCTCTTTCTCCCTCTCTGCCCCTCCCCTGCTCGCGTGCACACTCTCTCTCGCAATAAATAAATAAACTTAAAAAAAAACAAACCCTAAGTCAAAAGATCAGTTATTATGATAAGAACAGTTCAAACTGCATATATGTGGTTAAAGATCAGAGACGCTACAAAGAAATGTAAATAGTTGTGCTTTAGGGGCTTTTTTTTGGTAAAGTTGTTTTAATAAATACAAACTTAAAAAATATCTCCGTGACTGTTATAAAATAGACACGTATCAAGGATTTTGTATACTTGGCTTGGAGTTTAAAGGTGAAAAACATCTCCGTGTAAACCACCCGGCATCTGGTAACCCCAGACCGGGCTAGTTGCTTACAGTCAGGCAAAGGGCTAGGAAGAAATGATAAAGTGATTTTTTTCCTCCTGTTGACAGAAAGCATTATCCAGAGGTAAAGCCAGGGTGAACCAATTAACTAAACAAATGCCTACCTTCCTTTAGACTTCTTAGGCCAAATAGAGAAGTCACCCTAATTCTGAGGGTTGCAAAAAACCCCCACATGCTTTGTGTCTGGACCACAACCTGTGCTGTAGTTCACCAGATGAATGAAATATGTCTGGTCTCCTGTGAGATCCTAGGATAGGATAAGCATGATCCCTCAGCACTTTATGCTTTTTCTCTTGGTGCCCTCCACACATTAACCGTGAAACTTATTTTAGAAACACCATGGCAACTGTTTATAATGAGAGGACAAGGTATAATTTACATAGGAACATTGATGTTTGTAGTTAGGAAATGTCATTTTACATTTAAGCTGGTCAGTTTGCTCTTTCAGGCCTTTAACTGTGAAGGACATACGACCTTAATCAGAGTAAATTAGAAAAAAAGATGAGAAAATAACAGATGGTTAAAGTCTTTTGCATAATCGGTTTAGATATAAAAAGAATTTTTTCAAATAATTTCCTAGGCGTAATTGAGGCATCCTTGCTGTCTGTATCATAATGTGCTAGAGTCCTTCAAATAAAATTATAGAGTAATTTAAAATATATATTATACGTTTGCAATTATACATTTGCAATTATTGTAAATCACTCAATAGTTTGTAGCATGTTAATGGAGTGAAAGAGATAAAAGGCAGTCCACATTCATATTTGCAAGATAAATTTACTTCAGAAGTCAACTGAATTCCTTGCTCATGTTCTAAGTATGGCCATTGTGATAAGACCTGAAAGAAAAAAATTGAAGAAAAGTTAAAGCCGTGCATTTTACAAAATCTTCCATTCACTAAGTAATTGTTTAGGCCCCAATGAGCAAATAAAAGACAGCACATGGACAGGCACTCTACCAAAGAATTCAAAGTCAGCTGATATTATACAGAAGAAATCCAATTTATAGCAATGGGCAGTCACTGGACAGATTTAATTAAATCACTAATGTCTGGCCATAGCTAATTTTTTAACCATCAAATATACCTCCCGCTTTATCCAGTCACATAGCAGACACAGCATTTTCAAGTATCAGTAAAGCCCGCCAACTTCATCGACAAACACATTCCGAGCCCATCCCGGGGCTCTAGGACCACAAAGAGACAGAAGCATAGTATTCCTGTTTGGCCTCTTTTGAAGAGACTCCATACGTAAAACCATAAAAATGTAATAACAGAAGAATATGCTCAGTCCTAAATAAGTGGCCTAAGGAAAAAAAGTGAGTGATAAAGTACAGAGAAGGAGAATAATTGCATAGGACCAGGGCAGTCAGAAAAGGTGCCCCAAAAGGTAAAGCTGAAATAAGCCTAAAAGACTGACAGGAATGATAAAGGAGAATGCGATCGGCGGGCATTTCAGGTGAGGGAAGATGGCAAGAGCGAGCACAAGGAGGTTGAGCGGACTCTCAGAATGAGCTTTTCGGGGAATCAATAAATAATCCGACAGGCTCCGATCCAGGATTTATACAGGGAATCAGCTAGACAAGATTAGCTCAAAGAAGTCACAGAGTGTGGAGAGCCTTAGATGCCAAACTGTGGACTCCTACTTCTTCCTATGGACTTGGGGAACCACTGAAGGCTCCTCAGTAGGGAGTGGTGTCCGTAAAACCAGACCAGAAGGGACATCGGTCTAACAGCAATGTGATGGAGCATTTGGGAGAAAATAAAGGGCAAGGGTGTGTGTGTGGGGGGGGAGAATAGGAAGAGAAGGGACACAGACAGAAGGTAGGGGGTCATATTTAGAAGACAATTTTTCAATTAAAAAAAAAAGAGACAAGGGGGCGCCTGGGTGACTCAGTCGGCTGAGCGTCCATCCGACTCTTGATTTCAGCTCAGGTCACGATCCCAGGGCTGTAGGATCAAGCCCCGCACCGGGTTCCATACTGAGCATGGAGTCTGCCTAGGATTCTCTCTCTCTCTCCCTGCCCTACCCGCTGCTCACCTGTACTCTCTAAAAAATTTTTTTAAAAATTAAAAAAAAAAAAAAAAAAGAGCATTCCAAGGAACACTGAAAGAATACTGATGACTTGGCGTCTCAGAAGAGGTGCCAGGAGACTACGAAGACAGGGTCTGTCATCACCAGAACCCTGATCCCTGACACATGGCAGGTACTGAGTACCTGTTCGGTTAAGGTAATTATAAGATTTCAAGCTAGGATGGCTGAAAGAATAATTTAACAGGAAATATGGGAACGGGCTTAAAGAGAAAGGCTCACGAGGTTCAACAAGGCTGCAGTGTTCACCTAGGTCACTGTATGCACTACGTCGAGGTGATTCCCTACAATCCCTAGAAGTAGAAATGCTGGATCGTGGAATATATGCATTTTACATCTTCTACATGTCTTATACCATTGAAAATCAGCAAAATGAAGATAACTGAATACAGTATTAGGTACTAGATCAATAGGCTACAAAAAACTAATTGTAGGGGCACCTGGCTGGCTCAGTCACAAGAGCGGGCGACTCCTGATCTTGGGGTCATGAGTTCGAGCCCCACGTTGGGTGTAGAGATTACTTAAATAAATGACCTTCAAAAAAAAAGAACTCAGTGAAAGCCAAAAATTAAATCTTAAAGTGCACATTACCTCAACACCTCAACACATGCTTTTGAAGCAATCTTACCTGTTTTTCTAAAAAAAAAAAAAAAAAAAATTAAACAGGTGTCAGCACCACCGCCACCTCTGAGCCCACACATAGGACCCAAATGCATCCTCCAAACACTTACCTAAGATATAAGCAGCCACTAATTTTTGATTCACACTTAAGTGGAGGTAGAGAGGCACCAGCGATTCCACATCCCCCAGCGTAGGAAGCATCAAAGCCGCAATGCACACCACTCCCAGGAAGACAGTTAGTAAACTAGGTCCTGAAGAGACAGTTCTGTTTTCTGTAAAAAGACGAAAATCCCCGAGCCTGCTTGTTTGAAAAGGACTTAAGACCAAAGTTGGTTCACATAAACTGCCCACCACTCACCAGGATTCTGGTTTTGTCTGACTTCTCTCTTTCCCCAACATTTCCATTCCATGGGGACCTATCTGCTGGACTTATCTGGAAGCCCATAACTGCTGGGCCATTACAGAATAGAGTGGTGAAGTGGCATTATGAGGTAGCGAGCTCCTGCCGAAAGGTCACCATTCTTACCCCGCCCCCAACCTCACCCTAATCAGTTTCACCCCAATGTATTTCTTGTGTCTACTCCTTTTGGAGCGCACTGCCTTCTGAGAGCATCTTAGGTAGGTCTCCAGACAAGTGTGGTCCTAATAACTGTAGCATCCTGCTACCGTTTTTGAAAATGTTTAAAGCAGCAGAAAGGCACTACTTGAGTGTTTTAAAGCTACCTGTGAAGATTCTTGTCCTCTGCTCTACCCCATTTACAGCCAAGAAGAAAGTAAAAGCAGTATCTGGCAAGTATCCCGCTAAATGAAATAAACCAGTCACAGAAGGACAAATACTGCATGATTCCACCACGTGAAGTGTCTAAAAGAGCCGAACTCAGAATCAGAGAGTAGGACGGTGGTTGCCAGGGACTGGGGGGTGTGTGTTTAAAATGGGAGACGCTAATCATGGGCATAAAGTAAAATGAGTAAGTTCTAGAGATCTGCCGTACAACATTGTGCCTATAGTTAACGCTACTGTATTGTGCACTTAAAAATGTGTGAGTAGGGCAGATCCCATGTTAAGTGTTCTTACCACGATCAAATAAAATAAATAAAAAAAAAAACACGATCAGGCCTGCTATTCAACAGTTCTGGCTGTATGTGTACAATATTCATGGCCATATTTTTAAAAAACCCAGTAACAGTACATTCTGTTCATCTAGTTTTTCGCACCACCCTTCTTTCATTAAAAGGAATAGCCAACAGCAACACAATCTGGTGTTTTATTAATGAAATAACGCTGTTCATTTTATTATTAAATGCAGCTTTTCTAAATTATTAACACCTTAGCTGTTGCATGAAGTTTAATGGAGCCTTGCCAAAGCCATACAGGTGAAAACAAATTCAGATTTTGTAGTGATTACTGCATGAGATGAAACCATAGCATAAATACTGAAAAACAAGTCTTATTATGTTAGTTAATAAATGAAATATCTTTATATCTGCTGCAGAGATAGGCTTTCAAGGAAAACATTTGTTTGTGAAAACTACACTGCTGGCTACAAACCCACAATAAAGATCATCTCAAGGAACTTTTAGTATTTAGAAAAATTCCAAAGACATTTGCATAGATGCTTGAAATCTTTCAAAAGGGAAATTGCTTTTTTGCTGAAACTACAAGATTGTTGCAAAGGTTTTACAGAGATGGAGAAAACAGTTTCCTGACTGGTCCCATTCCCCCAGAGGGAACACGGTTAAGGCTTGATATAGATCCTTTCGGATTTTATAAATACCCATATAAACATGTAAAAACTTTTTTTAACATAAATGAGACCATAATATACACAGTGTTCTATAACTGTTTTTTCCTCTCAGAAATATATTTGAGCCTCTTAGTCAATGTATAACCATCTATCATTCTATCAGATCCTTGTAAATAAATGCCTGCCTGGCATCCCATCTCATGAACGCTCATAATTTAATCAATCCCCAATCGATGGACTTTTAGGTCATTTTCAGTCTTTCACTGTTACAAACAGTAATGACGACTGTAATTTTCTTAAGCCAGAGGGCACAGACTCAAACACTGCATAGACATAGCAGTTCATTAGTAATATCATTAAGACAGACCCACTAAGGTTCAGCTGCATCTTTTCAAAACATCTTCCTAATAAACCTGGGCTGTGGTCGTTTGTAAAAGTATGCTTTGTGGGTTTCTCTTAAATTTCTGTTAAATGAAAAAAATGTATGTATGAGTGTATTCACGCACACAGACGAGGTCTGGAAAGTAACACGGAACACTTACATAAGCAGATCTGTGAAGTGTGTGGGACTGTAGGTGCTGTTTTCCTTTTTGAATTTGTTACTGCTATGTCTTTTCTAGTACAATCAACTCGAGAAGACATTTCTCATTTTTACTGCCTTTCAATACATTTATAAAACCCAAATCTTTCATGATCTAGCCTTTGACCATTTTCTGGCTGGTTCGCGGAGGCTCACAACGTTGTTGCCCTTGTAATATGTCTAATAAACATCTTTCTGAGCCAAAGATGTACAAAAATAAGGACAGTTCAAAACCTCCCCCCAAACAATCTCGATTCGTTTCGACACTTCAGCTTAGAGAAACTCAATGAAAAAGTGTAGAATTCTACATACTGGAAACCAGACATAATTTACTATGAATTTAATAAACGGGAGAAGTGACAAATACTACTTTGTCAACACAGACTCCATCAGTCACCCTTATACTCTATTAGAGAAGAAAACTTTACTTGGTTTCCTGCCACATTAGAAACATTGGGGTAACTACTCGCTAACTGGACAGCTCGGTCAGGACTTCGTATGGGGCTCTACTGCAGTATCCCCTTCGCTCTGAAGACTGGTGAGAGCCATGGAAACCTTGTAAGACAAAGAAAACCAAGCCAACAGACCCTGCCAGATGAGAAGTCCAGGCCTCCTAGTGAAGGCCACGTACACACTTCCTGTGTAACTACCCTGTGCCGGGCACTGTGCTAGGTGCCGAGGACATGACGGTCAATGAGACAAGGAAGGTGCTTGCCTTCCTTCAGCTTCCCGACATGGCTGGCTTAGAGAGGTTTGTTTTGTTTTGTTTTGTTTTGAAAACAGAAATCACCTCATTCATTTACCTACTTTGATTTCACAATTAGAAGAATTTCCTAATACACTTCAGATACCAAAGGATCATTATCAAAGTAAAATAAGAATAAAATGCTCAATTAATACACGCTGTAATTACTTAACCTTTTAGGATGATTTTCACCAGAACTGTAATAAATTTTAAACTAAAGGAAATATCTATCGATAGGTAGACAGATAGATAGATAGATAAAACTGAACTTTTAACCCTTATGTTTTTTGGCTATTAAACTGGTCTGTTGGGGACCTGGGTGGCTCAGTCGGTTGAGCATCTGACTTCAGCTCAGGTCATGATCTCACGGTTTGTGAGTTCAAGCCTCATGTCGGGCTCTGTGTTGACAGCTCAGAGCCTGGAGCCTGCTTTGCATTCTGTGTCTCCCTCTCTCTCTGCCCCTCCTCTGCTTGTGCTCTGGTCTCTCTCTCTCCCTCAAAAAATAAACACTAAAAAAAAATTTTTTTTAATAAAATAAACTGGTCTGTTAAAAACAGAAATGAACCAATTATGCATTTATGAATTTAACATCAAAAAACAAATACTCATTATATGACTCTTCTTATTCTACAGAAGGCATTTTACAGGGGGAATCTTGCATTTCATAAATATTTATAAGTCAACTTCGCAATACTGATCGGAGATCAAAGCGACATTTACCAGAGGTTCTCTTTCAGCTTCAAAAGCTGAAAATCTGGTCCTGTCAGTCCATGACAGTTGCTGAGAAGAAAGCAATATACTGGCTGCTACCTAGTCCCTGGTCTTGGTACAGCAGAAAATCTGGGCACTGCCTGCATGGACAGAGAAGACTCTTGCCTACAGTAAATCAAAGAGGCATTACTCCCTGTGGTATCCAAATAAACCCTCTAGGATGAACAAACTGATAGGGATCTGTGAATTAATGTAATGACAAGTAGATTTGTTTTTAATTCCTCATAGATAATGTTGCAATTTCAAGGACAGCTGCTATCACATTCATCTATCACTATCAAAAAGTTTCCATGTTTTTCTATGGAAAATTTTATCTTCCTCCTCTTATAATAGGGTTGGAAGAAGATAATGAGAAGTTAAGAGGGAGGAGGACTGACGTCCAAAGAGTTGAATATGAGGATAGTGTCAATGTTGAAAGAATATATCATAACGCTTCTGAATATCTAAGCTGGAAGGAAATGAGGAATGGAGAGGGATTCAATTAATAGCCCACAGGGGATATTATAATCTACTTAGTTTAATTAACTTCAACTTTAATGAGATTTTTTTTTCAAAATAATATGAACGGTGCACCAAGCTTGGCCTATTGCCAAACACAATCTCTCTCCTCCTTCGAACTAATTAAATGAGAAAGGATACGGGAAAGTCACAGAAACAAAAGTATATAACTGCCAAATTGCGCTAGCCCCATCGAGCGCGGTAGCTGCATTCTCAGGCCACACACATGTAAAAGGCTATAGCACCCTGTCCTGACGGCCTCGGCTGCTGCCGAGACGCTTTCTCCCTGTTTCAAGGCTAGCTCGAGGCCTCTTGCTTGACGTTAGGGTACCAGATCTCTAAGTTCGGTTTGGAAGTAGTTAATTAGGTTTAAGGGGGCAGATCATTTTTCTAGTAATGATTCTTAGCTCCCTGTTTTCAAGTTAGACATGCATAAGACCTCCAAAGGGCTTTCAAAGCAAACCAAGACTACCTGGTTGAAAGGACTGCTCAAAAAATAAACTTTCAGTTAAATGTTCCTTTATCCTTTTTTCCTCTTCTTCCTTTTGTTGTTCTTTTGCAGACGGGAGAAGAGTAGCCACAACCTCTTTCCTTCCTAAAGCCTTCCTCTGGCTTTGCTCGGAAACTTGGAGACGGAATTTGTCCGTTACACCATAGTGACAGGATCGAACGTCTCTATGACGAATCACACTGAAAACATTAAAAAATAAATGCTGTTTAGGTTTCTGGGGGCCTGTCAAATGGAATTCAGCCAGAGATTTCATACAAGAGAACATTAGCTGACTTATACCCAAATACTCAAATACAGAAATTGGCTAATGATGTTAAAACAAAATCATAGCATAGACCAAAAGGAAATGGGTGGTTCTAAAATACTCGATGAAAACACAGGGCGCCTGGGTGGCTCAGTCGGTTAAGGGTCCAACTCTGGATTTTGGCTCAGGTCATGATCTCACAGTTCATGAGACTGAGCCCTGTGTCGGACTCTGTGCGCTGACAGCGCAGAGCCTGCTTGGGATTCCCTCTCTCCCTCTCTCTGCCCTTCCCCCACTCATGCTGTGCAATCTCTCACTCTCTCAAAATGAATAAACTTAAAAAAATGTTTTAATAAAATCTCTGATGAGAACACATACTCTGCAACATAGAATAAAACTCTTAAGTGGGGTGCCTGGGTGGCTCAGTTGGTTAAGCATCGGTCTCTTGATTTCGGCTCAGGTCGTGACCTCACAGTTTGTGAGTTCGAGCCCCGCATCCGGCTCTGCGCTGAAAAGGCTGCTTGAGATTCTCTCTCTCCCTTCTCTCTGCCCCCACCCCACTTGCTCTCTCTCTCTCTCAAAATAAATAAGTAAATGTAAAAAATGTTTTTAAAGTCTGAAGTAAAAGAAAACATAGGTAAAGAAAATTCCTTTTAGCAATGGCATTTTTCCCCCTTGATATCTGTGGGCAGCAAAAGTTACTAAATAGGACATATGTAAGATGGTTTCTTCCTCACAAAAGTCTCATCGACTTCTACTGACACTTATCATTCACGTAACAAACCTCACCTAGACTCAGAATTGCAAGTCTATGCACACAGGTAAAAACAAGCAATTGAATAAGTAAATAACCCAGTATGACCAGTGTCAACCAGAAGGCTAACCAGAAGGCTGACAACGCACCTCCGTGTTCCTCTGAAAAGAGTCTAAAGCACTTCAATTTTTATGAGAGTTATCTGCAATTCCATTTATTTTGCTTCGTTGTTAATAGAGAACACAAACTGATTAGGTCAAAGATAACACATTTATTGGGCAAGAGACTACATTTCTTTGGAGTAGTCCTTTGCTTATTGTGTATTGAATGAAAATCAAAAGAAACCTGTGAAAACACGTCCTCTAAAGATATATCATCTTACGGACAGGAGAGGATGAAAATGTGTTCGGACAGAAAACACGTGTGCTTCTCATTCTCATGGAAGATTTAAACAAATATGGTTTACTCGGTAGCTTAAATTAAGAGCTGGTCAATGGCGGGGCTCCTGGGTGGCTCAGTCGGTTGAGCGTCCGACTTCAGCTCAGGTCACGATCTCGTGGTTCACGAGTTCGAGCCCCGGAGCCTGCTTCGGATTCCGCGTCTCCCTCTCTCTCTGCCCCTCCCCCGCTCATGCTCTGTCTCTCTCTCCCTCTCTGTCAAAAATAAATAAAACATTAAAAAATTTTTTTTTTAAAAAGAGCTGGTCAATGGATCCATCTGGTCACCACTGGCTCCAAAGTGAAAATTAAATATGAACAGCTTGAACAAATAATCATTTATCTGACACCCTAAGACGAAATTATCTGGAAGAGCTCAGATAACCTTTTACAGATGAGTAGTCACACACTTCCTTCCTGTGTGTATAGATTAACTTCCAGGCTTATTAGCTGAATCATTTCAGATGAACTCCTATTACCATCGTTCTGTGAACGTAGTGTTATTCGTTTCCCAAATGCCGCTATAATAGGATGTTCCGAAGAAAGCTAAATTCCCTATTATAGCTAGAGAAATTTAAAAGAATAAGTCAGAAGTTTACCTTCATAAATGACCCTGCTCTGACTAAAAGCAAAACAATGAGGAAATGTTCGTGGAAGTATTAACACACATATCAGCTCCAACACCATGAAATACTATTAAGTATTTGGTCAACCTGTTTGGAATCTTAGGGACTTCTTAAGAATTTTGAGACTAAAACTTCCAGCAGAAATTCAAAATATATCAAATGCCTATGTGGGAACGGCTTCAGGACGAGAGCCTTTTCAAGTTAAACACATAAATATGAACACACTTAAAACATGTTACCGGGAAGTGATTTCGACTTACATATCCACACAACACTGAGGCTTGACTGCACCTGCAGCATCGACGACAACATACTTATTTGGAGTAGTACACAAAACTGAAAGAAAAAGTCACAATGGCCATTAGTGTTTCTTAAAAATTAGTTTCTACAAGTAAAAAATTAGTAGGGACTAGTTAAAACTCCATGAAATAGACCTGGGAGACTCACCTTTGAACTTTAAGGCAAACTCATAGGGATTATACAGAGTCAACACTTGCTTATGTGTTGACTGGTCATCTGCATAAAATATTAGCTCCGTGGGAAACACAAAAACAGGAAGATTTCCTTCCACTAACTCTGGCTGTCTTTTTTGTTGATGCATTGGCACTGAATCCCCCTTGCTGCAGCTTCTGTTTTTACAGTCTCAAATCTATTTTGGACTTTTCTTAAGTCAGTTAGTTAAAAACTCCAAAGCATTTTGGCAATCTAGAAAGAGAAGAAGAGAGAAGGAAATCGAATGATACCTGTTTTCATTTGTTGTCCCTCCACAAAAAAGCATGTTCAGCTTGCATTAAAATAGGTCCCCAAATCATTTTAAAGATACCTTTTGACTTTTCCTCTTGGCCTACTTATACGGTTAGTACCAAACTATGCAAAGAAATTTACACACACTCCTTCACATTCAAGATTTCAACCTATGATAAATTACATAAATGCTAGATAAAGAAGTGTTTCTACCTCAAATTAATCACCCTCTTTCAAAGAGGTGCGATCACGGACAGCCCTCTTTTAAAACCTCGGATTTCTTAAGAAGTGGAATAAATCAGGGGCGCCTGAGTGGCTCGGTCGGTTGAGCATCCGACCCTTGATTTCGGCTCAGGTCACGATCCCAGGGTTGTGGGACTGAACCCCATGTCAGGCTCCATGCGGAGCATGGAGCCTGTCTGAAATTCTCCCTCCCTCTCTCTTTCTCTCTTTTTCTCCCTCTCTCTCTGCCCCTCCCCTGCTCACACTCCCTCTCAAATAAACAAACTTCTTTAAAAAAGAATAAATCAAGTATTGTCACAACTGACTTTATGTGAGCTAACCAGACTTCTTAAAGACTAAAAAGTATAAAACAAAGGAAGTTTCCGTGATTTGTGGGAGAAAAACATGAGACTTACTTTCACACTCATTTCAACCATGCTTTAGTTAGTGCTTTCTGGCCGCATGGGTGGAAGAGTTCTTTTCATCTTTTTTCTACCGAAAACCCAAGACAAGCAAAAATGTCTTGAAAGGAAGCTGAATATCCAGACTTATTAAGGAGTCCTTGGGAGTCTTCTATGAAAATTCAAAGTCAGTAAATAGGCTGTGGCACGCAAGTGGCACTGTGCCTCCCCTCCTACGTCAAGTACACAGGCTTCGTGAGAACTATTTGCTTCCAACTTAGAGACCTTTTGGATTCCTTCTGGGGTTCTCGAGGATGTTCTGAATAGTTGTGGCTGGCAGAAGTCTGACGGTCTGGTGTGTGTGATGTTTCTGTGTTTACTTCTCAGGCTAATTTTAATCAACAACGTTCCGTTTAGCTACCATCCTAAGAATATGGCTTTTGAAAATGCACAAGCTGGAACAATGCGATCACGGGAAATGTCTGATTTTTCACTCGGTAGAGCATACCTTTAAAATAGGCCATAAACCACTTAATACTTTGTGTTCAGGTTCCCACACAGTCAAAGAGAAACAGAACAGAAGATTAAGGTGTTTGGTTTTACCCGCTATCAGGGGCCTGTGTGCTGATTCTGCCTGAGGCCTTTCTAACTTTTATCAAGGAAGATACTGTGTAATCATGGATACACGTTTTTATTCTTTCCTTTCAGTTGAACACCTGTTATAAGCCAGCAACTATGTCAGGAGCTGTGCAGAGATACACAGAGGGCCCTGACCTCAAAAGACTCGAGTCTAACTGATGGGACAATATTTAATCTACCCCTGTCATGAGGCATACCACTCTATATAAAAGTGCTAGGCATTTACAAGACTGCCTGAACTAGTCTACCTGGAAGAGGGGCCAAGGGACGACATTTGAGGTAGTTCCTAAAGAAAAAAAAGATATATACTTCTGTGTCTGGGGGGAGGGTGGGGGCCACAGGTAGGAAAGGCTCTCTGACCTAGGGAACGGCCTATGCCAAGTCACAGAAATGTGGAGGTGAGGGACAACACTGGGAAGGTCATAATCTCCCAGCTTTCCCGGATCATCATTTGACTTCTTATCCTTACACTTTGTGGCACACATGTAGCTCATGACAGCTGTGGGTTGGTTTTGGGTTTGGGTTTTTTTTGACCAAGCTGAAAGGGCCTATTGACATTTCTATTAGTAATAACATTTAATGTGTGTATAATTCATAACAGATTACAAACTTTTTATTAATTACACATACTGAATTAATTAATACATGCAATGCTTTCAGCACTTACTGTAGGCCAGGCAATGTTCTAAGTGTTTGCTGGGGTTATTAGATGAGGAAGAGACTAGACAGAGACAATAAAGTCAGCAGGCCTCCTGCCCTCAGTCCGGCGTCTCCACTCTACCAAACTGGCCGTTGTAGTACAATAAAAGTAAGATCATTCTGAAGAACATCTGGTGAAATCATTCTAATTTTGAGTTTTTATTTGCCACGACTTTCTGTCTTTTCTTTCACGACTTTTCTGTCTGCTAAGAGCCATACACATTTCTATTTGGATAATGTGCTCTCAGAAGTCTGGCATATTGTTTTTGACAGAAAATAGTTAGCTCTATTACTTGCTTAGTAAGCTTGGCTATTAGAAACAGAACAAACAAGTTTGCCCTCACTAAATAATATTCAACATCTCATTCTGAAACTATGTTAGGATGAGAATTTCGCTTATGGTAAAAGGTGGGATGGCATCTGATTTATGGAAAATAGGTTAGTCGATAAATGTTGGTAAAACCAGGAATCCAACTAGGGGGAGGAAAATAGTTGACTTTATTCCTAACACCTTGTAAAATTCTAAAATTTTATTAGGGTAAATTCCAAATGGATCCAAGTTTTAAATGTAGAAAAATAAAGCCATAAAACACCAGAAACCATGGGTCATTTTTTTTTATATAATCTGAGGCTTTCTAACAACCAGAAACCAAAATATATTGATAAATTCAACTATATAAAAACTCTTAGGGGCGCCTGGGTGGCGCAGTCGGTTAAGCGTCCGACTTCAGCCAGGTCACGATCTCGCGGTCCGTGAGTTCGAGCCCCGCGACGATCTCGCGGTCCATGAGTTCGAGCCCCGCGTCAGGCTCTGGGCTGATGGCTCGGAGCCTGGAGCCTGTTTCCGATTCTGTGTCTCCCTCTCTCTCTGACCCTCCCCCGTTCATGCTCTGTCTCTCTCTGTCCCAAAAATAAATAAAAAACGTTGAAAAAAAAAAAATTAAAAAAAAAAAAAAACTCTTAAAACACTGCAAGACAAGAAAACTTCTAAGCGAAGCCAAAAGAACATTTTCAATCACAGGCCATGTCTAACTCCCCTACTGTATGTAGAGGAAATATAAATCACTATGAAAAAGCACTCTATAAAAATGAGCAAATGCTACAATATTTTATAGAAACTGACATACTGGGTGCTGGGTGGCTCAGTCTGTTAAGCATCTGATTTCAGCTCAGGTTATGATCTCATAATTCAGGAGTTCGAGTCCCACATCAGGTGAACACAAGCCCCACTTTGGGTGAGCCCTGCTTCTGTCTCTCCCTCTTTTCTCTCTCTGCCCCTCACTTAATTGAGCCCTCTCGAAAGAAAGAAAGAAAGAAAGAAAGAAAGAAAGAAAGAAAGAAAGAAAGAAAGATACAAATTGTTTTTAAACTTACCAAAGGCCATGTAACTTCACTCACAAGAGAAATACAAACTAAAGCTATACTGAAACACATGTTATTACTTGTCAGATTGGCAAAAATCAAAAAGTTTGAGGGGTGCCTGGGTAGCTCAGTCAGTTAAGGATCTGACTCTTGATTTCGGCTCAGGTCACGATCTCACGATCCCCGATGCGGGGCTCGATCCCACGCTGCTGGTAGCGCAGAGCCTGCTTGGGATCCTCTCTCCCTCTCTCTGCCCCTCCCCTGCTCGTGCATACATGCTGTCTCGCTCTTTCCTTCAAAATAAATAAATAAACATTTAAAAAATATTTTTTAAAAAGTTTGATAGCACATGGTGGAAGCAACCAGGCACGCTCTTAACATTGCTGACAGGGCTATAAACTGGCTCACTGACTATAGCTGGTAAAAAATGAACGCACACGTCCTTGGTGCTAGAGACTCTGCTTCTAGGAATTTATCCACCATAAATATTCCTCTTGTGTGAAATTATGCATGTGGAGGTTTTTTAATCCTCAGTACTGAGGATTAAATAATTTATGTGAAGCACACAGAACAAAGCCCAACACTCAATAAGGGCTAGCTATCGTCAATAGTAAAAGACTGGAAACAGCCCAACTGTCCATTAATAGGGGATTCATAAAATAAAGTATGATACAGCCAATCATTGGGATACGAGGCGTCTGTCAAGAAGAGGCAGCTCTTGGGGCGCCTGGGTGGCTCAGTCGGTTAAGCGTCCAACGTCGGCTCAGGTCGTGATCTCACGGTCCCTGAGTTCTAGCCTCACGTCAGGTTCTGTGCTGACAGCTCAGAGCCCAGAGCCTGCTTCGGATTCTGCGTCTCCCTCTCTCTCTGCCCCTCCCCTGCTCGCACTCTGTCTCTCAAAAATAAATAAACATTAAAAAAAACTTTTTAAAAAAAGAGGAGAAAGCTCTTTGTGTAGTGTGGATATGGACTGATCTTCAAGGGTAGTGTTAGGTGGGGAAAGCAAGGCACGATGCAGAGTATACAGTATGCTGCCGCTTGTGTGGTAGAGGGACAGTTCCTGGCCATGGGTCAAGTATCTGTGGAAGGATAGCCAGGGCGGCCCCTGGAGAGACAAACTGAGTGGCTGGGGACAGGGTTGGAGGGGAAGTTTTCTCTGGATGACTTTTTGTACCTTTTGAATTCTGAACCCTTGAATACCTATTCAAAAGTTTAAAACAAAAATTTGAGGGGGCGCCTGAGTGGCTCAGTCGGTTAAGCATCCGACTCTTGATTTCAGCTCAGGTCACGATCCCAGGGTTGCGGGACTGAGCCCCACATCAGGCTCTGCACTGAGCATGGAACCTGCCTGAGAGTCATTCATTCTCATTCTCCTTCTCTCTGTCTCTGTCTCTCTCTGTCCCTCTCTCTCTCTCTCTCTCTCGGTCCCTTCCTCCCTCCGCCCTGAGTGTGCTCACTCTCTCCCTAAAATAAAAAATAAATAAAAGAAAATTAGATTAAGTTATATTAAATTAAATTAAAACTCGAATTAAACAACCACTATACCAGGGCCTAATTCGGAAGAGGTGCCAGTGTTGAAACTCAAGAAGGAATTTAGAAACAATGTGTGACAAATCTCTGTTAATTGCATTTTCCAATTCATGATCCTTTAATAACACTGAAAGACCTCAACTGTTAAATACAACGACTGCAATTCTTTAAAATAATTTTTTTTAATTTTTTTTTGATGTTTATTTTTTGACAGAGAGAGACAGAGCATGAGCGGGGGAGGGGCAGAGAGAGAGGGAGACATAGAATCTGAAACAGGCTCCAGGCTCCGAGCTGTCAGCACAGAGCCCGACGCGAGGCTCGAACTCACAGACTGCGAGATCATGACCTGAGCCGAAGTCGGACGCTCAACCGACTGAGCCATCCAGGAGGCCCTAAAATAATTTTATATGCAACAGAAACACATCACAGTGAGAAAAACAAAGGTTTAAGATGGCTGGCAGCCTGAGGAAAACGTGCAATGTTCTGTTACACAGGAGTAGGACACGCTTTATAAATCTGACTGGGAAGTCAGAGTTAACCACACAGAACAAGCACTGAACTCTTGCTTCTAACCCTAGGGGGAGGTTCACTGGCATACGTCAGAGTGCAAGTTTTGCTAGCTCTCCATAATGGCTCAGAATTCTTATCCTTCTCATTTTGAAACTTTCTCTCTACGAGTTGGATACGTACACCTTTTCCCATGAATTATGAATAGGCTGTCCATCCCCCAGTCACCATTAAAGAAAGAGGTGTTTTGTTGGCTTTAGCACTTTATTATTTCTTTTTTGTAGCCCCGTTCCCATTTCGCACGTACCTTGGCTAAGATATAAATTGCCTCCCGAACTCCAACCAATGGAAACCGGAGAGGAATTAGCACCAGGTCACCAAGGGCAACGTTAGAGACTTTGCCAACAAACATAATGAAGCCTAACACCCGCCTCTAACTGATGGTTTTCCAGAGACTAACGCTTTCTCTTTGCTTCTGTCCATATCGCAAAATGATAAAGTGCAAAAATTCTGGGGAGAGATGATATACTAAAGCCGGTAAAAACCTCACTACAGATCGGTTGAGGAGGTCGCTTTCCCCAAATCAAAGACACACCAAGTCAAAGAACGTTAGCTCTCAGCCCTTCTCATTTGACCCAAGAGGAGAGCACGCCCAGGAGAGTTAAGGGACTTACCCGAGGTTGCACAGGGTACTGGTGGCGAATCTCTGGTCTCCAGACCCACACTTCCCTGTACAGTAACCATCTCCTCTGGGTCTCATTCCCAAAGTCCTGCCTCCGGTGTGCTCACTGTCACACGTGCCCTCATCTCTACAAAATCTCCCTGCTTTTCCAGGAGAGAAGAGCTCTCAAAAGGAGGATCCCAAATGCAAGTCCTGATGTGTGTGTTTCCTTTTCAGTTTTACAAAGAAACTGAGAGCCGATTTCACTTACTAAGTTGAGCACGCTTTCTTTTCCGGGTTATGAAAGAACAGTTACGGCTGTCGGTAGCTATTCACTAGGGCATGGGTACCCAAGGTTCATTTTATTCTTCCTCTCTGGACACCAAAATGTTCTGCATTCTTCAAAGCCTACTTCAGATTTCCCCTTTGTGGTCTCCCCTCTACGTCCCTGATCTATACAGACCTCACTAATTTTGTCACGTGATCTTTTACTGTACTTACTGTATTCGTGGCATATCCTGACATTGGCTTTGTGTGGATTACTTCTGACGGCCCAGACTTCAAGCATAATGCCATATCGTGTTTCTGTGGGTTTTTTGTCGGTTTGGGTTTGGGGGCATCCTACATGGACCCAACCTCGGGCACTTAGCAGCTTTGCCTACGGGCGTCTACTGATAACAGTCTCCCCCATCAAGGAACATTCCTGTACCTCATAGCTGAGCGCACTTTGTCCATAAAAGACGGAAAGGATCCCAGTTAAGGGAGCAGTAAATCTATGGTGGCTGCTTGCCAGGGGTTCAGGTGAGAGAACAGAGAACGCGCGCTCCCAGCTGTCTCTCCCCACACCTCCCGCCCGCTCTCCTGCCCCTCTCCCTTGTCATCAGCCCTGGCTCCTCAGTGGCCGCCTAGGTTCCCGAAGAGCCCCAGCCTTACGGGGAGACAGTGCAGCTGGCAGCTGACGATACACGAACGGCCTTGTCCTTTTCCTCTGTACAAAGGCACAGGGATACAACCATGAATGAAAATCTGAAAGAAAATCCGATGTCTGTACACCACCTTGTGACCAGTTTGTAAACTACTCTCTCTCCCTCCCTCTGTCTCTCTCTCTCTCTCTCTCTCTCTCTCTCACACACACACACACACACACACACTCACACAAAAGTCTAAACACATAAGTCCTCACACACTCTCCACTATCAGTCCAGGGAGACCGGCACCCCCCACAGTGTGATTTTTTCTTTTTTTTTCTGTTTTCCTCCCTTTCGATTGACCAGAAGGAAAAGAGAAGACTCGGAGAGAAGTGGGAATTTCCAAACCTTTGCCCACTACAGACTCAAAATGGAGATTGCAAACAGAAACCACTTTAAAGGCATAGTGTCATTTGCACCCCCCCCCCTTTTGGGGGGAAACGGGAGGCTGCGAGAAAATCAAATGGAGTAAGTGGCCCTTGGGGATTCTTGTGCAGAAAGTGGGTTGAGGTTTGAAACGGTTAAGGATAACCTGAAGCAGACTTCCCCAGAAACAAGTGAAGTGACCCGTCTGCTTGGCTCCAGTGTACCAGCTACCGACCCCCTCTCTCCGGCTCTCGTGTTTACTCTGATTAGGGTTCTGGCTCCACCCCTGGGCCCGCTCCCTTTTATCTGGGCACAGGAACTATCTCCTTCTGCCATATTTGGTGCAGGCCTGCCAGTGGCCAGCTAAATACTAAACAGTTAAGAGCAATAAGTTCTTTTGCTCTAGTCTCGCCAGTGTTAAAACCGCTTCTTCCTTCCCATTTCATCAACTCGGCTCTCTTCCTCTTGAAATTTCCAGTACTGCCTGTTAGGATTTTTAAGGGCTGGTACATTCCTGAAGTCAGGTGTTTCACAGGCACTGTTGTGCTGTTCACTATAGGTTAAATGGTTTATTGTACAAATATTAGGCTATTTGGTTTTTACACATTTTCTAGGTTTTCCACGTACTTTGAGGTCTTACCGAAGTAAAAGACTTCACAACAGTCTATACACTGTAAAAGTTGAGTAGTGTATGTTTTAAGATTAAAAAAAATAATAAAGATGCCCTCCAGTAGCATCTTTTTAAAAATATTTTTCTTAGGGGCGCCTGGGTGGCTTAGTCAGTTGAGCGTCCAACTTCAGCTCAGGTCATGGTCTCGTGGTTCGCGAGTTCAAGCCCCGCATGGGGCTCGCTGCTGTCGGCCAAGACCCCACTTCTGATCCCCTGTCCCCCCCACCCCTGCCCCTCCCCTGCTCACGCTCTCTTGAAAATGAATACACATTTTTTTAAAGAAACACATTTTTCTTAAACTAGTTATTTCCAACCTTTGTTTTACAAGATCTCAAGATCTTCCGTTATTTCGAGATGTATGTGCAATTCTCAAAGCGAAATCCCTATTAATCCACATTAATTACTTCATTATATGAAATACCTATGTTGCTACCTACGGCACTCTCCAACGTTTTAGAGTCACAAAGTCATTCAAGGACCATTAACTGAGCACTTATTATACGCTAGGCACCGTGCTAGGGAAGGTGGAGCAAGGATGGAAACATGGTCTCCGCCCTCGAAAAACTCCGTCTAGCACAAAAACCAGATATACATAGTAATTAGGGTATCATGTGACCGTGTTAAAATGCTGGTGGATTAAAAAGCTCTAGGGGCCTAAAGAAAGTGACAGTGTGCCTTAAATAGGAGTTTGCAGTGGGAGTGGAGAGGGGGGTGAGTTCCCGGAAGAACATGTGTCGAAGCACGAAAGGGACTCTTAAGATGAAGCTCTGGCACTGCGTGTGGTTAAAAAATAGCATGTATGGGGGAGTGGCAAGGGATGGTGAAAAATCCTGTAAGCCACGTTCGGGGGTGTAGACTTGATCCTGGATGCCCGTGGTTGTCAACATGTGGTACTGGACCGGCAGCAGCTTCACCCGGGATCTCGTTAACAAGGCAAATTCTTGGGTCCCAAGCTAGACCTACTGACCCAGAAGCTCTGGAGGTGGGGCCCGGTCATCTGCGCTTTCACAAGCCCTCCGGATGATTCTGACGCAGGCCGCGCTTGGAGAACCACGCTGCAGGCGATGAGAAGATGCTCTGACGGGTTTGGAGCAGAGAACTGCCTGGATAAGATCTCAAGCAGGAACACCAGTTGCCGCCGCCACCGGGGCAAGCACGGCCCCCAACTCCGGAGTAGTTACAGGAAAATACAAACGACGCTTGAATAAATGTGACATGAAGAGACGAGGGCCCAGACGAAGGCAGGAGGAATGGGGAGGAAACAGAGTTTAGAGATCTTTTACGGGTGGCCCAGATTCAATCAGGTGCCGAGGATATATCCATACAAAGGTGTGACTGAAATGGTTTTTAGATAAAAGCTGCAGCCTTGCCGGAGGTATCAACCACTCACTAGGCGTTTCCTGAAAGTGTTCCACGCGGTCCCTAGCAAAAGGGGAGGTGGAGCGCAATGTCTGTGTTTCCAGGGTCAAAAACAAACGGTGCCCTGGCTTCCACACGAGTCTTCCGGTCAGCTGGGCAGTTTGACTTCTCACTGGAAGTCAGTAAACTGGCATTCACAGTAACATAAAAATCTTTTGTGAGTTTGGTTAGTGTGAATCCAATCCTTGAGACTGACTGACAATTTCTGGATGTGCTGGCAAAATTAAATTTCAAGCGCTGAAAAGCTGAAAATAGGCATCGGTTCCGGTGATCGAACCAACCAAGGCACGGACGAGGTGAGACCCTGCTAGAGCCTTCTTTTCATCCTAACTTCATCACTGATCACACAGTCCACTTAATTCAGGAAGAAGCTGGAATGAATGAAAGAATCACTTTGTACTATGCCCGGAAGGTCAAGAAAGTCGGGTGTACCTGTTATTTCTAACTTTGGAGGCAGGATTTAGCTGAGGCTAAATCTTCCATTTCCTGATCGAGAGGTGAGAGGGACAACCCACATGGCTAATTTACCTAATGAGAATTTGAGCACAATTCCTATTTCTACTAGGACTCTGGATACCTCTCATTATGTACTGTATGTTTTCCAGCTGATATCAATATCTTGGCTTATTTGACCAACTTATTTTGTCCAAGAATAGTTCCCGATCAAAAACTGCACTGTTTTATGGAAGTTGAGAGCAATCAGGCACCCTGGAGATTAAAACAAAACTTTCATACTATAGATGAGGAAACAGAGGGCCTCAAAGAGCAAATCACTTCATCTATTTATTGTAGGGCAAGCTTTTCCAGAATACTACAAGGTGGCAAAACAAGATTCAGAGCAACACGGATGGATAATCGGTTCATTTAAATTTTAGACAACATTTAAAATTCCTCTATTTTCCATCTTAAACGTTTTAAAAACAGAAAATGAAGAGTAGCAAATTACTTACTTTATTGGGCCATTAGAGGATGGGGAAGCTTTTCTTGTAGTTTCTCGTTTTCAGAAACTAGAGTTAAATGTCAAAACTTCAGGCGAAAAAAATTAAAAAATTAAAAATTGGGGAAGAAAATGTGCATGAACAATTCAAGGAGAGAAACATGCATTCTTTTATAAGCTATCTGTTCTGTTTTCTGTCTTTGCCTACAAAGGGGTAACTTTGCACTGAATGTTGTCCATTACATCCAATTACATATTACATGTAAAGGGAATCTATCACCACTACCCCTTACAGATTTGAGAAACTCCAGATTTTCCAACATCCTGGTATTTGAGTAAACCTGGTATTTTTGAGAGCTCTAGAAATGCTTCAGAAACTAGTTTGATCTTGTATGCCGTTTGGGTATGTAGACGTGAACAACTTGAAAGGCACATTTTGGCCCCGTTTCCTGTTTTCCAAACTTCCCACTGCTTTCTATCAAATATGTATGTAATCTAAAAGTTGGTGTTCACTCCCTGGTCAGTATCCTGTATATAGCATTTTACAGGCAGATTTCCAAGCACTTAAAGGAAATGTGGACACGGTTTTCATCATCAAGAATGTATTAAATTCCAGGTGTGCCCTGGCTGAAAAAGTAGACTTTTCCCCTTCTGTCTGGAATTCACATTAAGAACGCAATGCATTCCGATAGAACAGGGCTGCTTTTTAGGCAAGATCCAAAGGATCCCATTTTCCAGGTGTGCGTCCATCTCTGATTCCCCTCAGAGGTCAACAATCGGGACCGTTTTTATTATTTGCCCTCTCGCTCCCCGCTGTGAGGTCTCTTAGACTCTACTCGGGCAGAAATGCAACTTCAGTCCGGAGAGGGCAGATGTCAGTTACTTCGAAACCGCAGAACATTGATTAAGGGCTGGAGGGCAGGAGAGGGAGTATCAAACGGTCCGTTCTAGGACTTCAGCTCCACCTGACTGGGGCCCAGCCTTTCCAGCCTTCGTCCCCACACCGGCCGGCTCCATGTGAAACCGGTCATGTGAGCCTGTTTACAGCCGAGCAGCTGGTGCAACCATCAGGATCCGTGCGGAGGTCCAGGAAAGGGGACGGATGCAGGCCACGTACCCCTTCCACTACCGCCCCCCGTCACTATTCCACGAAGGCGTTCGCTCTCCCTCCCTGCCTCGCCACCCCACTTTCACCTCCCTCCGGCCATCCCGGGACGCCTCGCTCCGGCCCCATCGATTTCCTTCCAGTTGCTCGCCGGGGGGGACCGACTGGGTGGGGGGAAGGAGGAGTTAGGGCGAGGTCGGTGTCACCCCGAATGGGGAGTCAACCTCCCTCCCGCAGTCCTCCTCGAAACATCCGCCAAAGAGTTGTCCCTGGAGTCGCATCCCCGGGGCAACCGAACTCTGCCGGGCAGGCACCGGGAGGATCCCGAGCCTGCTGCCTCCGCCCGGGCACGAAAAAGGCACACACGGGCCGGCCCGACCCCGGAGCCGGGATCCGCGGGCGGCCGGGCAGCTGACAGTCAGAGAAGGGGCAGAAAGGACTCCATCTGCCCGCTCCCACCTCCCACCCGCATCCCGGCGCCGCGGAGCCCCGCCGTCAGTCGCAGAGCCAAACCCGGGGGTTGGGTACGGCTCATTCTTTGCGCGGGGTCTCGCGCCAACGTAACTTCCACGTCTTCCCGAAGTCAGAGGAAGTGGGTGACGGGACGGGGGGGGGGGGGACTCACCTCGGCAACACCGGCTCCTCGGAAAGCAGCTGCGACTGCTCCTCCGGTCCTTTGTCAGCGTCTCTAAGCTGCACTGCCTGCTGGGATACCGGAGGACTCAAATGCCACCTCTCTCCGCCCTCGAGGATGAGCTGCGGTTGGGGGTGGGTGGAAAGAGGGAGAAGAGGTGGAGCCAGGGGCGGGACCGGAGCCGGGGGCGGAGCCTCCTTACTGCCACCTGGCCTCCGAAGTTTGAGTTTCTTCCTAAACCGCGCTCCGGATTTCTTCCTGCTGCCTAGGACCTGTCCTTCCTCTTCCCTCCCCTCCCCTCCTGCCGCCCCTTGAGGAGGCCGGAGACTCTTACAGAGGGTCAGCTCATCTCTCTTTGCACTTGTCGGGCAGTCACGCTTGATTCCCTCCCCCTTCTTCCCTACACACACACACACACACACACACACCCATCCCGTGAGTACCCAAGGCTAATTGATTCTACCTCTGAGACACGTCTTATTGACCGCCTTTCTCCACTTTGTCCTCAGTGCTATGGGCTCCGTGCAGCCCCCATGACTTTTTGCTTTGGAGCTCTACAGTAGCCTCCCGGCTGGGCTCTCTCCTTCCACTCTTGCCTTGGCTCACGCCATCTCCCAGACTGCAACCAAAGGGATTTATCTTACCTAAGATGTATAGGTGACCTGTTACTTATCCGCTTAAAACCTTTCAATGTTAAAAAAAAAAAACAAAAACAAAAAAAACCTTTCAATGTGTCACAAGTCCCTACAATCCTTCAGCGTGGTATAGAAGGACTTCTGTAATCCTTTTCTGATGCACACAATGCTCTAACCCAATAAACTAGGCATCCCTGGAAGACAGCGGGGCCTGGGACAGCACTGCCTGCCCGAAACACTCCCCCTTGAAAGGAAGCCACACTGTACTGTCCATAGGCCCCTTGAAATATCGTTAAAGATGGAACGCTCGGAATTAAATGTTAATGATGTTCAGAAAGGATAAGTAAGGTACAGCTGCCACAAGTTCCCTACCCACAAGTATAAGGCCCAAAGAATTCCCCCCACTTGCCCCACATGTGCAATAGGCTGCCAGTAGATCTCCTTTGGGCTCAAGTTTCTGATGCCTTTGCTTCTGGATTCCCTTCTCTCTCTTTGGAATGCCTACCTCTCTTTCAAGGCCCGGCAGAAATGCCACTTCCTCCAATAAGCCTTCCAGGATCTTCCATGAGAACTATTGATTCCTGCTCCATCACCGTAGAACGTTGCTTATTCTGCTTTGCAATTCTTCCTGACTTAGGCAATCACTGGTTGTGTATTATGTCTTCCTTTCTCTCCTACCTAGACTATGAATTCCTCAGAGTGACCCACAGCTGCCGGCACAAAGCCTAATCCAGAAAAGACATCAGTACAGTTGGATGAAATGATATCCTTCGACTCCACTGTATCTGAAGCCCAAAGTAGGCCCAGAAGGGAGCCTAGGCAAGGCTTCCCTAGGACGTCTTCATCTTGACCCAGCCACATGTCATTCTGCAAAAACAAACTGGTTAGACAGCAGAGCATTGCAATTGCAAAAGGCCCAAAGCTTGTACTTCCCTTGCAGGTCAGACTGGTTTGTGGTATAATATGTGGTTGTGGAAAATGTAACTGGTACAGTTCACATGAGAATTCAGTGTAGACAAATTTCATGGCGACATAGAAAATAACAGTTTCCAGATGTAGAAATCTCTCCCCCTTTGGGAGGCTTTGGATTCCTATTTGCTTCAGGCTACCCTTGGGCTCTATATCCCTTCGGACTTTGAATACCGTGTTATAAAGTATGCTTTTGCAAAGTTAGGCATCTGGCTTTGTGTTGTTCTTGCATCACTTAATGCGTATTTGTTTTTGCTCCAATTATATTACAAGCTACACTTTGGCGGGTTTCCTCATCCCTAAAATGGGGACAAGAATCCCTGGCCTACCCAGTTTACTAGGCTCTTAGGAGGTTCTAATGTGGTAATATTTATAGCAGGTGTGATAATGTAACTATAGGATGCTCTTCAAATGTAAGTTCTGTTTTATTATTAAAAACCTTTACACTCTACTACTTAGGTAGGTGTGTTTGAGATCCCACGTTAGGAATCAAAGCCTTCATTGCAAATTCCTGAGGATAATGCTTTACTTCATGGTTTCCACAATTTGCCTGAAGGGAAGATTCATCACCTGGAGCCCTTGTTAAAAACATTCCCAGAACCTACCCCAGATCTACTCAATAAAAATCCCCGGGTAAGATTCTGCTCCAACAATTCTAAAGCGGGGTTTTTTTCAACACCACCAAAGCAATTCTCTGACACCGGCTGGGTGTCCTACAGTTCATCTCAATTCTGACACTATTGTGAAAATCATTAAAGGGAAACCTCACTTAGATGGAGGCGGGAGGTTTGGCAGGGGCAGCTCTCGCACCCTACCACTGTTGGTCAATTGTGGATCCAACGTGAAGAGGTGGACCTTGCACTGTGGATACTGCTTTTCTATCTATTCGGGCCAGAGGAAGGAAGGCTTCCTCCTCCCCCGGCAACAGCCCAGCCAATGAGAGACTGTTACAACACAGCCAATGAAAAGCCACTGTACTTGGAACTCCTAGTTTACTCCAATGGGCTTCTTCTTTACAACCGCCCTCCCAACTGCCCCGCCCCCCCCCCCCCCCCCCCCCCGCCTCTATAAAAGAGCCTTCACTGGCTTTGTTCCCTAGACATGCTTGCTGATGGTTTTTGTTTTGGCTTGCTTGTCCCAGGTTGCAATTCTCTGCTGTTCCTAAATAAGCCCACTTTTTGTTAGCAGAATAATGGGTATTTTTATTTACTAAGGGTAACACTCCACCTGGGGACAGCGGCAGATCCCACAGGGTAAGGGCTCGGTCCCACAAGACTGCCCTCCACTTCAGATGCCAGTGGCAAGTCCAGGTTGTTACCTATACTTCTTACTAACTGGCAATAAATCAGAGGTTCCTGGGACCCCCTCCTTGGGTTCAGTTGATTCGCTGGAGCAGCTCGCAGGACTCAGGAAGCCAGTTTACTAGATTACCAGTGTCTTACAGAGGCTGTGAGAGGATACTTAAGGTGAGGTCCTGCACAAAGTAGCATCTGTACCTGTGGAGTTTGGGGCCCAGCATGGTGACATGTGGAAGTGTTCCAGTTCACCAACCTGGATGCCCTCAGAACACTGTCCTTGTGGGGGTTTGTGGAGAATTCATTACACAGGCATGGTTGATTAAATCACTGGCTCGCTGGCCATTGGTGATTGATTCAACCTCCAGCCCCTCTCCCATCCAGAGAGGTCAGCAGGGTGGGACTGAAAGGGTCAACCTTCCAGTCACGTGGTTGGTTCCCCTGTCCTTAGTGCTTTCCAAAAATTACCTCATTAACACAAGCTCATGGGTGGTTGAAGGGGGGTTGTTATAAGTATCAAGACACCTTCATCACTCTCATCACCTAGGAAATTCCGAGTTTTAGGAGCTTTGTGCCAGAATTGGGGAGGTAGACCAAAAATATATTTCTTATTATAACTCGCAATATTACACCAGGAGAAAAACAAGGTCAACAGTACCGTCAGGAGTGACACCAGGTGACTGGTTTATCCCCAGGCAGGTCTGGGAGACACAGCATTTACCAGTTGTTCACCTATCAGAATGAATTAGTTTAGGACTCTTTCTGGGACAGGTCTTTTCAGGCAGGGAGAAATCACAACTGGAGAAGAACTTTGGAGGAGGCTCCAGAAGGACAGATTTCAGCCTGCGTCACAATTGTGCCCGCAATTTAGTATCGGCAAAACCTTCCCCTTGAAGTTCCTTGTCCTTGCCTGGAGCTCTAAGAAGCTGGCTTGGGGTCATATAGCTTGCAGCTCTTAAGACAACACTTAAGACAAAGTGTTAAGCCTTTCATTTGGAGGCCTTTGTTGCCTCAGTCCAATTGGTGGTTTCCCAGAATTTTCTCAGCGCCACGGTGGTTTTGTGAACAACACTCCCTTTAGATCCCTCTCTTCAGACTTCCTTCCCCCCAGCTCCTGAGCTGAGCTCTTTCACGGCAGTTAAACACTGTTATTGTCATTGTTTTCCTGTTTGTCTCTGAGGTGAAGAGGGCTGGATTTGGTCTTGTCCATCCTTGCATCCAAAGGACGTGGCATTGTGCCTGATGTATTGTAACTACTTATGTTGGGCTGATCTGTGAAATTGCTTACTGTCTGCTTCACCTACTTGACTGGGAGCTCATTGAGGGCAGCCACAAGTCAACTCTGTATCCTCACATCCTCGCCTCATGCCACACAGAGTCATCGGTCAGCAACTGCCTGTTCAAGAGCGAATGGTCTCCCTTTTGGGAGAGCCGAGGGTAACTAATTCGGGAGAGAGGCAGTCTGCTTGCTAGGCATCGGCACTGGCAATCTTGGGATTAGGACTCGGGGGAAACTGATTGCTCATAGCCTTTTGAGGTCAGTTTGAGAAAGGCCTTCTGAAAGGGGTGGGGAATACTGCTTGGCTCTCCCATTACCTTGAGGCTGGGGCTGGAAGATGTCGCTAAAACAGTGTCGAACATCAACAAGGCTTCAACTGCATTCTTACCTGCTGACAGTCCAGACACATGGCAAATCCAGGCATACAAAGGCATTAAAGGCCATGCCTTTACTTCTAGACTGTTCAGACATAGTGTGTTGCTATTCCTTTTGGAAGCCTTTGCCCAGAGCTCCTCTCCTGTTCATTCTTGCCATAACTCATTTTGGGAAAAAAAAAATAGGAATCCTAATAGCAGGCATTTGGTGGCAGAGAAGAGAGACAGTTTGAATCACCTAGAGTACTTTTTGCAAAGGAAGGAACTGAGTTCCATTGTCCCGCTAATTAGCTGTATGAGTTTCTTTAGCTGTATAAATCCCTTTCTTTGTCCTGGGCCTCGAAATTTACCCGTCTGTACAATGAGGTTGTTGGACTACAACGAGTCTGTGGCAGGCCTGGCCAGAAATATCTGTTCGAGGTCCTGGAAATAGACTCTCTCCTGCCCTGATCCCTCACCCAAACATATAGAATCAAGCACAGAAACATGGTTCTGTATTTCCCATCCCCTTCACCCAATGACCCTTATTATAAAAATTACGAAGTTACCAATTAGTCAAGAACATTTATTGAATTGCCTGCTCGATGTCAACACTGCGTATGAATGATTTTGTTTTTTATTCTTGAAATGGTGGGGGCATTTTTCATGCTCCAGGAGCTTGTCGTGGCCTCGGTGACATCAAGAGGAGCCTGTGACTTAGCCTGTGAGATGATTTTTACCTTCTGTTGTGGCAACCAGGGCACCTGTACTCTTTGCACCTGTCAGGTTACAACACTGTTACACAAGGCTCTGTTTACCACACTAGAGAAAATTGACCAAGACAAGGAGATGGTCTTAGGCATAGTGTTCAGGGGAAAGATGCAAAGTTCAGGAGTTCCTTTTGACTGTAGACGACGACTGTGGAATGACGCGTGTGAGGTGGTGTGGTTTACAGGAAGAAGCGTGGAGTCATGAGCTATGGAAACTGGGGTAAGTCTTAACTTCCCTGGGCTCAATTCCTTCATTTGTAAAACTTTCATTCAGATGGCCTGAAGAGAGGAAATAATGCATGCTTATAAAGAGACTACAACATCGAAGGCCTTTAGGACATGTTAGTTATTATTATGGAGAATCTGAGAGATGATGAAGGAAGAAATAAAAACCACGGGCTACCGACACTGGTCAAGTCAACAACAAAAACTCAAGGGGGGTCCATACTATCTAATGGTGGGATAGCCCAGACACTGGCTTAGGTTACCCCTGATTCCAGCTTATATCTCAGGACTCTCCCGGGGGATCTCCATGCTTTTACATCCTCCATACATCAGCGCCTCTGTGCTCCCTGACATTTGTATGTGCCATTTTGTTTCTTCTAGAATCAAGCACAGAAACATGGTTCCCACAGCAACCCCAGATGGGTCTCACCACTTCCCACATGAAATCCTGACACACTCAGCATTTTCCAAATTCGGTAACTTTGCTGAAAATTTTAAGGGTTGTCGGGAAGATCCCACATGGTACGAAGTAGCTTCCTGCTCTCCTGCTGTCTTCACCTTTTCACTCTGCTCCTTTCCAAAGCCTGCACTCCTTGTGACCCAACGCTTCATGCTTAACTCCTTGGCTTCTCTCATCAATGGCAGGCCAATCTGGGACTTTTCTATCTAGTAAGCTGGCAGGTACTCCATAACATATATTTATATATATTTTTTAAGCTGCGCTTAGACTTTGGGGACACCCTGTTGAGGGAACATGCCAAAAGGCAGCACCTAAAATTTCATCAGGGCTCCCAGATGTTTAACTTGTCACACCCACCTGCTCCTCTGCTCACTTCATGGGCAAACTTGGAAGGCAGACTGCACTAATATACCTGAAAACAATGTTTCTAAGGTAAGCACGCACGCCACAGCACATCTGGGAACATTTCATCACACACGCACAGATGAGTTTAACGACTGGGATGAGTAAACCATGGCAAGGAGATCCTGCAAAACACATACTTAAGACGTAGCTTGTATGTAATTATACTTCACTCCAGACCATGGGATTTCGTACTTCAAAAGTGACAGCCCTGTAATCCAGTTTTAAGTATTTTTCCAAATGTCCACTACAGGAGGCAGGCACACTATGCCACAGTGCCGTGGTTAAGAGCATTGACAAGAAGCATTCAGATCTGGGTGAAAACCTCATCTCTGGCCCTTGCCGAGCTGTGTGTGACCTTGGGCAAGTTTGCCTCTTATAGCCTCAGTTTTCTTATCTGTAAAATGGGAGTGATTATATAACTGTTGAGGTTCTCTATATAACACCATGAAAGTCATTTTTAATGTTGGCATTGGGAGTAAAATCAAAGTTTAGATATATATTTGGATGAGTAACGTTACTAAATAAATGAACTCCAACATTGAAAACACCCACAGTCCATGTTTAAGAAGCCAATTCTGGTTTGTGGGCAGCTGGGTGGCTCAGTCAGTTAAGTGTCCGACTTCAGCTCAGGTCATGATCTCATGGTTCATGAGTTTGAGCCCGGCATTGGGCTCTGTCCTGTCATCGCAGGGCCTGCTTCGGATCCTTTGTTTCCCTCTCTCTCTGCCCTCTTCTCAACTCTCATATGTTCTCTCTCTCTCTCAAAAATAAATGAACATTAAAAAAAAAAAAATGAAGTCAATTCTGGCTTAATCTGGTTACGCATACCCAAATAAGCACCTAGTCTTTGAAGCAAAACCTCCAAATAAAACTATATTTAACCCATAAAAACAAAATTACAAATGATTATGTCATCAAAATACACTTTGGCCAGTGGTATTCAAGCTTCCGGAACTGTATATTCTTGGCAGTGATGGAGAGCCCATGATTGCCTGTCTGTTTGTGATTGCAAAGGACCAAGGAGTTTTGGGTTCTTTGCTACTCATCTGTGGCCACATTAGCAAGCCTCTGAAAATAAGCAAGAAAACACTGCTATGGTAATTTACTCATCAGGAACTCAAACCACTTCCTTGCCTTTAGTCATCTACCAGTGCAGCAGCATTTTAGGTAACATTGACCACTATGGAAGTAATTAGTTGTGGTCATATTACCTTAAAGCATCATGACAAACCAAGTGACTTTATTCAGGCTAAATCTGTAGAGATGATTTAGATATACGTAACAAATCCTTTTTGTCTGTTTGTTTGGTAGGTTGGAGCACTATCTTAAAATATTTAAACCGAGGACAATCCTGGATCTTTTTGGTCCCACTGAGGACAATAGTCTCATAGTCTGTCTTAAAACAATTTATAGCACTTAATGGTGATTTGTTGTAACTGAATAAGTGCTCTGGCAGAAGCCCCTACAATTTTAAATAACTTGAATGAGATTGTTAGAAACAGGACAAGTTCATTTCAAAGCTGGAAACATTTCCATCTTTTAAGAGGTATGAATTTGCATACTTCTCTGAGGCAGATATTCCTTTGTTCTGAAAAAACAAATGAAGTGTCCTTCAGTCTAACAAAATACAAGCCTGTCAGCTCCCATCCATCCCACTCCATCCCACCCCAAAATCCTCAGGCCTTGGTAACCTCATGGCCTCTTTCTCCAAATCTAGGCTGAATTCTGGAGGTCTGTCTCATTAACCTTAAAAAATAAACTGCCAGTTATTTTACCAGCAAAAAAAAAAAAAAAAATGTGTTTATTCAGGAATAGCAGAGAATTGCAATCTGGGACAAGGAAGCTGCAGCAAAACCATAGGCAAGTCCGGAGAACAGAGCTTAGGAAGTCTCTTTTATAGAGTAAAGGGGGCAGTTGGAAGGGCGGTTGTAAACAAGAAGTCCATTGGAGTAAACTGGGAGTTGGAAGTATAGTGGCTTCTCATTGGTTGAGCTGTGACTGCCTCTCATTGGTTGGGCTGTTGCCGGGGTGTAAGGGGAAGAGGAAGACTTCCTTCCTCCTGCTGGGGTAGTAAAGCAGCAGCCATGTGCAAGGTCCTTCTCTTCCTGTTGAGCCTGTAATTGAGAGGAATGGTAGGGCGTGAGAGCCCCCCACCCCCACCCGATCCAACCTCCTGACCCTAGTTTAGTGAGGTTTCCCTTTATTAATTTTTATAGTCTGGTCCTCCCGGAGGCTGTCAGGGCTAAATCTAGGGTAGTCACAGACTTATTTTCAGAGGTGTTTTCCCAAATCTAAGTCTCTCTAGTCATATATTCCCTCTCCCCCATCTCCCAAGTATACTCCTCAACATAATACTGTTTCTTCTCTTGTTACCCAAAGTTCTACTCTTCTTTCAGCAACCAAAAACTTCCATCATGCCTATTCTGGAATGGCCGCTACATAACTATCACTCTTTATATTCTCAACACCTTTTCTGAACAATTTTTTCCACCTCCTTACCTTTTTTTTTTTAATTTTTTCATGTTTATTTATTTTTGAGAGAGAGACAGAGCATGAGCATGGGGGGGCGGGGGGCAGAGAGAAGGAGAGACCCAGAATCTGAAGCAGTCTCCAGGCTCTGAGCTGCCGGCACAGAGCCCAACACGGGGCTCGAACTCACAAACCGTGAGATCATGACCTGAGCCCAAGTCGGAGGCTCAACCGACTGAGCCACCCAGGCGCCCCACCACCCCCTTACCTTAATGGAAACCTAGTTTTCCTCTGAGGACACCATTTCCCTTGCAGCCTTCACAACACAACATATTCCATAGGCTGGGAGGTGGGGTTAGTGTCCTCCACATTGGGGAACACCGCTGTCAAACATTGCTCCCTCCTTTGAAGTCCATTCTGTTCAGCTGTGCTAATGCCTCCTCATCTTGGTCCCTGTTACTGACTTAACTTCTGGCCACTCTTCTATATCCACTGGAGACTTTAACGACTGGCTCTTAGTCTTCCTTACTACTGTAAGCCCTGCCGCCATTTTCCTGGGGGCCTCCAACGTCCACATGGCCAACCCCCCCATTACCTTTGATCTCCTTGTTTCCAAAGACCCCTCTCCTCCACTCAGCCACCCACTCCAACAGTTATGCTCTAGATTACTCTTGTAAGCAGCAGAAATATATCTTAATTCAAACATCTCATTAGGCCATTGTCCCCTTAATTATCCCACACCACCTGTTTTGTTTGGTTTTGTTTCACAATGAAGGGACGTTTGAGTGGCTGTTGTTAGAAAGAAACAAAAGCCCAAAGGTCCCAAATGAAGTCACTTATGTTAAGCTCCACCAGGCCTTAACACCTAATTACAGTTTCAACCTCTCCCGGGAGTGGAGTTTTAAACCAATCAGTCTGGAATGTCCTGATCAGCACTAGTGAGGTAATCTGCACGATAAAAGTGACTTTGCTTGGAATAAATCTTTTCTTCTTTTGCTAATAACTTCCTTGTCCCACCCATTTCTGCCTATAAAAGCCTTCCATTTTGTATTACTACCCGGAGCATGCTTCTGTTTGCTAGAAGGATGCTGCCTGATTCATGAAATCGCTGAGTAAAGCCAATTACATCCTTGAGTTTACTCAGTTGAATTTTTGTTGTTTAACACTATCAACACGATCCTGTTCCTTCTTCCATGTTAACAGAACCCACTGTTTTCCACTATCCACTTCTCAGGGAATGTGACTTATCAGTTTGGGGGTAAACCTTGATGAATCCAAAAGAATGATTTTCAAATTGTTGTCCCCAGGAGGTCCCTTTCCAAAGTCCCACAAGGTCGAAACTATTTGCATAATAGTAGTCTTTTTTTGTTCCTGTGTGGACATTTTTAAAAACATGTTTTTAATGTTTATTTATTTTTGAGAGAGAGAGAGAGAGCATGAGCAGGGGAGGGGCAGAGAGAGAGGGAGACACAGAATCCAAAGCAGGCTCCAGGCTCTGAGCTGTCAGCACAGAGCCCGATGCGGGGCTCGAACCCACGGACCGTGAGATCATGACCTGAGCCGAAGTCGGACGCTCAACCACCGACTGAGTGGCTCAACCACTGACTGAGCCACCCAGGCGCCCCCAAAATATAATCTTTTAAAAATAGAAAGTATGATGGTAGTCTCAAAAAAACAGAACTGGCTCAGTGGAGTTGCAAACTCCACTCGCTGCTTTCTTCATGTAACTTGACTTTCACCTGAAAGAATGACAAGCTGTGGTCATTTGGACTTGAGTATTTGTCAGATACTTTTTTGCATAAATTAATAGTGTGCGTCTGGTACTTTCAGAGAACAGTCTTTGTTCTGAACTGCTATCGACTGTGACAAATGCCCCTGAGATATCAAAGATCAGAATCAAACAATTCCCAGTAGATGTAGGAACATGGAGGTCCTGCCATCTTTCTTGAAAAATTTCGGTGGATGGTGGGGGTGGAATACAGGTTAAGGTAGGCTGAGAAGCGAATGAAAAAGAAAAGGGAAGCAGTGAGAATAGACAGCTCTTGGGAGAAGTTTAACAATGAAGAGGGATGCCTGGGTGGCTCAGTCGGTTAAGCATCCACCTCTTAATTTCGGTTCAGGTTATGATTTCACAATTTGTGGGTTCGAGCACAGATCCTGCTTGGGATTCTTTGTCTCCCTCTCTCTCTCTGCCCTTCCCCTCATCTCTCTGTCTCTCTCTCTCTCAAAAATAAATAAATAAACATTTAAAAAAAAACAATGAAGGGGAAAACATAGAATAATAGCTGGAGGGGGAAGTAGGGTCAAGGAAAATTGTTCTAGACACGTGAAAGGCGTGAGCATGTATAAATCATGATGGCATGGAGAAAATTAAGAGGTATTGACCGAAGATACAGAAGAGAGAGGGAGTAGTGGGCAAGATTCAGGAGAAGAGGTTGGGATCTGGGACTCAGTTGATGATGGAGGTGGTGTGTTTGTGTGTTGGTTGAGCAGGGGTAGTAGGAGTTTTGAAGAAGGTGGAGAAAGTGTGAAGTTGTCATTGCTGAAATTGGGAAAGCAAGTAGAATAGAGAAATAGAGTAGTCTTGCCAGGCATGGTGGATCTCATCCATTCCCATTGCCTCTACCATTTCTATGTTGCTGGTTCCCAGACCTATGCCTCCAGTCCATGCATTTCTTCTGACCTCCGGGCCCACGTATCTTCTTTTTTTTTAAGTTGTATTTATTTGTAGTCTCTACACACAACGTGGGGCTTGAACTCACAACCCTGAGACCAAGTCACATGCTCTTCCGACTGAGCAAGCCAGGCACCCCCAGACCCACATATCTAATTGACCATCGGATATCTCCACTTGGGATATCCAAATACAGGCGTTTTACTCACCACATCCAAAATCAAACTCATGATCCTCTCTCCCAAACCAGGTCTTCTTTCAGTGTTCCTGATCCCAGTGAATGACACCATCATCCAGATGGTTATGGAAGACACGATCCTAGGAATCATCCTTGTTTAGTCCATTTTCCTCACCCTCCACATTCAATCAATCACCAAATCCTATTAGTTCAATTTTGTTAACATATCTTAAATCTATTCACATCATCCCATCCCCTACTACCACCCTGATTCAGGGCGGTATGACCCTGAATCTGGGCTATTGCCATATTCTCCCACCTGCCTCCCCAAGTCTTCATTCTATTTTCTATGAGCAGAGTGATCTTTTTCAACAAACAAATATCATGTCACACTGCCGTGTAAACCCCTTCAATAGCTTCCCATTTTCCTCCAGGATAAAAAACAAAACTTGTACCTCTCCTTTACTTCCGTCCCCCCTCCACCTTTTCTGTTACACAGCTCATATTCCCAATCTCTCATCCTGCTGCCCTGCTTTTCCCCCCATCGTGGTTATCACTTTCCAACAGTCCGTGTACTTTATTATGACTGTTGTTTATTCTGTCTCCCACCTGTAGAATGAGACCCGCTCTAGGAGACCCTGAATCTTTGTTGGGTACACAGCTTTATCCCTGTTACGATCCGAAGTGTGCCCTGCCTAAAATTCGTATGTTGAAATCCTGACCCCCAGTACCAGAGAACGTGACCGTACTGGAGAGAGGGCCTTTAAAGAGGTAACTAAGGTAAAATGAGGTCACATTTGTGGGCCCTAATCCAACATGACTAGTACCCTCACAAGAAGAGGAAATTAAGACACAGATGTGTACAGAGGAACACCACGTGAGGACACAGGGAGGAGACCGCTCTCTCCAAGCCAAGGAGAGAGGCCTGAGAAGCAATTAACCCTGCTGACGCCCCGACATCCAACTTCTCCCTCCAGAAACCTGCGAAGTTAAATTTCTGCGATCTAAGCCCCCCAGCCTGAGGTGCTTTGTTATGGCAGCCCTAGAAAACTGAAACAGTCCCTAACAGAAGAGCTCCCGGCGCATAGGAAGCACTCGGCAAACATTCGCTAAAAGAAGAGATGAATGTGCGGCCTTCCGCGACCCAGCCCCTGCTGCCCTCACTCACCTCATCTCCTGCCACTTTCCCCCTGGATCTCTCAACTCCTTCCAGACAGAACTTTTCTGAACTCCTCAGATGTGTCAATCCCCGGTCCCCCACCCAGAAACTTCGCGTGTCCTTCCCTCTGCCTGGAGTGCTCTCTTCCCACGTCACCCTATGCTACACATCAGCACCATGACTTCCCACTATGCATCCTTCGGGGGTCAAAGTCAGTTTAAAAACAATGTTCTCCAAATAGATCCATTAAAGTATAATGGGTGTGCAATACACCGCACTTACTTCAAGTGTACAGTTTGACACGTTTTGACATTTGTACACAACCATGAAACCATCCGCACAATCAAGACAATGAACGTATATGTATCCGCCCCAAAATTTCTTCATGACCTTGTTTAGTCCCTGCTTCCCTGCTTCCCCCACTCTCCAATCAACCACTCATCTGCTTTTTGTCACTGTAGATTAGTTTGCATTTTAGAAAAATGACTCGGGGGCACCGAGCCCTTCATTGGGCTCCATGTTGAGCATGGAGCCTGCTTAAGTTCTCTCTCTCTCTCTCTCTCTCTCTCTCTCTCTCTCTCTCTGTCCCCCTCTGCCCCCTCCCCTGCTCACTCTCTCTTTCTCTAAAAGAAAAGAAAAAGAAAAATGACTTTATTGAAACTAATATGACACTACGTGAACTCGACTGGAATGAAAATTTTTCTAAATGATTTTACGGAGATGTAATTGACATACAAAATACTGTACATATTTAATATACATAGTTTGCCTTTTTTAGAGACTTACATAAACGGGGTCATGCAGTGTGTTGTTTTTATTTTGCTCTGGCTTCTTTGACAGCGTAATTATTTTGAGACTCACCTGTGTTGTTGTGTGTATCAATAGTTCATTCCGTTTTATTGCCGAGTAGTATTTCATCGTATGTACTTACCACAGCTTGTTTATCCATTCACCAGTTGGTGGACATTTCTGCTGTTTATAGTTTGAAGCTAGTTTGAAGCTGCTGTTTCTAGTTTGAAGCTGCCATGAACACTTGTGTACAATTAGCTTTAATCCTATTACTTTCTTGGAAATGTGTTCTATCTCCCAGATTAACTGCGGCCCTCCTGTTCTACTCTCATTTATTCATGTCTTCCCTTTCTGTAAATGTGTGTTTGCTTACGAGGACTATGTTGGTTTGGGCGAATGACTTGGAGAAATCGCTCATGAGATAAATCACCACGGTGAGACCAGAAGGATTCGTTTTTCTCCCGAGCGAGATGGGGATAAGAGGAAGCAGAGAACAAAATCTTTGGATCCGTCTGTTATAATTTGACAAACACCCAGTATTTGGACAGTTTCAAGTGCATTGGCCTTTTTGTTTGAGAGATTGGTAAAAGACAATAAGATCAATTTTAACTACATTTTTTTAACTTTTTTTTGACAGAGAGAGAGAGAGCATAAGTGGGGAAGGAGCAGAAAGAGAGAGAGGGAGGGAGAGAGAATCCCAAGCAGGCTCTGGTGCCATCAGCACAGAGCCCAACACGGGGCTCAAACTCACAAACCATGAGATCATGACCTGAGCAGACATCAAGAGTCAGACGTTTAACCGACTGAGCCACCCGGGCACCCCTAACTATACTTTTTTTAAAACAAAGAAAGTGTCCAATGCTGTGCATTTTGCTTGCTGTGGGGTCCTACCCTTTACACAATCTTCCTACATCCTTTATCCAAATATCCACCAGCGAAGGGCTCCTACCCACCCTGCGTTCCCCCCACTAACATGGACAAACCTCACCTCCTCTCAGAACTCCCTCTTCTCTTCCGTGACTGGCTGGATTTGATCCAACAGCTCTGGACCTAGTGACCCAATGGAGGTGAGAGACCCACCCAGCAGCCTGGCTCGAGTTCCAGGCATACAGAGCCCTGTTTCCGATCCTGCTGGTCCTAAAAATATACCGACCATTGGCAGGTGGCTAGGCTATTTTCAACCTTGGGGGCCTCAGGAATCAAGGGATTCATGCCAGACCAGGAAGCAAAAAAGCAAGCCCTTATCGGTGGGCTTCAGATAAAAACAGCTGTCTTGTGGCATGGCCTCAGCTGAGTCTCGACTGTCCGTTTACTGGCATTGCTAGTTGTTTCCCTTTTTAGGCTCAATCATATTTTCCGTTCCCTCTCTAAGCGTGAACCTGGGACAGTGAATGCAGATATCGGGAGGGGAGAGTGGGAGGCCAGAGAAACATTTTGTTTTTCAACTTGCCCAACTCCGTGGAGTGCTCAAGTTACAGAGGAGCTCCGAAATAAGTTAGAGCTGCTCAGAAGTGTCTCTACAGTCTCAGGCTTCAACATCATGCATGTCTAGAAAGTGGGTCATGGTGTCTGTTTCTGCTGGCAAAATTAAAGGACTATTATTATCATCTCCATTTTATGGAGGAGGAACCCTGAGGAACAGAGAGGTTAAATAACTTGTCTGAGTCAAAGGAAGCAGCTAGAAAGTGGCAACGCCAGTGCCAGGGTACAAACTCAGATCTGGTGGACTCCAAAACTTATGCTCTTGATCACTAGTGTTTCTAAACCTGTGGTCCTCAACTTGTCTCCCAGAATTGTATTAAGTGGGTGGCCACCTCATAAACAAGTACAGTTGACCCTTGAACAACACAGGTTTGAACAACACGGGTCCACTTATACACAGATTTTTTTTTTTTAACGTTTTATTTAGTTTTGAGACAGAGAGAGACAGAGCACGAACGGGGGAGGGGCAGAGAGAGAGGGAGACACAGAATCGGAAGCAGGCTCCGGGCTCCGAGCCGTCAGCCCAGAGCCCGACGCGGGGCTCGAACTCAACAGACCGCGAGATCTGAGCTGAAGTGACCTGAGCTGAAGTCGGACGCTCAACCGACTGAGCCACCCAGGCGCCCCTTTTTTTTTTTATAAATATACTGCGCAGTACTGGAAATGGATTTTCTCTTATGACTTTCTTAATAACATTTTCTTTTTGTTGTTGTTGTTTTCAGTTAAACTTTACTTAGCCAACATACAGTGCAATGTTCGTTTCAGGAGGAGAATTCAGTGATTCATCACTTACATACAACACCCGGTGCTCATCACAAGCGCCCTCCTTAGTACCCATCACTCATCTAGCCCATCCCCCACCCACCTGCCTCCATCACCTCTGTTTGTTCTCTATCGTTCAGAGTCTCTTGAGGTTTGTTTCCCTCTCTCCTTCCCCCCTCCCTTATATGCATCTGTTTTGTGTCCTAAATTCCACATATGACTGAAATCATATAGTATTCATCTTTGTTTGACTTATCTTGCTTAGCATAATACCTTCTAGCTCCATCTATGTGCTTGCCAATGGCAAGAGTTCATTCTTTTTGATGGCTGAGTAATATTCCATTGTGTATACAATATATACACGATAATATATAATATATATACCACAACTTCCTTATCCATTCATCTGTCAATAGACATTTGGGCTCTCTCCATAGTTTGATAGTGTGGTTATAAACATCGGGGTGCATATATCCCTTCAAATCAGCATTTTTGTATCCTTTGGGTAAATACCTAATGGCGCAATTGCTGGATCGTAGGGTAGTTCTATTTTCAGTTTTTTGAGGAACCTCCATACTGTTCTCCAGAGTGGCTGCACCAGTTTGCATTCCCACCAACAGTGCAAGAGGGTTCCCCTTTCTCTGCATCCTGGCTAATACCTGTTGCTCCTTGTGTTGTTAATTTTAACCATTCTGACAGGTGTGAGGTGGTATCTCCTTGTGATTTTGATTTGTATTTCCCTGATGAGCATCTTTTCTTGTGTCTATTAGCCATCTGTATGTCTTCTTTGGAGAAATGTCTATTCATGTCTGTTGCCCAATTCTTTTTTTTTTATTAATTTTATTTTTTTTAATTTACATCCAAATTAGTTAGCATATATGTTGTCCATTTCTTAACTCGCTTATTTGTTTTTTGGGTGTTGAGTTTGATAAGTTCTTTATGGATTTTGGATCCTAACCCTTTATCAGATATGTCATTTGCAAGTATCTTCTCCCATTCCATAGGTTGCCTTTTAGTTTTGTTGATTGTTTCCTTTGCCGTGCAGAAGCTTTTTATCTTGATGACGTCCCAATAGTTCATGTTCGCTTTTGTTTCCCTTGCCTCCAGTGACATATCTAGCAAGAAGTTGCTCCTGCTGAGGTCAAAGAGGTTGCTGCCTGTGGTCTCCTCCAGGACTGTAATGGTTTCCTGTCTCACATTCAGATCTTTGATTCATTTTGAATTTATTTTAGTGAATGGTGTAAGAAAGTGGTCCAGTTTCATTCTTCTGTATGTCACCATCCAGTTTTCCCAACACTATTTGTTGAAAAGACTATCTTTTTTCCATTGGATATTCTTTCCTGCTTTGTCAAAGATTAGTGGACCATATAGTTGTGGGTTCATTTTTGGGTTTTCTATTCTGTTCCATTGGATCTGAGTGTCTGTTTTTGTGCCAGTACTATACCGTCTTGATGACTACGGCTTTGTAATATATCTTGAATTCTGGAATCGTGATGCCTCCAGTTTTGTTTTTCTTTTTCAGGATTGCTATTTGGGGTCTTTTGTGGTTCCATACAGATTTTGAGATTGTTTGTTCTAGCTCAGTAACATTTTCTTTTCTCTAGCTAACTTTATTGTAAGAATACAGTATGTGATACATAGAACATACAGAACATGTGTTAATCAACAGTTCCCATTATCAGTAAGGCGTCCTGTCAATAGTAGGCTATTAGCAGTTAAATTTGGGGGAGTCAAAAGTTACATGTGGATTTTTGACTGTGCAGGAATCAGTGCCCCTAACCCCTGCGTTGTTCAAGGGTCAACTGTACTGTCATGCAATTTCAGCCTCATAATTTGCATTTCTATCTACAGTCATAATAATACAAAGAGTACTGTCTTAAATATTTTGGATCCAAGAGAAAATAACAGATCTAAAGTGTAAATGATGTATTTGCTCCAAACAAAGGCAGATAATATCATAGTTAATTCAGAGGCAGTGTTTTAATAATGCACATACCAATATACACTTGGGGAAAGTGATGTAGTTTCAGCAAAACACCATCATCCATCAAGTTAATGTTAGTGACTTTGAATTTTATTGATTTTATGGTTTTGTTTGCATTTAATATGCAAAATCCTTCTGGTTTTAAAGTTGTTTAACTATTGTAAGCATAAGGAGTATGTCTCATTTTACGTTAGCGTATATTTAAGTAATATTATAATAAAAAATCAACACCAAGGGTCCGAAGCATTTTTTTTTTTCCCAATAGAAAGCATCCACACACTGCTCATATTTGAGAAGCTGCCGTACAGGGTGTTAAAGACTGTAAAGAGTTGCATGAGTGTCCAGGGATCCCTGCGATTGGAATTTTGTTTTTGTTGCTGTCATTACCTTGGAGATATCTCAAGGGTGCAAGGTGACCCTGGCCTCTTCAACCACTGGTACTTGTATGCAATGCAGCTGTGGGTCTTTGGCATTCCTCAACTCACGAGTCTAGTTACCATATCTTAGTAATTTGCGTTTTCTGCCACTGGTAGTAGACTGTACTATTTTCTCACTTATTTATCCAAATAAAAATGACGCGGGGACGCCTGAGTGACTCCGTCAGTTGAGCGTCCCACTCTTGATTTCGGCCCAGGTGATGATCCTGGGGTCATGGGATCAAGTCCCACGTCGGGCTCCACATTGAGCATGGAGCCTGCGGAAGATTCTCTCTCTCTCTTCCTCTGCCTCTCTCCCCCACTCGTGTGCTCTGTCCCTTTCTCTCTAAAATAAAATTAAAAAAAAGAGAGAGAGAAAGAAATGGAACCAAATCAAAGCTCCCTAAGGAAGAACCAGAAAGCAGACACGTGGAAAAATGCTTATGGTGTCATATTAAGCACCCCCCCAAGAAAGGTGTGGGGGAGGAAAAGCATTTGGACCCAGGGCTTACAGTCAGGGCTGGGACTTTGTGGTGCTCACTGTTGCATATTCAGTTCCTAGAACAGTGAGTGCCTGGTACATGATATGGCCTAATAAATACCTGTGGAATGAACGAACGAACTGTGGAAAAATCTGTAAGCAGCTGAACAGGGACTGAAGGAAGCATCTGTGAATGAAAAATATTGGGAATGTGTTAGAGCAGAGGGTCTTGGTCTCTCTCTTTCTCTCTCTCTCCCTCTCTCTCTCTCTCCCCCCCACCCCACCTTCCTCTGTCCTTCCTTCCTTTCTCCTTTCTTCCTTTTTTCCCTCTTGTCTGTCACTCTGAAAAATTTTACTGTTACATTTATAATTAAAACATGGGAAAATAAAGACATTCTGTCGGTCTTACAGAAAAATGCACAGTAAATATTTCAGTAAGGCACACCAAAGGAACCAAGGATGTATTATTAAAGTATAATCCGGCACTAAGCAGGCTTTACTGGGAATGTTCCTGGGTCCTTTTATTATGCTCTAAGGAGGAAATATGCAGAACATTTTGAAGCATTCATGCTTGTCAATTAAACATAAAAGAAAGGGGCTATTTGGCAATGGGTGAAATGGCATGCATGCTTCAACACGTGAACCTAATAGGCCTGCTGCAGAGACCTTGACAAGTGACTTTATTAGGATTTGTTCTCGAAATAATTTACTTTATGGTGTACAGGTAACAGACCTTACTGCAAGCTTTTGTATTTAGACCCTTGCAGTTTTAGATGGACCTTGAAAGTGTTCCACCCTCCTTTTCTTTTTTTTTAATGTTTATTTATTTATTGAGAGAGAGAGAGAGAGAGAGAGAGAGAGAGAGAGACAGAGAGAAAGGGAGAGAGAGAATCCCAAACAGGGCTCCTGGGTCAGCGTAGAACCCGACATGGGGCTCGAGCCCATGAAACGTGAGATCATGACCCGAGCCGAACGCTTAGCCAACTGAGCCACCCAGGCGCCCCAAGAGTATTGTAAGAATTAAATGAGATAACTTAGCCTTCAGTAAGTGTTAGTTATTGCTGGTGTCTTTACTGATAACTGCTATCTCAGAGAGTCTTTTCCCCAGCCTTGGAAAGCAGACAGCATAGGCTAACATTTCGCCTGTGAGCATAGTGAAAGAGGGGTTAAATGGCTTATTAATTCTACTTATTAATTACTTATTAATTACTAATTAATTATTATACTTATTAATTCTACTTATAAGTAGCATGCTCACATCTGGAGCTCTGATATTCTGCCACGTGGTGCACTGGTCAACACCTTCAAGATCCTTTCCAGTGCTAAAATTCTGTGATGTCTATAGAAAGGAGTCTCATGGCCAGCCTTTTAAAACGTTTAGTCTGTTTCATCTCAGAGCACAAGAAAGTAACAAAGTGTAGGGCTCTCACGTAGATGACACCGAAGGGAGCCAGCTTCCTAATACTAATAAACCAGTGGTGTCCCATCTACTGCATTTAATTTATGCAAATTTAACTGTGGGTTCATGCCGCCCCTCCGTCTCCAGCCAATGCAGGAAAAGAAAAGAAATACAAAAACAATTCCACTTGCCATCCTATTCCGTAAGTGGATGCCACAGGATGAGCCGGAGATAGAAGCAAAACATCTGGACAGGACACACACAAAAGCACGCTTTTTGGGAAATTTGTAGGACTCTTCAAGAATAGTCTTAATGTGACTTGGAATTGACATGCTGACTTTGTAACTTAACCTTGGCATTAGATAGAACACTGCTACTGCTACTAATAACTCCTACCATTTACTGAGCGATTACTACACACCAGAGTGCTAAGTGCATCATGTCACAACCAGAACAATCCTCTGAGGTAGGTACTTAATTATCCTCAGTTGAAGCAGGAATTTATCATAATAGTAATAATACTAACAGCTACAACTTCTTGACTGTCTAACAGCTCAGAGAGGTCACTTGCCCAGTCTTCATAGTCTTTGACATCAGACCCAGAGGTAGAGCCCACATGGTGAGCTTATACAGACATCACTCGTAAAATGTGAAAGGCACTGACAAGTGATTTCTCACAGGACATCATAGTTCTGTGGGAACTCGTGACCACAAGCCCTAGAATGTCATATGGAATGTGCACATTTATGTGACAACAGACGTTTCAATCTTGGTCAAGGGGCGCCTGGGGGGCTCGGTCGGTTGAGCATCCAACTCCTAAGTTTGGCTCGGGTCACGTTCTGTGTAAGATTCTCTCTCTCTCTCCCTCTGCCCTTCTCACCTGCTCACATTTGCTCACTCTCTCTCAAAATTAGAGTAAAAACTTACGTGAAAAAATATGTAAGTAACTCCTGGTCAAGAGCTATTGGCATCCCTGTCAGCCCCATAACAGTTGAGCTGAATTGTTTCTGTTTCTCTAAAACTATCCGTATGGGTCCTTTGAAAAGTTGTTTACGTTTTTAAAAAGGGTTTATTTCTTTTTCTTTCCTTCTTTATTTTGAGGGGGAGGTGCAGAGAGAGAGGGAGAGAGAGAGAACCCCAAGTAGGCTCTGCACAGTCATCAGGGAGCCCAACGCGGGCCTTGAACTCATGAACTGTGAGATCACGACCTCAGCCAAAGTCAGACGCTTAACCAACTGAGTCACCCAGGCACCACCTAAATGTTTGTTTATTTTTGAGAGAGAGAGAGAGAGAGCAAGCGGGAGAGGGTCAGAGAGAGAGGAAGACAGAGGATCCCAAGCTGGCTCTGTGCTAACATCAGAGAACCCGATGCGGGACTTGATCCCACAAACCGCGAGATCATGATCCGAACTGAAGTTGGACACTTAACCAACTAAGCCACCCAGGTGCTTCGGGTCCTTCTTTTTTTTTTTTTTTTTAAGTTTGTTTAGTATTTTTGAGAGAGAGAGAAAGGAAGTGCGTGTTCACGCGCATGTGCAAGTGGGAGAGGGGCAGAGAGAGAGAGAGAGAGAGAGAGGGAGAGAGAATCCCAAGCAGGCACTGCGCTGGCAGCACAGAGCCCGATGTGGGGCTCGAACTCATGAAACATGAGATCATGACCTGATCCGAAATCAAGAGTCAAATGCTTAACTGAATGAGCTACCCAGGCATCCCTGTATGGGTCCTTTTTGAAATTTATGTTGGGGGCACCTGGCTGGCTTGGTCGTGGAGCATGCGACTCTTGATCTCAGGATTGTGGGCTCAAGCTCCATGTTGGGTGTAGAGATTACCTAAAAAAATAAAACCATTTTTTAAAAAGTTATTTTGTAACGTAGCTATTGTTTTTTCTATTACTAAAAGTCTGTTCAACTGAATCAGTCCCCAAAGTTTTGAAAAGCATATGATTTAGAAACTCTGAGACAGTTTTAAGCTAACTTTAAACTGTTTTCCATTCCGCAGTGGGCTAGAAATTTGAAAGCCAGTCTCAGCACTACTCTCTATGGTCCTCAGCTTTCTTTTCCTAAAACTGAGATAGTAAGATTTTGTCCAGACCTACTGGTATAAATTGAAATATTCCTGGATTCTCTTAAATACTTGGATAATTCTACTCCTTATACATGGCTAATTTTTGTTTTACCAGTTACTAATTCTAAATATTGCCTGTGATACGAGGAGTGAAACTGTCAAAAAGATCTTCAGGATTTAAGGGATGCTGGTTTTCACAATGATGTGTTGTGTCATCAAATATGGAAACAAGTTGTAGGCCTAAAAGTTAATGGCAAGAGTCCATCAACACTGAGTACAGAAGCAGGGATTTTCCGAACAATTGTGGCAACAGCTTGGAAAATACTTTTCCCTTCCACGAGCTCGATGTTACAGGTAAAATCTATTTCATACTTTTTATGTCTCCCTGAGAATCCAATTTCGCTTTTGTGCTGTCTCACACATATTTGTTGTACCTTCTGATCATATCTTTATCTAAGAGCTTTCTTGTTTTCTGATTGCTCTTTTTGGTTTTATCCACGTGATGTGTTTTCTAATCTCTCTGGGGGTGCTAAATAAAGTATCTTTTAAACAATTTTTTAATGTTTATTTTTTGAGAGGGAAAGAGAAACAGAGCATGAGCAGGGGAGGGGCAGAGAGAGGGAGACACAGTATCCGAAGCAGGCTCCGGGCCCTGAGCTGTCAGCACAGAGCCTGACGTCGGGCTCGAACTTACAAACTGCGAGATCATGACCTGAGCCGAAGTCAGATACGTGACCAACTGAGCCACCCAGGCGCCCCAATAAAGGATCTTTTTAAAGATCATTTTTGATCCTTTAGATCCTTTGATCTGCTCCCTTCAGGATATTTCTTTGTTTATTTTGGACTTCTTTTTTTATTTTTTATTTTTTATTTTAGAGAGAGAGTGAAAGCAGGGGATAGGGGCAGAAGGAGAGAGAGACAGAGAGGGAGAGAGAGAGAGAGAGAGAGAGAGAGAGAGAGAGAGAGAGGATCTTAAGCAGGCTCCACCCTCAGTGTGGAGCCCGACGTGGGGCTCGATCCCATGACCCGGGGATTGTGACCTGAGCTCAGAGCAAGAGTTGGACGCTTAGCTGACTAAGCCACCCAGGTGCCCCATCTTGGACTTCTTTTATGTTGCCATTTCTTTCAAATACTTGGTGTTCCTTCGTTGGCTATTTATACTTATATTTATATTTATGTATTTATGACTGGGGGACTTTGATGAATAGGAGATTCAGCTTTGCCTTTGAATAGAACTATTTACCCCAAGATCATCTGCCTTGAAAGGACGGCCTGACTGCAGGCTCTGTATAAGTAAATGGGTCCCCAGCAAGCAGGCTTTCCTTTGGGTAATGGGAGGAGCAGCCAGCTCGGGTCATTCTCCCAACACCGCACTGCTGACGAGAGGTGGACTTGATTCTTAGTTCATTTTATCCCTGAGTGCTGCTTTCTTTTCTTCTTTAATTCTGGGGCTGCTGTGGAGGTCAGAAGGCTCTGTTCTGCCTCTCTCCCTGGTCCCAGTACTCATTCTTGAGCCCCCCCCCCCCAAGGTATATTTTTTGCTTTGTAAAGAAAGCAGTCACTGGGGTGGGTGCTGGTTACCAGTGCTACTTCTTACACCTTCTGTTTCAGCCATTCCACTCTGACTTCCATCCCTCAATGCACTCAGTTTTCCATATCTGTTAATTTCAGGACCTATGAGCTAGTCCTATGAGCTTTCTGTTGCATTCACTATTGTGCCTCTAGAACGGCTTCTGGCATTGAGTAGGTGCTCATGAAGCGCTTAATTCATGATCAAATGACAAGTGGACGGGCACCAAATTACGGAAAGCCTCAGCGCCAAGTTTTTGATTAGATGTGCCATTTAATGCAGGTCAGCTGCCCTTAGGTTGGCTGGTTGGTTTGGGTTCTATAATCTTGGCCCCAAAAGAAACAACCACTCTCCAGGCAGGCAATCACTACAAGAAGAAATTCTGAGAAGGTAATGCTGGCTAAGCAGGGACCTGGACGCTAGAGAGTTGGGAAGGTTGTCTTTTTTTTTTAATGTTTATTTTATTTTTGAGAGAGAGCACATGTGGGGGAGGGACAGAGAGAGAGGGGGACAGAGGATCCGAAGCGGGCTCCGATGTGGGGGGCTGGAACTCACGAACTCTGAGATCATGACCTGATCCGAAGTTGGACGCTCAACCGACTGAGCCACCCAGGTGCCCTGGGAGGGTTCAGTGTTGATCCAGGGAGCTAGTGTCCCTCTGGACGCAGGTCAGCAGTGTGAAGAGAGGGGTTCTTGCAGAGACTTCTGGCAGTAGTATTGTGGTAGGTCGAATAATGTACCCCCAAAGATGTCCAGTTCCCAATCCCCAGCATCTGGGGATATGTTATATTACTTGGCAAGGAGGAATTAAGATGTAGACAGAATTACGGTTGCTAATTCGCTGACTTTGAGATGGGAAGATTATCCTGGATTATCCAGGTTGGCCCAAAGTAATCACAAGATTATAAGTGAAAGGAGGAGTCAGGGAAGTCTGTGTTGGGGTGATTTGGTATGAGAAAAATTCAACCCATCTTGCTACCTTTGAAGATAGAAGAAGAGGGTCACAAGCCAAGGAATGTGATGGGCTCTAGAAGCTGGAGAAAGCAAGGAAACAGATTCTACCCTGGAACCTCCACAAGGGAATGAAGCTGGGCACCTAAATTGAATCAGCAAAAGTAAATGCAGTAAGGAAGATTCAGAAGATCAAGGGCCTTCCTTTCTCTGCCTTCAAATTTCTCATCAGCAAAATGGTGGATTTTTAATAGATCAATGATGTTCAAATCTTTTTTAGTCACTGTGATGGGTAATCTTATGTACTGACTTGACTGGACCCCAGGGTGCCCAGATATTTGGTCAAACACTATTCTGGATGTGGCTGTGAGGATACTTTTGGATGAGATTAACATTTAATTTGGTAGACTGAGTGCTTGCTTCAGCAGCACATATATTAAATCGGTAGACTGATAAAATCGGATTGTCTTCTCTAGTGGGGGTGAACCTCACCCGATCAGCTGACAGCCTGAATAGACCAAAAAGGCTGACCCTTCCCAAGTAAGAGATAATTCTTCCTACCTAATGGTTTTTGAGCTGGGACATTGGCTTTTTCCCTGCCTTCAGACTCAAATTGAAGTAGCTGTTCTTTCTACGCTTCACGCCTGCTGGCCTTTGGACGAGAAGTATATCATTGGTTCTCCTGGTTCTCAGACCTTTGTACATGTACTGGAACTAAACCATCAGCTCCTGTGGGACTCCACATTGTCAACTCACAGATCTTGGGACTGATGAGCCTCCATATTCATGTGAGCCAATTCCTTATGATAAATCTCTCCCTTGCTGATATTGTGATTTTTTTTATTTTAGAGAGAGAGTATTGTGCAAGTGGGGGGAGGGGGAAAAGGAGGGGGTGAGAGAGAGAGAGAGAGAGAGAGAGAGAGAGAGAGAGAGAGAGAGAGAATCCTAAGCAGGCTCCACACTCAACACGGAGTCTAATGCAGGGCTCCATCCTATGACCCTGGGATCATGACCTGAGCCAAAATCAAGAGTCAGACACTCAACCAACTGAGCCACCCAGATGTCTCTGATATTGTGATTTATAATAAGAAATATATATTTGGTCTTTGTCCCCATTCCTGACACAGGGCTCCTGAAGCTCCTGAGCATTAGTAGTATCTTTTGTTCTAATGAGATGACTCTGGTTGGGGTCCTGGATTAGGACTGGTCACCAGAAAGACCAAGCCAAGATTAGAAGCTTGGAATTTTCAGTCCTGCCCCACTCTACCCCCCACCCCCACATCCTTCAGAGAGGAGAAAGGAGCTGGAAATGGAGTTAATTATTGATCATGGCTACATGAGGAAGCCTCCATAAAATCCCAAGTCAGTGAGCACATCCACATACCAGAAGGGTGACACATCCCAACTCCACAGGGACAGAAGTGCCTGTGCTCAGGACTCTCCCAGACCTGGCCCAATGTATCTCTTCATCCGGCTGTTCCTCTGTGTCCTTTTATCATATCCATTAATAAACTGGTGAATATAAATGTTTTCTTGAACTCTATGAGCCATTCTAGCACATTAATCAAACCCAAGGAAGGGAGTCTTTGGAACCCGCAATTTATAGCCTAGTTGTTAAAAGCACAGTATCTGAAGTGGGATACGAGCAGTCCTGTGAGACTAAGCCCTTAACCTGTGGGATATAATGCCACATCCAGGTAGATAGTGTCAGAATTGAGTTTAATTGTAGGACACCCAGCTGGTGTCACAGAGAGTTGCTAGGTAGGGGAAAATCCCACCATATCTGGTGGCAGAGGTGTTGTGAATATTCTGTATGATAGTAAGGAAAGACGCAGAAGGAGAAAAGGAAAACTGTAGGTTTGTCCAATTCTCTCTCTCTCCCCCTCTACCTAGAGAACTTGGCCTAATACGGCCACCAAAGCCCAATATAAATAACAGATACCAGTGAAAATGCTTCAGCTCTGACACGGTTGAGTGGGTCTACAGCCCCATCCACTCAGAGCCCCTGTCTCCTTCTGGGCCCCAGACCTTTGATGAAAACCATTTGTCTCAGGTCACCACTTAGCTCTTAAATTTGATGAATGTGTTTCGTTTTCTCTTAAAGAAGGATATAAATCGAAAAGTAAAAATATCCCAGTGTATCCTCTTGCCTTGATGTCCATTTATGTTAGTTTCCTATCACTGCTGTAACAGATTACCACAAACTTGGTGGCTTCAAACAACAATTCATTATCTTATAGTTTTGTAGGTTGGAAATCCAAAATGGCTCTCAATGGACCAAAATCAAGGTAATGAATTCCTTCTGCAGGCTCTAGGAAGAATCTGTTCGCCTGCCTTTCCTGTTTCTAGAGGCCATTTGCATCCTTTGCTTCGTGGCCTCTTCTTCCATCTTCAAGTCTCTCTCACCCTCACTCCCATTCTCCTGTCTCCCTCTTTGACTCATAAGGACTCCTGTGATTACATTGGGCGTGCCTGAAAAATTCAGGATAATCTCCCATCTCAAGGTCATCTGATTAGCAACCTTAATTCCATCTAGAACCTTAACTGCCCCTTGCCATGTACCAAAGCATATTCACAGGTTGTGGGAATGAGGGCATGGACATCTTTGAGGGGACGTTATTTTGCCTACCACACTATTCCTTAATGGTGGCCGCTGATAGTTTTTTTCAGAAACGTTTTATGTATATACAAGTGCTCATTCATGTGCAGTGCTCACAATTCATGCACATATGCAGATGTTTTTAAACATAACATGGTTCTGTAACTTTATTTTTTCTTCGATTAAAAATATATTTTGAGGGGCGCCTGGGTGGCTCAGTCGGTTAAGCGTCCGACTTCGGCTCAGGTCATGATCTCGCGGTCTGTGGGTTCGAGCCCCGCGTCGGGCTCTGTGCTGACAGCTCAGAGCCTCGAGCCTGCTTCGGATTCTGTGTCTCCCTCTCTCTCTGCCCCTCCCCTGCTCATGCTCTGTCTCTCTCTCAGTGTCAAAAATAAATAAACATTAAAAAAATTTAAATATATATATATATATATATTTTTTTTTTGAGTCTGTCGGGTTTTCCATGTATAGTGTCATGTCATCTGCAAAAAGTGAAAGCTTGACTTCATCTTTGCCAATTTTGATGCCTTTGATTTCCTTTTGTTGTCTGACTGCTGATGCTAGAACTTCCAACACTGTGTTAAACAACAGCGGTGAGAGTGGACATCCCTGTAGCAACGTGGATGGAACTGGAGAGTGTTATGCTGAGTGAAATAAGTCATACAGAGAAATACAGATACCATATGTTTTCACTCTTATGTGGATCCTGAGAAACTTAACAGAAGACCATGGGGGAAGGGAAGGGGAAAAAAAAGTTACAGAGGGAAGGAGGCAAACCATAAGAGACTCTTAAAAACTGAGAATAAACTGAGGGTTGATGGGGGGTTGGAGGGAGGGGAAAGTGGGTGATGGGCATTGAGGAGGGCACGTGTTGGGATGAGCACTGGGTGTTGTATGGAAACCAATTTGACAATAAATTTCATATATATATATATTTTTTAATAACATCCTTTATAGAACCACCCAATATTTTTATCCACTTAAACAGAAGAGGGTTACTACTTTTTTTTTAAATTTTTTTAATGTTTATTTATTTTTGAGACAGAGACAGAGCATGAACAGAGGAGGGTCAGAGAGAGAGCGAGACACAGAATCCGAAGCAGGCTCCAGGCTCTGAGCTGTCAGCACAGAGCCCGATGCGGGGCTCGAACTCACAGACCGCGACATCATGACCTGAGCCGAAGTCGGACGCTTAACCGACTGAGCCACCCAGGCACCCCAGAGGGTTACTACTTTTAACCATAAAGGGCATAGGTTACATTAAAATTATCTATCAGAGATGGGTCTCAGCCCATAGAGCGTCAGCAGGCCGTCAGAGTCTCATCCAACAATGCAAAAATGAAAGTTACTACTCAGGGTGCAGCAAAGCAAGAGGAATCAGATGCCGGTACTCTGATGATGCAGTACATCTGACTCCAGTGACTACAACAATTTCTTCTCTGCAACTAATTTTTCTTTTTTTATTTTAACATTTATTTATTTTTGAGAGACAGAGAGAGACAGAGCATGAGCAAGAGAGGAGCAGAGAGAGAGGGAGACACAGAATCTGAAGCAGGCTCCAGGCTCCGAGCTGTCAGCACAGGGCCTGACGTGGGACTTGAACCCACGAACCAGGAGATCATGACCTGGGCTGAAGTCGGACGCTCAACCGACTGAGCCACCCAGGCGTCCCTAATTTTTCTTTAAAATTAAAAAGGAGGGGCACCTGGCCAGCTCAGTTGGGGGGGGACGTGTGACTCTTGATCTTGGGGTTGTGAGTTTGAGCCCCACTTGGGGTACAGAGATTACTTTTAAAAAAACTTTAAAAAATGGATAAAATCAAAAAGGAAATATACACATTGTTAAACTAATTGAGAGTATAAGAGGATGTATATTGAAAAGGAGGTCTCCTTCTTACCACAGGGCCACAAAACTGCTGCTACTAATCATACCTTGTATGGCCTTCTGGAAAATTTTAAGCATAGAGAAACACATATCTATGTGTGTATCCTTTTGAGGGCATGAATAGAAAGCGAATCAATCATCCCACACTTATTTCTCTGTGAAATTGGCTTTCTAAAGAACTTTTCACTTTGACTTAATTATAGATTCACTTGTAGTTGTAAGAAATGAACCCAGGTCGGGGCGCCTGGCTGGCTCAGTCGGTAGAGCATGTGGCTTCTGATCTCAGGGTCATGAGTTCAAGCCCCATGTTGGGCACGGAGCCTACTTAAAAAAAAAAAAAAAAAAAAGAACCCAAATCTGTCTGAACTTCGAAACCACTGTTTCTCAACTTTGGCTGCACAACACTGGCATCTGGAGAGCTTTAAAAAATACTGATGCCTGGGTTCCACTGCCAGAGATTCTGATGGAACGGCTCAGGTTACAGCCTTGGCATTGGGAGTTTTAAAAGCTCCACAGGTGACGCACATGTGCAGCCAGGGCAGAGCTCTTAATTTCTACAGTCCCCAGTCTCCAGGGCGGGGAACAGGGTTAGTGTGGGTGAGATGGTGAGAACATCTGTTCCCTGAGCTAACTCAGCCCGAGCAAGAACTTGGAGCCAGAGGTGTATAATTAGGAGAAAAGCAGGTTCTCCTCAGAGTGCGCAGACACATGGTAGGGTCCCTGTGGATGTGGGACAGGGGGTTAAGCCAATTATATGAGAATCTCACGTGACAGGGTGATCCCAGTTGACATCTGACTTTTACGGACCCCTTGGCCGCCCCAGGCGGTCACTCATTTCCTCTATAACTGCTCTTCGAAAGCCTTGGGCAAGGCCTCCTTTTCCAAAGTGTCAAGCCTCAAGAGCTTGAAATATGGAAATAAAATATTTTAAACTTTCCGTTGAAAACAGGGAGGCATGCTCCATATGAGAATAAGTGGGTCTGGCTCAGGGTGAGGTCCTGCGTCTCTGCAGGAGGGTCGGGAAAGGCAGCGTGGAGGGCAGGGCCCAAAGTACCGACCCGGCCGGTCTCCCGGGAGGTCGTAGGCAGGGTTGTTTCCTCTTTGGAGGGCTTCTGCACCTCCGCCCGGCTCCCAACCTTCAGGAACCCCCTGCGGGAACGCTGAAGCGGCCCTCCCTCTGCCAGAGACACACCGAAATAGGAACCTCACCAGCGTGGGCATTAGAGGTGCCACTCTCACAATCACAGGACAGCCCAGGAGAGGCAGCGACAGGGTGACTAGATGCGTAGTTTGAGGAGTACAGCTGGCCCACACCGGGGACAAGAGCCACCATTTCTTGACTGCTATGTGCCAGGCGCAAGCACTTGCCCTTGTGATAGGATACTGTACTCCGAAGAGACGATTTTCCCTGTCCCCTGGCTTTTTATTTCCCTTTGATTAGGGTATAATTTAGATTCAATAAAATTCACCCTTTTTAGGTGCACAGTCCCGTGAATTGTATCACAGAATCGCCACCAGAATAAGATGTGGAATGTTCCATCACCTCCAGAAGTTTCTGCACACCCCTTCCCAGTCAATGCCCTAGCCCCATCTGGAGCCCCTGGAGACTACTGGTCTGATGCCTATATTTCAGGGACCGCAGCTCAGGGCCCGAAACTTGAGGCAAAAGACACTCATCACCCCATATTCTGAGTTCAGAGGACCAGCAGCTGTTAGGACCAGCCACCAGCCCCCCGATCTCGCTGGGGAGAAACCAGCTCTCTGCCCCAGTGTCCAGCTGATATAAGAGGTCTAATTTGGGGCTTCACAATGTTTTCCTTCCCCAAGCAGAGAGAGGAGACACTCCAAGAGACCTGCTCATAAAAATAAGGCTTGGAAGTGACCCAGCGTCTTACTAAGACGGGGTTTCCCCGAAACCTGTGAAGAGAACGCGCTGGCACTGTGCTTGCTGCTGCCGGGGCAGAGAGGAAGAAGCTTCTGGAGCAGTGGAGGCCTGGGGGATTGGCAGGCAGGGCTAAGAATAGGCCCCTGGATGTCCTGATTCTTGCGTATATGGCTTATGTCTGCAAGGCCAGGAATTGTCCCAAAAGGATAGATCAGATTGACCCATGGTCTGGCCAAAAACTACCATAGTATGAGGGCAATGAGTTTCACACCTCAACAGAATGTGGTATTATGCCTCCATCAGGGGCACAGCGCAGTTGAGGGATATTTACTGGGAAATAGGAAATAAATAAAATGAAACCATTTTACATATGAACCCCAGTGAGTTGAGACACCTCAATAAACTGTTACACTTACTTTAAAAAAAAAATTTTTTTTTAATGTTTATTTATTCTTGAGAGAGAGAGGTAGAGAGAGATAGAGCATGAGTGGGGTAAGGGAAGAGAGAGAGAGAGAGAGAGGGAGAGAGAGAGAGAGACAGAATCTGAAGCAGGCTCCAGGCTCTGAGCTGTCAGCACAGAGCCTGATGCAGGGCTTGAACCCACGAACCGTGGGATCATAACCTGAACTGAAGCGGTACGCTTGACCGACTGAGCCACCCAGGCATCCCAATTTGTTACACTTTCAATGCCTCTATTAATCCTAAAAACACCTTATAAGGTAAGTATTCTTGTTATTCCTAGTTTATGGATGAAGGAATTGAAGAACAGAGAGGGCACGTAGTGTGTCCAAAGTCACAGAGCAGATAAATAAATGACAGGACCATGACTTGAAGGCAGGTCCACTCAACCCTGAGACCTATGTGCCGTCCATGACATGTGTGTGTCAAGGACGTGGGGAGGAGAAGACGTCATCATGCGGTAACAGTGAGATTCCAGTGGAGACTCAAGGGCGTCCAGTGTGTTAGGTGTCTGTATCCTTCCCATTTGGTGACTTTCCTCCCTCTTTAGCTACCAGGGGCCTGCTTCTTCAGAATAAATCTGCACAGGCTCTGGTTCATTCCCTGCTTTAAGATTCTGTCAAGATATACTTCCCGGTGCCTGGGTGGTTCAGTAGGTTAAACGTCCCACTTTGGCTCACATCACTATCTTATGATTTGTGAGTTCGAGCCCCACATCGGGCTCTGTGCTGACAGCTCAGAGCCTGGAGCCTGCTTCGGATTCTGTGTCTCCGTCTCTCTCTGCCCCTCCCCTGCTCTCTCTCTCTCAAAAATAAACATTAAAAAAAGATAAACTTCTTGTCACTTCCAGTTGGAACCCCTCAACTCACTCTGACCACACACCCTAACCGAAAGCCACCTCCTTGCTTGGGACTCTACAGCTGTATCCGTCCCTCATGCCTGTTGCCACTCTTTATGGCAGCTTTACTTCCCAGATTGTCACTTTCTGGGTGGCCCCACTGCAGTAAACTGGGCCTTGGCCCTCAGATCTAACATAAAGGTTTTCCCTTCCGTATGAGGGCATAACTCAGTATGAGTCGACAGGTTTAAAAAAACAAACAAACGTGGTACTCAGTTTATGTACAGCACAAAACTCTCTTCCGTGATAGAAAACAATAATCTTAAAAATATGGTTATGATAGGGGCACCTGGCCGGCTCAGTCGGCAGAGCCTGCGACTCTTGGTCGCAAGATTGTAAGTTCGAGCCCCGTGTTGGGTGTAGACATTACTTAAAAATAAAATCTTCAAAAATATATATGGTTACTGTAGCCCTAGAAGAAGGGGGAAAAAAAACTCCACCTTAAGCTCCTTGCTAAGTGCCTGCTGCACGACTTATTAAAGTGTTGCAGGAATTCCATTAATGTCAATATGAAAATTCCTTTCTTCAGAGCATTCGTGTAAGAATAACAACAAACACTCAGCATTCATTTACGAAGATTTTAAGCTGCGAGCAACACCATCCTTTAAGCCAATCCAGTTGCACGGGTGCTCCCAAAGCCATGCTAAGATCGTCTCATCAGGATTCACTAGGCCTGAGGATTTTCTGTGTTAAAAGGTGGGTGCCAGGAAATGCCATAAAACTTTGTTAAGCTGATATGAATTAGCAAAAATGCTGCAGCCACTGTGTATAATCTTTGTTTCTTTGGTGAAGATATTGGCCAAGCCACATCTTGATGCTGTGGGTCTATCTTCTCCAGCTACTTGCATTTTATTTGATTGATTGATTGAGACGGGGGGAGGGGGGATGAGAGCAAGCAGGAGAGGAGAGGGGCAGAGGGAAAGAGAGAGAGAGAGAGAGAGAGCGCTGGACACGGGGCTCCACCTCACGACCATGAGATCATGACCTGAACCTAAGTCAAGAGTCAGATGCTTAACTGACTGAACCACCCAGGCTTGCATTTTAAATGAACAAGATGGTTTTATTAAATGATGATACTTTCTAGGCAGTTGAGATATCATAGAATGTGGCATCATTCCAAAAAATTCTACCAAACTGTAGAAACAAAAGGACTGCAAATGAGTCAACACTCAAGTTTGTATAGTCCAGGACCCTGGTATTGATAGCAACCAAGAGACCAATGATAGAAAAGAATGTAATCAGACAGCTTTAGACTCAGGAATTCATGCAAATATTTTTTTAAAGTTATCACAAGTCGAGCTTAAACGATCGGGTAACAGAATTGCCAAGAATTACGCGCACTTCTGTGCTGCTGGGTATTAACTGGTTTTGACGCACTGTCTCACCTTGATGTCTGCCTTCTGGATACTCACTGATGATGATTTGTCTGACTCTGAGATAAGTCTTAGTCGGTTCAGGCTGCCATAACAAATACCATAGACTGGGTGGCTTCAACAACAACAAATATGTATTTCTCATGGCTCTGGAGGCTGGAAGTCCCAAATCACGGAGACAGCATGACCAGATTCTGGTGGTGATTGGTGAGGGCTCTCTTCCTGGTTATATCCTCACATAGCCATTTCTTGGTCCATGCACTATCACCTTGAAAGTGAAGGCTTCAAAATATGAATTGTGGGAGGACACAAATATTCAGTCCATGGCAACATACTACTGTCCTGTTTCCACCTACAGCTTCTTTGTTCTCCTCGTCATATGAGTGCTGGCCTTGGTGAGTAACCAGCTTGCTTGAACCTCCTTCCCAGTGTAACTGAAGGTAAATGGACACTGGAACCTTTGGAGAAGCATTGGGGGAATATTCATTACATATGATTTCCATAGCACTGCAGAGTGCTTCCCCAAAGGTACTCATCCTTCCCTTCAATTGCTGGACTCTGGGTCTGTGAACTGACTTAGATCTCAAAACTGGACGAAGGATCATGATTTTCTGTTGCAATGGCTGACACCGGCCTTTTGCTCCCCACATTGAAATTTCTAGGGCGTGTACAAGTCAACTATCACCCTACTTGGCCACACTCTCGCTTGTCCCTAAGAATACCATGTCTAAAAAAAAAAAACAAAAAAACAGAATACCATGTCTATTTACCATCACTACAGATTACTGCAGGTCAAGGCATTCTGGTTGCTTCTTCAGTTTTGTGGCCTGTATTAGTCTACTCAGGCTGCCATATTAAAGTACGACAGCCTGGGTGACTGAACAACAGGAATGTATTTCCTCACAGCTCTGGAGGCTACAAATCTGACATCAAGGCGTCACGAGGTTTGGTTTCATCTGAGGCCTCTCTCCGTGGCTTATAGATGGCTGCTTTCTCCGTGTCTTCACACGTCTTCCCTCTGTGGGTGTCTGTGTCCTGATCTCCTCTTCCTGTAAGGACACCAGATATTGGATTAGGACCCACCTCCATGATCTCATTTTGCCTTAATTATCTTTTCAAAAACACTATCTTCAAACACAGTCGTTTGAGGTACTAGGGGTTAAGACTTCCACACATGAACTTGGGGAGGACGCAATTCAGCCCACGACAGGGCCTGTTCTGATAATGACTTCAATCTTGCCTAGGCCAGTTAAGTATCGTCATTGGCTCCTGCCAGAACCTTCATTGACGTAAGGGGGCCCAGCTCCACCACAGCATCTCCTACTGTCAGTCCTGGTCTACAGACGACAACCACCATTGACCTTCACGGGGAAACTGGTGTCCCTGCTTACTGGTGCCTTCCTGGTGAACGACTGTCTCCTGGGCCCTCCAGGGAACATAGCCAGGTAGCAGATTATCTGGGCTCACATTGTAACTTCACTATAAAATTGCCACATCTGTGACACCTTGAACTTTCTGATTCCTTCCCCAATATGTAATCTGTTCCGGCGTGTTCACTTCATTGATTGCAGCCATTGTTTGTCCGCCCCATTCCCCTGTTCTCCAGGTTCAAGCAGGACTGGATCCACAGGTCATTGCCAGGACATTAAACCTTGAACCCTGGGAGAGTGCTCCTATGTCAATGAGTTCTCTCCTTTCCCCCTTATGTTTCTCCCCCTGGGAAAACCTGACAGTCCTAAGATAGGGGCATCCCCAGGCCTAGACCTGGACCCAGTGCTAACCGTTTCCTGTTACACTCGATGGATAAGGAGAGGTCAGCTGGAAAATCACTATTTATGGAAAATGTGAGGGTCTCCCTGGGCCCCTGAAGAGGAACCATGGACCCCTAAGAACCTGGAGGAGAAGAAGGTGGCCCTTGATATCATGATGATGTAGGACATGTCTGTGAGAAGGCTTTGGTTGCGTGACCGGATTCAGTGGCCTCTGGTCCTTAACTGAGCTCCTTACCTTCCCATGTGCTCCCATCGGTTCTCTTGCTGGTTCCACCACCGGCCCCCAGTTTTGTGGCCTATATTAGAGCACTCGGGGGGAGTGCTCTTCATGCCCACGCTCTTACTGGTGCCTCATAGACAGTCCCCAAATCTGTTCTGCCCCGCTTTCACTTCAGTGGGTCCCCTCTTCTCCAGCCCCAAGGCACCAGCCCCAATTCCGATCTCCTGTCCCCTCTATCCGGGGATTGCAGGGGCCCCGGCGCAAGTGCCCGGCTGATTCAGGAACCTTTTTTCTCTTCCTGCTGTTGGTGTCTCCTTCTGTCTCGTGGCAGCTGAGAGCATGTTGTCATATAGTCAAAGGTAACAATTAGACTTCCACGGAACCACTCTTTTAGGGCCCAACCACTTGTCCTACCAAAGGACTTGTGAATCTTGAAAGTTCTGCCTTGGGATTAAAGCCTGCAGTTTTGTCTACTCTCTAATTTGGGTGGATGACGGCATTCCTCCCTCGGACTAAAGACAGACGATTACTGAATGAGCCACCAGGGGGCAAAACTGCCTTAGTTTAGTAAATTCTGTCTCCCTCTCTTTTTTTTTTAATTTTTTTTTTAATGTCTTGAGAAATATCCACGTTTTTAATTTTTTTAACATTTATTTATTATGGGGAGACAGAGAGACACGGAGCATGAGCAGGGGAGGGGCAGAGAGAAGGGGAGACGCAGACTCCAGGCTCTGAGCTGTCAGCACAGAGCCCCATGCGGGGCTCGAACCCATGAACCGTGAGATCATGACCTGAGCCGAAGTCGGTTGCCCAACCGACTGAGCCACCTAGGCACCCCACTAACTGTCTCTTTCTTATGACAAAGTATGCAACATTTGGAAAATATAGATAAACCAAGAGTAGAAAATAAAAATCACCTGATAGCCCATACCTCTGATAACCACTCAGAACATTACATTTTGTTTACATTCTTTTTCCCCTTTACCTAAATGTAAATAAAACTTTTTAAATGTACTATTTCTCTACATACTATCTTGTTTCTACTCTGTAACAAAATCTTGTAAAAATCTTTCCTAGGTGTTATGTATCCTTCTATGGCATTATTTGCTATTTAATTATCAAAAAAAACCCCTATCTAACATCATTGTGGTTAAATTTTTGTACATACAGAAGGGGAGGAGAAATTTTCCCTCTAACTTTCTAGATTATAAGTTCAGAACTCTCCCTGATAATAAAAGATAGAGGGGTGCCTGGGCGGCTCAGTCGGTTAAGCATCCGACTCTTGATTTCAGGTCAAACCCTGATATCACGGTCTGTGAGTTCGAGCCCCAAGTTGGGCTTTGTAGTGACAGTGTGGAGGCTGCTTGGGATTCTCTCTCTCCTTCTCTCTCTCTGCTCCTCCCTTGCTAGTGCTCTCTCTCTCAAAACAAATAAATAACCTTAAAAAAATAAAAGATTAATGGAAGAAAAACAAACAATTTAAATAATATGTATATCCAGGAAAATGGACTGATTCCCCCAAATGGCCTAAGCTACCACTTTAAATACTATCTCCAGCTAAAGATAATGATGTTGGAGGTAGGAGGTGCCAGTTATGGGAGGCTATGAGAAAAAGCACAGTAAACAAGGATAAGGTTATTATGCAGATTTAAGTTGCTGTCTTTTCCTTTGGTAAGTTTCTGGAGATTCAGAGTCATACCCTTCCTGGTACAGTGAAGGAGAAACCCATACAAATGGAGATTTCTAGAGTGCCTGGGTGGCTCAGTTGGTTGAGTGACTCTCGATGTGAGCTCAGGCCTTGATACCAGGGTCGTGGGATCGAGCCCCATGTTGGACTCCATGTTGAGCATGGAGCCTACTTGGAGTTCCCTCTCTTTCTCTCTCTCTCTCCCTCTGCCCCTCTCCCACACACACACGTGCTCCCTCTAAAATAAAAAAAATGTTGGGGCGCCTGGGTGGCTCAGTCGGTTAAGCGTCCGACTTCGGCTCAGGTCACGATCTCACGGTCCGTGGGTTCGAGCCCCGCGTCGGGCTCTGTGCTGACAGCTCCGAGCCTGGAGCCTGTTTCAGATTCTGTGTCTCCCTCTTTCTCTGACCCTCCCCTGTTCATGCTCTGTCTCTGTCTCAAAAATAAATAAATGTTAAAAAAAATTTTTTTTAATAAAAAATAAAAAAAAAATTTCCAAAATGGCGATTTCTCTTATAAATGTAAATGTCTCTTGCAGCTTCTGGGTGGCTCAGTCAGTTAAGGATCTGACTCTTGCTTTTGGCTCAGGTCATGATGTCACAGTGCGTGGGATCGAGCCCCTTGTCGGGCTCTGCGCTGACATTGCAGGGCCTACTTGGGATTCTCTTTCTCCTCTCTCTCTCTCTCCCCCTCCCCCTGCTTGTGCTCTCTCTCTCTCTCTCTCTCAAAATAAATAAATAAACCTTTAGAAATAAGTAAATGTAAATGTCTTTTATGAAGGGGTAACTTCTTTGTTTTCAGAGCCTCTCCTATGTCTGCAGCCTCTCAAAAATAATCAGCCCAAAATAAATATGCCAAAGAGGCAAAATAATTGGGGATAGCAAAGTCTGCTCCCCTTCAACATCGTTGATAAGCCCTTCATTGTAAGTTATCGATGACTCTAAGAGGGATTGCCGGCTCAAAGGCAACGCCATCCTTTTAGGTTTGGGACACACATTGCCAAGTTACTTTCCACAAAGAGGGTGACAGATGCTCTTTGCCCTGTCGTTTGCAACGCTGTTCCTATTTTTAAAACAACAAAATTCAACCCAGTAAAATTTAAAGGTCTAATTGGCTTTATTAAACTACTTACGAATCGGACAGCATTCCATCTAGCAAACAGAAAGGAGATCCAGAGGGCTACGGAACGGGAAAGGTTTTTAAAAGTAAAGAGGGAGCAGGGGAAAAAAGGAAATTATTAGCAAAGAATCCATTGTTTTAGGCAAGGTCATCCTCCTAAAGGAAACGGAAAGCGTCTATCAGTAAATTTCCTAGTGCTGACCGGGAAATTCCCGTGTTGACTGGCGAAAGGTTACATTCCTAGGATGGTTGAAGCTGCAGTCGGGTTGGGTATTAATCCTGGGTTTACTGACTTGGGGCCTTAGTTTAGTGGCTCCATTATGGCCCTGCGGTTTTCTTTGTAGCACTATCTTTTGAAATCTCTGCCAATTTGACAGGCAACATATTACATCATAGCTGGTTTAAATTGCACCTCTTCAACAATCAGACGTGGAACAAATATTTACTGAGCGTTGATTCGGTCTCACGCTCCGGACACTGGAAACCCAGGGAATAAGACACCAATAAGCCCGCAGATACGGGTTGCAGAGGAAATAAACCGGGTAGTGTGTAATAGAATGTAAGGGGCATGCTCCTTAGCTACTGTTGGGAAGAAAACAAAAATTCCTTTCCACCTTCTAGGTTCTTTGGCTGGTCTATTAATTCAATTGATGTAAAACAGATGTAAAAGTAGATTTCCAAACCGAGCAAGCCAGCCTACCGAAGAGAATCTCTCTTAAAATAGGGTAGGGAGGCCACGAAGGAGGCAGAATTTATGCGCGTCCTCAGTGGGTGAAACTGTAAACGATAAACTTCTCAAGCCGGGTGCAGCCCTCAGCCTGGACTTAACTCCCTCCACATTCTCCACTGTGAAAGCCAACCCGGCAACAAATTTCAGTCCCACATTTACATATTAACCCAACCAATCCCAGTTAACCTAGTTTCAATCTCTGTTTTGCTTTGAGGACCTACAGGAGAACTAGGCTTGTCACTTCGCCGTTGGAACTCGGCCCCCTCTTAATCTTCCTGCGAACACGAATCTAGTTTCTCTACCGGAGTCTGTGTCTCCCAAATTGCAATTTTAGTTGCCCAACTAAATGCCCATTTGCTTATATTCTCAGTGCATTCTTTCTTGGTTGAGACAGATTAGCAGGAGAAAAAACGAAAGTTTAATAACATGTTCTTTAACAAGAAAACCCCAGGCCCAAATTGGTGTCACGTAGACCGAGTTCCCGAACTGGGGGTGAATACCTAATCTAACTGCAGTTTCAGCCTCCCCGCAGAAATGTGGTCTTAAACAGTCAGGAATTTTTCGGTCAGCACCAAAGAGTCAGCGTCCAGATTCTCCAAAGAAAGGTGAGGTAATCTGCATGATAAGACCCCTTGCTTCTCCCCCCGCCCCCCCCCCCCCCCCCAAAGTAAAGCCACCTGGTCTGGAACAATCTTTTGGGTTTTTTTGGTTTTGTTTTTTCCCTAGTGACATCTTGCCCCACCCCCCTATTAAAACCTTCCACTTTGTGGGACTCCTTGAAGCGCCCTCTATTTGCTAGATGGGATGGGGCCCAATTCATGAATCGTTTAATAAAGCCAATTGAATCTTTTAAATGGACTTGGTGTTTTGTTACTAACAATGTGTATCTCTGGTGTATGTGGGAAGAGACCCAGGAAACCAGGGTAACTCTGCAAAATGGCTGAAGGCATCACCTTAACTACCGCCTTCATCTGAAGACAAAAGGGGGGAGTGCCTGCTGGCTCAGTTACGAGAGCATGTGACTCTTGATCTCAGGGTCGTGAGTTCAAGCCCCACATTGGGTATAGAGATTACTAAAATTAAAAAAAAAGTAAATAAACTAAAAAAGAGGAAGATGTTGGGGGTCAGTTTGGGGAGGCTAACAGTGGGGAAAAGTACGGTGGACAAGGGTAAGTTTGTTAAGTTTGTTATGCAGATTTAAATCGTTACCCTTTCCAGTGGTAAAAGTTTCTATAGGTTTCGAGCCATCCCCCTCTTCCTGGAACAGAGGAGGAGACACTCTTACAAATGGAGATTTCTCCTATAAATGGAAATGTCTGATACAAAATGATGAGGGGGATAAGGCAAGCTGATACCCCACAAACGCCACCCCTGCCTTGGGATATGTGTGATATTCCTCAGGCACGCCTGGCTGCCCAAGGACAAAGGAAAGGAAAGAAAACGAATGGTTAACTGATAGAGATCACAGTCCTGCAGGACAGAAATCTCCATCAGTTTACAAATATCTCAGTAAACTACAAGAAATGGGCAATCTTATCAATAGCCTAATCTCCAGAAATCTGTGGACTCAGTTTCCTGAAGCCCCAACATCACCCTCCCCTCCATAGTGATGTGGGGAACAAAGGCAAGAAGGAAATGGCAGTCAAATTAAATTTCCTTATAACTTGCAGCCCTTTGACACATCCTTGAGGCAAATACGGAGTGTGACCTTTCTCCGGGAACCCCCTACTGTCTTAATGTTAATGCCTAACTAGAGGGAAAAACAATCTTAGCTTGACAATAGCTAGGCCTCCAGTAGCCTGGGAGTCTTCTTTAGCATATGAAAATCTCTGGAAACTTCCCCTAGGTTTTAGGTCCCCCAACTCCCAACTATAGAACCAGTCTCTCCTCATGGTCCCAGGGCAGCTCTTCCGGCCTACGAGTCCTGTCCCTGTGCTTTCATAAAATCACCTGTTTTGCACCAAAGACGTCTCAAGAATTCTTTTTTTGGCCGTCAGCTCCGAACCAACCCCGTCACCCCAAAAACCTCATCACAAAATGGTAACTTATAACTGGGTTTGGGGAGAATAATAAATATGCCAAAGAAGCATCTTTTGGGGTGGCAAAATTTGCTGCCCGTCACTGCTGATGAGGTTAAACGTTGCCTTCCCTTAGGCTCTTCAGCTACCCTGTTTCTTCTATCGTGAACTGGGGTGTGGTGGGGAGTGGGGGTAAAGGGAAGCTGACAAGAAGCTTGCTGCCATGATAAGGATGCCCTACATCTTGGAAAGTGCACGCTCCACTCCTCGGCCATTCTCTCTGGGCTGCAACAGTGAAATGCTGAGGTGGCCTGCCTCCTGTCTCACCGCAAAAGCAGACACAAGTGCATCAGGCCCAGAATGGGTACACACCACCCCCAACACACACACACACACACACCCAGGGTAAGCCACTGCTTGTGATGAGGGATGGCCAGAAGGAAATGATCACCCCAAGCCCCTGAGCAGAAGCCCCGGGCTCTCTCTTCATCCTCACACGGACTCACAGGTGGGAGGCTTTAAGCCTGAACATTTATAATTATAACGACAGCGCATGATGTGGAAAGGTTGGGGTTCAGAGGTCAGGAAAGAATTATTGAGACATCTTCGGTGCAAACAGGCGGTTTTGATGAGGGAGCATAAGGCAAGCTGATACCCCGCAACCCGCCTCCCCCTGCCCAGGTGGGATATATGTGACTTTCCTCGGGCACTCCTGGCTGCCCAAGAACTAAGGAAAGGGAAAAACCAATAGTTAACTGATAGAGATCACAGTCCTGCAGGACAAGTCTCCATCCGTTTACAAATGTCTTAGTACATTACAAGAAAAAGGCAATCTTGTCAATAGCTTAATCTCCAGAAACCTACAGACTCAGTTTTCTGGAGCTCCAATATCACCTTCCCCTCCATAGTGATGTGGGGAACAAAGGCAAGAAGGAAATAGCAGGTAAAATCAAATTTCCTTATAGCCTGCAGCCCATTGACACATCCTTGAGATAGGCAGAGTATAACATTTCTCCAGAACTCCCTACTGTCTTAATGTTAATACCTTACCACCCAGAAAACAACCTTAGCTTCTTGACAACAGCAAGGCCTCTGGCACCTTAGGAGTCCTCTTTAGCATATCAAAGCCTTCTGGAGGCCTGTCTTTTACCTTCCTCTCTCCCAATTCCACAGTATATAATCAGTCCCTCCTCACAACCCCAGTACAGCTCTTTCTGCCCCAGGGTCCTGTCCCTGTGCTTTAATAAGATCACCTTTTTGCACCAGAGACGTCTCCAAAATTCTTTTTGGCTGTCAGCTCCTGACCCCCACCACTCCAAAACCCCATCAGTTTTATTAAAGTACAGGCACAGGACTTGTGGGCAGAAAGAGCTGTACTGGGGTTGTGAGGCATGGCTGATTATATACTTGGAATTTGGGAGGGAGTTAGGGATAGCCTAAGTCTTTAAGGAATTTGGAAGCAAGGTTTCCAGGGCCTTGAGGGGTCATTTACTAGTGTCTAGTAAACTGTTAGTCATGAGACCCTTCAGATATATGTCAGTGGGCCGTATGCTTGGAGGATAATTGTTCACATATATCTGGGGGGGGGGGGCGTGTAGAGATAAAGGAAGTTTCCAAAGGGTTTTTGTATATTATGGGGCGCCTGGGTGGCTCAGTCGGTTAAGCGTCTGACTTCGGCTCAGGTCATGATCTCACAGTTCGTGGGTTCAAGCCCCGCATCGGACTCTGTGCTGACAGCTCAGAACCTGCAGCCTGCTTCGGATTCTGTATCTCCCTCTCTCTGCTCCTCCCCTGCTCGATCTCTCTCTCTCTCTCTCAAAGATAAACATTTTTTAAAAATTAAAAAAAAAGAAGACTTAACAGGATCCTGGAGATCAGGATAATGGTAAGCTAAGATTGCCTTTTGCCCTTAGCAAAGTGTCAACATCGAGGCAGCTGAGCTCCTAGAGGGAGGTCAGTCTGCCTGTTTCAAGGACTTGTCAGTGGGCTGTAAGTAGTAAGGAAATTGAATTTTTTGTCTTGCCTTTGTTTCCCACATCAATGCACACTCCAACTGTGGAAAACTCCACTGGGTATCATAGTTCTCCCTCTGCTCCTGTGGTTTTAGTGGGATCACTGTATGAGTTTCAGGTGGACAGCATAAAGGCTTGGCCTACATATATTGTGAAATGATTACCACAATAGGTTTAGTTAACATCCATCATCTCATATAGATACAATAGAAAGAAATGGAGAAAAAAATGTTTTCTTTGTGACGACAGAACTCTTAGTGTTAGCGAGCCCTCCTGCTCATCTGTAGACCCCAACAGTTACAATCAAAAAGAGACAAGACCGCTTAACTCATGCTTCAACTAGAACCCATTGCGCTTATTTCTTATCGCATTTTCTTGGGGCATTGACAACGACTGGAACATTCCAACCGCCAGACCAGAAAAGCCCCGACAGCAGTGGAATGAATGCCTAGAAGACCACACCCAAAGCATCCCCTTCCCTGCCCGTGATCATGGGCTGAATACATACGGACCGCGCCCCCACCCCCATACCTCCCTCCCACCCGCCGATGCTGGCACCTGAAATACATTTCTCTCTTTCTCTTTTCCAAACCTTTGTCTCTTGAGTTATTTGGCTTCTCTCGTGATGAACTTATCAGAGTTTGTTTGGCAACAGTTTGGCAAACCCTACCAGGAGCTGTGGTCTCGATTTGTCCAGCACCCTCAGGATTCTCTGGGCCAGAGCAGTTGGCCCCACAGCACAAGGGCTCACCTGTTCCATTTCCAGAGTTAGTAGCCATGATGGATCAGTCAGTAAAATTAGGATTCACTCTCTTAACAACTTCCCTATCGCACAGCTGTGTTAGCTGTAGTCATCATGTTGTATATTACATCCCTAGTACTTACTTGTCTTATACCTGGAAGTTTGCACCTTTTGAGCACCTTCCCCAAGGGCACCTCCCTGCCACCACCCCTGCCTCTGGTAATTACAAGTGTGATCTCTTTTTCTGGAACTTGAGTACCTTAGTTCTTGATCCCTGCCTTCTGGGTGGGCAGAGGAAGGGTTGTTACCATGACAGTAGTACAGCAAGCCATGGAGCCCTACGTAGAAGTGACTATGACTATGGTGGCTGATTCAAAGGGGTCACCGAAGTCGAAATACAGTGTCAGAACCAAGGATGAACAGGTAGGTAGGTAAATAATGAAAAACATCAGATGTTCATTTGTTGAGCCCAAGTGGGCGGCCATTCAGAATCGGAAGCTTGGCTTACTGTTGCAGACCTCTGTCTCCCTCCACACCCCCGGATGACTGCTTCCTCCTCCACCAGGATTTCAGCTGCTTTATAAAGGGGTACAGAGGGGAACTTGCAGGGGGGAGGACTTCAGCTTTTACGACTGTTGGCAACAAGCATCCGAGTCCCCAGCAAAGGGCGCTGGTCACAGACGTGGCCTTTGCTTGAGGTGTCCGTGTGTGAGGAGACACAGGGGGAGGAGAGAGATGTGCAGGTACCTCTTGGGGCTAGGAGAGGAAGGAGGAAAAGCCTCCAGCCCTTTCCCTCACGCTGACCTCCTCCAGTCCTGTCCCCTCCCCATTCCCTCCTCCCAGGCAGAAATGCCCAGAACTGCTGAATTTAACTGATTAGGGTCTGGATCAAGCTCTCAGTGAAGAAAAGCACTTCAAGTGACCCTGTGGATGGGGCCCTCTGTACCAATTCAATCTACTGTTGTGAAAATGTATAAGGACAGTGATGTGTTCCAGGCTTGTACTACAAATGCTCACAAGGCATCAGAAGATAATCTCCCGCTCAGGGCACTGACACAAGTCGACAAATTCCCCTGAGATTTATTACAGTGCGTGTGAGGGGGTGGCTGTCAGTATATAGCGTGATCAACTCCCTGGCTCCACACTCCCGCTCCATGGGCAGGACTCGGCTGCTCTCACAAGTCCGGCCAATCCTTCCCTTGATGAAACCTGTTATATTTTTACTGACTCTGGGGCTGTTGTTGATGGCTTAGCCATTTAATCTGCCAGTTGAAAGAGTTAGACTGGCAGATTAAAGACACCTTTCGGGGGGCGCCTGGGTGGCGCAGTCGGTTAAGCGTCCGACTTCAGCTCAGGTCACGATCTCGCGGTCCGTGAGTTCGAGCCCCGCGTCAGGCTCTGGGCTGATGGCTCGGAGCCTGGAGCCTGCTTCCGATTCTGTGTCTCCCTCTCTCTCTGCCCCTCCCCCGTTCATGCTCTGTCTCTCTCTGTCCCAAAAATAAATAAAAAAGGTTGAAAAAAAAAATTTAAAAAAAAAAAAAAAGACACCTTTCGGGGCACCTGGGTGGCTCAGTCACTTAAGTGTCCAACTTCAGCAAAGGTCATCTCGTGGTTTGTGCGTTTGAGCCCCACGTCAGGCTCTGCACTGACAGTGCAGAGCCTGCCTGGGATTCTCTCTCCCTCTCTCTGCCTCTCCCTCACTTGAGCTCACTATCTCTCTCTCTCTCTCTCCCCACCTCAAAATAAATACATAAACTTTATTTTTTAAAAAGACACCTTTCTTGGGGCACCTGGCTGGTTCGGTTGGAAAACCATGTGACTCTGGATCTCTGGGTTGTGAGTACGAGCCCCACTTCGGGTGTAGAGACTACTTAAAAAAAAAAAAAACACCTCTCTTTGGAGTCACAGAGTGTGGAAACCAACTACGGATGCTTATGGGACTGTCTGGGTCACTCACAGAGATGCCCACAGGAAAGGGCCGTTCTCCAATGAGACCAACTAAAATCAAGCTGCTGATCAAGCCTGCACTACCCAGATTGCCATCAGACATGGTGGCACATCTACCATCAGGGACTGGGCACAAAGTACAGGACCCTATGTTTCTGATGCAGAAGCCACTGCGACAGGCCACATTTGTGGCTCTTGCAACTAAGGAGACCACGTTGCACTCAGCATTGACCCTGACAGGTTGACTCCATCAGACCTCGGACTGTGTGTACCTCTCGGTGCTACCAATGGTCTCACCACTTTTGATACGTTTTCAGGTCACACGTTGCCGTTCCGGTCTGATCAGCTGACTCCCAGCACGCTGTCGCGGCTTCCGTCAGTCTTATGTGTGGCGTGCTTTCCGCTCTCCAATCCACTTGCAGCCTGACAAACGGTGCGTCTTTTTTCCTCAGGCGTCACCCCGGAACGGGCCAATAGTCAAAACAGTTTGATGCACTTTCTGCACTGCATTAGTATCTGCTATCGTGGAGCTCTGGAACGCTACCTGCCTCTGCTTCCTCTGGGTCCTCACACCTTAGTGGGGCAATTTGATCACTGAATGCAGGTCCCCAGCAAGGGATCTCTTGGCAACGCTTAGGATGAAAACAGCAGGGGCTGATTGAAGGTAAGACGAAGTTACAGGTGTTTGTACGGGACATAGCGACTGTGTAGCGGTGGAGGAAAAGTGCCAACGCTAGGAGCTTGGGAGAGAATTCCGTTAGACCTCTGAAGGATAGGGGGCAATTAATACTGCTTTTGCTCCCTGGGTCCGGCATTGCCACTGGAGTCAAACAGCAGCTGCACTGGCACTCCGACCTGCTGCTGAGTCTGTAGTCTCCTTCCACGTGCTATGAAAACAGAAAAACTCTGGGGCGCCTGGGTGGCGCAGTCGGTTAAGCGTCCGACTTCAGCCAGGTCACGATCTCGCGGTCCGTGAGTTCGAGCCCCACGTCAGGCTCTGGGCTGATGGCTCGGAGCCTGGAGCCTGTTTCCGATTCTGTGTCTCCCTCTCTCTCTGCCCCTCCCCCCCTTCATGCTCTGTCTCTCTCTGTCCCAAAAATAAATAAAAAACGTTGAAAAAAAAATTTAAAAAAAAAAAAAAAAAAAAACAGAAAAACTCGTGTGCCTATGCTGGCCGGAGACTATTTTATTCCTGATGCCATGGATGGCAGCTCCTGAAAAGTCACACGTGTCAACACGGGATGCAGTACAATTCCTATGCTTGTGACACTTGGGTGGCCCTGGGTTATCTGTGATGGCTAACAGTCTGGCCTTGGACTATATCCTTACAGTTTCAAAGTAGACTTAGTCCCCGGGGACTTTTTCAGAATTGGGTGAGACCAGGACTCTGGAAGGCAGGGATGAAAATCGTTTATAAGACAAATTAAGCAGATTTGACCCCACACGCTGGTGTTCTGATGAATCAGTGGCATGCTCGTGTAAAAATTCAAATTTGGCTAAGAATGTGATGGGCTAAAGGGTGCAGAGTTGGGGGAGACAGTCCACCACGGGCCGGGCCGTCGGTGCCTTCGCACATTTTTTTGCCGGGCATGCCAAGACTGGAAGGCCCTGACTGCTCTTTACCTGGCTTTTCTCGAGATTGTTTTCGCGTCACGGCAAACAGCCTTGAGGGATGAGGTGATGTCTCCCCCCCACACAGACAAGGCTTGTTTCCACTTGCTGTCCTATACTGGTGTCCACTGCGTGCGCCAACACCCATGATAAGCCTGCTGCATCACCTCCGTGGGACTTCGGGAGCGTGGGAAGCCAGCACGGGCACTCGGCAGATCCCCTGGAAGTTGCTTTGCTGGGAGTCTTTTGCCAATATCGGCGAAGCAGTAACAAGTTAACTTTTTAGCCTATACCTATGGTAAACTCTCAGAGCTGGTAGAATTCTTGACATCACCCTGTCTTTTCATTTCCTTACCAGCGACTTCCGAAGAGCACAGGTTTTTCATTTTGATAAAGTCTAATCTACCAATTGTTTCTTTTGTGGATCATACTTTTATGTCATGTATAAAAACTCTTTGCTCAATCCCAGGTCACACACAGCTTTTCCTGTGCTTTCTTCTGAGAATGTTTGCAGCTTTATGTTTTACATTTAGATTTGTAATCCAGTTTGGATGAATTTTTGAATAAGGTGTTATTTTTTAGATCAAGGCACAATTTTTCTTTTTCTTTCTTTTTTTTTTTTTTTTTTTTTTTGACTATTGACGTTCAATTATTTCAACATGTTTGCTGAAAGGCAAAAAAGCTTTGAATTGCTTCTTCATCTTTGTAAAGTATCAGCTAGCCATATATGTGTAAGTCGATTTCTGGACTCTATTTTGTTCCATTGATATGTGTGTTTATCTCTTCTTCAATACCACGCTGTTACATTATGGTATGGTAGTTTACAAAATAAAATAGATAAAATGCAAACATAAGACTTCGTCCTATTTATGTTACAGAATGTGTTTCTTGCAGTGTGGAAGGAGAATATAATTCACATTGCACACTGTATGAAATCGCCATGAAATATTAAATAATTAGACGGTTGGGTTATAAATGCTTTATATTATGCAGAAAACTTTGATGTTTTGGTGATATTTGGGAAAATTGTTTTGGATGAGATGAGAAGCATTATTATTTTTCCCATTTAAATGAACAAAAGAGGGGCGCCTGGGTGGCTCAGTCGGTTAATCGTCCGACTTCAGCTCGGGTCATGATCTCACGGTCCGTGATTTCGAGCCCCGCGTCGGGCTCTGTGCTGCCAGCTCAGAGCCTGCAGCCTGCTTTGGATTCTGTGTCTCCCTCTCTCTCTGCCCCTCCCCTCCTCACGCTCTGTCTCTCTCTGTCTCAAAGATAAATAAAAACATTTAAAAAAATTAAAAAATAATAAATGAACAAAAGATAGAATTCTGCCATCCAAAAATGTGGCATCCAACATATTTCCAGTAATAGATTAGTTTCAAATAATGAGGAGTGCCTATACAGTCTTTTTCCACACTTAAAATTCTAAATAAAACAAACAGCAACAACAATGTTGGGGTTCAGAGGTGCCTGGCTGACTCAGTTGGTAGAGCATGTGACTCTTGACCTTGGGGTTGTGAGTTCAAGTCCCATGTTGGGTGTAGAGATTACTTTTTTTAAAAAAGGTATGGTTCAGGGCAGTCTGCCCTAAAATATGCCACTTTGGCATATTGATTATTTTGAATTAAAGTTACTTAAGAGAGGGGTATGGGCTCCATGTTGGGCGTGAAAACCTAGTGAAAAATAAAAGAGGACATAGGCAGGGGAGGTGGGAGGGAAGAAATAATAAAGTCACTTAAGAAACAGCCAGTGCGAGAAGTACACTCTGACCCCCCTCTGCCCCCCTGAAAACAGGAAATTAATTTCCCATGTGAAAGGTACCATCCCTGTACCAGGAGAGTAGAAGGCATCCTTATCCCCAGAAGTAGGGAATTCAGAGCCAAGAAGGCTTTATAAACAAACTCTGTTACTTCACCAATTCACTACCCTAATCCCAAACTTCTTTGTCTCATCAGGTTCTTCACAAATGTATTGTTTCTTTGTTTAAAAGGTATAAAAGCTGCCTACGTTGGTCATTTCTTGAGTCTTGTGTTTTTATGAGCTCCTGTATGTATGAAATGAAATTTGTTTTTCTCTTGTTAATCTGTCTTATGTCAATTTAATTATTAGACCAGCCCAGGAATCTAGAAGGGAAGAAGGGAAAACTTTTCCTCTCCTACAATCACATGCTCCCACTTCGCATTGTACAACTATGCTTTGTACAAAACAAATCCCACTCAACTTCTTCTCAAAAGTCTCACACATGATCACATCCAGTTCTAAATTCAAGACTGTTGAGGGGCGGGGCGCCTGGCTAGCTCAGTAAGTAGAGCATGTGACTCTTGATCTTGGGGTCCAGAGTTCAAGCCCCACATTGGCCATAGAGCTTATTCAAAAAAAAAATGTAAAAATGATAGCTGAACAATGTTCATCCTTCTTTAAGTTTGTCACAATCGTGTACTGATATTCTGTCATTTGTGGGCTAAACTGTAAATTTCAACTACCATCAACACACCCTATATAAGGGGCGGGGCAAAGAGAATACATTAACATACCAACAACACGCACGTGCGCGCGCACACACACACACACACTCCAAAATAAGGAAAGAAAAACATATGAACAACCACTTCCATTTTGTTTCTGAAACTAGTTACAAGGCCGTAGTTGGTATTTATAACTTTTCTTCTACTACCCATTCTGTTTTCTCTTGCCCTCAACCAGTCTCTCAGCTACCAAGTTCTCTTTGCCTGGTGGACTGAGGTAAAGCTTCATTTCTGAGAGATATGAGCCCTTTGTAGTCCTGCCTATATGGTGTTGCTGTAATCTTTCATCAACTTTTACCACTGAACATTGCAGTATTGGGGGGGGGGGCGCACCTTCAGGCTTAATCCTCCCTGCCTGCATTGCATAAAAGCAACCAAACATCCCTTGATGATCAGGATCAATCACACCAATCAAAGTCCTATTTTTCCCGTTGGTCCAGTGACATGTGTAGTTTAAATAGCTCGGCTGCAGTCTCAACATTCATTCAGTTCAATGGAGTCTTGTAGTTTCTACTGGTAGACTAATAATCAGACCCCTAAATCAGCAGAGGCTAAAATCAAGGGAACAGGAAGAAACTACCTGCAAATGGATGTTGAGCAGGCAATCCACCATTCCAGATGATGAAAAATAAGACATGGCCGGGATAAGGTACGACCAGTGTGAATTCTCTTGAGCTCTTTCTTGCCTTATTTTGCTGTAAAATGAGTTCTGTTGGCAGAAGCAGTGTTGTATGGGATATCGTGATTGTGCGTAGGCCCACAAACGTGGTATCTGTTGAGGTGTTGTAGGCATGGAAGATAAATCCACACTGCAGCACCCTCCGTGATGGAAGGGGCCCATTGTAATCACCCTCCCAGCAGATGGCTGATTGGAGCCTCCTCCCGCCAAAAGAAAATGGTACATTTGGAGGAGGTGGGGGGTGGTCGGCGTTGGCCTCTGCTCTTGGCAGGTTGGAATTGGACACTCAATTGTTCTGATAGCTAGATCAGACTTGGTGAGGGGAAGTCCATATAACTGAGCCCATGGAAAGCCTCTGTCTCTGCAACCATGGCCACTTTGTACATGGGCTCCTGAGCGAGCCATATTGTTCACATGATAATTGTGAGTCCTCGTCAACAGTTCATGACCTCTGGTGGGCATTTATATGGAACACAAATGTGTTTATACCCTGTGGCCATTAGAGGGCCCATCACATATGACTTTTTATTGGTTAAATTTTTAGGGAACCCTGACTAATACAACTGGTTATAGAGAGGTCCCTGTATTAGCGGGCTAGGGTGGCCATAACAAAGTACCACATGCCGGGTGGCTTAAAAAGCAGAAATTTATCTTCTCATAGTTCTGGAAGCTTAGAAGTCAGAGATCAAGATATCGGCAGAGTTGATTTCTTCTGAAGCCCTCTTTCCTTGGCTGGTTTCTTCATGTATCTTCACACAGTCTTCCCTCTGGGCCTATCTATGCCCTAATCTCCTCTTCTTATAAGAACACCAGTCGTGTTGGATTATCACTTACCTTGATGACCTCGTTTCACCTTAATTACCTGTTTAAAGGCCTCATCTCTAAATATAGTCACATTCTGTGATACTGGAGGTTAGGACTTCAATGTACGAATGTGGCAGGGACACAATTCAGTCCGCTAGAGTCCCCATGAAACCATAAGTGTGGGTCGAGGAAAGGAAGGCAGTGTGGCAGACAAAGACACACGAGGAGTGTGAACCATCGCTCATGAACCTTACGTGTGCCCCTAGAACCAGCTGAAGGCCAAGTCATATACACCACTTCTTTTCAGGATCCTCCTGTATCCTCCACTAGCCAAACAAGTACATCCATCAAGGATGTGATGGGGATCACTACCGTGGAATTTTTAGTCTCCGTGGTAGCCCTAATTTCTGGGAGTCCTCCATGCATATGTATTGGTTTTGGTCTGCTCTTTGGAGAGGACAGCATAGTGGTTAAGAGCATGGATTCTGGTTTAAATTCTGGTTCCACCAATTACAAACAACCTTGGGCCAGTTGCTTAAACTTTCAATGCCTTGATTTCATTTTCTGTAAAATGTGTACAATAGTGTCTACTTCGTAATGTTGTTGTTGTTGTTGTTATAGTTGTTGTTGTTGTTTTGGTAACGTTGTTCTGAGGAATGATATGTTAGTATATGTAAAGGGTTTGGAAGACTGACTGACACAAAATAATGTATGTTTGCTATTACTGCTAGGATTGTAAAGGAGAGTAAGTTCCAGCCTTCCATCTGGCCTTCCTAACAGAAAAATTCTCACCCCACAGGTCAGGAGGCCAGTTGGGGTGTTTTGCCAGTTGGGGGTTACCTCTGTTACAACTGAAAACCCGGGAACTTGAGGGGTGCCTGCGTGGCTCGGCCAGTTAAGCGTCCAACTTCGGCTGGGGTTATGATCTCGCGGTTCGTGAGTTTGAGCCCCGAGTTGGGCTTGCTGCTGTCAGGGGGGAGCAGCCTTTGGATGCTCTGTCCCCCTCTCTTAGCCCCTCCCCCACTCATGCTCTCTTTCTCTCAAAAACAAATAAACATTAAAAAAAAAAGAAAGAAAACCCAGGAACTTGGGAAATTACTACAGAGTGAATTTGTATGCCCCCTAGGCCCACTATGAGTTGGATTTAAGCCAAAACTCCATTTATCACTTGCCCTCCTTTAGCCCTTGCTCTGTGGGCAATAGTGTTGCTCTGAGTCCCCTGGATTAGTGCTAGCTCAGAGCCATAGTCCAATAATCCCTGGACAGTATGGATTTTTATTTCTCCACTGAACAGTTACCTTGGGAAATCACTGCAGGTCCTTTGGGGGATAGTTAGGAAGATTTACAGTACATAATTATGATGTTACCATAGCAGCCTTCCTTGTGGTACCTGGCCTCCACTTCATCCTAGGGACTCTGGGGATATGACCTGCGGGGTTGGTGACCCAACTTTCTGTTTGCCAGAATTCTTTTCATTAAATGGGCCATGCTTCTGTTTCAGTCCTAGGGCTCCCATGATCTAGTAACCACCACCAAAGATCACTGTTGACCAAACCATTTTGATTGACAGTCTGCCCTGTAGCTCTCTTCCCGAGCATGGCTATCAGTTAGCTTTTGCTATGAAAACAACGCCTCAAAGTTTAGAGGCTTAAAACAACCATTCATTTACTTAACAAGTTGTTGGTGATTGACAGCTTGGGCTGGGCTATTCTGCTCGTGTTGGCTGGACTGTCACGTGTCTGTGGTCAGTTGCTGCTGGTGGTCTTGGCGACACGACCTCTAGGGGTTGGTTGGCCATCAGTTGGGGCTACAGGGATGACTGGGGCATAAGGCTCATCTGCTTTGATCACGTGGCGCCGGGGTTCCAAGACTAGCAAGAGTACATGCCCCAGCGCGTAAACACCTTCCTCGCTTTTGCTTGCACTGTCTTTGCCAATTGCCAAGGTCCTATGGACCAAAGCAAGTCATATAGCGGATTCAAGAAAAAAAGACACAGGCCACCTCTTGATGAGAGGATCTGCAAAGTCAATGCAAAGTTAGGGGATTCAGGGAGGGGAAACATTTGTCTCTATTTTTACTCTCTGCCACAGTCACCAATTCCACCCCCCCAACCCCACCCCACCCCATTCCAGAGCCCTTGCCCTTTTAAACACATCACTTAATTTCTTTTTTTGTATGTTTACTTATTTATTTTGGGAGCAAGAGAGAGAGAGAGAGAGAGAGAGCAAATAGGAGACGGACAGAGAGGGAGAGAGAGAATCCCAAGCAGGCTCCGTGCCTACACGGAGCTCAATCCCATGAACCATGAGATCATGACCTAAGCTGAAATGAAGAGTCGCTTGCTTAACTGACGGAGCCACCCAAGTGGCCCCACTCATTTTCTTTAGAGAAACACTGTCCATTTTCATCCAGGAGATAAACTCCTCCACTAGGTGGGGGGCAGTGGAGGGGAGGTGGTGGAAATGCCCTTATTCAGCATAAACAGCTCCCTTAATGCCATCCTCCCACTTCAACCCTCCATACCAGGCAATGTGAGGGTGCTTCTTCCATGAAACCGACTTCTGCTCCTGCCCCACCCAGGCTTTGCCTGAGATTCGCTGGGCTGTGGTGCCCTCCACCAGGACTGAGTCTTCAGATTGAGCCAATCCGCATTCATCTGGGGAATTTCTCAAACTCTTGGTCCTTTATCCTCACACCCCTTTCATTAATTTTATGAATCAATTTACTTTGCACTTCTTTCTAATGGTTTCTATTTGATTTGGAGGGGGAAACACCTGCGTTCAATTCAGTGCCTTCTGCTACAAAAGCCTCTGATTACATTTAAATCTATTACCTCTAGACCAATATAGCAGTTAATGCGTTCTTTCCATATACGTTAAGAGTGGGTGATTCAGAGAGAAGAATTAAGGCATATGCCCTCTATTGTGGGTAAGAAGAACCAGGAGACTTGTATAATTTCCTAAAGACAATAATTTTGGCCCATTGCTACTATTTCATATTTAGTGTGTGGTGTGAGGGAGGAGGCATTTTGCTTAATACATCACCTGAGGCTATTTTGTCTACTCTGGTTTTTCATAGGGCTATGGTTGAGATTTTATCATGATCAGTCTCCTTGTGCTGTCCTGCCTGCCTTAGGAAAAAATTTAATATAAAAATAAACAAAGGGGTCACGACCTGGGCAGCCTGTGGGGCAGGGAGACAAGGGAAAGGGAGGAGAAGCCTGCCTAACTATCCCCTTCCTCACTGTCACCCCTGCCCCTGAGGTCTCCGGGATCCATTAGCCTGAGTGTTCATTGGTACAACCTTTTTACTGGGGAGTGGGAAATACTGAATAAAATTAAGCCTGCAAAACTTTGACACGGTAATTCCTTTTATGCAAACATGCAAGGATATATGCACATATAATGTTTAACCTTGCTAGTAATCACAATATGCAAATGAAAACAGTGAGATATCTTGATATCAATGATTTGAAAGAAAGTGAATGCCCATTACTAGGAAAGTTGAAAGTTTTCATAGGTACATTAGTACAAGCTGTGTGGAAGGCAGTTCTAACAACATGTATCAAAATTCATAAACAGATGAAAACCTTTATTTATTTATTATTTTATTTATTATTTTATTTTTTTTAATTTACATCCAAGTTAGTTAGCACATAGTGCAACAATGATTTCAGGAGTAGATTCCTTAATGCCCCTTATCCGTTTAGCCCATCCCCCCTCCCACAATCCCTCCAGTAACCCTCTGTTTGTTCTCCATATTTAAGAGTCTCTTATTGAAAACCTTTTTGTAAATATTTTATTTTTAAGTAATCTCTATACCCAACATGGGTCTCAAACTCACAGCCCCGAGATCAAGAGTGGCATGGTCTACCGAGTCAGCCAGGCACCCCAGATGAAAACCTTTTGATCCAAGAGCTCCACCTCTAGGAATGTAATCCAGGGAAATATCAGAGAAGCATACAAAAATGTGCACGCAAAAATATTAATCTCAACATTGTTTATGCTAGTGAAAAATTTGAAACCATCCAAATATCCATCAGTTAATTATTGGCCACCCATAAGGAATAATACACAGTTGCCATAAGGTATCAACATGGAAAGATATGTAAGATACATCGTTACGTTTAAAAACAATTGTCAGGGCAGAATGTTTATGATTCCATTTCTTGTTTTGTGATTTGTGTGTGATATATGTATATATGCCTTGCTATTAAAAATGTAAATAGTTGATAAAACATATACCAATCCGTTAATAGTCTTTCTGGGGGTTGTGATCTGAAGAATTGTACTTTTCTCATAATACATATTTACAATGTTTTAATGTTTTACAAGCAATGAGTAAAATAATACTGAAAGATTAAGAAGTTTAGAAAATTTGCTCAGCTTCACTGATAATTGAATGAATGCAAATTAGAGGAGCAATGAGACATAATTATTGCCTTTCATATTGGCAGAAAAAATTCCAATTCAATGTTTCGTAGAGCCCGGGTCTCTAAACTTCTTTGATCAAGCACATATATTAAAAAGTAAAACTTTTTGACCTTGAGCACTCTCTCTCTATATATATACATATATGTTTATATGATTTTTTTATAAATAAAGATGGGCTTATATTCCTCATTCTCTTCTGCCACTTGAAAATTCATGCATACAATGATGCATACCGCATAAGAAAAACTGGAAACATTCAGAATGTTCATTCAATAGGGGACTGGTTAAATAAATTATTGAACATTATTAGTCAGCATATATATTGGGGTAGTGATCAGTCGTCCAAGAGAGTGAGGTACTTATACATTATTGACATGGTAAGAGCACTACATGAACATATCAGGTTTGAAAGTATATACAGAAAACCCAACAGGAGTTCATGGAGGGGGCGGGGTGAGGAATGTGCAACTTAGCAGGGACTCTGATTTCCATTGTTCTAATTGTGCTGTTGAAAACCTCTAGCAAGTTGTTTGTATAACTTTTCCCATTAGAAGAATAGTAAAGATCTAAAACAAAATTTTCCAAAGTCGCTTGAATCATTAAAACAGAATGTACACATTTTACAGTGGAGAAAATGGGTAGGTTTTGTGTGTTCGTACTCGCTCCCAGTTGAGGATTGAAAAAATTCCTAAAGGGATGTGAGGCAACAGAAAACGGGTTCACGCTTCCAAGCTATTCAAGATCACGTTTATGAAGGAAATTTTCTAACGTTTTGAGCAAGTTTTGTTTTGCTTCCGTTGAAATTTAAAACACTTAAAAAAAAAAAAAAAAGGACCCACCGGGAGGTGGAAGCTGGGTCTCCCGGGAAAGCCGCGCGCCCCTCCCCCTCCCTCCCCCGCCTCCCCCAGCTCGAGTCCCCCCTCCCCCCGTCCCCCTCCCCTCCGCGTCCAGGGGCTCGCGATCTCCGGCGCTCCGCCCGCCTCGAGGCAGCTCAGCTTGGTGGCCCTCGCGGAGGACTGACCGATCGCGGATCGCCGCGGCCCGAACGCGGTGGGGAAGGAGGGCGTCCGCCGGGCAGCGCGGCTGACATCTGCGGTCACGGGGTGACATCTGCGGTCACGGGGTCGGCCTCCCGCGCGGAGAGCGGCCCCGTGCGTCCCTCCGTGAGTCGATCGGTGGGTCCGTGCAGCCGGCTCAAAGCCCTGGGCTCCCGGCACCAAATGGGAGGCTACACCAGACCGATGGCGGCGGCGGCGGCCCTGTCGGGCCCGGGGGTGCGGCTGTCGCCCTTGGCGGCGGCCCGCGGCTCATACGGCGCCTTCTGCAAGGGGCTCACGCGCACCCTCATCACCTTCTTCGACCTGGCCTGGCGGCTGCGTACGAACTTTCCCTACTTCTACGTGGTGGCCTCGGTGATTCTCAACGTCCGCCTGCAGGTACATATTTAGAGCAACTAACTTTGTGGCATTCGGGGTGGGGGGCCCGGCGGGATGGCTGGCTTCCACCCACCGGCTCGCCAGCCCTAGAGCAAAGCGGCCAGTTCGACTCTCCCGCACGCAGACTTGCCGGTCTGCTTTTCCACTGCCTTATCTTTTAATGTAAATGGGCGGCTAGAAATCATCGTTTGCCCCAAGCTCACAGTACAACCAGGAAAGCCTAAGATAGAATGAAAAGGTGATTCTCTAGGAAATAGATAATTCAAGGAACAAGGAAAGAACTTTAAACTCGGAAAATCCTCACAAATACTTGAGAGGCTCTTGCATCCATAAAAACACAAAACAGCCCAAACGGTAGGAAATGACAATGGTCACAGAATGCCCGAAGGGGGAAAACAAGAGGAAAGGTTGCTAAGAACTTAAAGGTAAACTAACTGTACCGTAGTGGTCCAACTAGGAGGCAAATCTTCCAAACGAGAAAAAGGGGTAAACGGACTTTCAACGGAAGGGAATGAATTCTGAGCAATAGATGGGTTGAGTTAGAAGCTGGAGGAAATGCATATGATCTGGAAGGCATACATTTCTTCATCCCCAAAGAGAAGCCAATGGCGAACGGAAACTGCAGAGGAGAACGAACCTTTCAAACTGTACAAGGAAGGCATGCTTCAAATATAAAGCAACCTCGGACGGGGCCTGGTTTTGAACAGTTGCCAGGAGTGGAAGAAAGGGAATCCGCTTGGACACTGATTGGCACGTGCACCATGACTCTGCGGTCACAGAGGAGACCAGTCACCCGGTTCAACTCAGCTCTTCAGTGAACGATATCGGAATAATCATTTCAGTGGAAATATAAGTTACGGTTTTCCATTTTTAGACTGAATCTGTCAGCTAAGAAGGGAAGACAGTTATGGTTGTAGAACCAGACGGCAATGTTAGCCACTCGGACAGTGTGGGAGTCCAGGCAATAAGCAGGCAGAGAGGAGGAAATAGAACAGTGGTGTTATTCTCAGAAAGCAGGAAGTCCAGATTCTGCCTCTAGTTGAAAGAATAAGGCAGGTTTGGGGATTGTATTATTAAAGTCAACAAAGTAGCTAACAGGAGATTTAAAAATAGTGATTCAGCCATTTTGAGCGGGTAGGAGGTTCTGGGAGGGCAGGAAGTCAAAAAATTCCTCCTGTTATCAAGTAAAAAAATAGTAACAAAAGCATATTCTCAAGGAAGAAAAAAGGTAACCACTAAACAGACATGTAAATGTTTTTTGCTGCTGGCTGGGGGGAACCTCGTTGAACAGGATGGGCGGGGATTTACTACTTTTCATTATATGCCTTTTTTATTATTTGATTTTTTGAAAACTGTGTGTGGATTGCTTTGATTCAAAATTAAAACATATTGGGGCGTCTGGGTGGTTCAGTCGGTTGAGCATCCAACTCCGATTTCAGCTCAGGTCATGATCCCAGGGTCAAGGGATCGAGCCCTGTGTCCGGCCCATGCTGAGGGTGAAGCCTGCTTAAGATTCTCTCTCTCCCTCTGCCCCTCTCCCCTGCTCACTCTCTCTCTAAAGTAAAAAAAAAAAAAAAATTGCAGATCTTCAGTCCCCTAAATCAGAATCTGCATTTTAAAAAAATTAAAACTTATTAAAAACTGCATTTACTGCAATTAGAAGGAAATTTGGGGGAGGGGGAGCTGGTAGACCCCCAAGGCAAAACTTTAAAACCAAAAATGGCCAGTAATCTTCAGGTAGCCCAGAGCTTCCTCACTCTCTGAAACTGCACAGGCAAATTTCTGCAGTGTCGCAGTTAAGGTAAAAAAAAAAAAAAAAAAAAGAGAGAGAGAGAGAGAGAGATTTATTTTATAAAACTTATAATTTTTGAAAACTGTTTTCCGGTTTTGTTGAGATATAAGTGAACATCTAACATTGTGTAAATGTAAGCTGTGTAGTGCGTTGATTTGATACACTCCTATATCGTGATATGATTGCCATCAGCATTAGCTGACACCTCTATCACATCACATAATTACTGTTTTTGCGGTGAAAACATTCCAGATTAGTCTCTTCTCAACCTTCAAGTATATGACAGAATATTGTTAACTGTAATCACAACTCTGTCTTAGCTCCCTAAAGTTCGTTCATCTTCTAACTGGGAGTTCGTGTTTTTGGACCAACACGGAGGTCCTCACTTCCCCCACCCCCCCCCATCCCCGCCCCCAGTAAACACCATCCCATTCTGTTTCTGTGGGTTTGGCTGTTTCAGATTCCCCATTTGAGTGAGATCATACAGAATGTTGATGGCCTTTTGGACGAGTGCCTCAAGATGTTTAGACAAGATGCCTACATTTTAGTATCGGTCATAATAGCGAGACAGTGGAAATTAACTAAATGTCCACCATTAGTGTAGGGGCGCAGGGCAGGCCGCCCCAAGATGGGCCGCTTTGGCATGAACATTATTTTGAGTCAAAAGCAATCCAAACCCAGCGCATGCAGGAAAAACTCTTCACCTCCCCCTCAACTGCCTGTCTGTACCGGGAAGAGAGCTGGGAACAGAGATTCCTTTTTACTTAAGAAACTTCTCTGCATAACAGGGTGACCTTTGTTTTCCAAACATCTCCTCCCCGCTTCCAGCTAATGGTCTTTCTCCCCTTTTATTTTTAGGCCCTACCCCTCTTCTTAGCTCCTATAAGCCACATGTTGCCTCACTGTTTTTGTAATCTCAGGTGTGTGTGGATTCCCCATATATCTGCTATTAAATTTGATTTTCTGTTAACCTGTCTCCTATCGATTTGATTCTTCATCTGGCAAGAAGGACCTTGAAGGGCAGAGGAACTTCCCAACTGTAAGCTTGGTTGAATAAAAATAGCACAACTATATAATGGAGTACTGTGTAACCATCAAAAATAAGGGATTCTAGGGGTGCCTGGATGGCTCAGTAGGTTAAGCATCTGACTCTTGATTTCAGCTCAGGTCATGATCTCACGGTTCATAAGTTCGAGTCCCACATCAGGCTCTGCACTGACAGCGTGAAACCTGCTTGGGATTCTCTCCCTCTCCCTCTCTGCCCCTCCTCTGCTCATGCTCGCAATCTCTCTCACAAAATAAATAAACTTAAAAAAAATAAAGAATTCTATTTTATAGAAGTGGAAGGAATTTAATAGATGGGAAGTCATGTCACAAATGGCTTATGATTGAACCAGAGGGGGGAAGTGCACGCGCACACACACACACACACACACACACACACATACACATGTATGTATGTGTGTACATTTGCGCACTCCGCTTATATAGAAATAAGAATACTTGGGGGGCGCCTGGGTGGCTCAGTCATTTAAGTGTCTGACTTCGGCCCAGGTCACGATCTCTCAGTCTGTGAGTTCGAGCCCGGCTTCGAGCTTTGTGCTGAAAGCTCAGAGCCTGGAGTCTGCTTCGGATTCCGTGTCTCCCTCTCTCTGCCCCTCCCCCACTCACACTCTGTCTCTCCCTCGCTCAAAAATAAAATACACATTAAAAAAGCATTCTTTACAGCAGATATTCAAATGAAAGCAAATTGGTTTCAATGTAGAAAGTGTAACTAGTTATAGACCACTTCTCAGAAAACACATCTTTTTGCCCATTATCAAAGATCAAATATGCACATTTCTAAACAGTCACAGTTTAAAATTTTAACTTGCAAAGAGCAGGGGCTTTTGGTTTCACTTTTCAAATTATTTCTCCTAATTCACTGCAGGGATAATTTCTCTCATCCCACAGATTAAAAAAAAAAAAAACAAAACGAGTGTAAGGACAGCATCCTCCGATTTATTAACCTCTTTCCATGCTCCTCAGACCTTCAAGAGCTGAATATCTCTGGCATCGTTTAGCATAGGCTTGTTGTAGAGTTAGATGCAGTTCTCTTGAGCTCTGCTAACACTACCGTAGAGCAACAGAAAATATCCTTTAACCCAAACTTTCTATGCAATTCTCTGAAAGCACCAGATGGGAGGGAGTGCCTCTCTTAGTGCCCACGATTTTCTACTTTGACTCTATCATTTCCCCCTTCCACGTCCTCTCCTGATAAGACCGAGCATCTGACTTTACAGACACAGATGGCAGACTCCAGACCCTGGACTTCTTCAGCCTGGGCTTTCTTTTGTGACCCTTGAACCCCCTTCCTTGGATGCAGTTCCATGACTGCCTTCAGACTCACACTGGTTTTGGTCACTTGAATGACGACTAGCATTGACACTCTTCTCCAGCAACCCAAAGACACTGTCTCTAGAACCCTTGTCTCCAGTGTAGGGTGGAAATAGTTGGAGAGTTGTAAGCATTGTCTTTCAAGATATGACTTACCATAAGTCCCCCTTTGGGTGTTTTTACTGCAAATCTAAGAGCTTCACTTCAAATCCTCCCTGAAAAGTGCTGGAGAACCTGGAGGTCGGGTTTATAAAGCCAAATTTTGTTGAACCAAGGAATCTAAATGATCCTGGGTAAGGTAACCAAAGTCTCATAAGGTGGAGGCTCCAGGACGAGCAAGGATATCCAATATTCCAGGGCTTTACTGGATGCTAATGTCTTTCCATCACCTGTATTTCTACCCCAAGTACTCCTGTGGTGTGGGGTACTGAATCCCAGTGATTTCTGGCAGTTCCCAAAAGGTGGGGATGTTAAGTAGAAAGATAATGTAGACAGTAATAACCTTCTACTCCTTGGATTCTTAGCATGTACAAACACCCTTCTTCCATTCAAAGGATTCCAAAAATACTCCCTCCTGGCATAACTTAATTACTCCATGTACAACCAAGAACTACCCATACAAACATTTTTAGTTGTAGGTGAGGTCATGGGGCCTCCGTTTATAGTTCAGTTTCTCCCGGTGATGACTCTTCTCTAACTCTCTCATTATCCCAACTGGATATTGATATTCTGCAATTCTATGGCCAAATGGTGAATTCATCACCACCACTCTATCCTATTTGCAAGACTAAATAAGAGGTGAGAGAGTTGAAAAAGCAAATAATCATCAGTGAAATACAGGTAGAGGGTAATCATTAGGGAAATACAGGTAGAGAGTAAAGTCCTCAGTTCTGCGATGGCCACGAGGTCCTGTCATTTATGATTTCTCTATCAATCTCACGTTATTTTTGTCTTTCTTATGGGGGAAGCTCAGTCCTTCATTCCTGAGGAGTCTGAGCCCTTGATGGTCCTTGGTAGGGTTGCAATGCATGTAGGGATTCCCTGAGTCTCATCCATATTCCTCCTCGTCCTCATTCTATAGCATGAACACCATGATCACCTGTTTTGAGTGGCTTCAGGAGCTAAGAGTGGCTTCAAATTTGGTGGAACCAAGGTCTCATAGCATTTTGGGTGTGTTTCTTCTAGGGAACTAAAACCTCTAAACTAGCAGAGTTGTAGGAGCTAGAAGTAAAATGTTGCAGAGGGGTCAGGTGTAATGACCTTTATTTCCACCCCCTCATTCCCCGGCTTGCAAATCTCGGTAGTGGGAGAAACAATACTATTTATTGGCGGCTGGTTCATACTATTTATTACATCCTCGCAGTCTCTGCTGTGATTCTCCTATCAGGGTGTGTCACAGGCTCCATACAACATACTGACTTACCTCCAAACATTTTGGGCACCATTGGATCAGCTAGATGATAAAGGCCAAGGTGCAGACTTACTGGCATGGTTGTCTACACCAGCTTGGAGAGCGTGTTTTAGCTGTCGGCCCACATTAGCCCCCGGGTGGTAGGGCTAACATCTGTTTAAGTCTGGGATGGTGGCAAAAATCTCTGCAATTCCCATAAGGATTAGCTATCAATTTTACTTGCTCTGTTCATAAGGAGGTGGAGCTCTAATTGATTCCATTTGCCCCTTCTTCCCCTATACCCCCTTCTCCAGGGGCCAGGTAACCAATGTGGCAGTATATAGGAGGCAGGCACTGGTCTCTGGCTGGAGATTTCTGAGGTCAGGAGACTTGCTGGAGCCACCTGTACCAGCGGGGTGAATAGGAAGAAAAGGGTGGGACAGTCCTCCACTCCATGCCTCTGCAACCCTCTGGGGGTGCAGAAGATAACCTTAGTATTTTCCGTGACACCATGTGCTGTAGCATGGAGGTTAGAAGAACCAACAGAACCTCAGGGTAACCCTGACAGCTACCAGCCAGAGAAGGAACACTCACTCCATCTGGAGAGAGGACTGGGGGACTTGGTCTGGTGGGTTTCAAAGGACACCCGGGCACCTGGCTGGCGGCTGGTTCAGTTGGTAAAGCACGTGACTCTTGCTCTCAGGGTTGTGAGTTCAAGCTCCACGTTGGGCATAGAGCTTAAACAAACAAACAAACACCAAAATGTACCCCCTCTGAGAGGGTTCTCAGCCACAGTAGGGGGTGAGGGGCATGCCCTGAGATTGAACATCAACAACAACAATAAAAAGTATGGACTCAGAAATGTGTAGATGCTGCCTGATGCTAAGTATACCCAGGAACTGGTAGAATCATCCCAGAGGAGGCGTACAGAGTCTCACTCGGCCTGCTGAGTGGCAGACCCAGGCAAGAACTCCATTTTCCCCTAACCTCCATCAGCACCCCCTCTACTCTGTGGTAGGTACCACTGCAGGGGTTCTCTGGGTCCCATGACACTAGCATTGACTTAAAGGAAGTTACATTAGCCTCTGAAAGGTTTGGGGCTGTCCTGCTCCCAGTTGCAAGTTGCCAAGGTCAGTGGGTACAGGCACTTTCAGGGCAAGGCCAAGGGAAATGTTCACAAGTGTGATAACAAATTTCTTGCACCTGACTGTCTCCCCATTCTAAGGATTCTGGATCTGTGTAATTATGATTCATGCATGGGAATTGTATGTGAGCTATTCCTCTAGCTGTTAGGCTGGTATGGCGACTCAAATACTAGACACTTCTGCTGGCCAGACTTAAGAAACTTTGTGGTTATACAAATCAACTAAGGCCTTGGCGGAATGTCTATAGATTTCATTCCTGGGAACTCCAAGCTTAATTACCCATAGTCAGAGATCTCTGCGTGGGTAGTAGTGTCTTCAGGCTGCCATAACAAAATATCACAGCCTGGGTAGCTTAAACAGCAAACATTTATTTTCTCATACCCCTCTTGGACAGAAAGTCCAAGATCAAAGTGCCAGCATGTTGGTTTCTGGTGAGGCCTCTCTTTCTGTTACAGAAACTGAAGGCAGGCCATCCCAAGATGGGCCACCCTGGTATGAAGATTATTCTAAGCTGAAGGCAGTCAAGACCCTGGGGGCTCAAGAGAAATTCTTGTCCCTCCTTTAACTACACAGAAGAATCTAAATTGGGGGTCTTTCCCACAATGAGGGTTATTACCAGAGATGAATATTATCTGAGTGACCCATCTGTGTGGCAGGCAAATATCTAATTACCAACATCTGCTGTTCTTATCGCCCTGTGAAGTGCATTGCTTCTCTCTGAAGTCCCAGACCCCTGCCCCTTCTCCTTAGTTCAGGATCACATGTATACCTCATTTTGCCTGACTGCCTTTGGAATTTCCATGTCTGTGTGGATTCCCCATTCATATTTCTATTCAATTTGATTTTCTCCTGTCAATCTGTCTCTTGTTAATTTGATTCTTAATCCATCTAGAAAGACCCTTGAAGGAGAGAAAAATTCTTCCCAACGCGATCTTATAGACAGCTGCCTTCTTATTGTGTCCTTACATGGTGTTTTTTTTTTTTTAATGTGTGCGCAGACAGGGATCTCTGGTGTCTCTTCCTCTTCTTACAAGGACACCAGTCCTATAGGATTAGGGCCCCACCCTTATAACCTCAATTTAACCTTAATTACCTCCTTGGAGTCCCTATCTCTGAATAGAGTCACATTGGGAGTTAGGGCTTCAACATTCACACTGAGGGGGCCAGAGGGACACAATTCAGTGTATAACAGCATGGCAGAAGACTCCCGGATGTCTGTTAGGGTAACAATACCCACTTTGCTGCTGATGTTAACTGCCACCTCCTAGACTCTATTCCTGGCTCTAACACACTAGAAACCAGAGAGCCCATTTTAATGGCACCTACTTTTCGCTGGCATCCTCAGTCTAGAGAGGACAGCTAGCAGAAGTGCTTTTGAAAGCTTCTGATGCTTCACTTATTCACTAGTTTCTTGAGGCCAAGGTTACAGGACAGACACTTACATTTCTTTGGAGGGCAAAGCCAGGGAGTGAATGGGTAGATGCTCATGGAACCCAATACTGTACTCTCATGTTCAGAAGTCTTGAATTTCTTCCCCTACATGATGCCAGTGGGTCCTAGCCCCTCAATGCCATATATCACAGCCTAGCATCTGGTCCAGATTGGCATTAGACAGCCCAGAAAATAGAACCACAGCCTGCTGCTTAAGCCCATCACAGTGAACAAAATTCATGAATGTCTACCACTCATTCTGCATTTAACTCTGTTCCTTGACTGACACTGCATCTCACTTCCGACCCCTGGATGACATGCCTTGAGTCAATCTAGAAAGATGACAGAATCTTTGGATCGTGAGTAATTATATTCTCCATAAGGTGGCTCCTCCCTCTCCACACACAAAACACAGAACAGACAGCAATTACTGACTGACATCGTGAATTAAATGACCATTTAATCCTCGGGGGATTTGGAACAACCCTGTCCAAACCTTGTCCCGGTTACAAGTAGTTGACTTCAATATCCATTGTCCCCCCAACACACACAATGATTAATGCAAGCTAATAATGATTCTACCATTCCCTTTGTCAGAAGATGGGAAAAAGCCCCACTGATCCAATCAGGACCAGTGAAATGTGAAAAGTGCACTACGGTGCTACCAAGAAAGCTTTCCTCTCTCCTAAGAAGTAAATGCAAGGAGGCATGGTTTCCACACCCCCCCCACGCCCCCCTCCCACCCCCGCTGCGGACATCTTAGATCTGAATATGGCCCCTGGGAACTGCTGTAGCCATCTTACTAAGAGCCGACAATGGAACCCAGTCCTGGAGGGTGACAGATCCAAAGGAATGGCAAAGAGCTAGAGCTGGAGCTCTGTGTCTGGAGCCTGCTATACTTCTGGAATAATTCCCTGATGATACTAAAAAAAGAGAAGCTCTTACTAAGTGTGTAAGATGAGTGTGTGTGAGATGCTGGATCTTGCCCAACACGAATTATTTGAGTTGCTGAAGTTGAAACCAGCATTCAGATTGTCACTGATTTATTGAAGGCGTTTAATGAAAATAGGACGATGAAACTGAGGCTGAGGAAGGGGAAGTGACTTGCCCAACGTCACTTTGGAAGTTAGCAGCTAGATGAGAATCCTGGTATTGGCCTGGGAGAGTCTGAAACTCTCCAAATATCTTAGGATTCTAATGACGAACAGTAGGGATGAGAGAAAAGGTTTCTTGAAATGACAGGATTTCAGAAAGCATCTCTCTAAATAGTTCTTCATCAGATATAGTTTTCAAAGTAGTCCTTCTCGAAGAATGTATCAACTGGTGGGTGGTCTGGGAAAACCCGGCTGTCTTGGCTTGACATATCTCTGTGCCCGTCAGTCAGGTCTGAGGAGACGGTGCTGTGGGGAGAGTAGTTGGCTTCATGGCCACAAGAGGCTCCATGGGAAAAGGATGGCTGCCCTCTCACCTCTCCCCTCCCTGGTTACACATCATTTTCCCTCAGATCTCCACTTCCCAGGCTGGAAACCTGGCCTGTGAGGAATACACAGAAACAGCCCAGGAACTCCCTGGTCCAAGGCAACATATCATGAAGGACACTCATTTGACTAGACCGTGTACTACCACACTCAAGTTCATCCAGTAACTGTTCAACTTTTCTCCCTTCAAGCACTGACTAAACCAAGAAATAGACTGCCATCTTGAGGTCGTTTATAGCAGAGGAAAAAGGGTTCAAGCATTTGCTGTGTTCACACTTAGGCAAATCATTTTCCCTATTCAAACCTAAATTTCCTTGCCCATAAAATAAGGGTGTGGTCCTAGATCATTGGTTCCCAAACTCACCCCCACAAGGCATCTATTCCTTTAGTGGTTTGTAATTGGGTTGCTCATCAGAATTACCTATGATCTTTGAAAAAAAATATATATATATATGTCCATGCTTTACCCCTAAATATTCTGGTTCACTAAGCATGGGGCAGAGTCAGGGCCTGGACACATGTGTAAAACAAAAACAAAAAACATTCCACAGGTGCTTCCAAAGTACTCCTATGTTAGAAATCTGTGATGTACATGGGAATAGGTGCTTCTCCAACAATGCCAGCCATAATTCCTTGGTCTTGGGCTCTGGAAACCTTTACTCTTCGAATGTACACTGTGGATTTCCAATAGGTGTTAATGGTATGCAGCATTCTCAGAGGTGTTTGACCACAGAACCAACACCTACTAATAGTTCAGACACACCAGTGTTTCTCAGATCACAGGAAAACCCTAGATTAGGTGTCTTGGTGACCTCGGGCTGCCAAAACAAAATACCATAGATTGGGTGGCTTAAACAACAGAAATCTACTTCTCACAGTTGTGGAGGCTAGAAGTCCAAGATCAAGGTGCTGGCCAAATCAGTTCCTGTTGATAGCCCTCTTCCTAGCTGGTAGATGACTGTTTTCTAGCTATGTTCTCTATGGCTTTTCCTCCATGTGTGTGAGCTGAGAGAGAGAAAGAGAGAGAGAGAGAGAGAGAGATATCTTCCTCTTCTTTAAAAAATTGTTTTAAGTGTTTATTTTTTGAGAGAGATAGAGTGCAAGTGGAGGAGGGACAGAGAGGGAGGGAGACAAGAATCTGAAGCAGGCTCCAGGCTCTGAGCTGTCAGCACAGAGCCCGATGCGGGGCTTGAACCCACGAACTACGGGATCATGACCTGAGCTGAAGTTGTACGCTTAACCGACTGAGCCAACCAGGTGCCCCTCTCTTCCTCTTCTTATAAGAACACCAATCCCATCTGATTAGGACAGCACCCTTATGACCTCATATAACCTCAATTCCCTCCTAAAAGCCTTATCTCCAAATACAATCATGTTGGGGTTAGGGCTTCAACATATGAAACTGGGGGTGGGGGACACAAGTCAGGCTATAGTAGTAGGAGATATCCAAGGCTACTCTGAGTCTCCAGTTTAGGATTCTCAGTGAACTATTATGTTTTGATGAATCATTGTTCCTGATATTAAGGAACTTCCCATGGGAAAATAGCATCAACTGACCCCACAGGAGTGTATTTTCAGTGTTCTCATTGCCTCTGATGAAGGATATTGCCAAAGAACAATGTATTACTGTGATGACCAACAGGAACCAATATTCTAAGCCTGCTCGGAGTGCTAGGTCCATATCCCATCTTCACTTCTAACCTAGATGGAGCCAAGCCATGCCTTATTTATCATCACAAAGCAACAAGTTTTACTGATCCCAGACAGTGGTCTAAAACGCTATTTGTGGGGCACCAGGGTGGCTCAGTCAGTTATGCATCTGACTTTGGCTCAGGTCATGATTTCATGGTTTGTGGGTTTGAGCCCCGTGTCGGGCTCTGTGCTGACAGCTAAGAGCCCGAAGCCTGCTTTGGACTCTGTCTCTCCCTCTCTTTCTGCCTGTCCCCTGCTAGCACTCTGTCTCTCTCTCTCAAAAATAAACATCAAGAAAATTTTTTTAAATAGTAAAAATTAAAAAAATAAAACCCCATTCCTGCATCTGAACTTTGCACAACATTCAAGTTGTGGGCTAAATATTCGTTTTCCCTTCTGCTCTCCTGGAGGATAGACAGGAGATTCCCTTTATTTTTACTTCCTTTTTGGGTCCAAAGAGAAAAGACCGAGCTGAAATTCCAACTCCTTGCAAATTCACAGATGGTTCCTTTACATCCAGTTTTTTATTCCATTTTCACCCACAGAAGGGATTCACACACCTTGAGTAAGCTCATATCCCACACACATTGTTCTTATGTATTAGCTCATGTCCTTTCGTGAGTCCACATTCTACTTTTGAGACTCTGCGTTAGGTATTGGCTCATATTTCCATACACAGACTGTGGTAGATTGATCACAAAGGCCACAGCAGTCCCTCCCATCCTTCGGAGTGCACAGCGCTGGGACTTCACCACTCCTTTCATTGGGAAGAGGAATCTATTTCTCCACCTTCTTGAATCTGGGGTGGCCTGTGACTTCCTTGACCTATAGAAGGCAGTGGAAGGGGCACTGTGGGATTTCGGAGCCTCATCAAGGAGACTTGGAAGCTTCCATTCTTGTTCTCCTGGAGCCCCAAGACCTCAATGTTAAGAAGCCTGGGAGCCTAAATCTCCTGGGAGCTGTGAAATATATACAGTCCTGAGCCACAGTGCGACTGGAGCTACTGAGCACAAGGCCGGGCCAGGCATGTTCACCCATGACACCCACCCCCACCCCCCGTCTAAAGCTACCCTGGAAAATACTGACTTGCTATCTGGATCTGACACAAAGGACCAATGGCTCTTGGCCCTGTGTTCTCCAGGGCCCCATATTGCTGGCAGCTGGGCAGTGACTCAGAGTTTTCCAGGAGGGCAGAGAGACGTCCCTGATCCCCACCTTCATAGAAGCAGTCCACAAACCCTCCTCAGGGCGAGGTGCAGAGCTGGGGCCGGGCTCTCTCCCATACACATTTTTCAGGCTGCCCATTGCTGTTTTCTGGATTCTTGCTATCAAAGCTGCCCTGCAGGTTTACTATCACCAGAAATCCATCGTATAAATGTGTGCATGAGTAGGCAGGGCGGAGAGGAAAGAAGGAGTACACATGGTGGTCAGCCTGGGCTCTGCCCTCCCTGAAACTAGGCCTTGACCCTAACATCCCAGAAGAGGCAGCCCTACCCATCTTGGCTCACAGGACCTGATCTGCTCTGTTTTATGGTCTGGAACTCCTCATGATCTACCACCAATGGCTGCATACACATCTTCTAGACGCCAATGTGTCATCCCAATGGCACAAAGAAATCATGTCCCAAATATAAAGGACTGAGGAAAAATGAATACACTTGATGCATTGATGAGGTGGGATCGTGGTCGGGTTTTCTTCCTCACCAATTCCTGTTCTCCTTACTGTGAAGCTAAACTGAAAATAGGAGTGTTAATTGACCCAACAAATGGGGAACCTGACTGGCAGTATCTACCAAAGCTAAACACAAGGATCCCTTGTGACCCAGCAAGTGTAACTCTAAGTTCTTTACCGTACAGAAATATGTACAGGTATTCAGCAAAACGTGAGTGCAAAAACTGACTGTGCAGAGCACAGAAAGAAGCAGAGAGACCAGTAAGGAGGCTATTAGAAGGATCCAGGAGAGTGGTAAAGGGAGTCTGAACAAGGGTAGTAACAGTGCAGGTGTAAGAAAGTGGTCAGATTCTGGTTGCATGTTGAAGGCAGAGCTGAGGATTTGCTGATGGGCATGAAAGAAACAGAGTCAAGTAAGATACCAAAGTGTTTGTCTTGAGCAATAGAAAGGAAGTAGTTACCATTTACCAAGGAGGGAAAACAGAAAGAGCAAGCATGGGAGGGAAAAAAACAGAGCGTTGAATAAAACTATCACAAATACCAAATAATTCAACTTATTTTAAAAAGTAAGCCTATGAAATCAGTGAAACTAAGTTTCCCTTAAATGTTCCAATATACAAGCAATATCAAAACTTAGTAAGAGTTCTACTTAAAATTCCAACTCCAAACCCATAATTCGATTGCATAGTTTAAGTTGGAACATCAGGAGCCACATCATGTTTGGGCCAAGCTGTTTTGGCAGCGGGGAAGGGGCATGACCTGTAGCATTATCTCATAAAAACACATGATTTCTGAAGGACACTGGAGTGTCACGGCCCTAATTAAGTTATGTGCATATATGTGATTATGATGTTAGAGAAGGTAATGACATCATCAGAGTGCTGATTCAATGTTGTGGTGTTGCTAATATACTAAAAGCAAATGCCGCTCGTAAAATCATATAATCCTTCTTTTTATCTTTTCAACATCGGTGGAGGTGACATGATTAGTTTCTCCTGATCTCACCATATAGCAAATTCAGCGATTTCTTAATATCTAATCCTCCATTCGTCCCCTCATCATGGTGCATCACTCTTTGAATGTGCTGCTCTGGATTCTGTTGGCTAATATTTGGGGTGTATGTTGCCTAACATGGGGGTTAACGCTGCAGGCAACATCTGCAGCCTGGGGCCAAGAACCGCTGGCTGAGAGACACATGAATAAGCAGGCAAAGGTGGTCACAGAACCTCACTCAAGGGGCGTCCAGAGGCCGAGAGTCAGCTAAGGAATTACAAAGGCTGAGACAACAGCAGGGACACCCCAGCTCCAGAGGTTTGGGACCTCCCCCTCTCCACGTGTGGCAGGCTCCGCCACATCCCGGAAGACCCAGGGCCCTGGGCTCCTCCCCCAGCCCCGCCCCTCGCTGGCCGTCCAACGCGGGGGGGACCCTCGGCCGCCCCTCGATTCCGAACCCGCCTCCTCTCGCGAGCCTTAGGCGCCCCCGCCCCGGTGTCTCTGGCCCTGGCGCACCTCTCTCGTGTTGCGCCTGCGCGGCGCGCTAGCTGTCTTGTGGGCAGAGCCTGCGCAGACGTCGGGTACTGCCCATAACCTCTCCCCCAGTTCCTGCCCTGGTCCCTCGTCCGCGGAATGCACTTTTGCGGATGCCTAGCAATGTAGTGCTGTACTAACGGGATGTCGTGGTGTGTGGTAAGGTAAGAGTGAATAAATGCCTCAGGTAAAATCATACCCTCCACCTGAAATAGGACCAATGGGGATTGGGTCCCAACCTAATGTGAGGCTCATTATGTAACACAAGAGAGGATCTTACAAGGGGTATAAAGTTCAGCTGTAGGTGGAGAAAAGGAGAAGTGATTTAAATTCCGCGTACCGCTGAACCTCTCAGGCAGGACAGTGAGACATTGCAGCTTGGGCCCCTCTAGACTGGATGGCAGGAACACAGCTGCTGACACCTGCACCCAAAGTCTTTATGAAACCCTAGGGAGACACGTGTGCCCAACCACCCAGTGTATTTACAGGCAGAACAGACTGCCGGGGTCTCGATCCCCTCTCGGGAGATTTTAACGACCACGATGATGTGTTGGGTTTTTAAAAAAATATTTTATTTTCGAGTAATCTCGACACCCAACGTGGGGCTACAGACTGAGCCAGCCAGGCGCCCCACAGAGATGTTTCAGCCGTGGTAAGCTGTGTGGGAGACACGCAATGTTAGCTACTGGAAATTTTATACAAGAACTGGAAAGTGTGCATGTGTTTAAAGAACAAGCTGCCAAAAAACGTTACTACCCACTTAACTAATTTAACTCTGCGTTGACAAAGCCTTTAGAAGTAAGACCCATCATGAAAGATGCCCCAGATGCAAGGGACCAAGATTCTACTGCTGGCTTCGCCGGGCATTCACTGTGTGCTTGCTGCTTCTAGTTTTGGTCCTACTGATTTCTGGACTGACTTTCTGTACAACCATGCTGGTCCTGCTCCTTCTGACTTACCCTTGGGAGTATCAGCAAATTCCCCCACAACTGCCACAATCCCCACATACGTGCTTATGGCCTTCGTGAAGTGCCCGAAAGGGTCACTTTTCCTAGGGAGGTAGTAGATTACCTAATCGCTTGAGGGGACTACTTGCATGAAAAAGGGGAGACCTTAACAAAGACAGGGAACTTCCACTGTGGCCTGGAGACCCCGTTCCCCTGGCACCAAGTCCCTGTTGTTAATGCATCAAATTCCACACTTCAGAGCTCTGCCCTGGTTCAGGCGATGATGCACACAGCAGAGCTACAGACTCTGTGACCATGCTGGCGTTCATGTGAATAATAAAAGAATTCTACAAGAGAGATTTTCTGAAGCACATAAATTTTATTGGAAGAACACAAGTATTTTACAAAATGCAAGCTACTTAAGCAAGAAATACATTTTAAAGACGGAAGTGAGCATAGCTCAGGGAAACTCAACAGTATGTCTTCTCAATGATATTGCTTGCAGTGAAAGGATATTAACTAGCCTTTTCAAGATATCACTCATTCGTGGGGTGCCTGGGTGGCTCAGTCGGTTAAGCGTCCGACTTCGGCTCCGGTCATGATCTCACAGTCCGTGAGTTCGAGCCCCGCGTCGAGCTCTAGGCTGACAGCTCAGAGCCTGGAGCCTGCTTCTGATTCTGTGTCTCCCTCTCTCTCTCTGACCCTCCCCCGTTCATGCTCTATCTCTCTCGGTCTCAAAAATAAATAAATAAACATTAAAAAAATTAAAAAAAAAAGATATCACTCATTCTTTTTTTATAACGATATTTGTTTACTTATTTATTTAATTTAAGCTTCATGCCCAGAGTGGAAGCCAAAATGAGGCATGAACTCACAACCCTGAGATCAAGACCCTGAGATCAAGAATTGACCTCAGATCAAGACTTGGACGCTCAACCGACTGAGTGACCCGGGTGCCCCTGTAATAATTTTTTTTTGAAGTAATCCCCACACCCAATGTGGGGCTCGAACTTAACAACCCCAAGATCCACAGTCACATGCTCTACTGACTGAGCCAGGGAGGCGCCCCCACGAGATCACACATTCTTGGGGTCTAGTCCCAAACTCTAAATACAACAAAAGTATCATTGGCTCAACTATGATAGGTGAAAAGCATCAAAGCAAGTAGCTGTGGCAAGTGAACTGGGTCATACAGTAGACAGAAGGGTTTGGGACACGCTCAGAGAAAATGTGCCGACTGGAAAGACCAATCAGCCTGAAACTACGGCCCTCCACCCCGTAGGAGAAAAATACACTGTACATACATGGTTTGACATGTTCTCATATGCAAAATAGTTTGCAAGATTACTTGCACAAGCACAAAAACACAAATTGTAAACAATGACAACGTACCAAACGCACGCCAATACCAAAATCACATTAACCCACTGTCCATGTCTTGTCATATGACGAATTGCTGATGTCACGGGGCCACTCCTTGAGTCCAAATCCTCCAGGGGAAGTTCATGGCTTCTGTAGCACTGCTGCAAGTCAATGAAATTTAAAATCCTATGGACAATAAAGGTCACCCTTGTACATTGCCAATGCAAATGCGACATATAAAGGGAACAAGCAAGGCAAAACAATAAGAAAGGAGCAGTAATCTCCCTTTCCCCTGTATAGACACTTCCTTCCCCTTCACTTTGAAGATCTAAAACCATTTGAGGGGAACACTCATCTGTACTCATGGGAGGCTCTTTTTTTTATTATTTCTTCAACCACTTTACTGAGGTATGGAGACATACGAGTGACATACGATAAGCTGTACATAGTTAATGTATACAACCTAATGAGTTGAGGGATCAGTATACATCCATGTATCAACCATCACCATCAATTATATCATAAGCGTAACTGCCCCCTCCAATGTTACATTTCACCCTCACTAATCAGTATTTTTCTTTGTAATAAGAAGACAACCAAAGGCAGAAGACCTACCCTAAGAGGGCAACTGTTTCCGTATGCATTTACTCTGAGCTCTGGAGGAGAACTCCTGGTGTCTCCTTGCGGCTTTAACCATATCCCACATCCTACGGGTCGGCACCCCAACGGCACAACCCGTCATCTACCCGGAGGGTAGAGTGGCATCTACACCAGGCCTTTCGGCATTCTGTGAGGCCGCTGTGTCTGACTGATGGGGGAGACTGAGGCAGTCAGTGAGTCTCCTCCAGAGTCACTGACCTCATCCCACTGATATTCTTTTCCGAAGCTGGAAAGAAGCCTTACAGTGGGTCTGCATATGAATGAGAAGAGACCAGGCAAGCTCAGAAGGCCAACCCTAATCTCACCCGGCAGGTGGTCTGCTTGGCAGGGGTCCAATCCATATATGCTGCTCCTTGAGTGGGCACAATGGATGGGGGGGTAAGCTCAAATGCAGACGGGCCTAGATGCCACCACGTAAACTGTCCAGGAGTGCACACGTTTTGCACGTTCTTCCCGCCCATTTCGAGAGGCCTGTGCACTAAGTATCCATCACACAGGCTCCGAGTCCTCCCCTCCTACCAAGTATTCTGTCAGGTCCTGTGTGCCGCAAGAAAGACAGATCACACCTCAGCTCCTCCAGGACACTCAAGAAAGAGAGGCCGCGAGAGGGACAGTACAGCTCAACTTCCAGCGGACCACTGACACCAGCATAGTGACTCAAATCCTCTCTTAACAAGGTTTGTACTTTCCTTGATCATTGCAGTTGACTCTCTGGATCACAGAGAAGCCCCTGAGGGCACAGGCACGGGCAGGAACAGAAGCAGGCCAGAGTACAAGCCACTACTCATGCATCTTAACCTTCAGGTGAAGGTACTCTTGGCAAAGATGCTCTAGAGGAAGCTCTATGCACAGGCCTAACTTTGGCCAGTCCTCGGGACTCACCAGTCGGGGTGGGCCTGTGGGTAGCAAGGGGGCCTGGTCTCTCATGGGAGCATGGCATAGGGGCAAAGAAAATAAGAAACAAGAGCTAAACTATCCCCATTGAAAGGAGGACACGACCTCCCCCTTCCCTTCTCTGGGAACATGGACTTTGGAAAACTTATCATTGTGTGCTCTCTGCCTCTTCGCAAACCTTTTGAAAAGCTAAACAAGTCTGTTGCTAGTTTTAAAACCCAGCCTCCTGACACACGGAGGGGAAAGCAAACACCACAAGCAGTGCCCAAGAGCCAACACATCCGGGACAAAGGAAGAAAATGTCCCTGGAGGATAAAATTGACATAAGCAATTCCTTCTCAGAAGGGCCTCAGGTTATTGTCACCTGCAACAAGACAGCAGGGGGAAGGATGACGCACCCTACCCCGTGGCCTTCCTTCACAGGCCCACGGTACCACAGAGTAAGGATGAAACAGCAGAGCCGTGCCTGCTGGCAAACCCACACTCCACGTGGAACGTGGAAAACAACACCCTCTTCTCCTAATGAATGTGTCAACTCAAAAAGACAGGCGTAGTTTCTCATGTCACATCCACCAATGTCCATTGTCTTCTCGCCCCCAGTTATGCTGCCCCAGGGTAGTGCGTGAGAAGGGAGAAAGGGGGGGGACACATGCCTGAACCCACAATGCCTACCACAACTTTCACTCCAAGTCCTTCGGCCCACCCAAGGTCAAGATTCCTTCTCTTCCCAGAGTGTCCTCAGAGCCTTTGTGGGCCCCAGATTTCACTAATCAAGTGAAATCAAGAGCCTGAAAATGGAGGTTGGTAACCACAAAGGCGCAGTAGCAAATGTCCTTGATATTCTAAAGGTCCCCTACCTCATGGAAGGTTCATTGACAGCACCCACAAGCGGCTCCGCTTCCCGCTATGTGCAGAGTATGGTCAGCAGAAGAGTGCAGAAAGCTTAGATGGAAACGCTTGGATACAATTCCAACCACATTCCCATACACAAAATGAGGATTCCTAAGGATTCCTAGGAGGCCATTGATCTCCATGGTAGACATACTCTTTTAGTTTCTTTGCATTGGAGGCCAGAGAACCAGACATGACCCATTTCTTCCCTGGGAGCTAATATCTGCCCAGTCACCAGATGCTGCCATTGCCCCTGAACCCACAACACCTACCACACTTTCACACTAGGACACTCTACCCACCCCTTTTCAAGTTCCATTAAACTCCCAGAGTTTACTCATATATCCCTTCTGGACCCTAGGTTTCACTAATCGTGAGAAATGAAGGGCCTGAAATGGCGTATAGAAACAAAGGCGGGGGGCGCCTGGGTGGCGCAGTCGGTTAAGCGTCCGACTTCAGCCAGGTCACGATCTCGCGGTCCGTGAGTTCAAGCCCCGCGTCAGGCTCTGGGCTGATGGCTCGGAACCTGGAGCCTGTTTCCGATTCTGTGTCTCCCCCTTTCTCTGACCCTCCCCCGTTCATGCTCTGTCTCTCTCTGTCCCAAAAATAAATAAAAAACGTTGAAAAAAAAAATTAAAAAAAAAAAAAAAAAGAAACAAAGGCGGAAAGATTAATCCTCCACCCTGGACACCTGACCCAGGAGGCTCCCGGACATCCAGCTCATCAGCTCATGTCCGTGACAATCTAAACGTCCCCTGCCTCATGGAAGGTTCATGGACAGCACCCACACGCCGCTCATCTTACCGCCATGTGCAGAGTATGGTCAGCTGAAGAGGGCAGAAAGCTTAGATGGAAACGCTTGGATACAATTCCAACCACATTCCCATACACAAAATGAGGATTCCTAAGGATTCCTAGGAGGCCATTGATCTCCATGGTAGACATACTCTTTTAGTTTCTTTGCATTGGAGGCCAGAGACACATTTCTTCCCTGGTAACTAATATTTGCCCAGTTGCCAGATGCTGCCATTGCCCCTGAACCCACAATGCCTCTCACACTTTCACACGAAGACACTCTACCCACCCCCTCTCAAGTTTCATTACACTCCCAGAGTTTTCTCATATATCCCTTCTGGACCCTAGGTTTCACTAATCGCGAGAAATGAAGGGCCTGAAATGGCGTATAGAAACAAAGGCGGAAGGATTAATCCCCCACCCTGGACACCTGACCCAGGAGGCTCCCGGACATCCAGCTCATCAGCTCATGTCCGTGACAATCTAAACGTCCCCTGCCTCATGGAAGGTTCGTTGACAGCACCCACACGCCGCTCATCTTCCCACCATGTGCAGAGTATGGTCAGCAGAAGAGTGCAGAAAGCTTAGATGGAAACGCTTGGATACAATTCCAACCACATTCCCATCCACAAAATGAGGATTCCTAACGATTCCTAGTAGGCCATCGCTCTGTATGGTAGACAAACTCTTTTAGCTTCTTTGTATTGGAAGCCTGAGAACCAGACATGACCCATTTCTTCCCTGGGAACTAATATCTGTCATGCCCCAGAGGCTGCCATTGCCCCTGAACCTACAATGCCTACCACACGTTCACATTAAGACCCTCGACCCCCCGCTGTCAAGTTTCATTAAATACTCATATCCCTTCTGGACCCCAGGCTTCATTAATCAAGAGAAATCAAGAGCCTGAAATGTAATAAGGAAACAAAATAGGAAGGATTAATCCTCTAACCTGGACACCTGACCCAGGAGGTTCCCGCACATCCAGAAACATCTGCACATGTCCATGAGAATCGAAACGTCCCCTGCCTCATGGAAGGTTCATTGACAGCACCCACGCAGGTGCAGGTACCAAGGGTGCAGGTCCCAAGGGGTGCAGGTACCAATGGGGCCTGGTGTCTCATGGGAGCATGGCATCAGGGCAAAGAAAATAAGAAACAAGAGCTAAACTATCCCCATTGAAAAGGGGGACACGACCTCCCCCTTCCCTTCTCTGGGAACACGGACTTCGGAAAACTTGTCCTTGTGCGCTCTCTGCCTCTTCGCAAACCTTTTGAAAAGCTAAACAAGCCTCTTGCCAGTTTTAAAACCCAGCCTCCTGACACATGGAGGGGGAAGCAAACACCACAAGCAGTGCCCAAGAGCCAACACAGATCCGGGACAATGGAAGAAGATGTCCCTGGAGGATAAAAGAGGCATAAGCAACAGCAGTTCCTTCTCAGAAGGGCCTCAGGTTATTGTCACCTGCAACAAGACAGCAGGGGGAAGGACGACCCACCCTACCCCGTGGCCTTCCTTCACAGGCCCACGGTACCACAGAGTAAGGATGAAACAGCAGAGCCGTGCCTGCTGGCAAACCCACACTCCACGTGGAACGTGGAAAACAACACCCTCTTCTCCTAATGAATGTGTCAACTCAACAAGACTGGCATAGTTTCTCATGTCACATCCACCAATGTCCATTGTCTCCTCGCCCCCAGTTATGCTGACCCCAGGGTAGTGCGTGAGAAGGGAGAAAGGCAGGGGACACACCCCTGAACCCACAATGCCTACCACAACTTTCACTCCAAGTCCCTCGGCCCACCCAAGGTCAAGATTCCTTCTCTTCCCAGAGTGTCCTCAGAGCCTTTGTGGGCCCCAGATTTCACTAATCAAGTGAAATCAAGAGCCTGAAAATGGAGGCTGGTAACCACAAAGTCTCATTAGCAAATGTCCTTGATATTCTAAAGGTCCCCTGCCTCATGGAAGGTTCATTCACAGCACCCATGCGCCACTCCTCTTCCCGCCATGTGCAGAGTTTGGTCAGCAGAAGAGTGCAGAAGTTTAGATGGAAACGCTTGGATACATTCCAACCACATTGCCATACACAAAATGAGGATTCCTAAGGATTCCTAGTAGGCCATTGCTCTGCATAGGAGACATCCTCTTACAGCTTCTTTGTATAGGCAGGCTGACAACAGGACATCCCTACGTTGGGATAGCCACTCCGGAGAACAGTAGGATGGCCTCTCCTAAAATTAATAACTGAACTCCCATATGACCTATCAATCCCGTATCTGGGCATTGATATAAAGGAAAGGAAGCCACTATGTCAAAGACACATACTTACCCAATACTCACCGCAGTATTATTCTCAACGTGTAAGAATGGGAGACTGCTAAGCATCCATCAACAATACAAACGGACAAAGAAAATGTGGTACATGTATACAATGAAATAATATTCAGACATTGAAAAGTGCGCCTATAAGAGGGAACCAGTGTAACAAGGCATACACTCCATTTCAAAGGCTTTACCTTGTGCTCCTTCGGCAGCACATATGCAACGGCCTTCCCGCTCGTCCTCCCGCCACGTGCAGACTATGCTCAGCAGTAGAGTGCAGAAAGTTTAGATGGAAACGCGTGGATACGATTCCAACCACATTCCCATACACAAAATGAGGATTCCTAACGATTCCTAGGAGGCCATTGATCTCCATGGTAGACATACTCTTAGTTTCTTTGCATTGGAGGCCAGAGAACCAGACATGACCCATTTCTTCCCTGGGAGCTAATATCTGCCCAGTCACCAGATGCTGCCATTGCCCCTGAACCCACAACACCTACCACACTTTCACACTAGGACACTCTACCCACCCCTTTTCAAGTTCCATTAAACTCCCAGAGTTTACTCATATATCCCTTCTGGACCCTAGGTTTCACTAATCGTGAGAAATGAAGGGCCTGAAATGGCGTATAGAAACAAAGGCGGGGGGCGCCTGGGTGGCGCAGTCGGTTAAGCGTCCGACTTCAGCCAGGTCACGATCTCGCGGTCCGTGAGTTCAAGCCCCGCGTCAGGCTCTGGGCTGATGGCTCGGAACCTGGAGCCTGTTTCCGATTCTGTGTCTCCCCCTCTCTCTGACCCTCCCCCGTTCATGCTCTGTCTCTCTCTGTCCCAAAAATAAATAAAAAACGTTGAAAAAAAAAATTAAAAAAAAAAAAAAAAAGAAACAAAGGCGGAAAGATTAATCCTCCACCCTGGACACCTGACCCAGGAGGCTCCCGGACATCCAGCTCATCAGCTCATGTCCGTGACAATCTAAACGTCCCCTGCCTCATGGAAGGTTCATGGACAGCACCCACACGCCGCTCATCTTCCCGCCATGTGCAGAGTATGGTCAGCAGAAGAGGGCAGAAAGCTTAGATGGAAACGCTTGGATACAATTCCAACCACATTCCCATACACAAAATGAGGATTCCTAAGGATTCCTAGGAGGCCATTGATCTCCATGGTAGACATACTCTTTTAGTTTCTTTGCATTGGAGGCCAGAGACACATTTCTTCCCTGGTACCTAATATCTGCCCAGTCGCCAGATGCTGCCATTGCCCCTGAACCCACAATGCCTCTCACACTTTCACACGAAGACACTCTACCCACCCCCTCTCAAGTTTCATTACACTCCCAGAGTTTTCTCATGTATCCCTTCTGGAGCCTAGGTTTCACTAATCGCGAGAAATGAAGGGCCTGAAATGGCGTATAGAAACAAAGGCGGAAGGATTAATCCCCCACCCTGGACACCTGACCCAGGAGGCTCCCGGACATCCAGCTCATCAGCTCATGTCTGTGACAATCTAAACGTCCCCTGCCTCATGGAAGGTTCGTTGACAGCACCCACACGCCGCTCATCTTCCCACCATGTGCAGAGTATGGTCAGCAGAAGAGTGCAGAAAGCTTAGATGGAAACGCTTGGATACAATTCCAACCACATTCCCATCCACAAAATGAGGATTCCTAACGATTTCTAGTAGGCCATCGCTCTGTATGGTAGACAAACTCTTTTAGCTTCTTTGTATTGGAAGCCTGAGAACCAGACATGACCCATTTCTTCCCTGGGACCTAATATCTGTCATGCCCCAGAGGCTGCCATTGCCCCTGAACCTACAATGCCTACCACACGTTCACATTAAGACCCTCGACCCCCCGCTGTCAAGTTTCATTAAATACTCATATCCCTTCTGGACCCCAGGCTTCATTAATCAAGAGAAATCAAGAGCCTGAAATGTAACAAGGAAACAAAATAGGAAGGATTAATCCTCTAACCTGGACACCTGACCCAGGAGGTTCCCGCACATCCAGAAACATCTGCACATGTCCATGAGAATCGAAACGTCCCCTGCCTCATGGAAGGTTCATTGACAGCACCCACGCAGGTGCAGGTACCAAGGGTGCAGGTCCCAAGGGGTGCAGGTACCAATGGGGCCTGGTGTCTCATGGGAGCATGGCATCAGGGCAAAGAAAATAAGAAACAAGAGCTAAACTATCCCCATTGAAAAGGGGGACACGACCTCCCCCTTCCCTTCTCTGGGAACACGGACTTCGGAAAACTTGTCCTTGTGCGCTCTCTGCCTCTTCGCAAACCTTTTGAAAAGCTAAACAAGCCTCTTGCCAGTTTTAAAACCCAGCCTCCTGACACATGGAGGGGGAAGCAAACACCACAAGCAGTGCCCAAGAGCCAACACAGATCCGGGACAATGGAAGAAGATGTCCCTGGAGGATAAAAGAGGCATAAGCAACAGCAGTTCCTTCTCAGAAGGGCCTCAGGTTATTGTCACCTGCAACAAGACAGCAGGGGGAAGGACGACCCACCCTACCCCGTGGCCTTCCTTCACAGGCCCACGGTACCACAGAGTAAGGATGAAACAGCAGAGCCGTGCCTGCTGGCAAACCCACACTCCACGTGGAACGTGGAAAACAACACCCTCTTCTCCTAGTGAATGTGTCAACTCAACAAGACTGGCATAGTTTCTCATGTCACATCCACCAATGTCCATTGTCTCCTCGCCCCCAGTTATGCTGACCCCAGGGTAGTGCGTGAGAAGGGAGAAAGGCAGGGGACACACCCCTGAACCCACAATGCCTACCACAACTTTCACTCCAAGTCCCTCGGCCCACCCAAGGTCAAGATTCCTTCTCTTCCCAGAGTGTCCTCAGAGCCTTTGTGGGCCCCAGATTTCACTAATCAAGTGAAATCAACAGCCTGAAAATGGAGGCTGGTAACCACAAAGTCTCATTAGCAAATGTCCTTGATATTCTAAAGGTCCCCTGCCTCATGGAAGGTTCATTCACAGCACCCATGCGCCACTCCTCTTCCCGCCATGTGCAGAGTTTGGTCAGCAGAAGAGTGCAGAAGTTTAGATGGAAACGCTTGGATACATTCCAACCACATTGCCATACACAAAATGAGGATTCCTAAGGATTCCTAGTAGGCCATTGCTCTGCATAGGAGACATCCTCTTACAGCTTCTTTGTATAGGCAGGCTGACAACAGGACATCCCTACGTTGGGATAGCCACTCCGGAGAACAGTAGGATGGCCTCTCCTAAAATTAATAACTGAACTCCCATATGACCTATCAATCCCATATCTGGGCATTGATATAAAGGAAAGGAAGCCACTATGTCAAAGACACATACTTACCCAATACTCACCGCAGTATTATTCTCAACGTGTGAGAATGGGAGACTGCTAAGCATCCATCAACAATACAAACGGACAAAGAAAATGTGGTACATGTATACAATGAAATAATATTCAGACATTGAAAAGTGCGCCTATAAGAGGGAACCAGTGTAACAAGGCATACACTCCATTTCAAAGGCTTTACCTTGTGCTCCTTCGGCAGCACATATGCAACGGCCTTCCCGCTCGTCCTCCCGCCACGTGCAGACTATGCTCAGCAGTAGAGTGCAGAAAGTTTAGATGGAAACGCGTGGATACGATTCCAACCACATTCCCATACACAAAATGAGGATTCCTAAGGATTCCTAGGAGGCCATTGATCTCCATGGTAGACATACTCTTAGTTTCTTTGCATTGGAGGCCAGAGAACCAGACATGACCCATTTCTTCCCTGGGAGCTAATATCTGCCCAGTCACCAGATGCTGCCATTGCCCCTGAACCCACAACACCTACCACACTTTCACACTAGGACACTCTACCCACCCCTTTTCAAGTTCCATTAAACTCCCAGAGTTTACTCATATATCCCTTCTGGACCCTAGGTTTCACTAATCGTGAGAAATGAAGGGCCTGAAATGGCGTATAGAAACAAAGGCGGGGGGCGCCTGGGTGGCGCAGTCGGTTAAGCGTCCGACTTCAGCCAGGTCACGATCTCGCGGTCCGTGAGTTCAAGCCCCGCGTCAGGCTCTGGGCTGATGGCTCGGAACCTGGAGCCTGTTTCCGATTCTGTGTCTCCCCCTCTCTCTGACCCTCCCCCGTTCATGCTCTGTCTCTCTCTGTCCCAAAAATAAATAAAAAACGTTGAAAAAAAAAATTTAAAAAAAAAAAAAAAAGAAACAAAGGCGGAAAGATTAATCCTCCACCCTGGACACCTGACCCAGGAGGCTCCCGGACATCCAGCTCATCAGCTCATGTCCGTGACAATCTAAACGTCCCCTGCCTCATGGAAGGTTCATGGACAGCACCCACACGCCGCTCATCTTCCCGCCATGTGCAGAGTATGGTCAGCAGAAGAGTGCAGAAAGCTTAGATGGAAACGCTTGGATACAATTCCAACCACATTCCCATACACAAAATGAGGATTCCTAAGGATCCCTAGGAGGCCATTGATCTCCATGGTAGACATACTCTTTTAGTTTCTTTGCATTGGAGGCCAGAGACACATTTCTTCCCTGGTAACTAATATCTGCCCAGTCGCCAGATGCTGCCATTGCCCCTGAACCCACAATGCCTCTCACACTTTCACACGAAGACACTCTACCCACCCCCTCTCAAGTTTCATTACACTCCCAGAGTTTTCTCATGTATCCCTTCTGGACCCTAGGTTTCACTAATCGCGAGAAATGAAGGGCCTGAAATGGCGTATAGAAACAAAGGCGGAAGGATTAATCCCCCACCCTGGACACCTGACCCAGGAGGCTCCCGGACATCCAGCTCATCAGCTCATGTCTGTGACAATCTAAACGTCCCCTGCCTCATGGAAGGTTCGTTGACAGCACCCACACGCCGCTCATCTTCCCACCATGTGCAGAGTATGGTCAGCAGAAGAGTGCAGAAAGCTTAGATGGAAACGCTTGGATACAATTCCAACCACATTCCCATCCACAAAATGAGGATTCCTAACGATTCCTAGTAGGCCATCGCTCTGTATGGTAGACAAACTCTTTTAGCTTCTTTGTATTGGAAGCCTGAGAACCAGACATGACCCATTTCTTCCCTGGGACCTAATATCTGTCATGCCCCAGAGGCTGCCATTGCCCCTGAACCTACAATGCCTACCACACGTTCACATTAAGACCCTCGACCCCCCGCTGTCAAGTTTCATTAAATACTCATATCCCTTCTGGACCCCAGGCTTCATTAATCAAGAGAAATCAAGAGCCTGAAATGTAACAAGGAAACAAAATAGGAAGGATTAATCCTCTAACCTGGACACCTGACCCAGGAGGTTCCCGCACATCCAGAAACATCTGCACATGTCCATGAGAATCGAAACGTCCCCTGCCTCATGGAAGGTTCATTGACAGCACCCACGCAGGTGCAGGTACCAAGGGTGCAGGTCCCAAGGGGTGCAGGTACCAATGGGGCCTGGTGTCTCATGGGATCATGGCATCAGGGCAAAGAAAATAAGAAACAAGAGCTAAACTATCCCCATTGAAAAGGGGGACACGACCTCCCCCTTCCCTTCTCTGGGAACACGGACTTCGGAAAACTTGTCCTGGTGCGCTCTCTGCCTCTTCGCAAACCTTTTGAAAAGCTAAACAAGCCTCTTGCCAGTTTTAAAACCCAGCCTCCTGACACATGGAGGGGGAAGCAAACACCACAAGCAGTGCCCAAGAGCCAACACAGATCCGGGACAATGGAAGAAGATGTCCCTGGAGGATAAAAGAGGCATAAGCAACAGCAGTTCCTTCTCAGAAGGGCCTCAGGTTATTGTCACCCGCAACAAGACAGCAGGGGGAAGGACGACCCACCCTACCCCGTGGCCTTCCTTCACAGGCCCACGGTACCACAGAGTAAGGATGAAACAGCAGAGCCGTGCCTGCTGGCAAACCCACACTCCACGTGGAACGTGGAAAACAACACCCTCTTCTCCTAATGAATGTGTCAACTCAACAAGACTGGCATAGTTTCTCATGTCACATCCACCAATGTCCATTGTCTCCTCGCCCCCAGTTATGCTGACCCCAGGGTAGTGCGTGAGAAGGGAGAAAGGCAGGGGACACACCCCTGAACCCACAATGCCTACCACAACTTTCACTCCAAGTCCCTCGGCCCACCCAAGGTCAAGATTCCTTCTCTTCCCAGAGTGTCCTCAGAGCCTTTGTGGGCCCCAGATTTCACTAATCAAGTGAAATCAAGAGCCTGAAAATGGAGGCTGGTAACCACAAAGTCTCATTAGCAAATGTCCTTGATATTCTAAAGGTCCCCTGCCTCATGGAAGGTTCATTCACAGCACCCATGCGCCACTCCTCTTCCCGCCATGTGCAGAGTTTGGTCAGCAGAAGAGTGCAGAAGTTTAGATGGAAACGCTTGGATACATTCCAACCACATTGCCATACACAAAATGAGGATTCCTAAGGATTCCTAGTAGGCCATTGCTCTGCATAGGAGACATCCTCTTACAGCTTCTTTGTATAGGCAGGCTGACAACAGGACATCCCTACGTTGGGATAGCCACTCCGGAGAACAGTAGGATGGCCTCTCCTAAAATTAATAACTGAACTCCCATATGACCTATCAATCCCGTATCTGGGCATTGATATAAAGGAAAGGAAGCCACTATGTCAAAGACACATACTTACCCAATACTCACCGCAGTATTATTCTCAACGTGTAAGAATGGGAGACTGCTAAGCATCCATCAACAATACAAACGGACAAAGAAAATGTGGTACATGTATACAATGAAATAATATTCAGACATTGAAAAGTGCGCCTATAAGAGGGAACCAGTGTAACAAGGCATACACTCCATTTCAAAGGCTTTACCTTGTGCTCCTTCGGCAGCACATATGCAACGGCCTTCCCGCTCGTCCTCCCGCCACGTGCAGACTATGCTCAGCAGTAGAGTGCAGAAAGTTTAGATGGAAACGCGTGGATACGATTCCAACCACATTCCCATACACAAAATGAGGATTCCTAAGGATTCCTAGGAGGCCATTGATCTCCATGGTAGACATACTCTTAGTTTCTTTGCATTGGAGGCCAGAGAACCAGACATGACCCATTTCTTCCCTGGGAGCTAATATCTGCCCAGTCACCAGATGCTGCCATTGCCCCTGAACCCACAACACCTACCACACTTTCACACTAGGACACTCTACCCACCCCTTTTCAAGTTCCATTAAACTCCCAGAGTTTACTCATATATCCCTTCTGGACCCTAGGTTTCACTAATCGTGAGAAATGAAGGGCCTGAAATGGCGTATAGAAACAAAGGCGGGGGGCGCCTGGGTGGCGCAGTCGGTTAAGCATCCGACTTCAGCCAGGTCACGATCTCGCGGTCCGTGAGTTCAAGCCCCGCGTCAGGCTCTGGGCTGATGGCTCGGAGCCTGGAGCCTGTTTCCGATTCTGTGTCTCCCCCTCTCTCTGACCCTCCCCCGTTCATGCTCTGTCTCTCTCTGTCCCAAAAATAAATAAAAAACGTTGAAAAAAAAAATTAAAAAAAAAAAAAAAAGAAACAAAGGCAGAAAGATTAATCCTCCACCCTGGACACCTGACCCAGGAGGCTCCCGGACATCCAGCTCATCAGCTCATGTCCGTGACAATCTAAACGTCCCCTGCCTCATGGAAGGTTCATGGACAGCACCCACATGCCGCTCATCTTCCCGCCATGTGCAGAGTATGGTCAGCAGAAGAGGGCAGAAAGCTTAGATGGAAACGCTTGGATACAATTCCAACCACATTCCCATACACAAAATGAGGATTCCTAAGGATTCCTAGGAGGCCATTGATCTCCATGGTAGACATACTCTTTTAGTTTCTTTGCATTGGAGGCCAGAGACACATTTCTTCCCTGGTAACTAGTATCTGCCCAGTCGCCAGATGCTGCCATTGCCCCTGAACCCACAATGCCTCTCACACTTTCCCACTAAGACACTCTACCCACCCCCTTTCATGTTTCATTAGACTCCCAGAGTTTTCTCATATATCCCTTCTGGAGCCTAGGTTTCACTAATCGCGAGAAATGAAGGGCCTGAAATGGCGTATAGAAACAAAGGCGGAAGGATTAATCCCCCACCCTGGACACCTGACCCAGGAGGCTCCCGGACATCCAGGCTCATCAGCTCATGTCTGTGACAATCTAAACGTCCCCTGCCTCATGGAAGGTTCATTGACAGCACCCACACGCCGCTCGTCTTCTTGCCACGGGCAAGGTACGATCACTGGAAGAGTGCAGGAAGTTTAGATGGAAACGCATGGATACAATTCCAACCACATTCCCATACACAACATGAGGATTCCCAGTGAATCCTAGTAGGCCATTGCTCTGCATGGTAGACGTACTCTTTCAGCTTCTTTGTATAGGGAGTCTGACCACCTGACAGCACTACATTGGGTAGCACTACGGAGAACAGTAGGATGGCCTCTCAAAAAATTAATAATTGAGCTCCTATATGATGTATCAATCCCGTATCTGGGCATTTATATAAAGGAAAGGAAGCCACTATGTCAAAGACACCTACTCATCCCATATACTCACTACAGTAGTATTCTCAATATGTAAGACATGAGAGACTTGTGAGCATCCATCAACAGCATAAATGGATAAAGAATATGTGGTACATGTATCCAATGAAATAATATTCATCCGTGGAAAAGTGCGCCTATAACAGGGAACCAGTGTAGCAACGAATACACTGCGTTTCAAAGGCCTTACCTCGTGCTCCTTCGGCAGCACAAGTGCAAAGGCCTTACCTTCAGGTGTTCGATATCCATTCCCCTTCTGTCACCCACATCCATAAGAGGAATGAAAATCCACTTCAGGCTAACAGGGTTTGACATGAAATACTTCACACCAAGAATTCATAACTCATTAACATCCCCGCTGGGAAGTACACATTCACGGAGTACAGGCCTCATAACGCAACTGATGTGGCAGGCTCCAGAGTGGACTCCTGGGAAAGAGCCACCAAGCCAGACCCCACCTTAAATTGGGAGGGTCACCTTGTCTTTCCCTCAGGGTCCTGAGTTTGAGATGCCACCAATTAAACAGTCACCCTTTTGGAAGCTTCAACCTTGGGTCTTATTTTGTTAAGTGCCAGTACTCAGAAGTCTTACCCACAAAACATTCATCTACGTCTTCCCCATCCCTCCCCCCAGTGAAATGACCCAACGTGACTTTGATGGGCAGTGGGCACAAGTGTGTGTGGAAGGAGGAGGAGGCATCACGGTTATTAAGTTGTACAACTGCTTTTGACAAGCAGACAAGCCATTCTTGTTCACTTTTGTACCTACCGCCTGGGGAAGGAACATGCGTTGGGGCACAGAGTTTTGCAAGTACCTCACGTCTCAGGTTTTCACTGGGTAGGAAGTCGTAATGACCCCCATCTCCCACGGCTTGAAAGTAACTGAACCAAGTACAGGGATAAATGAAAAGTCTTTGAAATGTCAACATGTTGTGTAAAGGCTACATACGTTAGTGTCTAACCACAAAGAAATGTGGATCGTTTGGACTTTGGGGAGTGCACATCAGGCTCTGTGATGCCACCTTCTGGATAGAACTGGTGCGAACAAAGCAACAGAGGAACCAGAGGTGTGTCTGACACTAGAGGTCACAAGGGTCTTTGAATGCACCTTAGAGCCATTCGTCTTTATGCTTAACACTCTCACACCCAACCGTCAAAGTCTTCACCTGATTTTCCCCAAATTAACCACTGCCCAGAAAAGAAGTAACTTTATACAGAGAAGGAAAGAGAGGAGACCTTTGGGCACTGCCAGTTACCAGGCACCCTCCAGCCCCAACTTGACGCTGAGTGACATCAGCTTCAATGTCAGACGTCCAAGGCAGCCAGGAAAGAATGCAGCTCAGAGAAAGGCAGGGTCTGGGATGCTGGGCTACCTCCTGGCATCACAGCAGAGTTAAAGAGGTCCATTTCCAAAGAGATGCCCAAGACCCTCTGAGAATAGTTGCTGGCCCTGTGAAAGGAAACAAAACGTAGCTGAAATTACAGCAAAAGGCTCAAGAAATGAAGTGCAAGTGGGGTCTGCACAGGTGGCAAGAGGATCTAAACCAAGCCATGATCTTTTGCTCCCCTAAACACATTCTGGAAACGGTGTCCTGATTTCTTCAGTACCTCCTGTGTGCTGAGCACTTCATAAAGATGATCACGCTTGATTTTCACACCACGCCTGAGAGCAAGAGCAAGGTGTCATTTCCATTTTGCAGATGTGGAAGCTGAGGCTCAGAGATGACAGGAAGAAAGGGCCGAGGGTCTTTCAGACTCACATACTGGAAACTTATTGTGAACGAAACACGATGGGTGACACGGTCTCGGCGACATCTGCAAAGCCAAAAATAGCTAGAATGTACGGAAGGGGAAACCCGCAAAGAAGTATTGACCCACATGTTGCTTGAACTGTTAGCCTGTGCTTCTAGGACGGCTGCCACATAAATGCCCACCCACCCCAGCGGGGGTGGACCGGCAGACTGTCACCCTCTGGCACCCACTTGGTGTACAGGTCTCATCTTTCTCGCCTCTCCTAGGTACGCCTGGCTTTCAATTAATTCAGATCCATGACTTAAAAAAGTTACACTCAGACCTGAAGAAATGCACCTGAGCAGTGCTCCCACAATCTCTGAGTTCCTGAAGTTTGTGTCTGACCATCCCATCCAGGCCATCCTGCTTCTGCGTGGTATTAGAAAGCGATTACCAAAAGGATAAAAAGGCTCAAGATCAGGGTTTTTTGGACATCTGACATTCTAATAAAGCCAACGTGTGTGTAACAGTGGCACGCAACAGTAAGCAGAGGAACACGAAGAAGGTCTGGGAAAAAGATGCCACTGACTCCTTGAGGAAATTGACTCAAGACATGGAGTCTCTACCACGGAGTTAACAAGTAGTGTCTAGGCAGTGACCCCGACCTTGTGGGAAGCGCCCGTGTTAGAGACTCAGGGATGGGATTTCCACACCATCTGGAATAAAGGTACAGCTGACAGGAGACAAGTGCTATTCACCCAACACCTCTGGCCTCGCACAGCCTAAGGTTGCTCTTACCTGTATGGCTGGCCTTGACGATTGGTTCAGGGTCCTCTCCTCTCATAACGGGCCCACCGGCTGACCAGAACTGGACGTTCCCATCACAGATCCTGAGGGAGGTGATGATTGTACAAATCTACAAAGAGACTTACCTGTGGAAGGTCAGCTTGGGACCACTGCAGGAAAATTAGGCCACTTGGAAACTCACAACACGAGTGGATGGGGCAAACTTCCTCTTTCCCTCATCCAGAGCAATTTCTCAAAGTGGTTGGTGGGGCCAGAGGACCCAATCATGCAGCCTGTGTGAAGTAGGCCAAAAGAGTGAAAGAGAATGTAAGGCAGGAACTGCATGCATGAATCAACCCACAAGGTGAGATTGCGGCTTTAGAGGCTGATTGTCCCCTCAGCACGAACCATGGTGCATCCCGCCTTCATCAACCAGCACAGGGGAATTATTAAATATTATGTTAAGAGGTATCACCCCTCAGTGGCGAGAAGGGGTGTCTCAGAACTCCCATGTCGCTCTTCACTAATGAAGCCATCCACTCGTACACAATTGTGGGTAACAAACCTTTGGAATGGGTGGTGGTGTTCTCACTTTGTTACCAATTGCTGACACTGACATACCACGCAAGACACGATGGGTAACAAATCATTCAAATGGGTTTTGTGCTCTACTTAATAGACCACGAAATGCACATTACAATGGCTGGGCTGTTATACTAGACTTCTTAATCGGTAACATAGTAAGTTCCAAAACTGCTAAAAAGCAAAATGAGCTAAGTTAATCACAACAAATTCACCAAGCATTTCACACATTGCATAATGTCCCTACCAGCTGACATTGAACATAGGTCTCCGAGGAGGAAACAACGGGAACAAATTGGACATTTGGTTACATACACACTGGAGAATCTGCTCTCAATGTGCAAGAATGCCCCTAGGATACTACAGGCAATGGAATGGGCAAGTAATGAAAGCACCTTCATTCCACACTTAGATTTTGTTCAAGATCTAGGACTCTGTCTCAAAAGTCAGGATTGGTGAGGCTAGTTGAGTGTCCCGGTTCCTGACGTCTGCTTTGCTGTCAGTACCGAAGACAGTAAAACCCAAATACCAGCAGTGGATCTTTCACAGGTCTAAATGTAATCAAAGTACATTTTACAGACCTTCAACGTGTCACCGATATGAGTCATTAAATCGTTTCTACGTGAGCTAAGATACCAAATTCAAGTCAATATCAAGAATCAATCAGCAAAAAGGCTGATAAGGCAAACCCAGCTATCACCATTATCAAAAGGAAGTCCCTGTTGTACCAAGTATCAGATTACTCTCAGGGATTAGGGCGCTCAGGGTTTTGAGCAAAACAACAGCTTCCCTCTCATTGAATTCTCCCCTTGCATACACATTAGGTCTGACACAGGAAGGGAGGTGTATGAGGAGAAGCAGGCAGCCACTGACTATTTCCTAAGCCAATATGCTAGCCCTTGGGGCATTAAGGCACGGTCAGCTCTTGTGGCTCAAGAGGCAGGGACAGCACCCTCTGCGACTGGGGTGGAGTAGGGTGCAGGGAGAGCAGCATGTCCAGTCTAGCCCAGGACCCCTAACAAGGAGGACTGGAGGTGTCGGGGAACAGACTGTTTGTAAATAGGATACCACAAAGTAATTTTTTCTATGGCAGAACACCTAGGAAGGAGCACCTGGGTCAGCATTTAAAGACACAACAATAAAAAAAAGAAAAGAAAAGAAATACCACTATGTCACGTGCACAATCAGGGTTCTAATATAATATTCAAAAGTATGCACTGTGACCAGCAAGGGCCATTCAGTTCTAGAACACAGAGAGCAATACTTCTGGGGGTGAATTTGCTTGTAAATAAATTGAAAATGCCCCGTGACGTTCAAAGCAAACGCACTAAAGACGAAGTACAGAATTGACCTGAATAAAGTTGATAAGTGTCATGTAATTATTATGAGAAATGAAACCCAGAACGAAGCCAACGGAATTCCGGGATGGCCGGTGACAGGCACTTCCCGGAATTCGCGGTCAGGAAACGGCACCGTCAGCCTGATGGTCAATACCTGCTATTTTTTACATTGAAAAGAAAATTTTAAGTAGGCCCATGAAATAAAACACACAGAGCCAGTTTTTCAGAAACATTTTAATAGCAAATAAGACGAAAGGTTGGGCTCCCGGGCCACCGGGAGCCAGTCACTGTCATAAAGCAAGAAGCACACACATAATTAAAACAATCTCTTCCTCGTTTGTAAAGTAACGATAACGCCAAAAATGGTTAACACAAAGCTTACGCAAAGGGCCTGGAACAACATTTAATGGAACAAAGTCATAGGAGACCCAATTCTTTTGTACACCCAAATCCCCAACTGTATGAGAGGCAAGCATTCACCAGATTGTTTTGAATCGTAATTTGAGATCACCTCAAAACGTTTATTATTATTCATTTTGAAGACTTTATTTTTAAGCACTCTCCACACCAGTGTGGGGCCTGCAATCACAACCCCCACATCAAGAGTCACAGGTTCTATCACTGAGCCAGGCAGTTTCCCCAGAAAACCTTTGTTTTTAAGAGAATTTATCCATAGGGAACAAGACCAGGATTTAGCAAAACAAATTATGTCAATCACGCCATTATACTGGAAACATAAGGCACCCCATTAGACGTTGAATGCCTCCTCTGTAAATTGAAATTTACACCAAGCGCTTTAAAGGCAATATATGAGGAGCGCCAACATCAAAATTCAATTGGCTGCCTTAAGACGAACATGGAAAATTAAATGCCAAAACAGTGTTCAGTCTTGGCTAACAAGAGCGGCTAGGAGACATTCGGCGTGTGAAACTTTCACGTGTCCAGCCGGACAAATTGTTCCAAAGTGCACGCTGAAAGTACTTTCACATTTGGAGAACACGTATGAAACACAGTCAAAATAAAAAACCAAACTCAAATGGATGCAATGTTGCAATATCACAGGGAAAACACACCCCACTGCCATTACGTTATCACAGGAAAAACAAGAAATAAGATCCCGAGCAGATCATTCCCATCGGGGACTTAAAGCACCAAGGCCCTGCCAAGCAGACCCAATAGACTACCTTCTTATTCGAAGACGGCAATTAATAGAACACCTTTTTTTTTTATGGAAAACACGTGAAAAGCTCCCGGACCGCTATTGGTTGGATACAATGATAGGAAAAACACGAATACGTTACAGAAAAATGCAGCTTTCAGTGGTGACTGAAGACAATTCCCGGTGGTCAGTGAACAAGCCCCGAGCCCACCACGCCATCTGTTTCCCCACTTTCACGTTGGAATTATCAGGGGGTTCCCCCGCCTTTTCAAGGCAGCATATGCAGAAGACCATTCCAAATTTTGAACAACTGATAGGAAACACACAGTCATGTTAAATGAAAGACAAAACTGCCCTCAAAGGCAGGCATCGGCTGTCGTAATCACACACATGCTCCCCTTTCCTTACTTTCACTCTCCTTTCGTTTCAGATCAAGATAAGAGATAGCCTGTCACCAAGACACCTCACACAAATGGCCGAGACCCAGATGTAAACAATAGTCGGTGACAAGTCCCGTCCCCAAACACTGTACCATGGAAACCAAAATCGGCTCCCAGGCAGCCAACAGCCATCGTCCTGTCTGGGACCCACTCAGGCTCAGCCAACCGCACCCCTTTTTCTGCATTTTTAAGCTGCAAACACCACAAAACATGAAGACCACGAATCCGGGGGGGGGGGGGGGAAGGGTTCGAGACCCACACTCAGACAAATGAAATGATCTGAAAGACTCATCATGTTGTTACATAAAGCACAACAATGTCCCCAAAGGCAGCTAAGGGCCCTTCCCTTGTCATCAATCCGGAAGCCCATGAGACACATCTGTCAACGTGTCTTAGGACACACCATCCGCCCCCTCCCCCCCCCATTCTCTTAAACTCACACTTCAAACAGCCAATTATGAGAGAAAGTCAATTAAACTTACACTTGTGAGATCGGAGCATTGTCAACCGCCATATATCCACAGTACCCGCCATATTTTGTCATCACTGAGGGGAACGGTCTACGGAAGCCTCGTTGCACAATCCGAACCGTCATCGGCCTGCTCACGTGGTAGGGCTTCATTGCCGGGTGCTTGCCATCCTTCAGTGGCCCCGCCTTCAGACATCAGCTTGGAGGGCCTGCAGTGATTGACAGCCAGACTGTCCATTCTCTTAGGTCTAGGAGTGGAAACCGCCATACTTCCAGGTCCAAATAAATTACTCAAATATTTGTTCATATTTTTGTCTCTGTACATCCGTGTCTGTCCCTCAAGGCCGACCCCCCCCCCCCCCCCCGCCTTGTTAGGCCTTTGCACATACCTCTTCCTTTGTTTCTAGTCATCTCGCACTTCGGAAATCTGGCTCACCTAGTTTATCCTGACCTAGCTAAATGCGTCCTCCTCCAGGAAGCCTTCCATGCTTACTCCTCCCATCTTCACATAGTGCACATCACCCCTGACAAAGACCCTCTCATGCTAGCACTATCCTTCCCCCATTTGTCAGGCGGGTCGGGGGTGTTGCGAGGCTTTATTGTGTAAATACTGTCACGCAATAGTTTGTGAGGTTGCCCTAACTACTGCGATGGTTAATTTTCGGTGTCAACTGGACCGTCCGTGGGTGCCCAAGTTGAACATTATTTCTGGTTGTGTCTGGGAGGCTGTTTCTGCATGAGGTTTGCATTTGAATCGGTAACTCAGGAAAGTGGTTTGCCTCGCCCACTGTGAGTGAGCATTATCCCAGGCACCGAGGGCCAGAATATACCAAAAGGCACAGGAAGGAAGAATGGTCCCCTTTCCTTCTGCCTCACTACTTGAGGCGGGACATTTCATCTCATCTCCTCCTACTCCTATTTCTTTTCTAAGTAGGCTCCACACCCACTGTGGGGCTTGAACTCATGGCGCTGAGATCAAGAGTCATGCCCTAGTGACCGAGCCAGCCAGGTGCCCCACTTTTCCTGCTCTTAGACTGGGATTCATATCATTGACTCCCCTGGTTTGAAGGTTCTCGGGCCTTCATTCTCAGACTGAATTACCCCACTGTCTTTCCTGGCGTTCCAGCTTGTAGATAGGAGATCGCGGGACTTCTCAGCCTCCATACATGTATGAACCAAAGTCTTCATAATATATTCCCATTGGTTCTGTTGTCTGCAGAATGCTGACTAATAAATTGGGAATATCGCAGCTAGCTGCAGCTGTCACAGATGGCTTCATAGGCCTCAAATAGAACTCTGGAGCAACAGCAAACCCAAATAAAGTAAAATGAGTTCCAAACTACGGGGGACGAAAGGAAGACACCAGAAGCAGACAGCCTGATAGTTGGGCAGTGTTAAGGACACAGCCATTGGCCCGGATGGGTGTCTTATCCACGGAGTCTGGCTGCTCATTTACAAACTCCGTGAGAGCTTATGGTTGAGCTGGGTTGGGGGTAACAGGCTAACAAAGATCTAGAGGGCAGCAGAGTGGTCGCAGGCTTTGTCCAGCAACCAGTGAAGGGATGGTTTGGGGCAGTTAATCCACGAGAGGGGAGACAGGAGGATAGCCTGGAGCTGTTGATGTAAATGCCGTCCCAGGATCTGCCAACCCCCCTTCAACACTTGTCTCTAAGGCTTGTCCCTCTGACTGGTTCTGTGGATGGACACATGCTGGATCCTTTCAATGCCTGGCACGTGATAACCTATAACACACACGTCCTGTTTCTCAAATCGCCTACGTCTCCCTCGTCCTTGGGTCACCAGTCGTTCCTGTCCCATTCACACTCAATCCCAGGCCAATGCCCTGGGCTGCTTCTACCCGTGCGGGAAGCGCTAGCAATCACTACTTCCCTGCTGTGCATTACGGCCAGTGGTTGCGTTTGTGGGCTGCACCTTTGCTGCTGGGATTCATACACCAGCTCTTCTTCCTATCAGCTGGGTAACTTCAGATGATTTTTGTGCTTCAGTTTTCTCCTCGGGTACATGAATGTGCCAGTAAGAACCAGCTCACTCGGCTGATGGAATATTCGTTGAGTTCACGCAAAGCCCTTTCCTGCTGCCTGGAGCCTTCCCATCCCAATGTAGCCCATATAAATCTGTAGTTTCTAAACACTATTCGGAGCACATAATCCGCATCTTACAACACACTACCTAGGTCTCCGATTGTTGGGTCCACAGCTTTACTGCTTTCGTCTGCGGTAATTTCTCCATGCTAGTGAATAAATCAACCAGTCCTGATTTTTTCACCTTCCTATGTCTCATAGCACGTGCTCCTTTTAGCAGCACAGATCCTACATCTGTCTCCTATCGCCTTTCTAAATGCATCACCAGTTTCCCATATATAATCATAAAATATAGCTCAGTACACAGCATGGTATATATGGGGATTCAATATGCACCTATGTAGGTCCTGAAACAGAACCTTTCCCCGGGAGATCTCCAGAAATACTCCCTCTTGAGGAGTTCCTAAACCCTCTGGTCCAACGTCGGGTTGTGCCCGAAGGCACAATGGGAGAGGTGCTCCCATAGAGGAGTTGGCAAAGGGCTCGGGAAGATGTGGTTGCCTAGCTCAGGCCAGTCTCTCAGGAACGTGCCCCAGGCTGAAATGTGTACCCCTGAGACTTGCTGTGGCTTGTGAGAGAGGAGGTAGGTTAACGGACTAGGGACCTTTCCAAGGACACGAGGAAGTCATTTACTTTCCTTGGTAGGATCCGTGGGTGCTGAGTGCTGGGAGAAGTCACCAGATCGAAGGCTGAGACTGTGCTGTACCTGTCCCGCCGTGGTCCAGAAAGGCAAGTCGGCCTCCAAGTCCTGAGCGCCCACACATGCACACACACTCGCGTGTAATTGTGACACTGTGATAGACGGAGATCTCAGGACCTCACAGACGGGCACAACTCGCTGACTTACCACAAAGAACGCCTGCCACTATCGTCCACTAGAAGAAATACAACTTGCCAACAACCTCGAGGCCCACACCTGGCCCCTTCTAATCATAGTATTCTTCCCCCCACTCAAAGGTCACCATCTCCTGACTTCCCTAATAATCTCTTCCTTTTCTGTTTAGTTTCACTGACTAAGCTTGATTCCGTAAGTATTCAGCTTTTCATTACTTTTCACTCATGTAAAATTTGTCTTCGGCCTGAGGAATATCGGTTAGTATTTTCTGCAAGTACTATCTTCTGGTGACAAATTCTCTCAGGTTTTCCCCTTCGGTGTTTATAAGAAGACCTTTATTTCATCTTCATTCTTGAAATATGTTGTGGCAGGGGGAGGAGTTTCCCACTGGGAAGTATATTCTTTCAGCGCATAGAAGACGATATTTCATTTTCTATTCTTTTGCTTTTTCTATTTTTTCCTTGAGACGGCAGCTCTCAGGCTAATTTGCTTTCATCCTCTGAAAGCTTACAACTACTCTATTTGCCTTTGGTTCTCAATAGCTTTCCTACAATGTGCTCACGTGTAGATTTCTTGCATTTTTCTCCACGAGGAGTCTGTTCTCAGCTCATATCTGCTCATATACTGCTTTGCTTCGTTCTCTTTCCTATTTGCCTGGAACCCCAAGGAAATATCATCTCTTTCTTTCATACGATCCTCCTTGTGTCTTACTTAATCTGTATTTTTCATATGTTTATCTTTCAGTGTTTCATTCTGGATATTTTCTTATGACACGCCTTTTGGTCCACTGTTTACCTCTTGAGCTTGTATCACCTATGCTTAGACATATCCACTGAAGGAGGGAGTCCCTGTCACCGACTCCTGGGTCAGTGTCTGCCAGCCTGAAAGGCCAAAGCCCAGAGGGTGGCTGAGGCTTGCTCCCGTGTGGAGCCTGGGAGAGAGGAAAGGACTCTCATCCTGGACGTGTGGGGTTAGCTCTCCAGGCTCCGGGCAAGAGGATGACGGTGTAGCCGTGAGGCAGGCAGGCGGAGGTCCGCTGAGGGGAATCTGGGTGCAGCAGGCTCTAGTGAAGGAAACAGCCTCACAGTACAAGCATGTGGATGTGACAGACCAGGTTGAAAGTCCCCACCCAGACCACTGTCACTATTTCACCTGGCACAGATCCCTGAAAAAGTCCCCTTCCAGGACATTGTTTATGTCACCAGACTGGGAGGTAGGTGTGGGAAAGCCCTATCATCAGGGATTTCCTGGGAGAACAAAATCAGAGAGGATTGTTTCACGGCAAGGTCACCTGAGGTCGCTGGCATCTTGTATTGTAGGTGGGGTAAGAGATAGGAAACACCAACTAGTAAATAATAACATATTTTTGAATATCTGTTAAAACACCGCATTGCCCTTACGTTTCAAAAATTTCCACACTGATTTTGGGTCTTCATTGCTCCATATGAACGTCAAAATCAACTCATCTGATCAAAAATATCCTCTTTGAGTTTCTGGTAAGATTATTTGGGGGGAGGGGGTAGCGAATGCTGCACATAATTGGATTAAACGCAGTATTCGCACATAGCCTGACCCCATCACTAGGCACGTGTTGGAAGTATAATTTAACTTAGGGAAATTTAATGTCTTTAGGATGTGGAGTCATTGTATCCCAGATCTGGGATATCAGTCCATTTGTTAGACTATTATTTTGGATCCATCTTTAGCTTAAGACACTTCCTCATGCGTTTTCTTTACAAGTAAAAAATACATTCCTGGTACTACTAACATTGAATTATTCTGAATAGGGTGTTTAATATCATTTTACATTTTATCCAATTATTTCCTGTATATATGAAAGGTGGTGATACATTTCTATTAATCTGAAATGGCAAATTTCCCCGTATCCTTTCCAATTTGTTAAAAGTAAGCACTAAACCTAACATGAGGCTTGAACTCAAAACTCCGAGATCAAGAGCTGCGTACTCTGGGCTGCCTGGGTGGTTCAGTCAGTTAAGCATCAGACTCTTGATTTCAGTTAGCTCATGTTATGATATCCCAGTTCGTGAGATCCAGCCCCCTGGACTCGGTGCTGATAATGTGGCTCCTGATTGGGATTTTCTCTCCCTCTCTCTCTGCCCCTCCCCTGCTCGCTTGCTCTCACAAGAAATAAATAAACTTAAAAAAAAAAAAAAAAAAAGAGTTGCACACTATACTGCCTGAGCCAGCCAGGAGCCTCTCCTTTCCAATTTGTTAAAATCCTACTTATTCTTTTCCTTTTTCCTTGATGTACGAACATGTATAAAGTCACGGTTGGAAAGCATCCAACCACTCTTTTGCTTCTCTTTCAGTTTCCATATGGATCATTGTCTTTTTGCCTCTTAATATAGCATATTAGCTTCTTAACTTCCAACTCTTCTTACATGCCCCAGTCCTGGTGCATCATTCTTAAATATGCTCTCTGGATTATGTTAGCTAAATCAACATCTGCAGCCTGGGTGCCAATAACCTCTGGCCGAGAAGATGCATAAGCAGCACAAAGTGGCCGCAGCAGCTCATGCAAGGGGCATCCAGAGACAATGGGTCGGCGAAGGAACTCGAAAGGGCGGGTGGCCTGCAGGCACGGTGTGCACCAGAAGCACTCCTGAAAGAGGAAGCACCTGGCCCGCCCTTCCCCACGTGCAGCAGACTCCCCGCTCACCAAAGAAGACCTGCTGTCCTGGGCTCCTCCCCTGGCCCCGCCCCTCTCCCACCGCCCTCGGCCCACCGCCCGCGAGGACAACCTCGGCCCCGCCCCTCCATTCTGACCCCGCCTCCCCGAGCGGCCTTTAGGCCCGACCCACCCGGTGCGCTCGCGCCCTAGGGCACCCACCGCTCCGTCACGCCTGCGCCCTGGCGACCTCCCGGCCTCGTGGGCGGAGCCGGCGCCAGTCCCGCCCTCCCCCCCCCCCCCTCCCCCCGCCCCGGGCCCGGGCCCGCCTCCGCGCACACGCACTTCCCGCCACGCCTCCCCGCCCAGCACAGCCCCGCCCCGCCCCGCACAGCCCAGCCCAGCCCAGCCCAGCTCAGCCAGCGCGAGCGCGAGCGCGAGCGCGGCGCGATGGACGGCCGAGTGCAGCTGATCAAGGCCCTCCTGGCCCTGCCCCTGCGGCCCCAGACGCGGCGCTGGAGGAACCCGATTCCCTTCCCCGAGACCTTTGACGGCGACACCGACCGCCTCCCGGAGTTCATCGTGCAGACGGGCGCCTACATGTTAGTGGACGAGACCCTGTTCTCCAGCGATGCCCTGAAGGTGACGTTCCTCATCACCCGCCTCACGGGGCCGGCCCTGCAGTGGGTGATCCCCTACATCAGGAAGGAGAGCCCCCTCCTCAATGACTACCGGGGCTTCCTGGCCGAGATGAAGCGGGTGTTTGGCTGGGTGGAGGACGAGGACTTCTAGGCCGGGAGCCCCTCGGGCCTGGGGGCGGGTGCTCGGGGGAGGGTGCGCTGCGCCCGTCGCCGCCGCGCAGATGGCCGCGGGCGGCGCCTCGCCGCGCCTCGCCCTCCCTCCCCCTCGCCGCGATCGAGCGGCCGCGCTCTCCCCCGCGCTGCTGTCCCCTCCCGCGTAGTGCTTGCCTTTGTTCCAGGAATAGCGCTCCAGGTCCCCGCTGCCGCCGCCGGGCCCCGCTCGGGAGCGCGCCGCCGCCCCCTGCGGCCAGCCGGGCCCCTCCCGCGCAGCACACTTGGCCTCGGGCCGGCGCTCCAGCTGCGGGCCGGGCTCCCGTTACACGCCGGACAGACCACCCACAGCCCGGCCGCTGCGGGCCGCCTCCGCCAGACTGACCGCCAGGCCTGCGGCGCCGCGCGCGGAGACCCGCGCTGAGGCCGGGCCGCCGTCGCCACCCAGCGCACACCGCCGACACACTGCGGCCCGCGGCCATCTGGACTCAGCCGACAAGCGTCTGAGCTGGCCACGGCCCCTGGCCCCTGGCCCCTGGCCCCTGGCTCCTGGCCCCTGGCCCCTGACCGGCGATTCCAGCAGCTCGCCACCCACCGCGCCCCGGCTGGAGGGCCGGGCCAGCCTCTCACCTGCAGCGGGACCCACTCCCTCCCACCTCCCGGAGACCTCTTCTGCTCCTGCCAGATGGCCGCCGGGTCCCAGGGGTGCCTGGCAGCCAAATCCAGTCACTCGTTTCCTCCTGTGGACCTGTTAGTTTTGCCCACAATCCGGTTCTCTTCTCAATTCGCAGCTGTCTCTCTGACGTGTGCCTTTTGTTCAACACAGTAATTAAGCCCTGCACTCTGCCCAGCTCTTCTACACTACCTGGACAAACGTCTTTTCCTTCTTTTCAATAAATGTCAGACGCTGTGCAAAAGAAATTGAGTCTCCATGAGTGTGGCACCTCTCCCTCCCTGGTCCAGTGCGTGGGGTCCGTGGCCCGTTGAGCAGGCATGTGTGTCCCCTGTCATTCTGTGGCCGACGTCGAATCCTGCATGATGCAAGCGAGCCGACGGTCCTGTGCTGGTCCCGGGGATGGGCACCCCACTGGTGGCCGTTGGGGCCCAGAGGCTGCCTCGTCCGATCCAGTCGGCTGCGTGCCCCTTAGGAAATGGACCTCGATCTGAGTTTGGCCAAGGCGATAGCAGGAAAAGTCGACTAGGAGGCTTCTGGAAAAGAATTCCTCATTTCCAGAATGCTGCTTGAAAGCACAACAGCTTTTTGTGGCAAATCATGAATCCCACACATTTGTTGCTGAACACCTGTCAAACTGTATTTAATTCATTATTCAGGGAATCAGCAGAATGACAGGTTCTTTAGAAAAAGCACTTACATTTACAAAGCCTTGACTGGGTGAGTGGTAGAGAAGGGAATGCACAAGTGGCATTGTTCGTTGAATACAAACCTGGTTGAGGAGCCTCAGGACAATAAAATTCTAAGTTTCTCTGAAGGGCAGAATAGGAACAAAGACATTACTTCTTACTGTTTCTCTGTATGCTAACCTCTGAAGTCTGTGCGGACAATAGCCTCTGCTACCTGGTCTATGGCTGGGAAGGTTAAATATCCTGATAAAGTCAAATAAAAATGGTGGGCTTATAGAGGAGCACTCAGTTCAATCTGCCTTATTTCTAATTGGGTGATTTTTCAAGAACATGAAAAAGAATCCATCAGGTTCCTAAAACGGTATTGTTTTCCTTTATCGCTTTCTGTGCATCCGTTGTTTTGAACAGGAAAACTTTTGTCACTCCTGTGAAGTTTTTCATAGACTGTACACGGAGCTAGGGGAACATCTGAATTATGTATATGATGATGTCTGTATTCCAAGAAGTAGTCAAGGCATCATTTACTTTCAATTTGGCTTGTAATGTATCACAGTCTTGATATCAGAGGGAATATTTTGAGTTACTTAATATAATAAAGTTGTCATGGTTCACAGGGTTCTTAAAACAGTTGAAAGCTGGCTAATTATGAGATCCCAAGTGGAGGCGCTAGCTGTCAGCTCTCCTGCATGGGTTTCAAGGATGATTGTGTTAAGCATATTCAGTGTTTGGTTTTACGGTTTGTTTATTTATTTTTGAGAGAGAGAGAGAGAGAAGAAGGAGGAGGAGGAGGACGACGACGACGACGATGACGACAGAGAGAAGGAGAGAGAGAATCCCTAGCAGGCTCCGAGTTGTCAGCCTGGAGCCCCACGTGGGGCTCCATCTGAAGAACCTGGAGATCATGACCTGAGCCCAAGTCAAGAGTTTGATGCTTTAACAGATCGAGTCACCCAGGCGCCCTGCTTTTAAACGTAGACCCTGCTCACATGGTTTGGAAACAGTTTCTAGAGTCAGCCTAGCATGTTCCCCATGGTATTTGTCTACCTGGCTCTAGAGAGGTGGGTGTCATGGGCAGGGACTTCTGGGTGTCCTTCAAACAATGTCCTTAACCCCCCTTCCTCTCCCAATAAAAATGCCCTGCAGTTTTCTTCCTCCTGCCAGCATGGCTGTGTTAGGAATCATGCCTTCATCTCCTCGAGTTGTACCCTTCCCGGTCATCTTTCATGCTGAAATGTCTTGGAGAGGGTCTTAGTTTGCCAGAATCAATCATGCACACTTTAGCAAGAGTCCAGAAAAGGACAAAGGAATGGTATTTGTCAGGAAGAAAGGAGGTTCTTTTTCATTACTTTGCGATCCCCCACCCCTCCACCTTGCAGTTACATTCTCAGTTCGTTGCCCCTCACTTCCCTCTTGCACTGGACTGGACTCAACACCCATCGAGAAGCCTTATCTTAGAAGGGGGGACTGATACAAAAACTGACAAAAAAGAAGATGAATATAAGAGGAACAAGAGAGAAATGCAATTAACCGTTTATTGACTTATTTTTGCTGGTTGGAGCCAATAATGACCTGAAAGCTGGAATTAAGATAACAATACACAAATTTTGTGGCAGTGAAATCCACAAAAATTTAAAGTCTGACCAAAGCGGACTTGGGGTGCTTCAGTGCCCTGAGTCTCAGGTCTCAGGGGAATCTTAGTAGAACACACTCATGAAATGGCTCTCTCTTCCCTTAATCCCAGAGGACAGAGAGGGGGTAGGAAGGGAATTCTAAATGGACCCTTTGTGAGTGCCCATGATGTATCTGTCCACCAGAAGCTTGGGGCCGAAGGTGCAGGCTTATAGAATACCAGCAGTCTGAATCTTCTTCCAGGAGCCTTCCCAGGGGACGGATACCCGGCGTCTTCAGGAGTTGAGACACTGCTTTGTCTTCCATCATGAAGCTACTGTTACTCCTTGGGTACTCCATCAAGCCCTTTTGAGCAGGAATAATTCTTAAATGAAAAGTCACACATCTAATGGGACCAGGTGTGGGAAGGACAGAGATCAATCAAAACACAGTGAAATAGAGTGAAAGCCTGTCATGATCTCAAACCATTTAATAGCCTGGGGAAATGGTCACGACAGAACAGGAAGCAAAAAAAATAAATAAATAAATCAGTGTACTGAACAGTCAAGACCCAGTTAGGGCATCGAGACCCTTCTATCTTGCCACCACTGCAGCCCATCACAAAGTCCGGACTGCAAGGTCCTGGCCTGGGCCCAAAGCTCCTTACCTTCCCATTTGCTCCCATCGGTTCTCTTGCTGGTTCCACCACCAGCCCCCAGTTTTGTGGCCTATATTAGAGCACTCGGGGGGAGTGCTCTTCTTGCCCACGCTCTTACTGGTGCCTCATAGACAGTCCTCAAATCCGTTCTGCCCCGCTTTCGCTTCAGTGGGTCCTCTCTTCTCCAGCCCCAAGGCACCAGCCCCAATTCCGATCTCCTGACCCCTCTAGCCGGGGATTGCAGGGGCCCCGGTGCAAGTGCCCGGCTGATTCAGGAACCTCTTTTCTCTTCGGGCTGTTGGTGTCTCCTTCTGTCTCGTGGCAGCTGAGAGCACGCTGCCAGATGGCCAACAGGGGAACATTTATAATGTCAGCGCCCTGTTGGACCTAAGGAAACAGTAAGCCTGTTATTTGGGCCTTGACCGCGATAGTACCTATTCTGCTATCTGAGCAGAAGAGGGCATATTTAGTTACCCTCGAAGCAAACACGTTCTTTGTAAGATCGTTAGGATAGATTTCTAAAATTAACACATAGACCAAAGTCCATATAACACTGTACCTATTTTGACCTGTCAAAATCTCACTCCAGAAAGATTGTTTTCAAATCATATTCTTACTAGTAATGTGAAGAAATGTCTCTTTGCCTCTGTCACTATTAAATTTTTAATTTTCAATAAGATGCAGTATCTCAACAAATACTCTTTCCCACAGCAAAATGCTCTCTTTCATCCTGCTTCGCCTCTGTCACCAATAAGATGAGGCTCTTAGAGAATACTTTCTCCCTCTCTTCTCCTCTCCTCTACCTTACTATAACCAAGACAGTTGGAAACATTCTTCTGTTTTCCAACCCCACTCTCATCCCCTCAAGTGATGGGGCTGGTGGAAACTGTTGACACCAGAGGGTATGGGAATAATTCAGCTAGGAATTTTTATCATTTTTAGGTCTCTATGAGGAACAATATTTAACTTGTACTATGAAAGTCTATCAACCCACTTTCAGGTATTTGATGTTAAATGACATCTTAGGGATGAAGACAATGGTGAAGTTAAATTTAGACCTTTTCAACATCTACAAACACCGAGGTTTTCCCATTTGCTCCGAAGAAAACATACAAGTATATTCAAGTAATGAGTTAGCAGAGTTGCTAGGCACAATGGTGAATGAAAGAGAAAGAACGCCTGCCCGTGAGATATTGAGAGGAGATCAAAGGGTCAGACATCAGACAAAACTTCAGATGTAACCACCCACAAATTTGGAAGCCACATTCCCTTTCACCAAGAAATCTTTTTTTTTTTTTTTTTTTGAGAGTGAGAGAGTGTGAGCAGGGGATGGGCAGAGAACAGATGGGGGACAGAGGATCCAAAGCAGGCTCTGCACTGAGAGCGGCAAGCCCCATGTGGGGCTGGAACCCATGAACTGTGAGATCCTGATCTGGGCCGAAGTCGGACACTTAGCCGCCTGAGTCACCCAGGCGCCGTTCACATTCGCCAAGAAACCTTAAGTGGGGGAGTTCATCTAATGTGATTCTGAACGGGTTGTAAAGACAATGTGAGGTTAAGGTTTAAGGATAAGAACCTTCACGTTGACTTTCAGTTTGGAGGATTATCTATAATCCACTATTCCAGTTTATTCTATCTTCATGGAATCACGCAGCCTGTCTTGGAAGTCAGAGTTCGGTGGGTAACACGATGACTAGCACCACCCTTCTCAGGTGTTTACTGTCATTATCATCTCACCTCAACCCCTGAATCATCGCTCAAATAAGTTTTTTTTTAATGTCTATTTATTTTTGAGACAGAGAGAGACAGAGCATGACTGGGGGAGGGGCAGAGAGAGAGAGGGAGGCACAGAATCTGAAACAGTCTCCAGGCTCCGAGCTGTCAGCACAGAGCCGGATGTGGGGCTCGAACTCACAGACCGTGAGATCACGACCTGAGCCGAAGTCAGACGCCTAACTGACTGAGCCACCCAGGCGCCCCATCGTTCAAATAAGTTTAACGGATATTCTGTGTGTGTCAGTTGTAGCAGGTCATTAGACCACTGAGCACGTTGAGGAGGACACTCTTCAGGCAACCCTGGAACCTCAGACCACTATGGGACGTTTAAACCCATTATTTAATGAATTGACACCCACACAATTTGTGCAATCAAGTCCATAAAGACAAGGAGCAAAGAATTTGCTGTGTGAGTAGCCGTAACATCAAGGCCAGCCCCGTCCACTCTGCCTACACTAGAACACGCTAATATCTAATACTTGAAAGTAACGAAGACTTACGTGTATTGAGCTCTTAATATGTACAAAGAAATGCCAGAAGTGCCTCATGCACATGAACTTATTCATCATCACTTTAAGATAAAGTCCATAGTTCTGTCCACTCCTTTTAGAATAGCACAGGTAGGGGCGCCTGGGTGGCTCAGGAGGTTAAGCCCCCGACTCTTGATCTCGGCTCAAGTCACGAGCCTGTTTGGGATTCTCTCTCTCCCCCCTCTCTGCCCCTCCCTCTCTCATGCTCTTTCTCTCTCAAAATAAATAAGCAAACATTCTTAAGAAAATTTAAAACATTAAAAAAAGACTCATGCCCTACTGACTGAGCCAGCCAGGTGCCCCTTGAGTACCTCTTTCTACATTTATTGGCCACTTGGTACCTTCTTTTATGAAATATCCATTCAAAAGCGTCACCTATTCTAAGTTTATTTATTTATTTTGAGTCTTTGAGAGAGGGAGAGAGGGAATCCTAAGCAGGGTCCCACTGTCAGCACAAGCCCATCTCGGGGCTCCATTTCACGAATGGTGAGATCACGGCCTGAGCTGAAATCAAGAGTCAGACGCTTAACCAATTGAGCCACGCAGGCGCCCCTCGCTTATTTTTAAACTGGTTTATCTATCTTCTTATTGACCAGCAGCAGCTCTTTATATGTTTTTGGTGTTACTACTCCAGCCAAAGGCCATCAGGAACACACCTATAATTGAGCGAGTTGGGTCTGTTACTCCTTGGAGCAAGGGAAAACACAAACCGTGCAGAGCCACGGGGCATCTCAGCAAGAAGATGTTAGAAGAAACGTACCGAAGTTGGCTCGTGTTAGGTAATTTGGGTGACGGTTTTAAAAAGTGAGGCTTTGTTCTGGATTGGATGTTGTCAGGAAGTGGGGGAAATTCTATGACTGTCTTTTTGAGAGAGGGAGAGAGAGAGAGAGAGACAATCTTAAGCAGGCTCCACACTCATTGTGAAACCTGATGTGGGGGCTCGATCTCACAACCATGAGAACATGACCTGAGCTTAAATCAAGAGTTAGACACTTAACCAACTGAGCCACCCAGGCCCCCTGGAGATATCTTCTTGTATTGTCTTCTAAGACCTGCTTGATTTTTATTAGAATTGCATTTAATCTAGAAATAAATTTGGGAAGAATATATATTGTAACAATTTTGAGTCTTTCAATTCATTACCATCTTATATCTTTCCATTTATTTTGTTATTTAAATTAGTTCAGTAATATTTCATATGTTTCAGTGTCAAGGTATTGAAAATCTTTTATAGATTTATTCCTCGGTATTTGATAATGTATAATACTATCATAAATGGTATTTTTTAAGATTTTATTTTTTTGAGGAATCTCTACACCCGTGAATCACGAGATCATGACCCGAGCCAAAGTCTGATGCTTAACTAACTGAGCCACCCAGGCGCCCCTCTTGTTAATTAAAAAAATTTTTTTATTTATTTTTAAAATTTTTATTTATTTTGAGAAGGGGGAGGGGTCGAGAGAGAGGGAGAGAGATAATCCAAAGCAGGCTCCACGCTCAGTGAGGAGACCGATGCGGGGCTCAATCCCCCCCCCCGTGAGATCATAACCTGAGCCGAAATCAAGAGTTGGACCCTCAACCGACTGAGCCACCCGGGTGCCCCTCATATACACATTTTTTTTTTAAAATGCTGCAGTCAACGTCCTTATTGGAACTGCTTGTTGGTAGGGCGTGCGTGTCATAAACTTTACGAGGTATTGCCACATTCATCTCAAATTTTGTTCTCCACTGTCCACCAGCATTTTATGAGAACTCTCATTTTCCCACATCCTTCAACATTTGATATTGTCAGTATGTTTACTTTTACCAATCTAGTAGTTTTGAAATGGGAGGCCGTTTTTGTTCTGCTTAAAATCTGTGTGGGAGCTTCCTGATACGTGAGCATATGGCAATTTGGGGAGAATGCTGTGCTCTGAGGGGGCCTGGAAGCTCTGTGCCCCTTCCCACACACCTTGCCCTCCGCGTCTCTTCGCACTGGCTGTTCCTGAGTTCTATCCTTTCATAATAAAGCAGTGATGTGCACAGAAAAGGCCAGGTGAGGACACAGCAAGAAGGTGGCCTATAGAAGCCGGGGAGAGAGAGGTCAGGAGAAACAGGATCTGCCCACACTGGGATCTGGGACTTTGAACCTCCAGAGCTGAGAGAAATAAGTGCCTGTTAGTTAAGTTAAAAACACCCACACATACACACTCCCAACTCTGATCACTAGTGTGATTGTACATCTCTTCAAATGTCCCTCACTTGGCATTGATTGTTCATGTACCTTTTGGATATCTTCCACTTGTCCTTGTGTAATTACTCTCCTCCACCGTACTCTGTGCCCAGGACGCTGACCCTTTTGGACAGCGTGAATGACCCACTTGCCCTCTGGCTTCCGGTTGAGTTTGTTGAGTTGCTGAATTGTTGAGATTGTTGAGTTCTGATTGAGTTTGGCCAATGAGAGACCTCCATCTCTACCAGACTGAGTGGTGACTGTGGCTGAGTTCCTCTACCAAAGACAACAAATGCCCTCCAGGGGCTTTCTTGTTTTATTTGTTTGAAGTTTTATTTTATTTATTTTGAGAGAGAGAGAGAAACAGAGAGCAAGCGTGAGCAGGGCAGGGGCAGAGAGAGAGGGAGAGATGATCCCAGGCAGGCTCTACACTGACAGAGACTGAGACTCTAGCCCAAAGACCATGAGCCCATGACCTGAGCCTAGATCAAGAGTTGGACGCTTAACCAACTGAACCACCCAGGCGCCTCACCACAAAGACCTTTCTCGTTGCCCTACAATAATGGTGTATAAGAAATTCCTCAAAACTTAAAACAGTCACCTGTTCTCTTTGCTCACGTGCTATCGGCTGTCTGGGGCTCTTCTGCGACAGGATGCGGTCAGGGTGGGCTTGGCTCTACGATGCCAATTGCATTTAGATTTGCTTCAGTGTGAAGCAAATGTATCCAGAAGCAAATGTATCCCTGTAGTCCAGACCGAAGGATCAGTGAGTACTTGGGGCAAGCTCTTCTCACGGCAATCACGGGAATGAAGGACCAACAAAACCTCACAAGCATATTGACGTTCTCTATTCACATCATGTCTGCTCACACTGCATCGATAAAAACAAGTGTATGACAAAGACTAGATTCAGAGAGACAGTTATGTACACTCCACGCCGAGAGTGGGTGGGGGTGGGAGCGAATATTTGCAGAACAATTATCCAATCTATCACAACTTCCTCTGACCGTACACACACTTTTTTCATAATCCTTTCATTTAATGCTCCTCTATTACCCCATTTGTGTGCGCCATGGGTTTCTTGTTAGAACCCTGATTAAGCCTATATCATCCTCACAAGTTTCTATAGATTTTCCACTTTTCAGGGACATGCAATACCCCCTCCCATTTTAGTGCAGCCTTTCCCCCCCCTTTTATGCTTTCCTTTTTTGTGTGGGTCCTCTTCCCTGAAGGCCCTACCCCATCTCTGGCACCAACCCTTTCCCACCTCTTGTGACTAATGCTAACAACTTAGTGTGCATATTTCTACAGTTTTCTTCATACCTACCCAATCGTGTGTGTGTGTGTGGTGTGTGTGTGTGTATTCATATGTAAGCTTTTTTGAGTTAATATCTATTTAACAACCAAAACATGATGCATTTTTCTACATATTGTTTCTTATGTGAAACCTTAAAAAATCTCCCCAAATTGGCTGCCATAGACCTTTCTTATTCCTTTAAAATGCTGAATTATGGGGGGTACCTGGCTGGTTCAGTAGGTAGAGCATGCAACTCTTGATGTGGGGGAGTTTGAGCCCCACGTTCCGCGGACAGAGTACTTAAAAAAAAAAAAACTAGGGGCACCTGGGTGGCTCAGTCATTTAAGTGTCCGACTCTTGATTTCAGCTCAGGTCATGATCTCGTGGTGCGTGGGACTGAGCCCCGCATAGGGCTCTGCGCTGACAGGGTGGAGCCTGATTGGGGTTCTCTTTCTCCCCCTCTCTCTCTGCCCCTCCCTGGCTCTCTTTCTCTCTCAAAATAAATAAACATTAAAAAACTAAAATGCTGAACTATGTTCCATCCATGCTGACTCCATTCCCCTATTGATGAGTAAAGTTCCTGGCTTAAGTGCTGCCCAGATCCCACCTTTAGGCCTGAGGTAGTCCTTTCCCCAGCTGCTGGGAGCCTAGGCTTCTGAGAGCCACAGCTGAACCACTCCCCAGTAATTGCTTTGGGTTGAAGGGAGTTGCCTGGCCCAGGGGTACCTATTGCCTTTAGGTAAGACCATATCTAATGACTACTCAGCATGGAGGTACCAAGGCCTGGCCTCAACTCCTCAATCCATAACTTTTCTGAATGGCTATTCCAGCTTTAGAGGTCACTGTAGAATCAACTGAGGCCTCTGTTGCAACTGCCATGTTTCTTTAAAACCTCCCTCTGCTGAATCCTGCTTCTCTTCCTCCCTTACAGGTGTTACGAGATCTGTTTCTGAGGGAACTTAAAGTGTATTTGGTGCTAGAACGGGTCCTAAGAGCAGATTACGAGATAGGATTTCGGAGTGCGATTACCTGCCAGCTGCTTAGATGCGAGGACTCCATCACTGGTGGTGGGTAAGTGCGGATAACCGGTGATGTGGTAGTGATGCACCTGTCAAGACTTTCACTAGCAGTGAACAGAGACAGGACACCAATGGAGGGAAATGTACTGGCAGGTGCAATGTCTCAGGGGTTGAATTGTTCAGAAAGTAGTAACTATAAAGATCGTGCAAATAGATGGTTGTAACAAGAGACTACTATAGAACTGCACAAAGACGAGGAAACGCAGTCATTAACACCAATCTAACCTAGGCACCAAAGCCAAGAGTCTCAAATGCAGGCAGAAGGCAGAGGCTGACTACTGGCCTGTAAGTATTAGTCCTCTTTGTATGCTTCTCACAAGTCCATTTTGTTTTCTACAACATGTCAGATCTACTCATGCACAAACTAAGCTCAGCCTTTCCCACTCCCTTCACGTGTTCAGAGAAAATCACTAAATCAGAAATGAGTCAGAGGTTGGATTCTATGAACTCAATATACAAGACTGCTGCCCTGTAAGCCCATCTCTTATCTAAATCTATCAGCATATTTAACTTTTCCAGCCATAGACGAGGTAGCAAAGGCTATTGTCCGCACAGACTTCAGAGGTTAGCATACAGAGAAACAGTAAGAAGTAATGTCTTTGTTCCTATTCTGCCCTTCAGAGAAACTTAGAATTTTATTGTCCTGAGGCTCCTCAACCAGGTTTGTATTCAACGAACAATGCCACTTGTGCATTCCCTTCTCTACCACTCACCCAGTCAAGGCTTTGTAAATGTAAGTGCTTTTTCTAAAGAACCTGTCATTCTGCTGATTCCCTGAATAATGAATTAAATACAGTTTGACAGGTGTTCAGCAACAAATGTGTGGGATTCATGATTTGCCACAAAAAGCTGTTGTGCTTTCAAGCAGCATTCTGGAAATGAGGAATTCTTTTCCAGAAGCCTCCTAGTCGACTTTTCCTGCTATCGCCTTGGCCAAACTCAGATCGAGGTCCATTTCCTAAGGGGCACGCAGCCGACTGGATCGGACGAGGCAGCCTCTGGGCCCCAACGGCCACCAGTGGGGTGCCCATCCCCGGGACCAGCACAGGACCGTCGGCTCGCTTGCATCATGCAGGATTCGACGTCGGCCACAGAATGACAGGGGACACACATGCCTGCTCAACGGGCCACGGACCCCACGCACTGGACCAGGGAGGGAGAGGTGCCACACTCATGGAGACTCAATTTCTTTTGCACAGCGTCTGACATTTATTGAAAAGAAGGAAAAGACGTTTGTCCAGGTAGTGTAGAAGAGCTGGGCAGAGTGCAGGGCTTAATTACTGTGTTGAACAAAAGGCACACGTCAGAGAGACAGCTGCGAATTGAGAAGAGAACCGGATTGTGGGCAAAACTAACAGGTCCACAGGAGGAAACGAGTGACTGGATTTGGCTGCCAGGCACCCCTGGGACCCGGCGGCCATCTGGCAGGAGCGGAAGAGGTCTCCGGGAGGTGGGAGGGAGTGGGTCCCGCTGCAGGTGAGAGGCTGGCCCGGCCCTCCAGCCGGGGCGCGGTGGGTGGCGAGCTGCTGGAATCGCCGGTCAGGGGCCAGGGGCCAGGGGCCAGGGGCCAGGGGCCGTGGCCAGCTCAGACGCTTGTCGGCTGAGTCCAGATGGCCGCGGGCCGCAGTGTGTCGGCGGTGTGCGCTGGGTGGCGACGGCGGCCCGGCCTCAGCGCGGGTCTCCGCGCGCGGCGCCGCAGGCCTGGCGGTCAGTCTGGCGGAGGCGGCCCGCAGCGGCCGGGCTGTGGGTGGTCTGTCCGGCGTGTAACGGGAGCCCGGCCCGCAGCTGGAGCGCCGGCCCGAGGCCAAGTGTGCTGCGCGGGAGGGGCCCGGCTGGCCGCAGGGGGCGGCGGCGCGCTCCCGAGCGGGGCCCGGCGGCGGCAGCGGGGACCTGGAGCGCTATTCCTGGAACAAAGGCAAGCACTACGCGGGAGGGGACAGCAGCGCGGGGGGAGAGCGCGGCCGCTCGATCGCGGCGAGGGGGAGGGAGGGCGAGGCGCGGCGAGGCGCCGCCCGCGGCCATCTGCGCGGCGGCGACGGGCGCAGCGCACCCTCCCCCGAGCACCCGCCCCCAGGCCCGAGGGGCTCCCGGCCTAGAAGTCCTCGTCCTCCACCCAGCCAAACACCCGCTTCATCTCGGCCAGGAAGCCCCGGTAGTCATTGAGGAGGGGGCTCTCCTTCCTGATGTAGGGGATCACCCACTGCAGGGCCGGCCCCGTGAGGCGGGTGATGAGGAACGTCACCTTCAGGGCATCGCTGGAGAACAGGGTCTCGTCCACTAACATGTAGGCGCCCGTCTGCACGATGAACTCCGGGAGGCGGTCGGTGTCGCCGTCAAAGGTCTCGGGGAAGGGAATCGGGTTCCTCCAGCGCCGCGTCTGGGGCCGCAGGGGCAGGGCCAGGAGGGCCTTGATCAGCTGCACTCGGCCGTCCATCGCGCCGCGCTCGCGCTCGCGCTCGCGCTGGCTGAGCTGGGCTGGGCTGGGCTGGGCTGTGCGGGGCGGGGCGGGGCTGTGCTGGGCGGGGAGGCGTGGCGGGAAGTGCGTGTGCGCGGAGGCGGGCCCGGGCCCGGGGCGGGGGGGGGGGGGCGGAGGGCGGGACTGGCGCCGGCTCCGCCCACGAGGCCGGGAGGTCGCCAGGGCGCAGGCGTGACGGAGCGGTGGGTGCCCTAGGGCGCGAGCGCACCGGGTGGGTCGGGCCTAAAGGCCGCTCGGGGAGGCGGGGTCAGAATGGAGGGGCGGGGCCGAGGTTGTCCTCGCGGGCGGTGGGCCGAGGGCGGTGGGAGAGGGGCGGGGCCAGGGGAGGAGCCCAGGACAGCAGGTCTTCTTTGGTGAGCGGGGAGTCTGCTGCACGTGGGGAAGGGCGGGCCAGGTGCTTCCTCTTTCAGGAGTGCTTCTGGTGCACATCGTGCCTGCAGGCCACCCGCCCTTTCGAGTTCCTTCGCCGACCCATTGTCTCTGGATGCCCCTTGCATGAGCTGCTGCGGCCACTTTGTGCTGCTTATGCATCTTCTCGGCCAGAGGTTATTGGCACCCAGGCTGCAGATGTTGATTTAGCTAACATAATCCAGAGAGCATATTTAAGAATGATGCACCAGGACTGGGGCATGTAAGAAGAGTTGGAAGTTAAGAAGCTAATATGCTATATTAAGAGGCAAAAAGACAACGATCCATATGGAAACTGAAAGAGAAGCAAAAGAGTGGTTGGATGCTTTCCAACCGTGACTTTATACATGTTCGTACATCAAGGAAAAAGGAAAAGAATAAGTAGGATTTTAACAAATTGGAAAGGAGAGGCTCCTGGCTGGCTCAGGCAGTATAGTGTGCAACTCTTTTTTTTTTTTTTTTTTAAGTTTATTTATTTCTTGTGAGAGCAAGCGAGCAGGGGAGGGGCAGAGAGAGAGGGAGAGAAAATCCCAATCAGGAGCCACATTATCAGCACCGAGTCCAGGGGGCTGGATCTCACGAACTGGGATATCATAACATGAGCTAACTGAAATCAAGAGTCTGATGCTTAACTGACTGAACCACCCAGGCAGCCCAGAGTACGCAGCTCTTGATCTCGGAGTTTTGAGTTCAAGCCTCATGTTAGGTTTAGTGCTTACTTTTAACAAATTGGAAAGGATACGGGGAAATTTGCCATTTCAGATTAATAGAAATGTATCACCACTTTTCATATATACAGGAAATAATTGGATAAAATGTAAAATGATATTAAACACCCTATTCAGAATAATTCAATGTTAGTAGTACCAGGAATGTATTTTTTACTTGTAAAGAAAACGCATGAGGAAGTGTCTTAAGCTAAAGATGGATCCAAAATAATAGTCTAACAAATGGACTGATATCCCAGATCTGGGATACAATGACTCCACATCCTAAAGACATTAAATTTCCCTAAGTTAAATTATACTTCCAACACGTGCCTAGTGATGGGGTCAGGCTATGTGCGAATACTGCGTTTAATCCAATTATGTGCAGCATTCGCTACCCCCCTCCCCCCAAATAATCTTACCAGAAACTCAAAGAGGATATTTTTGATCAGATGAGTTGATTTTGACGTTCATATGGAGCAATGAAGACCCAAAATCAGTGTGGAAATTTTTGAAACGTAAGGGCAATGCGGCGTTTTAACAGATATTCAAAAATATGTTATTATTTACTAGTTGGTGTTTCCTATCTCTTACCCCACCTACAATACAAGATGCCAGCGACCTCAGGTGACCTTGCCGTGAAACAATCCTCTCTGATTTTGTTCTCCCAGGAAATCCCTGATGATAGGGCTTTCCCACACCTACCTCCCAGTCTGGTGACATAAACAATGTCCTGGAAGGGGACTTTTTCAGGGATCTGTGCCAGGTGAAATAGTGACAGTGGTCTGGGTGGGGACTTTCAACCTGGTCTGTCACATCCACATGCTTGTACTGTGAGGCTGTTTCCTTCACTAGAGCCTGCTGCACCCAGATTCCCCTCAGCGGACCTCCGCCTGCCTGCCTCACGGCTACACCGTCATCCTCTTGCCCGGAGCCTGGAGAGCTAACCCCACACGTCCAGGATGAGAGTCCTTTCCTCTCTCCCAGGCTCCACACGGGAGCAAGCCTCAGCCACCCTCTGGGCTTTGGCCTTTCAGGCTGGCAGACACTGACCCAGGAGTCGGTGACAGGGACTCCCTCCTTCAGTGGATATGTCTAAGCATAGGTGATACAAGCTCAAGAGGTAAACAGTGGACCAAAAGGCGTGTCATAAGAAAATATCCAGAATGAAACACTGAAAGATAAACATATGAAAAATACAGATTAAGTAAGACACAAGGAGGATCGTATGAAAGAAAGAGATGATATTTCCTTGGGGTTCCAGGCAAATAGGAAAGAGAACGAAGCAAAGCAGTATATGAGCAGATATGAGCTGAGAACAGACTCCTCGTGGAGAAAAATGCAAGAAATCTACACGTGAGCACATTGTAGGAAAGCTATTGAGAACCAAAGGCAAATAGAGTAGTTGTAAGCTTTCAGAGGATGAAAGCAAATTAGCCTGAGAGCTGCCGTCTCAAGGAAAAAATAGAAAAAGCAAAAGAATAGAAAATGAAATATCGTCTTCTATGCGCTGAAAGAATATACTTCCCAGTGGGAAACTCCTCCCCCTGCCACAACATATTTCAAGAATGAAGATGAAATAAAGGTCTTCTTATAAACACCGAAGGGGAAAACCTGAGAGAATTTGTCACCAGAAGATAGTACTTGCAGAAAATACTAACCGATATTCCTCAGGCCGAAGACAAATTTCACATGAGTGAAAAGTAATGAAAAGCTGAATACTTACGGAATCAAGCTTAGTCAGTGAAACTAAACAGAAAAGGAAGAGATTATTAGGGAAGTCAGGAGATGGTGACCTTTGAGTGGGGGGAAGAATACTATGATTAGAAGGGGCCAGGTGTGGGCCTCGAGGTTGTTGGCAAGTTGTATTTCTTCTAGTGGACGATAGTGGCAGGCGTTCTTTGTGGTAAGTCAGCGAGTTGTGCCCGTCTGTGAGGTCCTGAGATCTCCGTCTATCACAGTGTCACAATTACACGCGAGTGTGTGTGCATGTGTGGGCGCTCAGGACTTGGAGGCCGACTTGCCTTTCTGGACCACGGCGGGACAGGTACAGCACAGTCTCAGCCTTCGATCTGGTGACTTCTCCCAGCACTCAGCACCCACGGATCCTACCAAGGAAAGTAAATGACTTCCTCGTGTCCTTGGAAAGGTCCCTAGTCCGTTAACCTACCTCCTCTCTCACAAGCCACAGCAAGTCTCAGGGGTACACATTTCAGCCTGGGGCACGTTCCTGAGAGACTGGCCTGAGATAGGCAACCACATCTTCCCGAGCCCTTTGCCAACTCCTCTATGGGAGCACCTCTCCCATTGTGCCTTCGGGCACAACCCGACGTTGGACCAGAGGGTTTAGGAACTCCTCAAGAGGGAGTATTTCTGGAGATCTCCCGGGGAAAGGTTCTGTTTCAGGACCTACATAGGTGCATATTGAATCCCCATATATACCATGCTGTGTACTGAGCTATATTTTATGATTATATATGGGAAACTGGTGATGCATTTAGAAAGGCGATAGGAGACAGATGTAGGATCTGTGCTGCTAAAAGGAGCACGTGCTATGAGACATAGGAAGGTGAAAAAATCAGGACTGGTTGATTTATTCACTAGCATGGAGAAATTACCGCAGACGAAAGCAGTAAAGCTGTGGACCCAACAATCGGAGACCTAGGTAGTGTGTTGTAAGATGCGGATTATGTGCTCCGAATAGTGTTTAGAAACTACAGATTTATATGGGCTACATTGGGATGGGAAGGCTCCAGGCAGCAGGAAAGGGCTTTGCGTGAACTCAACGAATATTCCATCAGCCGAGTGAGCTGGTTCTTACTGGCACATTCATGTACCCGAGGAGAAAACTGAAGCACAAAAATCATCTGAAGTTACCCAGCTGATAGGAAGAAGAGCTGGTGTATGAATCCCAGCAGCAAAGGTGCAGCCCACAAACGCAACCACTGGCCGTAATGCACAGCAGGGAAGTAGTGATTGCTAGCGCTTCCCGCACGGGTAGAAGCAGCCCAGGGCATTGGCCTGGGATTGAGTGTGAATGGGACAGGAACGACTGGTGACCCAAGGACGAGGGAGACGTAGGCGATTTGAGAAACAGGACGTGTGTGTTATAGGTTATCACGTGCCAGGCATTGAAAGGATCCAGCATGTGTCCATCCACAGAACCAGTCAGAGGGACAAGCCTTAGAGACAAGTGTTGAAGGGGGGTTGGCAGATCCTGGGACGGCATTTACATCAACAGCTCCAGGCTATCCTCCTGTCTCCCCTCTCGTGGATTAACTGCCCCAAACCATCCCTTCACTGGTTGCTGGACAAAGCCTGCGACCACTCTGCTGCCCTCTAGATCTTTGTTAGCCTGTTACCCCCAACCCAGCTCAACCATAAGCTCTCACGGAGTTTGTAAATGAGCAGCCAGACTCCGTGGATAAGACACCCATCCGGGCCAATGGCTGTGTCCTTAACACTGCCCAACTATCAGGCTGTCTGCTTCTGGTGTCTTCCTTTCGTCCCCCGTAGTTTGGAACTCATTTTACTTTATTTGGGTTTGCTGTTGCTCCAGAGTTCTATTTGAGGCCTATGAAGCCATCTGTGACAGCTGCAGCTAGCTGCGATATTCCCAATTTATTAGTCAGCATTCTGCAGACAACAGAACCAATGGGAATATATTATGAAGACTTTGGTTCATACATGTATGGAGGCTGAGAAGTCCCGCGATCTCCTATCTACAAGCTGGAACGCCAGGAAAGACAGTGGGGTAATTCAGTCTGAGAATGAAGGCCCGAGAACCTTCAAACCAGGGGAGTCAATGATATGAATCCCAGTCTAAGAGCAGGAAAAGTGGGGCACCTGGCTGGCTCGGTCACTAGGGCATGACTCTTGATCTCAGCGCCATGAGTTCAAGCCCCACAGTGGGTGTGGAGCCTACTTAGAAAAGAAATAGGAGTAGGAGGAGATGAGATGAAATGTCCCGCCTCAAGTAGTGAGGCAGAAGGAAAGGGGACCATTCTTCCTTCCTGTGCCTTTTGGTATATTCTGGCCCTCGGTGCCTGGGATAATGCTCACTCACAGTGGGCGAGGCAAACCACTTTCCTGAGTTACCGATTCAAATGCAAACCTCATGCAGAAACAGCCTCCCAGACACAACCAGAAATAATGTTCAACTTGGGCACCCACGGACGGTCCAGTTGACACCGAAAATTAACCATCGCAGTAGTTAGGGCAACCTCACAAACTATTGCGTGACAGTATTTACACAATAAAGCCTCGCAACACCCCCGACCCGCCTGACAAATGGGGGAAGGATAGTGCTAGCATGAGAGGGTCTTTGTCAGGGGTGATGTGCACTATGTGAAGATGGGAGGAGTAAGCATGGAAGGCTTCCTGGAGGAGGACGCATTTAGCTAGGTCAGGATAAACTAGGTGAGCCAGATTTCCGAAGTGCGAGATGACTAGAAACAAAGGAAGAGGTATGTGCAAAGGCCTAACAAGGCGGGGGGGGGGGGGGGTCGGCCTTGAGGGACAGACACGGATGTACAGAGACAAAAATATGAACAAATATTTGAGTAATTTATTTGGACCTGGAAGTATGGCGGTTTCCACTCCTAGACCTAAGAGAATGGACAGTCTGGCTGTCAATCACTGCAGGCCCTCCAAGCTGATGTCTGAAGGCGGGGCCACTGAAGGATGGCAAGCACCCGGCAATGAAGCCCTACCACGTGAGCAGGCCGATGACGGTTTGGATTGTGCAACGAGGCTTCCGTAGACCGTTCCCCTCAGTGATGACAAAATATGGCGGGTACTGTGGATATATGGCGGTTGACAATGCTCCGATCTCACAAGTGTAAGTTTAATTGACTTTCTCTCATAATTGGCTGTTTGAAGTGTGAGTTTAAGAGAATGGGGGGGGGGGGGGAGGGGGCGGATGGTGTGTCCTAAGACACGTTGACAGATGTGTCTCATGGGCTTCCGGATTGATGACAAGGGAAGGGCCCTTAGCTGCCTTTGGGGACATTGTTGTGCTTTATGTAACAACATGATGAGTCTTTCAGATCATTTCATTTGTCTGAGTGTGGGTCTCGAACCCTTCCCGCCCCCCTCCCCGGATTCGTGGTCTTCATGTTTTGTGGTGTTTGCAGCTTAAAAATGCAGAAAAAGGGGTGCGGTTGGCTGAGCCTGAGTGGGTCCCAGACAGGACGATGGCTGTTGGCTGCCTGGGAGCCGATTTTGGTTTCCATGGTACAGTGTTTGGGGACGGGACTTGTCACCGACTATTGTTTACATCTGGGTCTTGGCCATTTGTGTGAGGTGTCTTGGTGACAGGCTATCTCTTACCTTGATCTGAAACGAAAGGAGAGTGAAAGTAAGGAAAGGGGAGCATGTGTGTGATTACGACAGCCGATGCCTGCCTTTGAGGGCAGTTTTGTCTTTCATTTAACATGACTGTGTGTTTCCTATCAGTTGTTCAAAATTTGGAATGGTCTTCTGCATATGCTGCCTTGAAAAGGCGGGGGAACCCCCTGATAATTCCAACGTGAAAGTGGGGAAACAGATGGCGTGGTGGGCTCGGGGCTTGTTCACTGACCACCGGGAATTGTCTTCAGTCACCACTGAAAGCTGCATTTTTCTGTAACGTATTCGTGTTTTTCCTATCATTGTATCCAACCAGTAGCGGTCCGGGAGCTTTTCACGTGTTTTCCATAAAAAAAAAAAGGTGTTCTATTAATTGCCGTCTTCGAATAAGAAGGTAGTCTATTGGGTCTGCTTGGCAGGGCCTTGGTGCTTTAAGTCCCCGATGGGAATGATCTGCTCGGGATCTTATTTCTTGTTTTTCCTGTGATAACGTAATGGCAGTGGGGTGTGTTTTCCCTGTGATATTGCAACATTGCATCCATTTGAGTTTGGTTTTTTATTTTGACTGTGTTTCATACGTGTTCTCCAAATGTGAAAGTACTTTCAGCGTGCACTTTGGAACAATTTGTCCGGCTGGACACGTGAAAGTTTCACACGCCGAATGTCTCCTAGCCGCTCTTGTTAGCCAAGACTGAACACTGTTTTGGCATTTAATTTTCCATGTTCGTCTTAAGGCAGCCAATTGAATTTTGATGTTGGCGCTCCTCATATATTTCCTTTAAAGTGCTTGGTGTAAATTTCAATTTACAGAGGAGGCATTCAACGTCTAATGGGGTGCCTTATGTTTCCAGTATAATGGCGTGTTTGACATAATTTGTTTTGCTAAATCCTGGTCTTGTTCCCTATGGATAAATTCTCTTAAAAACAAAGGTTTTCTGGGGAAACTGCCTGGCTCAGTGATAGAACCTGTGACTCTTGATGTGGGGGTTGTGATTGCAGGCCCCACACTGGTGTGGAGAGTGCTTAAAAATAAAGTCTTCAAAATGAATAATAATAAACGTTTTGAGGTGATCTCAAATTACGATTCAAAACAATCTGGTGAATGCTTGCCTCTCATACAGTTGGGGATTTGGGTGTACAAAAGAATTGGGTCTCCTATGACTTTGTTCCATTAAATGTTGTTCCAGGCCCTTTGCGTAAGCTTTGTGTTAACCATTTTTGGCGTTATCGTTACTTTACAAACGAGGAAGAGATTGTTTTAATTATGTGTGTGCTTCTTGCTTTATGACAGTGACTGGCTCCCGGTGGCCCGGGAGCCCAACCTTTCGTCTTATTTGCTATTAAAATGTTTCTGAAAAACTGGCTCTGTGTGTTTTATTTCATGGGCCTACTTAAAATTTTCTTTTCAATGTAAAAAATAGCAGGTATTGACCATCAGGCTGACGGTGCCGTTTCCTGACCGCGAATTCCGGGAAGTGCCTGTCACCGGCCATCCCGGAATTCCGTTGGCTTCGTTCTGGGTTTCATTTCTCATAATAATTACATGACACTTATCAACTTTATTCAGGTCAATTCTGTACTTCGTCTTTAGTGCGTTTGCTTTGAACGTCACGGGGCATTTTCAATTTATTTACAAGCAAATTCACCCCCAGAAGTATTGCTCTCTGTGTTCTAGAACTGAATGGCCCTTGCTGGTCACAGTGCATACTTTTGAATATTATATTAGAACCCTGATTGTGCACGTGACATAGTGGTATTTCTTTTCTTTTCTTTTTTTTATTGTTGTGTCTTTAAATGCTGACCCAGGTGCTCCTTCCTAGGTGTTCTGCCATAGAAAAAATTACTTTGTGGTATCCTATTTACAAACAGTCTGTTCCCCGACACCTCCAGTCCTCCTTGTTAGGGGTCCTGGGCTAGACTGGACATGCTGCTCTCCCTGCACCCTACTCCACCCCAGTCGCAGAGGGTGCTGTCCCTGCCTCTTGAGCCACAAGAGCTGACCGTGCCTTAATGCCCCAAGGGCTAGCATATTGGCTTAGGAAATAGTCAGTGGCTGCCTGCTTCTCCTCATACACCTCCCTTCCTGTGTCAGACCTAATGTGTATGCAAGGGGAGAATTCAATGAGAGGGAAGCTGTTGTTTTGCTCAAAACCCTGAGCGCCCTAATCCCTGAGAGTAATCTGATACTTGGTACAACAGGGACTTCCTTTTGATAATGGTGATAGCTGGGTTTGCCTTATCAGCCTTTTTGCTGATTGATTCTTGATATTGACTTGAATTTGGTATCTTAGCTCACGTAGAAACGATTTAATGACTCATATCGGTGACACGTTGAAGGTCTGTAAAATGTACTTTGATTACATTTAGACCTGTGAAAGATCCACTGCTGGTATTTGGGTTTTACTGTCTTCGGTACTGACAGCAAAGCAGACGTCAGGAACCGGGACACTCAACTAGCCTCACCAATCCTGACTTTTGAGACAGAGTCCTAGATCTTGAACAAAATCTAAGTGTGGAATGAAGGTGCTTTCATTACTTGCCCATTCCATTGCCTGTAGTATCCTAGGGGCATTCTTGCACATTGAGAGCAGATTCTCCAGTGTGTATGTAACCAAATGTCCAATTTGTTCCCGTTGTTTCCTCCTCGGAGACCTATGTTCAATGTCAGCTGGTAGGGACATTATGCAATGTGTGAAATGCTTGGTGAATTTGTTGTGATTAACTTAGCTCATTTTGCTTTTTAGCAGTTTTGGAACTTACTATGTTACCGATTAAGAAGTCTAGTATAACAGCCCAGCCATTGTAATGTGCATTTCGTGGTCTATTAAGTAGAGCACAAAACCCATTTGAATGATTTGTTACCCATCGTGTCTTGCGTGGTATGTCAGTGTCAGCAATTGGTAACAAAGTGAGAACACCACCACCCATTCCAAAGGTTTGTTACCCACAATTGTGTACGAGTGGATGGCTTCATTAGTGAAGAGCGACATGGGAGTTCTGAGACACCCCTTCTCGCCACTGAGGGGTGATACCTCTTAACATAATATTTAATAATTCCCCTGTGCTGGTTGATGAAGGCGGGATGCACCATGGTTCGTGCTGAGGGGACAATCAGCCTCTAAAGCCGCAATCTCACCTTGTGGGTTGATTCATGCATGCAGTTCCTGCCTTACATTCTCTTTCACTCTTTTGGCCTACTTCACACAGGCTGCATGATTGGGTCCTCTGGCCCCACCAACCACTTTGAGAAATTGCTCTGGATGAGGGAAAGAGGAAGTTTGCCCCATCCACTCGTGTTGTGAGTTTCCAAGTGGCCTAATTTTCCTGCAGTGGTCCCAAGCTGACCTTCCACAGGTAAGTCTCTTTGTAGATTTGTACAATCATCACCTCCCTCAGGATCTGTGATGGGAACGTCCAGTTCTGGTCAGCCGGTGGGCCCGTTATGAGAGGAGAGGACCCTGAACCAATCGTCAAGGCCAGCCATACAGGTAAGAGCAACCTTAGGCTGTGCGAGGCCAGAGGTGTTGGGTGAATAGCACTTGTCTCCTGTCAGCTGTACCTTTATTCCAGATGGTGTGGAAATCCCATCCCTGAGTCTCTAACACGGGCGCTTCCCACAAGGTCGGGGTCACTGCCTAGACACTACTTGTTAACTCCGTGGTAGAGACTCCATGTCTTGAGTCAATTTCCTCAAGGAGTCAGTGGCATCTTTTTCCCAGACCTTCTTCGTGTTCCTCTGCTTACTGTTGCGTGCCACTGTTACACACACGTTGGCTTTATTAGAATGTCAGATGTCCAAAAAACCCTGATCTTGAGCCTTTTTATCCTTTTGGTAATCGCTTTCTAATACCACGCAGAAGCAGGATGGCCTGGATGGGATGGTCAGACACAAACTTCAGGAACTCAGAGATTGTGGGAGCACTGCTCAGGTGCATTTCTTCAGGTCTGAGTGTAACTTTTTTAAGTCATGGATCTGAATTAATTGAAAGCCAGGCGTACCTAGGAGAGGCGAGAAAGATGAGACCTGTACACCAAGTGGGTGCCAGAGGGTGACAGTCTGCCGGTCCACCCCCGCTGGGGTGGGTGGGCATTTATGTGGCAGCCGTCCTAGAAGCACAGGCTAACAGTTCAAGCAACATGTGGGTCAATACTTCTTTGCGGGTTTCCCCTTCCGTACATTCTAGCTATTTTTGGCTTTGCAGATGTCGCCGAGACCGTGTCACCCATCGTGTTTCGTTCACAATAAGTTTCCAGTATGCGAGTCTGAAAGACCCTCGGCCCTTTCTTCCTGTCATCTCTGAGCCTCAGCTTCCACATCTGCAAAATGGAAATGACACCTTGCTCTTGCTCTCAGGCGTGGTGTGAAAATCAAGCGTGATCATCTTTATGAAGTGCTCAGCACACAGGAGGTACTGAAGAAATCAGGACACCGTTTCCAGAATGTGTTTAGGGGAGCAAAAGATCATGGCTTGGTTTAGATCCTCTTGCCACCTGTGCAGACCCCACTTGCACTTCATTTCTTGAGCCTTTTGCTGTAATTTCAGCTACGTTTTGTTTCCTTTCACAGGGCCAGCAACTATTCTCAGAGGGTCTTGGGCATCTCTTTGGAAATGGACCTCTTTAACTCTGCTGTGATGCCAGGAGGTAGCCCAGCATCCCAGACCCTGCCTTTCTCTGAGCTGCATTCTTTCCTGGCTGCCTTGGACGTCTGACATTGAAGCTGATGTCACTCAGCGTCAAGTTGGGGCTGGAGGGTGCCTGGTAACTGGCAGTGCCCAAAGGTCTCCTCTCTTTCCTTCTCTGTATAAAGTTACTTCTTTTCTGGGCAGTGGTTAATTTGGGGAAAATCAGGTGAAGACTTTGACGGTTGGGTGTGAGAGTGTTAAGCATAAAGACGAATGGCTCTAAGGTGCATTCAAAGACCCTTGTGACCTCTAGTGTCAGACACACCTCTGGTTCCTCTGTTGCTTTGTTCGCACCAGTTCTATCCAGAAGGTGGCATCACAGAGCCTGATGTGCACTCCCCAAAGTCCAAACGATCCACATTTCTTTGTGGTTAGACACTAACGTATGTAGCCTTTACACAACATGTTGACATTTCAAAGACTTTTCATTTATCCCTGTACTTGGTTCAGTTACTTTCAAGCCGTGGGAGATGGGGGTCATTACGACTTCCTACCCAGTGAAAACCTGAGACGTGAGGTACTTGCAAAACTCTGTGCCCCAACGCATGTTCCTTCCCCAGGCGGTAGGTACAAAAGTGAACAAGAATGGCTTGTCTGCTTGTCAAAAGCAGTTGTACAACTTAATAACCGTGATGCCTCCTCCTCCTTCCACACACACTTGTGCCCACTGCCCATCAAAGTCACGTTGGGTCATTTCACTGGGGGGAGGGATGGGGAAGACGTAGATGAATGTTTTGTGGGTAAGACTTCTGAGTACTGGCACTTAACAAAATAAGACCCAAGGTTGAAGCTTCCAAAAGGGTGACTGTTTAATTGGTGGCATCTCAAACTCAGGACCCTGAGGGAAAGACAAGGTGACCCTCCCAATTTAAGGTGGGGTCTGGCTTGGTGGCTCTTTCCCAGGAGTCCACTCTGGAGCCTGCCACATCAGTTGCGTTATGAGGCCTGTACTCCGTGAATGTGTACTTCCCAGCGGGGATGTTAATGAGTTATGAATTCTTGGTGTGAAGTATTTCATGTCAAACCCTGTTAGCCTGAAGTGGATTTTCATTCCTCTTATGGATGTGGGTGACAGAAGGGGAATGGATATCGAACACCTGAAGGTAAGGCCTTTGCACTTGTGCTGCCGAAGGAGCACGAGGTAAGGCCTTTGAAACGCAGTGTATTCGTTGCTACACTGGTTCCCTGTTATAGGCGCACTTTTCCACGGATGAATATTATTTCATTGGATACATGTACCACATATTCTTTATCCATTTATGCTGTTGATGGATGCTCACAAGTCTCTCATGTCTTACATATTGAGAATACTACTGTAGTGAGTATATGGGATGAGTAGGTGTCTTTGACATAGTGGCTTCCTTTCCTTTATATAAATGCCCAGATACGGGATTGATACATCATATAGGAGCTCAATTATTAATTTTTTGAGAGGCCATCCTACTGTTCTCCGTAGTGCTACCCAATGTAGTGCTGTCAGGTGGTCAGACTCCCTATACAAAGAAGCTGAAAGAGTACGTCTACCATGCAGAGCAATGGCCTACTAGGATTCACTGGGAATCCTCATGTTGTGTATGGGAATGTGGTTGGAATTGTATCCATGCGTTTCCATCTAAGCTTCCTGCACTCTTCCAGTGATCGTACCTTGCCCGTGGCAAGAAGACGAGCGGCGTGTGGGTGCTGTCAATGAACCTTCCATGAGGCAGGGGACGTTTAGATTGTCACAGACATGAGCTGATGAGCCTGGATGTCCGGGAGCCTCCTGGGTCAGGTGTCCAGGGTGGGGGATTAATCCTTCCGCCTTTGTTTCTATACGCCATTTCAGGCCCTTCATTTCTCGCGATTAGTGAAACCTAGGGTCCAGAAGGGATATATGAGAAAACTCTGGGAGTCTAATGAAACTTGAAAGGGGGTGGGTAGAGTGTCTTAGTGGGAAAGTGTGAGAGGCATTGTGGGTTCAGGGGCAATGGCAGCATCTGGCGACTGGGCAGATACTAGTTACCAGGGAAGAAATGTGTCTCTGGCCTCCAATGCAAAGAAACTAAAAGAGTATGTCTACCATGGAGATCAATGGCCTCCTAGGAATCCTTAGGAATCCTCATTTTGTGTATGGGAATGTGGCTGGAATTGTATCCAAGCGTTTCCATCTAAGCTTTCTGCCCTCTTCTGCTGACCATACTCTGCACATGGCAGGAAGATGAGCGGCGTGTGGGTGCTGTCCATGAACCTTCCATGAGGCAGGGGACGTTTAGATTGTCACGGACATGAGCTGATGAGCTGGATGTCCGGGAGCCTCCTGGGTCAGGTGTCCAGGGTGGGGGATTAATCCTTCCGCCTTTGTTTCTATACGCCATTTCAGGCCCTTCATTTCTCGCGATTAGTGAAACCTAGGGTCCAGAAGGGATATATGAGAAAACTCTGGGAGTGTAATGAAACTTGAGAGGGGGTGGGTAGAGTGTCTTCGTGTGAAAGTGTGGTAGGCATTGTGGGTTCAGGGGCAATGGCAGCATCTGGCGACTGGGCAGATATTAGTTCCCAGGGAAGAGATGGGTCATGTCTTGTTGTCTGGTCTCCAATGCAAAGAAACTAAGAGTATGTCTACCATGGAGATCAATGGCCTCCTAGGAATCGTTAGCAATCCTCATTTTGTGTATGGGAATGTGGTTGGAATCCTATCCACGTGTTTCCATCTAAGCTTTCTGCACTCTACTGCTGAGCATAGTCTGCACGTGGCGGGAGGATGAGCGGGAAGGCCGTTGCATATGTGCTGCCAAAGGAGCACGAGGTAAAGCCTTTGAAATGGAGTGTATGCCTTGTTACACTGGTTCCCTCTTATAGGCGTACTTTTCAATGTCTGAATATTATTTCATTGTATACATGTACCACATTTTCTTTGTCCGTTTGTATTGTTGATGGATGCTTAGCAGTCTCCCATTCTTACATGTTGAGAATAATACTGCGGTGAGTATTGGGTAAGTATGTGTCTTTGACATAGTGGCTTCCTTTCCTTTATATCAATGCCCAGATACGGGATTGATAGGTCATATGGGAGTTCAGTTATTAATTTTAGGAGAGGCCATCCTACTGTTCTCCGGAGTGGCTATCCCAACGTAGGGATGTCCTGTTGTCAGCCTGCCTATACAAAGAAGCTGTAAGAGGATGTCTCCTATGCAGAGCAATGGCCTACTAGGAATCCTTAGGAATCCTCATTTTGTGTATGGCAATGTGGTTGGAATGTATCCAAGCGTTTCCATCTAAACTTCTGCACTCTTCTGCTGACCAAACTCTGCACATGGCGGGAAGAGGAGTGGCGCATGGGTGCTGTGAATGAACCTTCCATGAGGCAGGGGACCTTTAGAATATCAAGGACATTTGCTAATGAGACTTTGTGGTTACCAGCCTCCATTTTCAGGCTCTTGATTTCACTTGATTAGTGAAATCTGGGGCCCACAAAGGCTCTGAGGACACTCTGGGAAGAGAAGGAATCTTGACCTTGGGTGGGCCGAGGGACTTGGAGTGAAAGTTGTGGTAGGCATTGTGGGTTCAGGGGTGTGTCCCCTGCCTTTCTCCCTTCTCACGCACTACCCTGGGGTCAGCATAACTGGGGGCGAGGAGACAATGGACATTGGTGGATGTGACATGAGAAACTATGCCAGTCTTGTTGAGTTGACACATTCATTAGGAGAAGAGGGTGTTGTTTTCCACGTTCCACGTGGAGTGTGGGTTTGCCAGCAGGCACGGCTCTGCTGTTTCATCCTTACTCTGTGGTACCGTGGGCCTGTGAAGGAAGGCCACGGGGTAGGGTGGGTCGTCCTTCCCCCTGCTGTCTTGTTGCAGGTGACAATAACCTGAGGCCCTTCTGAGAAGGAACTGCTGTTGCTTATGCCTCTTTTATCCTCCAGGGACATCTTCTTCCATTGTCCCGGATCTGTGTTGGCTCTTGGGCACTGCTTGTGGTGTTTGCTTCCCCCTCCATGTGTCAGGAGGCTGGGTTTTAAAACTGGCAAGAGGCTTGTTTAGCTTTTCAAAAGGTTTGCGAAGAGGCAGAGAGCGCACCAGGACAAGTTTTCCGAAGTCCGTGTTCCCAGAGAAGGGAAGGGGGAGGTCGTGTCCCCCTTTTCAATGGGGATAGTTTAGCTCTTGTTTCTTATTTTCTTTGCCCTGATGCCATGCTCCCATGAGACACCAGGCCCCATTGGTACCTGCACCCCTTGGGACCTGCACCCTTGGTACCTGCACCTGCGTGGGTGCTGTCAATGAACCTTCCATGAGGCAGGGGACGTTTCGATTCTCATGGACATGTGCAGATGTTTCTGGATGTGCGGGAACCTCCTGGGTCAGGTGTCCAGGTTAGAGGATTAATCCTTCCTATTTTGTTTCCTTGTTACATTTCAGGCTCTTGATTTCTCTTGATTAATGAAGCCTGGGGTCCAGAAGGGATATGAGTATTTAATGAAACTTGACAGCGGGGGGTCGAGGGTCTTAATGTGAACGTGTGGTAGGCATTGTAGGTTCAGGGGCAATGGCAGCCTCTGGGGCATGACAGATATTAGGTCCCAGGGAAGAAATGGGTCATGTCTGGTTCTCAGGCTTCCAATACAAAGAAGCTAAAAGAGTTTGTCTACCATACAGAGCGATGGCCTACTAGGAATCGTTAGGAATCCTCATTTTGTGGATGGGAATGTGGTTGGAATTGTATCCAAGCGTTTCCATCTAAGCTTTCTGCACTCTTCTGCTGACCATACTCTGCACATGGTGGGAAGATGAGCGGCGTGTGGGTGCTGTCAACGAACCTTCCATGAGGCAGGGGACGTTTAGATTGTCACGGACATGAGCTGATGAGCTGGATGTCCGGGAGCCTCCTGGGTCAGGTGTCCAGGGTGGGGGATTAATCCTTCCGCCTTTGTTTCTATACGCCATTTCAGGCCCTTCATTTCTCGCGATTAGTGAAACCTAGGGTCCAGAAGGGATATATGAGAAAACTCTGGGAGTGTAATGAAACTTGAGAGGGGGTGGGTAGAGTGTCTTCGTGTGAAAGTGTGAGAGGCATTGTGGGTTCAGGGGCAATGGCAGCATCTGGCGACTGGGCAGATATTAGTTACCAGGGAAGAAATGTGTCTCTGGCCTCCAATGCAAAGAAACTAAAAGAGTATGTCTACCATGGAGATCAATGGCCTCCTAGGAATCCTTAGGAATCCTCATTTTGTGTATGGGATTGTGGTTGGAATTGTATCCAAGCGTTTCCATCTAAGCTTTCTGCACTCTTCTGCTGACCATACTCTGCACATGGCGGGAAGATGAGCGGCGTGTGGGTGCTGTCCATGAACCTTCCATGAGGCAGGGGACGTTTAGATTGTCACGGACATGAGCTGATGAGCTGGATGTCCGGGAGCCTCCTGGGTCAGGTGTCCAGGGTGGGGGATTAATCCTTCCGCCTTTGTTTCTATACGCCATTTCAGGCCCTTCATTTCTCGCGATTAGTGAAACCTAGGGTCCAGAAGGGATATATGAGAAAACTCTGGGAGTGTAATGAAACTTGAGAGGGGGTGGGTAGAGTGTCTTCGTGTGAAAGTGCGGTAGGCATTGTGGGTTCAGGGGCAATGGCAGCATCTGGCGACTGGGCAGATATTAGTTCCCAGGGAAGAGATGGGTCATGTCTTGTTGTCTGGTCTCCAATGCAAAGAAACTAAGAGTATGTCTACCATGGAGATCAATGGCCTCCTAGGAATCGTTAGCAATCCTCATTTTGTGTATGGGAATGTGGTTGGAATCCTATCCACGTGTTTCCATCTAAGCTTTCTGCACTCTACTGCTGAGCATAGTCTGCACGTGGCGGGAGGATGAGCGGGAAGGCCGTTGCATATGTGCTGCCAAAGGAGCACGAGGTAAAGCCTTTGAAATGGAGTGTATGCCTTGTTACACTGGTTCCCTCTTATAGGCGTACTTTTCAATGTCTGAATATTATTTCATTGTATACATGTACCACATTTTCTTTGTCCGTTTGTATTGTTGATGGATGCTTAGCAGTCTCCCATTCTTACATGTTGAGAATAATACTGCGGTGAGTATTGGGTAAGTATGTGTCTTTGACATAGTGGCTTCCTTTCCTTTATATCAATGCCCAGATACGGGATTGATAGGTCATATGGGAGTTCAGTTATTAATTTTAGGAGAGGCCATCCTACTGTTCTCCGGAGTGGCTATCCCAACGTAGGGATGTCCTGTTGTCAGCCTGCCTATACAAAGAAGCTGTAAGAGGATGTCTCCTATGCAGAGCAATGGCCTACTAGGAATCCTTAGGAATCCTCATTTTGTGTATGGCAATGTGGTTGGAATGTATCCAAGCGTTTCCATCTAAACTTCTGCACTCTTCTGCTGACCAAACTCTGCACATGGCGGGAAGAGGAGTGGCGCATGGGTGCTGTGAATGAACCTTCCATGAGGCAGGGGACCTTTAGAATATCAAGGACATTTGCTAATGAGACTTTGTGGTTACCAGCCTCCATTTTCAGGCTCTTGATTTCACTTGATTAGTGAAATCTGGGGCCCACAAAGGCTCTGAGGACACTCTGGGAAGAGAAGGAATCTTGACCTTGGGTGGGCCGAGGGACTTGGAGTGAAAGTTGTGGTAGGCATTGTGGGTTCAGGGGTGTGTCCCCTGCCTTTCTCCCTTCTCACGCACTACCCTGGGGTCAGCATAACTGGGGGCGAGGAGACAATGGACATTGGTGGATGTGACATGAGAAACTATGCCAGTCTTGTTGAGTTGACACATTCATTAGGAGAAGAGGGTGTTGTTTTCCACGTTCCACGTGGAGTGTGGGTTTGCCAGCAGGCACGGCTCTGCTGTTTCATCCTTACTCTGTGGTACCGTGGGCCTGTGAAGGAAGGCCACGGGGTAGGGTGGGTCGTCCTTCCCCCTGCTGTCTTGTTGCAGGTGACAATAACCTGAGGCCCTTCTGAGAAGGAACTGCTGTTGCTTATGCCTCTTTTATCCTCCAGGGACATCTTCTTCCATTGTCCCGGATCTGTGTTGGCTCTTGGGCACTGCTTGTGGTGTTTGCTTCCCCCTCCATGTGTCAGGAGGCTGGGTTTTAAAACTGGCAAGAGGCTTGTTTAGCTTTTCAAAAGGTTTGCGAAGAGGCAGAGAGCGCACCAGGACAAGTTTTCCGAAGTCCGTGTTCCCAGAGAAGGGAAGGGGGAGGTCGTGTCCCCCTTTTCAATGGGGATAGTTTAGCTCTTGTTTCTTATTTTCTTTGCCCTGATGCCATGCTCCCATGAGACACCAGGCCCCATTGGTACCTGCACCCCTTGGGACCTGCACCCTTGGTACCTGCACCTGCGTGGGTGCTGTCAATGAACCTTCCATGAGGCAGGGGACGTTTCGATTCTCATGGACATGTGCAGATGTTTCTGGATGTGCGGGAACCTCCTGGGTCAGGTGTCCAGGTTAGAGGATTAATCCTTCCTATTTTGTTTCCTTGTTACATTTCAGGCTCTTGATTTCTCTTGATTAATGAAGCCTGGGGTCCAGAAGGGATATGAGTATTTAATGAAACTTGACAGCGGGGGGTCGAGGGTCTTAATGTGAACGTGTGGTAGGCATTGTAGGTTCAGGGGCAATGGCAGCCTCTGGGGCATGACAGATATTAGGTCCCAGGGAAGAAATGGGTCATGTCTGGTTCTCAGGCTTCCAATACAAAGAAGCTAAAAGAGTTTGTCTACCATACAGAGCGATGGCCTACTAGGAATCGTTAGGAATCCTCATTTTGTGGATGGGAATGTGGTTGGAATTGTATCCAAGCGTTTCCATCTAAGCTTTCTGCACTCTTCTGCTGACCATACTCTGCACATGGTGGGAAGATGAGCGGCGTGTGGGTGCTGTCAACGAACCTTCCATGAGGCAGGGGACGTTTAGATTGTCACGGACATGAGCTGATGAGCTGGATGTCCGGGAGCCTCCTGGGTCAGGTGTCCAGGGTGGGGGATTAATCCTTCCGCCTTTGTTTCTATACGCCATTTCAGGCCCTTCATTTCTCGCGATTAGTGAAACCTAGGGTCCAGAAGGGATATATGAGAAAACTCTGGGAGTGTAATGAAACTTGAGAGGGGGTGGGTAGAGTGTCTTCGTGTGAAAGTGTGAGAGGCATTGTGGGTTCAGGGGCAATGGCAGCATCTGGCGACTGGGCAGATATTAGTTACCAGGGAAGAAATGTGTCTCTGGCCTCCAATGCAAAGAAACTAAAAGAGTATGTCTACCATGGAGATCAATGGCCTCCTAGGAATCCTTAGGAATCCTCATTTTGTGTATGGGATTGTGGTTGGAATTGTATCCAAGCGTTTCCATCTAAGCTTTCTGCACTCTTCTGCTGACCATACTCTGCACATGGCGGGAAGATGAGCGGCGTGTGGGTGCTGTCAATGAACCTTCCATGAGGCAGGGGACGTTTAGATTGTCACGGACATGAGCTGATGAGCTGGATGTCCGGGAGCCTCCTGGGTCAGGTGTCCAGGGTGGGGGATTAATCCTTCCGCCTTTGTTTCTATACGCCATTTCAGGCCCTTCATTTCTCGCGATTAGTGAAACCTAGGGTCCAGAAGGGATATATGAGAAAACTCTGGGAGTGTAATGAAACTTGAGAGGGGGTGGGTAGAGTGTCTTCGTGTGAAAGTGTGGTAGGCATTGTGGGTTCAGGGGCAATGGCAGCATCTGGCGACTGGGCAGATATTAGTTCCCAGGGAAGAGATGGGTCATGTCTTGTTGTCTGGTCTCCAATGCAAAGAAACTAAGAGTATGTCTACCATGGAGATCAATGGCCTCCTAGGAATCGTTAGCAATCCTCATTTTGTGTATGGGAATGTGGTTGGAATCCTATCCACGTGTTTCCATCTAAGCTTTCTGCACTCTACTGCTGAGCATAGTCTGCACGTGGCGGGAGGATGAGCGGGAAGGCCGTTGCATATGTGCTGCCAAAGGAGCACGAGGTAAAGCCTTTGAAATGGAGTGTATGCCTTGTTACACTGGTTCCCTCTTATAGGCGTACTTTTCAATGTCTGAATATTATTTCATTGTATACATGTACCACATTTTCTTTGTCCGTTTGTATTGTTGATGGATGCTTAGCAGTCTCCCATTCTTACATGTTGAGAATAATACTGCGGTGAGTATTGGGTAAGTATGTGTCTTTGACATAGTGGCTTCCTTTCCTTTATATCAATGCCCAGATACGGGATTGATAGGTCATATGGGAGTTCAGTTATTAATTTTAGGAGAGGCCATCCTACTGTTCTCCGGAGTGGCTATCCCAACGTAGGGATGTCCTGTTGTCAGCCTGCCTATACAAAGAAGCTGTAAGAGGATGTCTCCTATGCAGAGCAATGGCCTACTAGGAATCCTTAGGAATCCTCATTTTGTGTATGGCAATGTGGTTGGAATGTATCCAAGCGTTTCCATCTAAACTTCTGCACTCTTCTGCTGACCAAACTCTGCACATGGCGGGAAGAGGAGTGGCGCATGGGTGCTGTGAATGAACCTTCCATGAGGCAGGGGACCTTTAGAATATCAAGGACATTTGCTAATGAGACTTTGTGGTTACCAGCCTCCATTTTCAGGCTCTTGATTTCACTTGATTAGTGAAATCTGGGGCCCACAAAGGCTCTGAGGACACTCTGGGAAGAGAAGGAATCTTGACCTTGGGTGGGCCGAGGGACTTGGAGTGAAAGTTGTGGTAGGCATTGTGGGTTCAGGGGTGTGTCCCCTGCCTTTCTCCCTTCTCACGCACTACCCTGGGGTCAGCATAACTGGGGGCGAGGAGACAATGGACATTGGTGGATGTGACATGAGAAACTATGCCAGTCTTGTTGAGTTGACACATTCATTAGGAGAAGAGGGTGTTGTTTTCCACGTTCCACGTGGAGTGTGGGTTTGCCAGCAGGCACGGCTCTGCTGTTTCATCCTTACTCTGTGGTACCGTGGGCCTGTGAAGGAAGGCCACGGGGTAGGGTGGGTCGTCCTTCCCCCTGCTGTCTTGTTGCAGGTGACAATAACCTGAGGCCCTTCTGAGAAGGAACTGCTGTTGCTTATGCCTCTTTTATCCTCCAGGGACATCTTCTTCCATTGTCCCGGATCTGTGTTGGCTCTTGGGCACTGCTTGTGGTGTTTGCTTCCCCCTCCATGTGTCAGGAGGCTGGGTTTTAAAACTGGCAAGAGGCTTGTTTAGCTTTTCAAAAGGTTTGCGAAGAGGCAGAGAGCGCACCAGGACAAGTTTTCCGAAGTCCGTGTTCCCAGAGAAGGGAAGGGGGAGGTCGTGTCCCCCTTTTCAATGGGGATAGTTTAGCTCTTGTTTCTTATTTTCTTTGCCCTGATGCCATGCTCCCATGAGACACCAGGCCCCATTGGTACCTGCACCCCTTGGGACCTGCACCCTTGGTACCTGCACCTGCGTGGGTGCTGTCAATGAACCTTCCATGAGGCAGGGGACGTTTCGATTCTCATGGACATGTGCAGATGTTTCTGGATGTGCGGGAACCTCCTGGGTCAGGTGTCCAGGTTAGAGGATTAATCCTTCCTATTTTGTTTCCTTGTTACATTTCAGGCTCTTGATTTCTCTTGATTAATGAAGCCTGGGGTCCAGAAGGGATATGAGTATTTAATGAAACTTGACAGCGGGGGGTCGAGGGTCTTAATGTGAACGTGTGGTAGGCATTGTAGGTTCAGGGGCAATGGCAGCCTCTGGGGCATGACAGATATTAGGTCCCAGGGAAGAAATGGGTCATGTCTGGTTCTCAGGCTTCCAATACAAAGAAGCTAAAAGAGTTTGTCTACCATACAGAGCGATGGCCTACTAGGAATCGTTAGGAATCCTCATTTTGTGGATGGGAATGTGGTTGGAATTGTATCCAAGCGTTTCCATCTAAGCTTTCTGCACTCTTCTGCTGACCATACTCTGCACATGGTGGGAAGATGAGCGGCGTGTGGGTGCTGTCAACGAACCTTCCATGAGGCAGGGGACGTTTAGATTGTCACGGACATGAGCTGATGAGCTGGATGTCCGGGAGCCTCCTGGGTCAGGTGTCCAGGGTGGGGGATTAATCCTTCCGCCTTTGTTTCTATACGCCATTTCAGGCCCTTCATTTCTCGCGATTAGTGAAACCTAGGGTCCAGAAGGGATATATGAGAAAACTCTGGGAGTGTAATGAAACTTGAGAGGGGGTGGGTAGAGTGTCTTCGTGTGAAAGTGTGAGAGGCATTGTGGGTTCAGGGGCAATGGCAGCATCTGGCGACTGGGCAGATATTAGTTACCAGGGAAGAAATGTGTCTCTGGCCTCCAATGCAAAGAAACTAAAAGAGTATGTCTACCATGGAGATCAATGGCCTCCTAGGAATCCTTAGGAATCCTCATTTTGTGTATGGGATTGTGGTTGGAATTGTATCCAAGCGTTTCCATCTAAGCTTTCTGCACTCTTCTGCTGACCATACTCTGCACATGGCGGGAAGATGAGCGGCGTGTGGGTGCTGTCCATGAACCTTCCATGAGGCAGGGGACGTTTAGATTGTCACGGACATGAGCTGATGAGCTGGATGTCCGGGAGCCTCCTGGGTCAGGTGTCCAGGGTGGGGGATTAATCCTTCCGCCTTTGTTTCTATACGCCATTTCAGGCCCTTCATTTCTCGCGATTAGTGAAACCTAGGGTCCAGAAGGGATATATGAGAAAACTCTGGGAGTGTAATGAAACTTGAGAGGGGGTGGGTAGAGTGTCTTCGTGTGAAAGTGCGGTAGGCATTGTGGGTTCAGGGGCAATGGCAGCATCTGGCGACTGGGCAGATATTAGTTCCCAGGGAAGAGATGGGTCATGTCTTGTTGTCTGGTCTCCAATGCAAAGAAACTAAGAGTATGTCTACCATGGAGATCAATGGCCTCCTAGGAATCGTTAGCAATCCTCATTTTGTGTATGGGAATGTGGTTGGAATCCTATCCACGTGTTTCCATCTAAGCTTTCTGCACTCTACTGCTGAGCATAGTCTGCACGTGGCGGGAGGATGAGCGGGAAGGCCGTTGCATATGTGCTGCCAAAGGAGCACGAGGTAAAGCCTTTGAAATGGAGTGTATGCCTTGTTACACTGGTTCCCTCTTATAGGCGTACTTTTCAATGTCTGAATATTATTTCATTGTATACATGTACCACATTTTCTTTGTCCGTTTGTATTGTTGATGGATGCTTAGCAGTCTCCCATTCTTACATGTTGAGAATAATACTGCGGTGAGTATTGGGTAAGTATGTGTCTTTGACATAGTGGCTTCCTTTCCTTTATATCAATGCCCAGATACGGGATTGATAGGTCATATGGGAGTTCAGTTATTAATTTTAGGAGAGGCCATCCTACTGTTCTCCGGAGTGGCTATCCCAACGTAGGGATGTCCTGTTGTCAGCCTGCCTATACAAAGAAGCTGTAAGAGGATGTCTCCTATGCAGAGCAATGGCCTACTAGGAATCCTTAGGAATCCTCATTTTGTGTATGGCAATGTGGTTGGAATGTATCCAAGCGTTTCCATCTAAACTTCTGCACTCTTCTGCTGACCAAACTCTGCACATGGCGGGAAGAGGAGTGGCGCATGGGTGCTGTGAATGAACCTTCCATGAGGCAGGGGACCTTTAGAATATCAAGGACATTTGCTAATGAGACTTTGTGGTTACCAGCCTCCATTTTCAGGCTCTTGATTTCACTTGATTAGTGAAATCTGGGGCCCACAAAGGCTCTGAGGACACTCTGGGAAGAGAAGGAATCTTGACCTTGGGTGGGCCGAGGGACTTGGAGTGAAAGTTGTGGTAGGCATTGTGGGTTCAGGGGTGTGTCCCCTGCCTTTCTCCCTTCTCACGCACTACCCTGGGGTCAGCATAACTGGGGGCGAGGAGACAATGGACATTGGTGGATGTGACATGAGAAACTATGCCAGTCTTGTTGAGTTGACACATTCATTAGGAGAAGAGGGTGTTGTTTTCCACGTTCCACGTGGAGTGTGGGTTTGCCAGCAGGCACGGCTCTGCTGTTTCATCCTTACTCTGTGGTACCGTGGGCCTGTGAAGGAAGGCCACGGGGTAGGGTGGGTCGTCCTTCCCCCTGCTGTCTTGTTGCAGGTGACAATAACCTGAGGCCCTTCTGAGAAGGAACTGCTGTTGCTTATGCCTCTTTTATCCTCCAGGGACATCTTCTTCCATTGTCCCGGATCTGTGTTGGCTCTTGGGCACTGCTTGTGGTGTTTGCTTCCCCCTCCATGTGTCAGGAGGCTGGGTTTTAAAACTGGCAAGAGGCTTGTTTAGCTTTTCAAAAGGTTTGCGAAGAGGCAGAGAGCGCACCAGGACAAGTTTTCCGAAGTCCGTGTTCCCAGAGAAGGGAAGGGGGAGGTCGTGTCCCCCTTTTCAATGGGGATAGTTTAGCTCTTGTTTCTTATTTTCTTTGCCCTGATGCCATGCTCCCATGAGACACCAGGCCCCATTGGTACCTGCACCCCTTGGGACCTGCACCCTTGGTACCTGCACCTGCGTGGGTGCTGTCAATGAACCTTCCATGAGGCAGGGGACGTTTCGATTCTCATGGACATGTGCAGATGTTTCTGGATGTGCGGGAACCTCCTGGGTCAGGTGTCCAGGTTAGAGGATTAATCCTTCCTATTTTGTTTCCTTGTTACATTTCAGGCTCTTGATTTCTCTTGATTAATGAAGCCTGGGGTCCAGAAGGGATATGAGTATTTAATGAAACTTGACAGCGGGGGGTCGAGGGTCTTAATGTGAACGTGTGGTAGGCATTGTAGGTTCAGGGGCAATGGCAGCCTCTGGGGCATGACAGATATTAGGTCCCAGGGAAGAAATGGGTCATGTCTGGTTCTCAGGCTTCCAATACAAAGAAGCTAAAAGAGTTTGTCTACCATACAGAGCGATGGCCTACTAGGAATCGTTAGGAATCCTCATTTTGTGGATGGGAATGTGGTTGGAATTGTATCCAAGCGTTTCCATCTAAGCTTTCTGCACTCTTCTGCTGACCATACTCTGCACATGGTGGGAAGATGAGCGGCGTGTGGGTGCTGTCAACGAACCTTCCATGAGGCAGGGGACGTTTAGATTGTCACGGACATGAGCTGATGAGCTGGATGTCCGGGAGCCTCCTGGGTCAGGTGTCCAGGGTGGGGGATTAATCCTTCCGCCTTTGTTTCTATACGCCATTTCAGGCCCTTCATTTCTCGCGATTAGTGAAACCTAGGGTCCAGAAGGGATATATGAGAAAACTCTGGGAGTGTAATGAAACTTGAGAGGGGGTGGGTAGAGTGTCTTCGTGTGAAAGTGTGAGAGGCATTGTGGGTTCAGGGGCAATGGCAGCATCTGGCGACTGGGCAGATATTAGTTACCAGGGAAGAAATGTGTCTCTGGCCTCCAATGCAAAGAAACTAAAAGAGTATGTCTACCATGGAGATCAATGGCCTCCTAGGAATCCTTAGGAATCCTCATTTTGTGTATGGGATTGTGGTTGGAATTGTATCCAAGCGTTTCCATCTAAGCTTTCTGCACTCTTCTGCTGACCATACTCTGCACATGGCGGGAAGATGAGCGGCGTGTGGGTGCTGTCAATGAACCTTCCATGAGGCAGGGGACGTTTAGATTGTCACGGACATGAGCTGATGAGCTGGATGTCCGGGAGCCTCCTGGGTCAGGTGTCCAGGGTGGGGGATTAATCCTTCCGCCTTTGTTTCTATACGCCATTTCAGGCCCTTCATTTCTCGCGATTAGTGAAACCTAGGGTCCAGAAGGGATATATGAGAAAACTCTGGGAGTGTAATGAAACTTGAGAGGGGGTGGGTAGAGTGTCTTCGTGTGAAAGTGTGGTAGGCATTGTGGGTTCAGGGGCAATGGCAGCATCTGGCGACTGGGCAGATATTAGTTCCCAGGGAAGAGATGGGTCATGTCTTGTTGTCTGGTCTCCAATGCAAAGAAACTAAGAGTATGTCTACCATGGAGATCAATGGCCTCCTAGGAATCGTTAGCAATCCTCATTTTGTGTATGGGAATGTGGTTGGAATCCTATCCACGTGTTTCCATCTAAGCTTTCTGCACTCTACTGCTGAGCATAGTCTGCACGTGGCGGGAGGATGAGCGGGAAGGCCGTTGCATATGTGCTGCCAAAGGAGCACGAGGTAAAGCCTTTGAAATGGAGTGTATGCCTTGTTACACTGGTTCCCTCTTATAGGCGTACTTTTCAATGTCTGAATATTATTTCATTGTATACATGTACCACATTTTCTTTGTCCGTTTGTATTGTTGATGGATGCTTAGCAGTCTCCCATTCTTACATGTTGAGAATAATACTGCGGTGAGTATTGGGTAAGTATGTGTCTTTGACATAGTGGCTTCCTTTCCTTTATATCAATGCCCAGATACGGGATTGATAGGTCATATGGGAGTTCAGTTATTAATTTTAGGAGAGGCCATCCTACTGTTCTCCGGAGTGGCTATCCCAACGTAGGGATGTCCTGTTGTCAGCCTGCCTATACAAAGAAGCTGTAAGAGGATGTCTCCTATGCAGAGCAATGGCCTACTAGGAATCCTTAGGAATCCTCATTTTGTGTATGGCAATGTGGTTGGAATGTATCCAAGCGTTTCCATCTAAACTTCTGCACTCTTCTGCTGACCAAACTCTGCACATGGCGGGAAGAGGAGTGGCGCATGGGTGCTGTGAATGAACCTTCCATGAGGCAGGGGACCTTTAGAATATCAAGGACATTTGCTAATGAGACTTTGTGGTTACCAGCCTCCATTTTCAGGCTCTTGATTTCACTTGATTAGTGAAATCTGGGGCCCACAAAGGCTCTGAGGACACTCTGGGAAGAGAAGGAATCTTGACCTTGGGTGGGCCGAGGGACTTGGAGTGAAAGTTGTGGTAGGCATTGTGGGTTCAGGGGTGTGTCCCCTGCCTTTCTCCCTTCTCACGCACTACCCTGGGGTCAGCATAACTGGGGGCGAGGAGACAATGGACATTGGTGGATGTGACATGAGAAACTATGCCAGTCTTGTTGAGTTGACACATTCATTAGGAGAAGAGGGTGTTGTTTTCCACGTTCCACGTGGAGTGTGGGTTTGCCAGCAGGCACGGCTCTGCTGTTTCATCCTTACTCTGTGGTACCGTGGGCCTGTGAAGGAAGGCCACGGGGTAGGGTGGGTCGTCCTTCCCCCTGCTGTCTTGTTGCAGGTGACAATAACCTGAGGCCCTTCTGAGAAGGAACTGCTGTTGCTTATGCCTCTTTTATCCTCCAGGGACATCTTCTTCCATTGTCCCGGATCTGTGTTGGCTCTTGGGCACTGCTTGTGGTGTTTGCTTCCCCCTCCATGTGTCAGGAGGCTGGGTTTTAAAACTGGCAAGAGGCTTGTTTAGCTTTTCAAAAGGTTTGCGAAGAGGCAGAGAGCGCACCAGGACAAGTTTTCCGAAGTCCGTGTTCCCAGAGAAGGGAAGGGGGAGGTCGTGTCCCCCTTTTCAATGGGGATAGTTTAGCTCTTGTTTCTTATTTTCTTTGCCCTGATGCCATGCTCCCATGAGACACCAGGCCCCATTGGTACCTGCACCCCTTGGGACCTGCACCCTTGGTACCTGCACCTGCGTGGGTGCTGTCAATGAACCTTCCATGAGGCAGGGGACGTTTCGATTCTCATGGACATGTGCAGATGTTTCTGGATGTGCGGGAACCTCCTGGGTCAGGTGTCCAGGTTAGAGGATTAATCCTTCCTATTTTGTTTCCTTGTTACATTTCAGGCTCTTGATTTCTCTTGATTAATGAAGCCTGGGGTCCAGAAGGGATATGAGTATTTAATGAAACTTGACAGCGGGGGGTCGAGGGTCTTAATGTGAACGTGTGGTAGGCATTGTAGGTTCAGGGGCAATGGCAGCCTCTGGGGCATGACAGATATTAGGTCCCAGGGAAGAAATGGGTCATGTCTGGTTCTCAGGCTTCCAATACAAAGAAGCTAAAAGAGTTTGTCTACCATACAGAGCGATGGCCTACTAGGAATCGTTAGGAATCCTCATTTTGTGGATGGGAATGTGGTTGGAATTGTATCCAAGCGTTTCCATCTAAGCTTTCTGCACTCTTCTGCTGACCATACTCTGCACATGGTGGGAAGATGAGCGGCGTGTGGGTGCTGTCAACGAACCTTCCATGAGGCAGGGGACGTTTAGATTGTCACGGACATGAGCTGATGAGCTGGATGTCCGGGAGCCTCCTGGGTCAGGTGTCCAGGGTGGGGGATTAATCCTTCCGCCTTTGTTTCTATACGCCATTTCAGGCCCTTCATTTCTCGCGATTAGTGAAACCTAGGGTCCAGAAGGGATATATGAGAAAACTCTGGGAGTGTAATGAAACTTGAGAGGGGGTGGGTAGAGTGTCTTCGTGTGAAAGTGTGAGAGGCATTGTGGGTTCAGGGGCAATGGCAGCATCTGGCGACTGGGCAGATATTAGTTACCAGGGAAGAAATGTGTCTCTGGCCTCCAATGCAAAGAAACTAAAAGAGTATGTCTACCATGGAGATCAATGGCCTCCTAGGAATCCTTAGGAATCCTCATTTTGTGTATGGGATTGTGGTTGGAATTGTATCCAAGCGTTTCCATCTAAGCTTTCTGCACTCTTCTGCTGACCATACTCTGCACATGGCGGGAAGATGAGCGGCGTGTGGGTGCTGTCCATGAACCTTCCATGAGGCAGGGGACGTTTAGATTGTCACGGACATGAGCTGATGAGCTGGATGTCCGGGAGCCTCCTGGGTCAGGTGTCCAGGGTGGGGGATTAATCCTTCCGCCTTTGTTTCTATACGCCATTTCAGGCCCTTCATTTCTCGCGATTAGTGAAACCTAGGGTCCAGAAGGGATATATGAGAAAACTCTGGGAGTGTAATGAAACTTGAGAGGGGGTGGGTAGAGTGTCTTCGTGTGAAAGTGCGGTAGGCATTGTGGGTTCAGGGGCAATGGCAGCATCTGGCGACTGGGCAGATATTAGTTCCCAGGGAAGAGATGGGTCATGTCTTGTTGTCTGGTCTCCAATGCAAAGAAACTAAGAGTATGTCTACCATGGAGATCAATGGCCTCCTAGGAATCGTTAGCAATCCTCATTTTGTGTATGGGAATGTGGTTGGAATCCTATCCACGTGTTTCCATCTAAGCTTTCTGCACTCTACTGCTGAGCATAGTCTGCACGTGGCGGGAGGATGAGCGGGAAGGCCGTTGCATATGTGCTGCCAAAGGAGCACGAGGTAAAGCCTTTGAAATGGAGTGTATGCCTTGTTACACTGGTTCCCTCTTATAGGCGTACTTTTCAATGTCTGAATATTATTTCATTGTATACATGTACCACATTTTCTTTGTCCGTTTGTATTGTTGATGGATGCTTAGCAGTCTCCCATTCTTACATGTTGAGAATAATACTGCGGTGAGTATTGGGTAAGTATGTGTCTTTGACATAGTGGCTTCCTTTCCTTTATATCAATGCCCAGATACGGGATTGATAGGTCATATGGGAGTTCAGTTATTAATTTTAGGAGAGGCCATCCTACTGTTCTCCGGAGTGGCTATCCCAACGTAGGGATGTCCTGTTGTCAGCCTGCCTATACAAAGAAGCTGTAAGAGGATGTCTCCTATGCAGAGCAATGGCCTACTAGGAATCCTTAGGAATCCTCATTTTGTGTATGGCAATGTGGTTGGAATGTATCCAAGCGTTTCCATCTAAACTTCTGCACTCTTCTGCTGACCAAACTCTGCACATGGCGGGAAGAGGAGTGGCGCATGGGTGCTGTGAATGAACCTTCCATGAGGCAGGGGACCTTTAGAATATCAAGGACATTTGCTAATGAGACTTTGTGGTTACCAGCCTCCATTTTCAGGCTCTTGATTTCACTTGATTAGTGAAATCTGGGGCCCACAAAGGCTCTGAGGACACTCTGGGAAGAGAAGGAATCTTGACCTTGGGTGGGCCGAGGGACTTGGAGTGAAAGTTGTGGTAGGCATTGTGGGTTCAGGGGTGTGTCCCCTGCCTTTCTCCCTTCTCACGCACTACCCTGGGGTCAGCATAACTGGGGGCGAGGAGACAATGGACATTGGTGGATGTGACATGAGAAACTATGCCAGTCTTGTTGAGTTGACACATTCATTAGGAGAAGAGGGTGTTGTTTTCCACGTTCCACGTGGAGTGTGGGTTTGCCAGCAGGCACGGCTCTGCTGTTTCATCCTTACTCTGTGGTACCGTGGGCCTGTGAAGGAAGGCCACGGGGTAGGGTGGGTCGTCCTTCCCCCTGCTGTCTTGTTGCAGGTGACAATAACCTGAGGCCCTTCTGAGAAGGAACTGCTGTTGCCTATGCCTCTTTTATCCTCCAGGGACATCTTCTTCCATTGTCCCGGATCTGTGTTGGCTCTTGGGCACTGCTTGTGGTGTTTGCTTCCCCCTCCATGTGTCAGGAGGCTGGGTTTTAAAACTGGCAAGAGGCTTGTTTAGCTTTTCAAAAGGTTTGCGAAGAGGCAGAGAGCGCACCAGGACAAGTTTTCCGAAGTCCGTGTTCCCAGAGAAGGGAAGGGGGAGGTCGTGTCCCCCTTTTCAATGGGGATAGTTTAGCTCTTGTTTCTTATTTTCTTTGCCCTGATGCCATGCTCCCATGAGACACCAGGCCCCATTGGTACCTGCACCCCTTGGGACCTGCACCCTTGGTACCTGCACCTGCGTGGGTGCTGTCAATGAACCTTCCATGAGGCAGGGGACGTTTCGATTCTCATGGACATGTGCAGATGTTTCTGGATGTGCGGGAACCTCCTGGGTCAGGTGTCCAGGTTAGAGGATTAATCCTTCCTATTTTGTTTCCTTGTTACATTTCAGGCTCTTGATTTCTCTTGATTAATGAAGCCTGGGGTCCAGAAGGGATATGAGTATTTAATGAAACTTGACAGCGGGGGGTCGAGGGTCTTAATGTGAACGTGTGGTAGGCATTGTAGGTTCAGGGGCAATGGCAGCCTCTGGGGCATGACAGATATTAGGTCCCAGGGAAGAAATGGGTCATGTCTGGTTCTCAGGCTTCCAATACAAAGAAGCTAAAAGAGTTTGTCTACCATACAGAGCGATGGCCTACTAGGAATCGTTAGGAATCCTCATTTTGTGGATGGGAATGTGGTTGGAATTGTATCCAAGCGTTTCCATCTAAGCTTTCTGCACTCTTCTGCTGACCATACTCTGCACATGGTGGGAAGATGAGCGGCGTGTGGGTGCTGTCAACGAACCTTCCATGAGGCAGGGGACGTTTAGATTGTCACGGACATGAGCTGATGAGCTGGATGTCCGGGAGCCTCCTGGGTCAGGTGTCCAGGGTGGGGGATTAATCCTTCCGCCTTTGTTTCTATACGCCATTTCAGGCCCTTCATTTCTCGCGATTAGTGAAACCTAGGGTCCAGAAGGGATATATGAGAAAACTCTGGGAGTGTAATGAAACTTGAGAGGGGGTGGGTAGAGTGTCTTCGTGTGAAAGTGTGAGAGGCATTGTGGGTTCAGGGGCAATGGCAGCATCTGGCGACTGGGCAGATATTAGTTACCAGGGAAGAAATGTGTCTCTGGCCTCCAATGCAAAGAAACTAAAAGAGTATGTCTACCATGGAGATCAATGGCCTCCTAGGAATCCTTAGGAATCCTCATTTTGTGTATGGGATTGTGGTTGGAATTGTATCCAAGCGTTTCCATCTAAGCTTTCTGCACTCTTCTGCTGACCATACTCTGCACATGGCGGGAAGATGAGCGGCGTGTGGGTGCTGTCCATGAACCTTCCATGAGGCAGGGGACGTTTAGATTGTCACGGACATGAGCTGATGAGCTGGATGTCCGGGAGCCTCCTGGGTCAGGTGTCCAGGGTGGGGGATTAATCCTTCCGCCTTTGTTTCTATACGCCATTTCAGGCCCTTCATTTCTCGCGATTAGTGAAACCTAGGGTCCAGAAGGGATATATGAGAAAACTCTGGGAGTGTAATGAAACTTGAGAGGGGGTGGGTAGAGTGTCTTCGTGTGAAAGTGCGGTAGGCATTGTGGGTTCAGGGGCAATGGCAGCATCTGGCGACTGGGCAGATATTAGTTCCCAGGGAAGAGATGGGTCATGTCTTGTTGTCTGGTCTCCAATGCAAAGAAACTAAGAGTATGTCTACCATGGAGATCAATGGCCTCCTAGGAATCGTTAGCAATCCTCATTTTGTGTATGGGAATGTGGTTGGAATCCTATCCACGTGTTTCCATCTAAGCTTTCTGCACTCTACTGCTGAGCATAGTCTGCACGTGGCGGGAGGATGAGCGGGAAGGCCGTTGCATATGTGCTGCCAAAGGAGCACGAGGTAAAGCCTTTGAAATGGAGTGTATGCCTTGTTACACTGGTTCCCTCTTATAGGCGTACTTTTCAATGTCTGAATATTATTTCATTGTATACATGTACCACATTTTCTTTGTCCGTTTGTATTGTTGATGGATGCTTAGCAGTCTCCCATTCTTACATGTTGAGAATAATACTGCGGTGAGTATTGGGTAAGTATGTGTCTTTGACATAGTGGCTTCCTTTCCTTTATATCAATGCCCAGATACGGGATTGATAGGTCATATGGGAGTTCAGTTATTAATTTTAGGAGAGGCCATCCTACTGTTCTCCGGAGTGGCTATCCCAACGTAGGGATGTCCTGTTGTCAGCCTGCCTATACAAAGAAGCTGTAAGAGGATGTCTCCTATGCAGAGCAATGGCCTACTAGGAATCCTTAGGAATCCTCATTTTGTGTATGGCAATGTGGTTGGAATGTATCCAAGCGTTTCCATCTAAACTTCTGCACTCTTCTGCTGACCAAACTCTGCACATGGCGGGAAGAGGAGTGGCGCATGGGTGCTGTGAATGAACCTTCCATGAGGCAGGGGACCTTTAGAATATCAAGGACATTTGCTAATGAGACTTTGTGGTTACCAGCCTCCATTTTCAGGCTCTTGATTTCACTTGATTAGTGAAATCTGGGGCCCACAAAGGCTCTGAGGACACTCTGGGAAGAGAAGGAATCTTGACCTTGGGTGGGCCGAGGGACTTGGAGTGAAAGTTGTGGTAGGCATTGTGGGTTCAGGGGTGTGTCCCCTGCCTTTCTCCCTTCTCACGCACTACCCTGGGGTCAGCATAACTGGGGGCGAGGAGACAATGGACATTGGTGGATGTGACATGAGAAACTATGCCAGTCTTGTTGAGTTGACACATTCATTAGGAGAAGAGGGTGTTGTTTTCCACGTTCCACGTGGAGTGTGGGTTTGCCAGCAGGCACGGCTCTGCTGTTTCATCCTTACTCTGTGGTACCGTGGGCCTGTGAAGGAAGGCCACGGGGTAGGGTGGGTCGTCCTTCCCCCTGCTGTCTTGTTGCAGGTGACAATAACCTGAGGCCCTTCTGAGAAGGAACTGCTGTTGCTTATGCCTCTTTTATCCTCCAGGGACATCTTCTTCCATTGTCCCGGATCTGTGTTGGCTCTTGGGCACTGCTTGTGGTGTTTGCTTCCCCCTCCATGTGTCAGGAGGCTGGGTTTTAAAACTGGCAAGAGGCTTGTTTAGCTTTTCAAAAGGTTTGCGAAGAGGCAGAGAGCGCACCAGGACAAGTTTTCCGAAGTCCGTGTTCCCAGAGAAGGGAAGGGGGAGGTCGTGTCCCCCTTTTCAATGGGGATAGTTTAGCTCTTGTTTCTTATTTTCTTTGCCCTGATGCCATGCTCCCATGAGACACCAGGCCCCATTGGTACCTGCACCCCTTGGGACCTGCACCCTTGGTACCTGCACCTGCGTGGGTGCTGTCAATGAACCTTCCATGAGGCAGGGGACGTTTCGATTCTCATGGACATGTGCAGATGTTTCTGGATGTGCGGGAACCTCCTGGGTCAGGTGTCCAGGTTAGAGGATTAATCCTTCCTATTTTGTTTCCTTGTTACATTTCAGGCTCTTGATTTCTCTTGATTAATGAAGCCTGGGGTCCAGAAGGGATATGAGTATTTAATGAAACTTGACAGCGGGGGGTCGAGGGTCTTAATGTGAACGTGTGGTAGGCATTGTAGGTTCAGGGGCAATGGCAGCCTCTGGGGCATGACAGATATTAGGTCCCAGGGAAGAAATGGGTCATGTCTGGTTCTCAGGCTTCCAATACAAAGAAGCTAAAAGAGTTTGTCTACCATACAGAGCGATGGCCTACTAGGAATCGTTAGGAATCCTCATTTTGTGGATGGGAATGTGGTTGGAATTGTATCCAAGCGTTTCCATCTAAGCTTTCTGCACTCTTCTGCTGACCATACTCTGCACATGGTGGGAAGATGAGCGGCGTGTGGGTGCTGTCAACGAACCTTCCATGAGGCAGGGGACGTTTAGATTGTCACGGACATGAGCTGATGAGCTGGATGTCCGGGAGCCTCCTGGGTCAGGTGTCCAGGGTGGGGGATTAATCCTTCCGCCTTTGTTTCTATACGCCATTTCAGGCCCTTCATTTCTCGCGATTAGTGAAACCTAGGGTCCAGAAGGGATATATGAGAAAACTCTGGGAGTGTAATGAAACTTGAGAGGGGGTGGGTAGAGTGTCTTCGTGTGAAAGTGTGAGAGGCATTGTGGGTTCAGGGGCAATGGCAGCATCTGGCGACTGGGCAGATATTAGTTACCAGGGAAGAAATGTGTCTCTGGCCTCCAATGCAAAGAAACTAAAAGAGTATGTCTACCATGGAGATCAATGGCCTCCTAGGAATCCTTAGGAATCCTCATTTTGTGTATGGGATTGTGGTTGGAATTGTATCCAAGCGTTTCCATCTAAGCTTTCTGCACTCTTCTGCTGACCATACTCTGCACATGGCGGGAAGATGAGCGGCGTGTGGGTGCTGTCCATGAACCTTCCATGAGGCAGGGGACGTTTAGATTGTCACGGACATGAGCTGATGAGCTGGATGTCCGGGAGCCTCCTGGGTCAGGTGTCCAGGGTGGGGGATTAATCCTTCCGCCTTTGTTTCTATACGCCATTTCAGGCCCTTCATTTCTCGCGATTAGTGAAACCTAGGGTCCAGAAGGGATATATGAGAAAACTCTGGGAGTGTAATGAAACTTGAGAGGGGGTGGGTAGAGTGTCTTCGTGTGAAAGTGCGGTAGGCATTGTGGGTTCAGGGGCAATGGCAGCATCTGGCGACTGGGCAGATATTAGTTCCCAGGGAAGAGATGGGTCATGTCTTGTTGTCTGGTCTCCAATGCAAAGAAACTAAGAGTATGTCTACCATGGAGATCAATGGCCTCCTAGGAATCGTTAGCAATCCTCATTTTGTGTATGGGAATGTGGTTGGAATCCTATCCACGTGTTTCCATCTAAGCTTTCTGCACTCTACTGCTGAGCATAGTCTGCACGTGGCGGGAGGATGAGCGGGAAGGCCGTTGCATATGTGCTGCCAAAGGAGCACGAGGTAAAGCCTTTGAAATGGAGTGTATGCCTTGTTACACTGGTTCCCTCTTATAGGCGTACTTTTCAATGTCTGAATATTATTTCATTGTATACATGTACCACATTTTCTTTGTCCGTTTGTATTGTTGATGGATGCTTAGCAGTCTCCCATTCTTACATGTTGAGAATAATACTGCGGTGAGTATTGGGTAAGTATGTGTCTTTGACATAGTGGCTTCCTTTCCTTTATATCAATGCCCAGATACGGGATTGATAGGTCATATGGGAGTTCAGTTATTAATTTTAGGAGAGGCCATCCTACTGTTCTCCGGAGTGGCTATCCCAACGTAGGGATGTCCTGTTGTCAGCCTGCCTATACAAAGAAGCTGTAAGAGGATGTCTCCTATGCAGAGCAATGGCCTACTAGGAATCCTTAGGAATCCTCATTTTGTGTATGGCAATGTGGTTGGAATGTATCCAAGCGTTTCCATCTAAACTTCTGCACTCTTCTGCTGACCAAACTCTGCACATGGCGGGAAGAGGAGTGGCGCATGGGTGCTGTGAATGAACCTTCCATGAGGCAGGGGACCTTTAGAATATCAAGGACATTTGCTAATGAGACTTTGTGGTTACCAGCCTCCATTTTCAGGCTCTTGATTTCACTTGATTAGTGAAATCTGGGGCCCACAAAGGCTCTGAGGACACTCTGGGAAGAGAAGGAATCTTGACCTTGGGTGGGCCGAGGGACTTGGAGTGAAAGTTGTGGTAGGCATTGTGGGTTCAGGGGTGTGTCCCCTGCCTTTCTCCCTTCTCACGCACTACCCTGGGGTCAGCATAACTGGGGGCGAGGAGACAATGGACATTGGTGGATGTGACATGAGAAACTATGCCAGTCTTGTTGAGTTGACACATTCATTAGGAGAAGAGGGTGTTGTTTTCCACGTTCCACGTGGAGTGTGGGTTTGCCAGCAGGCACGGCTCTGCTGTTTCATCCTTACTCTGTGGTACCGTGGGCCTGTGAAGGAAGGCCACGGGGTAGGGTGGGTCGTCCTTCCCCCTGCTGTCTTGTTGCAGGTGACAATAACCTGAGGCCCTTCTGAGAAGGAACTGCTGTTGCTTATGCCTCTTTTATCCTCCAGGGACATCTTCTTCCATTGTCCCGGATCTGTGTTGGCTCTTGGGCACTGCTTGTGGTGTTTGCTTCCCCCTCCATGTGTCAGGAGGCTGGGTTTTAAAACTGGCAAGAGGCTTGTTTAGCTTTTCAAAAGGTTTGCGAAGAGGCAGAGAGCGCACCAGGACAAGTTTTCCGAAGTCCGTGTTCCCAGAGAAGGGAAGGGGGAGGTCGTGTCCCCCTTTTCAATGGGGATAGTTTAGCTCTTGTTTCTTATTTTCTTTGCCCTGATGCCATGCTCCCATGAGACACCAGGCCCCATTGGTACCTGCACCCCTTGGGACCTGCACCCTTGGTACCTGCACCTGCGTGGGTGCTGTCAATGAACCTTCCATGAGGCAGGGGACGTTTCGATTCTCATGGACATGTGCAGATGTTTCTGGATGTGCGGGAACCTCCTGGGTCAGGTGTCCAGGTTAGAGGATTAATCCTTCCTATTTTGTTTCCTTGTTACATTTCAGGCTCTTGATTTCTCTTGATTAATGAAGCCTGGGGTCCAGAAGGGATATGAGTATTTAATGAAACTTGACAGCGGGGGGTCGAGGGTCTTAATGTGAACGTGTGGTAGGCATTGTAGGTTCAGGGGCAATGGCAGCCTCTGGGGCATGACAGATATTAGGTCCCAGGGAAGAAATGGGTCATGTCTGGTTCTCAGGCTTCCAATACAAAGAAGCTAAAAGAGTTTGTCTACCATACAGAGCGATGGCCTACTAGGAATCGTTAGGAATCCTCATTTTGTGGATGGGAATGTGGTTGGAATTGTATCCAAGCGTTTCCATCTAAGCTTTCTGCACTCTTCTGCTGACCATACTCTGCACATGGTGGGAAGATGAGCGGCGTGTGGGTGCTGTCAACGAACCTTCCATGAGGCAGGGGACGTTTAGATTGTCACGGACATGAGCTGATGAGCTGGATGTCCGGGAGCCTCCTGGGTCAGGTGTCCAGGGTGGGGGATTAATCCTTCCGCCTTTGTTTCTATACGCCATTTCAGGCCCTTCATTTCTCGCGATTAGTGAAACCTAGGGTCCAGAAGGGATATATGAGAAAACTCTGGGAGTGTAATGAAACTTGAGAGGGGGTGGGTAGAGTGTCTTCGTGTGAAAGTGTGAGAGGCATTGTGGGTTCAGGGGCAATGGCAGCATCTGGCGACTGGGCAGATATTAGTTACCAGGGAAGAAATGTGTCTCTGGCCTCCAATGCAAAGAAACTAAAAGAGTATGTCTACCATGGAGATCAATGGCCTCCTAGGAATCCTTAGGAATCCTCATTTTGTGTATGGGATTGTGGTTGGAATTGTATCCAAGCGTTTCCATCTAAGCTTTCTGCACTCTTCTGCTGACCATACTCTGCACATGGCGGGAAGATGAGCGGCGTGTGGGTGCTGTCCATGAACCTTCCATGAGGCAGGGGACGTTTAGATTGTCACGGACATGAGCTGATGAGCTGGATGTCCGGGAGCCTCCTGGGTCAGGTGTCCAGGGTGGGGGATTAATCCTTCCGCCTTTGTTTCTATACGCCATTTCAGGCCCTTCATTTCTCGCGATTAGTGAAACCTAGGGTCCAGAAGGGATATATGAGTAAACTCTGGGAGTGTAATGAAACTTGAGAGGGGGTGGGTAGAGTGTCTTCGTGTGAAAGTGTGGTAGGCATTGTGGGTTCAGGGGCAATGGCAGCATCTGGCGACTGGGCAGATATTAGTTACCAGGGAAGAAATGGGTCATGTCTGGTTCTCTGGCCTCCAATGCAAAGAAACTAAAAGAGTATGTCTACCATGGAGATCAATGGCCTCCTAGGAATCCTTAGGAATCCTCATTTTGTGTATGGGAATGTGGTTGGAATTGTATCCAAGCGTTTCCATCTAAGCTTTCTGCACTCTTCTGCTGACCATACTCTGCACATAGCGGGAAGCGGAGCCGCTTGTGGGTGCTGTCAATGAACCTTCCATGAGGTAGGGGACCTTTAGAATATCAAGGACATTTGCTACTGCGCCTTTGTGGTTACCAACCTCCATTTTCAGGCTCTTGATTTCACTTGATTAGTGAAATCTGGGGCCCACAAAGGCTCTGAGGACACTCTGGGAAGAGAAGGAATCTTGACCTTGGGTGGGCCGAAGGACTTGGAGTGAAAGTTGTGGTAGGCATTGTGGGTTCAGGGGTGTGTCCCCCCCCTTTCTCCCTTCTCACGCACTACCCTGGGGCAGCATAACTGGGGGCGAGAAGACAATGGACATTGGTGGATGTGACATGAGAAACTACGCCTGTCTTGTTGAGTTGACACATTCATTAGGAGAAGAGGGTGTTGTTTTCCACGTTCCACGTGGAGTGTGGGTTTGCCAGCAGGCACGGCTCTGCTGTTTCATCCTTACTCTGTGGTACCGTGGGCCTGTGAAGGAAGGCCACGGGGTAGGGTGCGTCATCCTTCCCCCTGCTGTCTTGTTGCAGGTGACAATAACCTGAGGCCCTTCTGAGAAGGAATTGCTTATGTCAATTTTATCCTCCAGGGACATTTTCTTCCTTTGTCCCGGATGTGTTGGCTCTTGGGCACTGCTTGTGGTGTTTGCTTTCCCCTCCGTGTGTCAGGATGCTGGGTTTTAAAACTAGCAACAGACTTGTTTAGCTTTTCAAAAGGTTTGCGAAGAGGCAGAGAGCACACAATGATAAGTTTTCCAAAGTCCATGTTCCCAGAGAAGGGAAGGGGGAGGTCGTGTCCTCCTTTCAATGGGGATAGTTTAGCTCTTGTTTCTTATTTTCTTTGCCCCTATGCCATGCTCCCATGAGAGACCAGGCCCCCTTGCTACCCACAGGCCCACCCCGACTGGTGAGTCCCGAGGACTGGCCAAAGTTAGGCCTGTGCATAGAGCTTCCTCTAGAGCATCTTTGCCAAGAGTACCTTCACCTGAAGGTTAAGATGCATGAGTAGTGGCTTGTACTCTGGCCTGCTTCTGTTCCTGCCCGTGCCTGTGCCCTCAGGGGCTTCTCTGTGATCCAGAGAGTCAACTGCAATGATCAAGGAAAGTACAAACCTTGTTAAGAGAGGATTTGAGTCACTATGCTGGTGTCAGTGGTCCGCTGGAAGTTGAGCTGTACTGTCCCTCTCGCGGCCTCTCTTTCTTGAGTGTCCTGGAGGAGCTGAGGTGTGATCTGTCTTTCTTGCGGCACACAGGACCTGACAGAATACTTGGTAGGAGGGGAGGACTCGGAGCCTGTGTGATGGATACTTAGTGCACAGGCCTCTCGAAATGGGCGGGAGGAACGTGCAAAACGTGTGCACTCCTGGACAGTTTACGTGGTGGCATCTAGGCCCGTCTGCATTTGAGCTTACCCCCCCATCCATTGTGCCCACTCAAGGAGCAGCATATATGGATTGGACCCCTGCCAAGCAGACCACCTGCCGGGTGAGATTAGGGTTGGCCTTCTGAGCTTGCCTGGTCTCTTCTCATTCATATGCAGACCCACTGTAAGGCTTCTTTCCAGCTTCGGAAAAGAATATCAGTGGGATGAGGTCAGTGACTCTGGAGGAGACTCACTGACTGCCTCAGTCTCCCCCATCAGTCAGACACAGCGGCCTCACAGAATGCCGAAAGGCCTGGTGTAGATGCCACTCTACCCTCCGGGTAGATGACGGGTTGTGCCGTTGGGGTGCCGACCCGTAGGATGTGGGATATGGTTAAAGCCGCAAGGAGACACCAGGAGTTCTCCTCCAGAGCTCAGAGTAAATGCATACGGAAACAGTTGCCCTCTTAGGGTAGGTCTTCTGCCTTTGGTTGTCTTCTTATTACAAAGAAAAATACTGATTAGTGAGGGTGAAATGTAACATTGGAGGGGGCAGTTACGCTTATGATATAATTGATGGTGATGGTTGATACATGGATGTATACTGATCCCTCAACTCATTAGGTTGTATACATTAACTATGTACAGCTTATCGTATGTCACTCGTACGTCTCCATACCTCAGTAAAGTGGTTGAAGAAATAATAAAAAAAGAGCCTCCCATGAGTACAGATGAGTGTTCCCCTCAAATGGTTTTAGATCTTCAAAGTGAAGGGGAAGGAAGTGTCTATACAGGGGAAAGGGAGATTACTGCTCCTTTCTTATTGTTTTGCCTTGCTTGTTCCCTTTATATGTCGCATTTGCATTGGCAATGTACAAGGGTGACCTTTATTGTCCATAGGATTTTAAATTTCATTGACTTGCAGCAGTGCTACAGAAGCCATGAACTTCCCCTGGAGGATTTGGACTCAAGGAGTGGCCCCGTGACATCAGCAATTCGTCATATGACAAGACATGGACAGTGGGTTAATGTGATTTTGGTATTGGCGTGCGTTTGGTATGTTGTCATTGTTTACAATTTGTGTTTTTGTGCTTGTGCAAGTAATCTTGCAAACTATTTTGCATATGAGAACATGTCAAACCATGTATGTACAGTGTATTTTTCTCCTACGGGGCGGAGGGCCGTAGTTTCAGGCTGATTGGTCTTTCCAGTCGGCACATTTTCTCTGAGCGTGTCCCAAACCCTTCTGTCTACTGTATGACCCAGTTCACTTGCCACAGCTACTTGCTTTGATGCTTTTCACCTATCATAGTTGAGCCAATGATACTTTTGTTGTATTTAGAGTTTGGGACTAGACCCCAAGAATGTGTGATCTCGTGGGGGCGCCTCCCTGGCTCAGTCAGTAGAGCATGTGACTGTGGATCTTGGGGTTGTTAAGTTCGAGCCCCACATTGGGTGTGGGGATTACTTCAAAAAAAAATTATTACAGGGGCACCCGGGTCACTCAGTCGGTTGAGCGTCCAAGTCTTGATCTGAGGTCAATTCTTGATCTCAGGGTCTTGATCTCAGGGTTGTGAGTTCATGCCTCATTTTGGCTTCCACTCTGGGCATGAAGCTTAAATTAAATAAATAAGTAAACAAATATCGTTATAAAAAAAGAATGAGTGATATCTTTTTTTTTAAATTTTTTTAATGTTTATTTATTTATTTTTGAGACCGAGAGAGATAGAGCATGAACGGGGGAGGGTCAGAGAGAGAGAGGGAGACACAGAATCAGAAGCAGGCTCCAGGCTGTGAGCTGTCAGCCTAGAGCTCGACGCGGGGCTCGAACTCACGGACTGTGAGATCATGACCGGAGCCGAAGTCGGACGCTTAACCGACTGAGCCACCCAGGCACCCCACGAATGAGTGATATCTTGAAAAGGCTAGTTAATATCCTTTCACTGCAAGCAATATCATTGAGAAGACATACTGTTGAGTTTCCCTGAGCTATGCTCACTTCCGTCTTTAAAATGTATTTCTTGCTTAAGTAGCTTGCATTTTGTAAAATACTTGTGTTCTTCCAATAAAATTTATGTGCTTCAGAAAATCTCTCTTGTAGAATTCTTTTATTATTCACATGAACGCCAGCATGGTCACAGAGTCTGTAGCTCTGCTGTGTGCATCATCGCCTGAACCAGGGCAGAGCTCTGAAGTGTGGAATTTGATGCATTAACAACAGGGACTTGGTGCCAGGGGAACGGGGTCTCCAGGCCACAGTGGAAGTTCCCTGTCTTTGTTAAGGTCTCCCCTTTTTCATGCAAGTAGTCCCCTCAAGCGATTAGGTAATCTACTACCTCCCTAGGAAAAGTGACCCTTTCGGGCACTTCACGAAGGCCATAAGCACGTATGTGGGGATTGTGGCAGTTGTGGGGGAATTTGCTGATACTCCCAAGGGTAAGTCAGAAGGAGCAGGACCAGCATGGTTGTACAGAAAGTCAGTCCAGAAATCAGTAGGACCAAAACTAGAAGCAGCAAGCACACAGTGAATGCCCGGCGAAGCCAGCAGTAGAATCTTGGTCCCTTGCATCTGGGGCATCTTTCATGATGGGTCTTACTTCTAAAGGCTTTGTCAACGCAGAGTTAAATTAGTTAAGTGGGTAGTAACGTTTTTTGGCAGCTTGTTCTTTAAACACATGCACACTTTCCAGTTCTTGTATAAAATTTCCAGTAGCTAACATTGCGTGTCTCCCACACAGCTTACCACGGCTGAAACATCTCTGTGGGGCGCCTGGCTGGCTCAGTCTGTAGCCCCACGTTGGGTGTCGAGATTACTCGAAAATAAAATATTTTTTTAAAAACCCAACACATCATCGTGGTCGTTAAAATCTCCCGAGAGGGGATCGAGACCCCGGCAGTCTGTTCTGCCTGTAAATACACTGGGTGGTTGGGCACACGTGTCTCCCTAGGGTTTCATAAAGACTTTGGGTGCAGGTGTCAGCAGCTGTGTTCCTGCCATCCAGTCTAGAGGGGCCCAAGCTGCAATGTCTCACTGTCCTGCCTGAGAGGTTCAGCGGTACGCGGAATTTAAATCACTTCTCCTTTTCTCCAACTGCAGCTGAACTTTATATCCCTTATAGGATCCTCTCTTGTGGTGCAGGCTGGGACCCAATTCCTAGTGGTTCTATTTTAGGTCGGTGGGTATGATTTTACCTGAGGTACTTATTCACTCTTACCTTACCAAACACCACGACATCCCGTTACTACAGTACTACACTTCTAGGCACCAGCAGAAGCGCATTCCCTGGACGCGGGCCCAGGGCAGGAGTTGGGGGGGCCATGGGCGGTACCCGACGTCTGCGCAGGCTCTGCCCACAAGACAGCTAGCGCACAGGCGCAAGACGAGAGAGGGGAGGGAGGAGCGCCCTGGCCAGAGATTCTGGGGGGAGGGGCGGGCCTAAGGTTCGCGAGAGGAGGCGGGGTCGGAATCGAAGGGCGGGGCCGAGGGGGCCCCCGTGGGACGGCCAGCGAGGGGCGTGGCTGAGGGAGGAGCCCAGGACCCCGGTCTTCTGGGGATGAGGGCGGAGCCTGCTACACGTGGAGAGGGGAAGGTCCCAAACCTCTGGAGCTGGGGTGTCCTTAGCTGACTCTAGGCCTCTGGACGCCCCTTGCGTGAGGTTCTGTGACCACCTTTTCCTGCTTATTTATGTGTCTCTCAGCCAGCGGTTCTTGGCACCAGGCTGCAGATGTTGCCTGCAGCATTAACCCCCATGTTAGCCAACATACACCCCAAATATTAGCCAACAGAATCCAGAGCAGCACATTCAAAGAGTGATGCACCATGATGAGGGGACGAAAGGAGGATTCCATGTTAAGAAATCGCTGAATTTGCTGTATCGCGAGACCAGGAGAAACTCATGTCACCTTCACAGATATTGAAAAGATAAAAATGAGGGATCATTTGATTTTACGAGAGGCCTTTGCTTAGTATATTAGCGATTCGTATATGACATGACTGGGGCATCTAAGAAGAGTTGGAAGAAAGCTAATATGCTATATTAAGAGGCCAAAAGAGAGTAATCTATATGGAAACTGAAAGGCAAGTGAAAGAGTGGTTGGATGCTTTCCAACCATGACTTTTTACATGTTCATGCATCAAGAAAAAAGGAAGAGAATAGGTAAGATTTTCACAAATTGGAAAAGAGTGGCACCTGGCTGGCTCAGGCAGTATAGTATGCAACTCTTTTTTTTTTTGAAGTTTATTTATGTATTGTGAGAGAGTGAGCGAACAGGAGAGGAGCAGAGAGAGGGAAAGAGAGAATCCCAATCAAGAGCCACACTATCAGCACCGAGCCGGTGGGGGGGTGGGGGGGCTCATCTCAGGAACTGGGAGATCATGATGCCAGCTGGCTGAAATCAAGGGTGATGCTTAACTGACTGAACCACCCAAGCAGTCCACAGGATGCAACTCTTGATCTCAGGGTTGTGAGTTCAAGCCTCACTTTAGGCTTAGGGTGTACTTTTAAATAGTTGGAAAGGATACGGGGAGATTTGCCATTTCAGATTAATAGAAATGTATCACCACCTTTCATATATACAGGAAATAATTGGATAAAATGTAAAATGATATTAAACACCCTATTCAGAATAATTCAATGTTAGTAGTACCAGGAATGTATTTTTTACTTGTAAAGAAAACGCATGAGGAAGTGTCTTAAGCTAAAGATGGATCCAAAATAATAGTCTAACAAATGGACTGATATCCCAGATCTGGGATACAATGACTCCACATCCTAAAGACATTAAATTTCCCTAAGTTAAATTATACTTCCAACACGTGCCTAGTGATGGGGTCAGGCTATGTGCGAATACTGCGTTTAATCCAATTATGTGCAGCATTCGCTACCCCCTCCCCCCAAATAATCTTACCAGAAACTCAAAGAGGATATTTTTGATCAGATGAGTTGATTTTGACGTTCATATGGAGCAATGAAGACCCAAAATCAGTGTGGAAATTTTTGAAACGTAAGGGCAATGCGGCGTTTTAACAGATATTCAAAAATATGTTATTATTTACTAGTTGGTGTTTCCTATCTCTTACCCCACCTACAATACAAGATGCCAGCGACCTCAGGTGACCTTGCTGTGAAACAATCCTCTCTGATTTTGTTCTCCCAGGAAATCCCTGATGATAGGGCTTTCCCACACCTACCTCCCAGTCTGGTGAAATAAACAATGTCCTGGAAGGGGACTTTTTCAGGGATCTGTGCCAGGTGAAATAGTGACAGTGGTCTGGGTGGGGACTTTCAACCTGGTCTGTCACATCCACATGCTTGTACTGTGAGGCTGTTTCCTTCACTAGAGCCTGCTGCACCCAGATTCCCCTCAGCGGACCTCCGCCTGCCTGCCTCACGGCTACACCGTCATCCTCTTGCCCGGAGCCTGGAGAGCTAACCCCACACGTCCAGGATGAGAGTCCTTTCCTCTCTCCCAGGCTCCACACGGGAGCAAGCCTCAGCCACCCTCTGGGCTTTGGCCTTTCAGGCTGGCAGACACTGACCCAGGAGTCGGTGACAGGGACTCCCTCCTTCAGTGGATATGTCTAAGCATAGGTGATACAAGCTCAAGAGGTAAACAGTGGACCAAAAGATGTGTTGTAATATCCAAAATGAAACACTGAAAGATAAACATGAAAAATACAGATTAAGTAAGACACATAGAGGATCGTATGAAAGGAGAAGATGATATTTCATTGGAGCTCCAGACTAATAAAAAAGAGAAGGAAGGAAAGGAATTTATTTGGCAGGTTTTACCCAGAGACCGGATGGTCGCTAGGGCGCAGGCACATTACAGGCGGGGTGCACAGGTGCTCTGCGGGGTGGGATCGCTAGGGCCTGAGAGGAGTGGGAAGGGATGGGCCTAAGGCCTGGTAGTGGGGGGGGGGTGGTCAGAGTGAAGGGGTAGGACCGAGATTCCATCTGGGGTTAGGTAGGCGAGGGGCGGGGACAGGGGAGGGGTCCAGACCCAGGTCCTCTTGGTGAGGGCGCGGTCAGGTGCAGGAGGAGGAAGAAATCCCAGCATGTGGAGCTGAGGTGTGCTCCCGTTGTACACGCCTCTGGAGTCCATGCACCTCTCCCGGCGTGTTCCTTCGCCCGGCATCGATATTGACACTTTGGAATGTCATAAATAAATCATCTTGTGAAAAGTGTCTCTGCTTTGCTCTCGTTATTTTTGCCACTGAAAAGATATTGTGTCTCTCCCAGCATATCAAGGGGCTAGTTGTGTCAATGCATTTTATTAGTGGTGATTGTACCATGATTCCTTATTTGCTATCGATGCTTTGAACACAGTTTGATTTGCTGTGTTATAGGGTCTGAGGAGCCGGATAGTATGACTTCTGCCTGCATCCATACATGCTTTTCAATAAAACAATCCTACCAGTGCAACTAAATATATTTCTTGACTCCAAAAGTCCCAAGATGCCCTCCATGAATTTTATCTATTCCTTAATAGTAGGAAATGAAAGGTGTCAAACATATTTTTAGTTTCTTGGAATGATCACATGGATTTCTCTCTCTCTCTTAACATTTTATGTTATTAAATTTTTTTTAATCTTTATTTTTGAGAGAGAGTGCAAGCATGGGAGGAACAGAGAGAGAGAGGGAGACACAGAATCCGAAGTTGGCTCCAGGCTCTGAGCTGTCAGCACAGAGCCTGACTTGGGTTTGAACCCATGAACCGTGAGTCCGTGACCTGAGCTGAACATGGACGCTCAACCGACTGATCCACCAGCTGCCCCTCAACATTTTATTTTTAAGTAATCTCTACACCCAAGGTGGGGCTGGAATTTACAACCCTGAGATCAAGAGTCCCATGCTCCATCCACTGAACCATACAGGTGATCTGGATTTTTCTCTTTATGTTAGTTTTGTATTGCTGTCTTTCCAAATTATCACATATTGATCACAAATTACCACAAGTTTATGATCTTACAGTTCTGCATTGCTAGACGTTTGGTATGGGCATTTCCAAACAAAAATCATAGTATTGGCACATTATGCTGCTTTCTGGGCTCCTGGGCTCCTTCCTCTTTCTTAAAAGTCAACAGTAATGGATTCTGTCTTTCTCACACCGTATTTCTCTAACCCATTCTTCTGTCTCCCTCTTTCACTGTTCAGATTTTACCGGAGTAGATATTCCCAGACAATCTCAGCATTTTAAGATAAACTGCTTAGAAACCTTAGTTCCATCTGCAACTTTTTTTTTTATTTCCCTTTTGCTGTATATTCTCAGGTTGTGGGGGTTAGGATGCAGACATCTTTGAAGGGCCATTATTCTGTATACTACCTTCTTCTTCTTGGTTAGTATAGCAAATTACATTTGATTTTCAATTCATAAAACAACCTTGCATTTCTGAGATAGACTACACTTAATTTTGATGTGGTATTTAAAAAAAAATACATTACTAGATTGCAATGGGATAAATAGTGATATATTCATTCAGTGGAATTCTAGAGAATATTTATTTATTTATTTATTTAGAGAGACAGTGGGCACAAGTGAGTAAGGGGCAGACAGAGAGAAGGAGAGAGAGAGAGAAGCGGGGCTCACCCAAAGCAGGGCTTGTGTTCACCTGAAGTGGGACTCGAACTCAACGAACCATGAGATCATGACCTGGGCCGAAGTCAGATGCTTAATGACTGAGCCACCCAGGCACCCATAGACAATATTTAAAAAGTAACTACTCACTGCAATATGGATGACTGCTACAGAAAATATATCCAGTATAAGAAGTGAACACAAAAAAGTATAGGGGCAACTGGGTGGCTCAGTCAGTTAAGCATCCCACTCTTGATTTCAGCTCAGGTGATCTCACAGTTCATGAGATTGAGCCCCCGAGTCTGGCTCTGCCCTGACAGTGTGGGGTCTGCTTGGGATTCTCTCTCTCTCTCTCTCTCTCTCTCTCTCTCTCTCTCTCTCCCCCTCTCTCTCTCTCAGGCTTCTTTGCCTCCCCTGGTCTCTCTCTCTCTCTCTCAAAATGAACATTTTTTTTTTAAAAGAAAGTATATAAGTTCATGATTATTTTTTATATCAATGCCAAGAATGGGCAAAACTAATGTTTGTAGCATTTAGAATAGTGGTTATCCCAGAAGAGGGGTGATTAGAGTTTGTAAAGTTGCATGAAGGAATTTAATGAGATGCCAAAAATATTTTCCAAAGCAACTCTTTGGATCTCCAAAGAGCATCTCCAATGCTTCCAAAGCAGCATTCCGTATTCCCACCGTCATGTATGAGATTAATTTGCTCTTCAAATTCAATAGCACTTAGTACTGTCAAGTTTTGTTTCATTGTTCTGTTTTGTTTTTACTTTAGCCCTTCTAATAGCTGTGAAGTGGTAACTCATTGAGGTTTTAGTTTGCAATTCCCTAATTATTATTTTTTTTTAAATATTTTTTTAACGTTTATTTTTGAGACAGAGAGAGGCAGAGCATGAACGGGGGAGGGTCAGAGAGAGAGGGAGACACAGAATCGGAAGCAGGCTCCAGGCTCTGGGCCATCATTAGCCCAGAGCCCGACGCGGGGCTCGAACCCACGGACCGTGAGATCGTGACCTGAGCTGAAGTCGGACGCTTAACCGACTGAGCCACCCAGGCGCCCCTGCAATTCCCTAATTATTAATGATAGTGAACACTTTTGGTGCATGTGCTTATTTGCCATATATATTTATGAAGTGTCTGTTCAAATATTTTGCCCATTTTTTACATTTATTTATTTTTTATAGAGAGAGACAAAGCACAAGTGGGGAAGGGGCAGAGAGAGAAGGAGACAGAGAATCCGAAGCAGGCTCAAGGCTCTGAGCTCCGGGCTGTCAGCACAGAGCCCAACACAGGGCTCGAATTCACAGACCGCGAGATCATGACCTGACCTAAAGTCGGACGCTTAACCGACTGAGCCACCCAGTCGCTCCTTGTATTCAAGTCTTAATCAGATATGCGATTTACAAATATTTCCCCCCAGACTTTGCCTGTTTTTTTTTTCATTCTCTTAAAAGTATTTTTTAAAGAACACAAGGTTTTTAACTTGATGAAGTCCAATTTACCTAATTTTCCTTTTATGCATTATGCTTCTGGTGTCATAGATAAGAAATCATCACTTAATCTGAGGTTGTATAAGCTTTTATCCTGTTTTCTCCTAGTTTTATAATTTTAGGTTTTACCATTAGAATTATGAACCATTTTGTGTTAATTTTTTTAAAAAAATTTGATGTTTATTTATTTTTGAGAATGAGAAAGAGTGTAAGTATGGGAGGGGCAGAGAGAGAGGGAGACACAGAATCTGAAGCAGGCTCCAGGCTCTGAGCTGTCAGCACAGAGCCTGATGTGGGGCTTGAACCCACCAACCGTGAGATCATGACCTGAGCCAAAGTGAGACACTTAACCAACTGAGCCACCTGGGCACACCCCATTTTGTGTTAATTTTTATATCATATGAGGTATTGATTGCAATGTGTTTTTTGCAGATGGATATTTAATTTTTCCTGTATCTTTTTGGAAAGGAATTTCTCCACCTAACTGCATTTACAACTTTGTCAGAACTTAGCTGTCCATATGTGTGTAGGTCTATTTCTGGATTCCATATTCTCTTCCATTAATCTATTTGTCTGTTTATGACAAAACCACACTGTCTTAATTACTATAGCTTTATCACAAATCTTGAAATCAAATAGTACTAGTCCTTCTAGTTAGTTCTTTCTCAATATAGTTTTTCCATTGTATGTTCTTTTATTTGCATATGGATTTTAGAATCAGTTACTTTTTATATATTAAAATGTTTTGTTGCGACTTTGAATCTATAGATCAATTTGGGGAGAATTAACATCTTAACAATATTGACCTTTCAAACCATGAACATATATCTCTCCATTACTCAGATCAGCTGTAATTTATCTCCAGAATGTTCTGTAGTTTTCATTGTACACGTTTTTAACATTTTTTGTCATAGTTATCCCTAAGTTTTAAACATTTCTAAGGTGTTAAATTTTTGTTAATTTCAATGTTCTCTTGTTTGTTACTGGAAATATGACTGATTGTTTTGAACATTCACCTTGGGTCCTGCAACATTCCTAAATTCACTTATTAGTTCTAGTTTGTTGTTGTTGTTGTTGATGCTAGATCCTAGAGAATCTGTTTTCTACACACACGATCAAGTAGTCTGCAAATAACAAAAGTTTGCCTTCTTTCTCCCTGCCAATCTAGGTTTTCTTTTTTTCTTTCTTTCTTTCTTTCTTTCTTTCTTTCTTTCTTTCTTTCTTTCTCTTTTTCTCCTTATTGCACTGGCTGGAACCTCCAGTACAATATTGAATTGAGGTGGTGAGAGTGGGCAAGCTTCTCTTGTTCTTGATCTAAGAGTGGAGAGCATTCTGGCCTTCACCTGGAAGTATGATGTCAGCTGTAGGTTTTGTAGATGCTCTTCATTAGATTGAGGAGTTCTATTTTATTCCCAGTTTGATGAGAGTTTTTAAAAGAACCATATAATATAGAAATTCTCCTTCAATGCATTTACCCTAGAGAAATGAAAACATGCTTACACAGTAATCTGTGCGTGAATGTTTATAGCTGACTTATTTGTAATTGCTAAAAACCTGAAACATGCCCAATGTCCTTTAACAGATGAATGGATCCCCAAACTGTAATACATTTATCCATACTGTGGCTAACATTAAAGTGATCACATGATCCCGACCTCCTGATGATGTCTTTGAGTGTGGGTGGGGATTGTGAATTGCTTCTAAAAAAAGAGAATATGGCAGAGGTGATGGAACGTCACTGCTGTGATTATGTTACATTAAACATGTCTCTATTTTGCAAACTGAGTCGCTCTCCCTCTCCCACTGGCCATGAAGAAGCAAGCTGCAGTGTTGAAGTACCTGTGGAGAGGGCAACACAGCACAGAATTACCTGCAAGCTTGAAACCAAATTAAGAGATTCTTATTATACTTTGTTATATTAACTGCTCAAGGTGCATTATCCTTTAAATATGCTTCTTTGGATTATGTTGGCTAGAATTTGGGGCTTTCCCTTTTTGTTGCTAGGCAACCTCATCTATAATCAGCGATGCGTTACTTCTTTGGTTGAGCAGTGCACGAATAAGCACAAATCAGCAGGAACATGTGTTCACAGAATCTCACTCGAGTGGTGTCAAGAGACAAGGTCCGCAAAGGACACAGCAGGACTGAGACTGAGGGGAGGAAGGGGTAAAATTTAAGGAACCCTCAACCCAGGGGACAGGTGAAAGACCCCCAGGAGCGCTGTGCACCAGAAGCACTCCTCAAATAGGAAGCACTTTGGCCCTCCCTTCTCCACGTGCAGCTGACTCCGCCCTCACCTAAGACCTGGTGACTTGGGCTCCTCCCCTGGCCCCGCCCCTCTCTTACCGCCCACCGCTCGCGAGGACAACCTCGGCCCCGCCCCTCCATTCTGACCCCGCCTCCCCGAGCGGCCTTTAGGCCCGACCCACCCGGTGCGCTCGCGCCCTAGGGCACCCACCGCTCCGTCACGCCTGCGCCCTGGCGACCACCCGGCCTCGTGGGCGGAGCCGGCGCCAGTCCCGCCCTGGCCCCGCCCCCGGGCCCGGGCCCGCCTCCGCGCACACGCACTTCCCGCCACGCCTCCCCGCCCAGCACAGCCCCACCCCGCCCCGCACAGCCCCGCCCCGCCCCGCACAGCCCAGCTCAGCCCAGCCCAACTAGCGCGAGCGCGAGCGCGGCGCGATGGACGGCCGAGTGCAGCTGATCAAGGCCCTCCTGGCCCTGCCCCTGCGGCCCCAGACGCGGCGCTGGAGGAACCCGATTCCCTTCCCCGAGACCTTTGACGGCGACACCGACCGCCTCCCGGAGTTCATCGTGCAGACGGGCGCCTACATGTTAGTGGACGAGACCCTGTTCTCCAGCGATGCCCTGAAGGTGACGTTCCTCATCACCCGCCTCACGGGGCCGGCCCTGCAGTGGGTGATCCCCTACATCAGGAAGGAGAGCCCCCTCCTCAATGACTACCGGGGCTTCCTGGCCGAGATGAAGCGGGTGTTTGGCTGGGTGGAGGACGAGGACTTCTAGGCCGGGAGCCCCTCGGGCCTGGGGGCGGGTGCTCGGGGGAGGGTGCGCTGCGCCCGTCGCCGCCGCGCAGATGGCCGCGGGCGGCGCCTCGCCGCGCCTCGCCCTCCCTCCCCCTCGCCGCGATCGAGCGGCCGCGCTCTCCCCCGCGCTGCTGTCCCCTCCCGCGTAGTGCTTGCCTTTGTTCCAGGAATAGCGCTCCAGGTCCCCGCTGCCGCCGCCGGGCCCCGCTCGGGAGCGCGCCGCCGCCCCCTGCGGCCAGCCGGGCCCCTCCCGCGCAGCACACTTGGCCTCGGGCCGGCGCTCCAGCTGCGGGCCGGGCTCCCGTTACACGCCGGACAGACCACCCACAGCCCGGCCGCTGCGGGCCGCCTCCGCCAGACTGACCGCCAGGCCTGCGGCGCCGCGCGCGGAGACCCGCGCTGAGGCCGGGCCGCCGTCGCCACCCAGCGCACACCGCCGACACACTGCGGCCCGCGGCCATCTGGACTCAGCCGACAAGCGTCTGAGCTGGCCACGGCCCCTGGCCCCTGGCCCCTGGCCCCTGGCCCCTGACCGGCGATTCCAGCAGCTCGCCACCCACCGCGCCCCGGCTGGAGGGCCGGGCCAGCCTCTCACCTGCAGCGGGACCCACTCCCTCCCACCTCCCGGAGACCTCTTCTGCTCCTGCCAGATGGCCGCCGGGTCCCAGGGGTGCCTGGCAGCCAAATCCAGTCACTCGTTTCCTCCTGTGGACCTGTTAGTTTTGCCCACAATCCGGTTCTCTTCTCAATTCGCATTAATTTCTTAAATATGTGTTTGTTGGTCATCATTCTAACTCCCACATTCTACACAACTCCTGGCACTACCTGGACAAACGTCTTTTCCTTTTTTTCAACAAATGTCAGACACTTAAAAAAGAAATGTCTCAATAAACATGGCACTTCTTCTTCCCTGTTCCCGTAAAAGGGGTCCATGTCTTGTTCGGAAGGGCTTTCCTTTGCCATTCCATGAATAATGTTAGAAACTCTCTCCGTTGACTCATGCCTTATAAAACGTCAAAGTTAGGATCCTGAGATGGTGGGGATAGAGACCTCACTTGTAATTTGTCAATCCCAGATGATGACCCCTTTGAACTAGTAAGGATTGTTCCAAGCCTCTTAAGAAATGGATCTGTAGTTTGGCCGAGGTGATGTGAGAAGTCAACCAGGAGGCTACTCTGAAAAGGTTTTTATCATTTCCAAAAAAGTCATTTGAATGCACCCGAATTGTCAAAGACCATTAATCCCACATAGATGGTGAACAGTGTCACAGTTTTATTTAACCCATTTTTCAGGAAACCAGCAAAATGATATAGGTGCTTTAAAAAACATTTATAGAACCTCCATTATGTGGGTATTGGGGGTGGGAAAAGCATGCAGAAATGAGATTGTTTATGTACAAACTTGGTTGATGACTTGTAGGGCAATAAATGTATAAATTTACCTAATAATCTGAAAAAAAAAGTCATTGCTCCTTGTTTATCTACAGTTTTAACCATTTATATTTATAGTACTATAAAAAGCCTGTGCTCCCTCACGAATTGTCATCAAAATTAAATACCCTGAGTCAGATGACCCATAGGAAGGCTCATACGCAGTTCTCTGGTGCGATGTTTAAGGTTGTACCGTCAACTTTTTGCCTCATTTCTAAGTTTTGGTGATTTTCCAGAACACAGGAGGGTAGAATAAAACACACCAGTGTTTTGGGGCTTCTTATTTGTCTCCCAACTCTTTCTTCATTTGAACGGGTAAGCTCTTGTCGTTCATATGTTGTGATTGAGCTGGAGGTACATAACCTGCATTATGCGCCTTGGTTGTTATTATTATTTTTTGGTTCCTCCAAATAGTGAGACCACCGTTAACATGCAGTTTGGCACATAACAGGTCAAAGCCTTCAAGTCAGAGGAAAAATTTGAATTGCTTAATGAAATGAGGTTTTTATGATTCACACCGTTCTTAAGATAGTTGCAAGCAGGCTAATTATGAGGCTCTAATTCAAGGTGTTGGCAGGTGGCCTTTGTGGATGGGTACAAAACACGATTGTGTTCAGCGTATTCGCTGTTCGGTTTTAAACATAGATTCTGCTAAAGTAGCTTGAAAGGTGTTTTGGAAACACTTCATGGAGTTGGTCCAGCATATTCCCTACGACCTGTGTCTGCCTGGCTCTAGAGGTAGGACAGGGCAGGGACTTTTGGGCATCAATTGAATGATGTCAATAACCCTCTTCCTCCCTCAACAAAAATGCCCTGCAGTCTTCTTCCTCCTGCCAGTGTGGCTCTGTTTAGGATCGTACCTTAGTCTACAGTAGCTGTATCGTCCTCAGTCCTTTATTGTGATACATCTGTCTGGGAGATGGTTAACAGTTCTCAAGAATTAAACATGAGAGGGGCATTGGGGTGGCTCATTTGCTTAAGCGTCCAGCGTTGGCTGGGGTCATGATCTCGCAGTGCGGGAGTTCGAGCACCTCATTGGGCTCTCTGCTTTCAGTGCAGAGCCTGCTTCAATCCTGTGTCCCTCATCCCTGCCCCTCCCCCACTTGCACTCTCTCAAAAATAAACATTAAAAAAATTAAACACGAGCATTTTCTCAAGAATTAATCATGAACATTCTCACAAGACTCCATAAAGGAAGAGAAGGAAGAAATGGTATTTGTAAGGGAAGAAGGGAGGTTCCTTTGCATTAGTATCTCAGTTCCAGTTCAGGCTGCTGTAATAAAACACCACCGACTGGATGCCTTAAACAACAGAACATTCATTTCTCATAGTTCTGGAGGCCGGGAAATGCAAGGTCAAGGTACTGATACATTAGGTGTCTTGTGAGGGCTCACTTTCAGGACTGCAAACAGCTGCCTTTTTGCCTGTATCCTCACATGGTCATAAGAGAGAGAGAGTTCTGGTTTCTTCCTCTTATAAGGGCACTAATCCCACCATGTTGGTTCCAACCTCGCGACCTCATCTACACCTCATGACCTCTCCTAATGCCCTACGTCCAAATACCACCATAGTGGGGGTAGGACTCTGACATACAGATTTGGGAGGGGGAAACACACTCAGCTACGCAGGCTCCCCTAAAAGACTGATTTTTTAAAAAAGAATATAGGAGGGGCGCCTGGGTGGCTCAGTCGGTTAAGCGTCCGACTTCAGCTCAGGTCATGATCTCACGGTCTGTGGGTTCGAGCCCCGCGTCAGGCTCTGGGCTGATGGCTCAGAGCCTGGAGCCTGCTTCCGATTCTGTGTCTCCCTCTCTCTCTGCCCCTCCCCCGTTCATGCTCTGTCTCTCTCTGTCTCAAAAATAAACGTTAAAAAAAAAAAGAATATAGGAGGCATGAGAGAGAAAAGGAAATTAATGCCCCCCCCTTTATTTTTTTTTTGGTGGTGGTGGTTGGAGCCCCAACTAATACTGACTTGAAGTCCATAATTAAGATAACATGAGACAAATTTTGTGACTCATGTGGACAAAAAAATGTAATATGTAGACACAGGACAAAGTGACCTTTGGTTTAGTGTCCAGAGATCTTGGGTTGCAGGACAATCTTGGTAGAGAGAACTCAATAAGTGGCTCGAGGGGCACCTGGGTGGCTCAGTGGGTTAAGCATCTGACTCTTGATTTCCGCTCAGGTCATGATCTCACGGTTCGTGGGGTCAAGTGCTGCATCAGGCTCTGGCCTGACAGCACAGAGCCTGCTTGAGATTCTCTCTCTGCCCCTCCACACCCCCCTCTCAAAAATAAATAAGTAAACATTTGAAAAAAAAAAACAACTGGCTTGAAAGGGCAACTCTCAAATTGTTACGACCATAATTGTCACACAGCTTGGTGAGGGACAAGTGTCAAAGTCTCATTTATTACTGAGTTTGACTTCATACTATATCCATTAGTGTTCCGTGACCTTCTATCGAGGTATATGTACTTCAGAAGTATACAGCAAAGTGCCTATATCATGACCATACCACTTGAAGAATTTTCACAAACAGAACACACATGTTTCACCAGTACCCAGATCAAAAAAGAGAACATTAGAGGGACCTCAGAAATCCTTCTCATGCCCCCTTACACTCACTAGCACTTTAAGGTGCCTCCAAATTGATGTCTGACAGCACACATCACTTTTGCCTATTTTTGTTCTTTCTATAAATGGAATGATACAATCTATAGTATTTGGAGTTGGGCTTGTTTTACTCGAAACTCTGTAGGATTGGACCATATATTTGTGTGTGATTATAGTTTGCTTATTGCATTGTATGAATATATTACAATAAACTTGACCATTCTGAAAAGAATGTATTATTCAGGAAACCAGCAGAATGACAGTGCTAGTTCAAAGAATCATTTAAACGGTGTGGAGAACGGAATGCAGTACTAGAGTTTGTTAATTTAGGTACAAGCCTGGTTGATGTCCAGAAAAAAAAAAAAATACCACTTCTTACTATGTTTCTACAAATTAACCTCTTAAATCTATAGTATTTTGTTTTCAGTTTTCACAAGGCCAACTTTCTTTCACTTAAAGGATGTTCTTGATTTAGAGAGAAAGGCCTATACAATAACAAAATGGCTGGGGATTTTTGAGCATTTCCTATGTCCCAGGATCTTTACACAGATGTTCTTTCTTAATCCTCGACATCTCCCACAAGGTAAGCACAGTTTATATTTGACAAAACTGAGGCTTAGCAAGGGAAATTAATTTGCCAGAGGCCCAATAGCTGAAAAGTGTCCGGTGTCAGGTGCTCTATGTTTAGCCATCCCCATAACCCTAGGGCAGAAATCACTCCCTAACCAACGTGGTGAATGGGAGGCAATGAAAAGCCACTCATACACTCAAACACACGTATTGTATGTATTTCAAAATGCAGTGAAGCCTATACTTTCAATGGGTGATTTTATTGCATGTAAATTATAGCTTGATCTAAAGTTGATTTTTAATTTTTTTAATGTTTATTTTTGAGAGAGAGAGAGAGAAAGAGAGAGAGAGAGAGAGAGCGCGCACAAGCGAGAGAGGAGCAAAGACAGAGGGAGACACCGAATCCGAAGCAGGCTCCAGGCTCTGAGCTGTCAGTCAGCACAGAGCCCGATGCAGGGCTCGAACTCACGAACTGTGAGATCATGACCTGAGCTGAAGTCGGATGCTTAACCAACTGAGCCACCCAGGTGCCCTTAAAGTTGATTTTTAGATCTGTCACAAAAATTGATTGAATATCCACAATTAAATGAGATTCATCCTATTTCAATATGGTGCCATATGAAAGTTTGAGGACATATGGGATGCCTATTAGGGGAGCTACTAAGGTGGACGTGGTAGTTCAGGGAGAACTTCTAACTGAAGTGAACAGGTCTAGTGGGTAAGAAATAGTCTTATTCGTCTGGTGAAAATTATGGGAAAGCAAAGAAGAATCACAAAATATCCCAGACAAAGGAATAAAGCAGCTAAAGAGAGCCTGGTCCATGTCAGATCCAAGAATGGCCCAATCCCTAAGCCAGAAACTTGGGCCCATCCCAGATTCCTCCTCTCCCCAACCTCCACTTCCCAAATAATTACCAATAGTTCTAATAAATCTAAATGTCACGTTTATCTTCCCATCCGCTTTTGAGGCTCTTGAAGCCCTCAATAGTTTTCACCTGCAAAATGCTCATTACTGGACTTGACCCACAACCCATCCTCCCCCAACTCTACTCAACGTCAGCCCCAGAGTGAACATTAAAATGTGAATCTAACCATATCAGTGGTCCAGTCAATTTCTTTCCATTGTTCCCTGGTGACTACAGGATAATTGATATATGACTTTGCATGGCATACAAGAGTTATCAGGATGTAGCGTTCTTTCTGTCCCACCATGTCTTGTCCCTGACTTTTATATACTAATCACACTGTCTCATTCTTCTGAACCTCAGACAGAAGTGGCCCTCTTAAGTTGGAATCAAGTCTCCATGCATTTACTACTTCCTCTATTGAGATGGTCCCTGTCTTAACAAGGGCAGATTTAAGTGTTCTTTATTCTATAGTCCCACTGTGCCATATACAAGCACCAAACCATTATCATACCCTAAAAAATAATACAAATGATTATTGTTATTAGAGTTATGGCAAGTCCCATTTATTGAGTACTCAGACCTTACATTTGTTATCTCATCGAATTCCCATAAGGAACCCAATATATATGTATCATTTCACCCACTTTTTAAATGAGAAAATAATGGATTAGGAAGGTTAGGAAATTTGTATAACATCATACAGCTGGTGTGACCAAGAATGGACTCAAGCCCTTCTTTTTTTTTTTTTTTTTTTTTTTTAAACGTTTTTTATTTATTTTTGGGACAGAAAGAGACAGAGCATGAACGGGGGAGGGGCAGAGAGAGAGGGAGACACAGAATCGGAAACAGGCTCCAGGCTCCGAGCCATCAGCCCAGAGCCTGACGCGGGGCTCGAACTCACGGACCGTGAGATCGTGACCTGGCTGAAGTCGGACGCTTAACCGACTGCGCCACCCAGGCGCCCCTCAAGCCCTTCTTAATCAAATCCAAAACCGAGATTCCAGAAACATGTTATTTTCCCAGTACAGCCAAATGGACTCTAAATTCCTGGAAGACTTGGACATACTTTTGCACTGATGTATCCATAGTTCATAGTAAGGTGCCTAGGATCCAGGAATTACTTAATAAATGATAAGTGACTGACTTACAAATGAGTGAACAAGTCAATTAATCAAGGTCTTGCAGAGAAGATTAAAAGGGATGGCAAATGAATTGTGAAATCATTATACTAATATCAGGCATGATTAGCACATCATATGTTAACCAACTAACACACACAATCTGATAAAGACTGGAGGGCTGAATGAACCAATGTAATTCACCAGCAATACAATAATTTTTCAAATTTCAAATATGTTGCTGTAAAAACACATATCTGTGTTGCCAGCATTCTCTCGTGTCTGTACATTATAATGTCATGTAGAGATTTCAGAATGTATATGAAATTATTAGGACAATTCATAACTCCAAAAACTATACACGTCCCCAGGCCAATATACAGATCTACTAACCAGTGGACAAATCTTTTTTTAAACTGAAGGATAACTGACATACAATATTGTATTCATTTCAAGTGTACAACATAGTGATTTCATATTTATATATATTATGTAATGGTCGCCCCAATAAATCCAGTCACTATCTGTCACATACCAAGTTGTTACAATATTACTGACTATATCCCTTATGTTGTAGGTTACATCTCTGAGTTATTTACTTTATAACTCAACAACTGTACCTCTTTTTTTTAACATTTATTCATTTTTGAGAGAGAGAGAGACAGAGCATGAGTGGGGGAGGGGCAGAGAAAGAAAGAGACACGGAACCTGAAGCAGGCTCCAGGCTCTGAGATGTCAGCACAGAGCCAGACGCAGGGCTCGAACTCACAGACTGCAAGATCATGACCTGAGCTGAAGTCAGACGCTTAATGGACTGAGCCACCCAGGTGTACCCTGTACTTCTTTTTTTAATGTTCATTTTTGAGAGACAGAGAGAGAGAGAGAGAGAGAGAGAGAATGAGTGGGGGAGGGGCAGAGAGAGAATCCCAAGAAGGCTCTGAGCTGAGCTCAGAGCCTGACATGGGGCTAGATCTCAGTGAGATCATGACCTGAGGTGAAATTAAGAGTGCTTAACCAACTGAACCACTCAGGTACCCTGAAAAAATTTACCTCTTAATCCCCTTCACCTATGTCACCCCCCCCACTTTGGCAAAGAAATCAGTTTGTTCTCTGTATTTATAAGTCCGTTTCTATTTTGTTTTGTTTGCTCATTTATTTTAGTTTTGAGTTTCCACATATAAGTGAAATCATAAGTCAATCTTTCTCTGACTTATTTCACCAGGGGACACTTCTGATTGGGGAGGAGAGGACAGCAGAGTATGCCGACTGATCTAAAATGTTTTCTGAAAAGCTGTGCTAGACCAGCCAGAAAAAAAAATGTGTACATGCTCTTGAGGCCCATACAGAGGTTAAAGGTCTGAACTGCACGGAGATGAATTTTCGTTCTTCCTCTCCCTCCCTGTCGCTACTTTGCTCTCTTCAGACCTGCTGCACTGAAAGGAGCCAAGGGCCTCTTCCCATTTAAAGGGTGGTGAATTACCTCGCACCTTCTACTCATTTCAGAGTGAAATGACATACATGATCTAGAATAAAAGAAGCCATGTGGACAGAACAGGGCAGGGATTTTTTCTCTTGAAAACTCTGATATGAACATGGAATCAGTTATTGGTTGAATTGTCTCCCCACAAATGGTGTGTAGTAATTCTCACCCCCAGTACCTTGGAACATGGCCTTATGTACAGATAGAGTCTTTGCAGAGGTAACCAAGTTATATCAGGTCATTAGGGCAGGCACTAGTCTATCATGATTGGTTTCTTTATAAAAAGGGGAAATTTAAAGAGACAGATGCACACAGAGGGAGGATAATATGAAGAGGCTTAGGGAGAGGGCAGCCATCTATCATGCAAGGAGAGAAGCCTGGAACAGAGCCTTCCCTCACAGGCCTCAAAAGGAACCGACTTCTCGGCGCCTAGGTGGCTCAGTAGGTTAAGAGTCTGACTCTTGATTTCAGTTCAGGTCATGATCTCACGGGTTTGTCAGTTCAGGCCTTGCCTCTGGCTCAGCACTGACAACATGGAGCCTGCTAGGGACTCTCTCTCTCTCTCTCTCTCTCTCTCTCTGCCCCTCCCCTTTAAATTTATTTCAAGTGTAAATAAAGTTTGAAAAAAGGAACCGACTTTGTTCACAACATGATTTTCAACTTCTAGCCTTCAGAACTGTCAGACAAGCAATTACTGGTCTTTAAGACTCCCAGGTTGTGGTGCTTTGCTATGGCCACATAGGCAAAATAATACACAACCATATATGTAATTTTTCTTGCTGGAATGCAACTTCTTTGGGTTGAAAATCTATTGGAATTTTACAGATTCCCGAATCAGAAATGAGGCAGAGCTGACTGAGTGCTCCTCTATAAGCCCACCTTTTATCTGACTCTATCAGGATATTTAACTTTTCCAGCCATAGACGAGGTAGCAGAGGCTATTGTCCGCACAGACTTCAGAGGTTAGCATACAGAGAAACAGTAAGAAGTAATGTCTTTGTTCCTATTCTGCCCTTCAGAGAAACTTAGAATTTTATTGTCCTGAGGCTCCTCAACCAGGTTTGTATTCAACGAACAATGCCACTTGTGCATTCCCTTCTCTACCACTCACCCAGTCAAGGCTTTGTAAATGTAAGTGCTTTTTCTAAAGAACCTGTCATTCTGCTGATTCCCTGAATAATGAATTAAATACAGTTTGACAGGTGTTCAGCAACAAATGTGTGGGATTCATGATTTGCCACAAAAAGCTGTTGTGCTTTCAAGCAGCATTCTGGAAATGAGGAATTCTTTTCCAGAAGCCTCCTAGTCGACTTTTCCTGCTATCGCCTTGGCCAAACTCAGATCGAGGTCCATTTCCTAAGGGGCACGCAGCCGACTGGATCGGACGAGGCAGCCTCTGGGCCCCAACGGCCACCAGTGGGGTGCCCATCCCCGGGACCAGCACAGGACCGTCGGCTCGCTTGCATCATGCAGGATTCGACGTCGGCCACAGAATGACAGGGGACACACATGCCTGCTCAACGGGCCACGGACCCCACGCACTGGACCAGGGAGGGAGAGGTGCCACACTCATGGAGACTCAATTTCTTTTGCACAGCGTCTGACATTTATTGAAAAGAAGGAAAAGACGTTTGTCCAGGTAGTGTAGAAGAGCTGGGCAGAGTGCAGGGCTTAATTACTGTGTTGAACAAAAGGCACACGTCAGAGAGACAGCTGCGAATTGAGAAGAGAACCGGATTGTGGGCAAAACTAACAGGTCCACAGGAGGAAACGAGTGACTGGATTTGGCTGCCAGGCACCCCTGGGACCCGGCGGCCATCTGGCAGGAGCAGAAGAGGTCTCCGGGAGGTGGGAGGGAGTGGGTCCCGCTGCAGGTGAGAGGCTGGCCCGGCCCTCCAGCCGGGGCGCGGTGGGTGGCGAGCTGCTGGAATCGCCGGTCAGGGGCCAGGGGCCAGGGGCCAGGGGCCGTGGCCAGCTCAGACGCTTGTCGGCTGAGTCCAGATGGCCGCGGGCCGCAGTGTGTCGGCGGTGTGCGCTGGGTGGCGACGGCGGCCCGGCCTCAGCGCGGGTCTCCGCGCGCGGCGCCGCAGGCCTGGCGGTCAGTCTGGCGGAGGCGGCCCGCAGCGGCCGGGCTGTGGGTGGTCTGTCCGGCGTGTAACGGGAGCCCGGCCCGCAGCTGGAGCGCCGGCCCGAGGCCAAGTGTGCTGCGCGGGAGGGGCCCGGCTGGCCGCAGGGGGCGGCGGCGCGCTCCCGAGCGGGGCCCGGCGGCGGCAGCGGGGACCTGGAGCGCTATTCCTGGAACAAAGGCAAGCACTACGCGGGAGGGGACAGCAGCGCGGGGGAGAGCGCGGCCGCTCGATCGCGGCGAGGGGGAGGGAGGGCGAGGCGCGGCGAGGCGCCGCCCGCGGCCATCTGCGCGGCGGCGACGGGCGCAGCGCACCCTCCCCCGAGCACCCGCCCCCAGGCCTGAGGGGCTCCCGGCCTAGAAGTCCTCGTCCTCCACCCAGCCAAACACCCGCTTCATCTCGGCCAGGAAGCCCCGGTAGTCATTGAGGAGGGGGCTCTCCTTCCTGATGTAGGGGATCACCCACTGCAGGGCCGGCCCCGTGAGGCGGGTGATGAGGAACGTCACCTTCAGGGCATCGCTGGAGAACAGGGTCTCGTCCACTAACATGTAGGCGCCCGTCTGCACGATGAACTCCGGGAGGCGGTCGGTGTCGCCGTCAAAGGTCTCGGGGAAGGGAATCGGGTTCCTCCAGCGCCGCGTCTGGGGCCGCAGGGGCAGGGCCAGGAGGGCCTTGATCAGCTGCACTCGGCCGTCCATCGCGCCGCGCTCGCGCTCGCGCTAGTTGGGCTGGGCTGAGCTGGGCTGTGCGGGGCGGGGCGGGGCTGTGCGGGGCGGGGCGGGGCTGTGCTGGGCGGGGAGGCGTGGCGGGAAGTGCGTGTGCGCGGAGGCGGGCCCGGGCCCGGGGGCGGGGCCAGGGCGGGACTGGCGCCGGCTCCGCCCACGAGGCCGGGTGGTCGCTAGGGTGCAGGCGTGACGGAGCGGTGGGTGCCCTAGGGCGCGAGCGCACCGGGTGGGTCGGGCCTAAAGGCCGCTCGGGGAGGCGGGGTCAGAATGGAGGGGCGGGGCCGAGGTTGTCCTCGCGAGCGGTGGGCGGTAAGAGAGGGGCGGGGCCAGGGGAGGAGCCCAAATCACCAGGTCCTTGGTGAGGGCGGAGTTATCTGCACGTGGGTAAGGGCGAGCCAAGTGCTTCCTATTGGAGGAGTGCTTCTGGTGCACACCGTGCCTGCAGGCCACCCGCCCTTTCGAGTTCCTTCGCCGACCCATTGCCTCTGGATGCCCGTTGCATGAGCTGCTGGGGCCACTTTTTGCTGCTTATACATCTTGTCGGCCAGAGTTTATTGGCACCCAGGCTGCTGATGTTGATTTAACTATCATAATCCAGAGAACATATTTAAGAATGATACACCAGGACTGGGGCATGTAAGAAGAGTTTGAAGTTAAGAAATCTCTTAATATGCTATATTAAGAGGCAGAAAGAGAATAATCAGTATGGAAACTGAAAGACAAATAAAAGAGTGGTTGGATGCTTTCCAACCATGACTTTATACATGTTCGTACATCAAGAAAAAGGGAAAAGAGTAAGATCTCAACATATTGGAAAGGAGGGGCACCTGGCTGGCTCAGGCAGTATAGTGTGCAACTCTTTTTTTTTTTTTTTTAAGTTTATTCATTGTGTGTGTGTGAGAGAGAGCTAGCAGGGGAGGGGCAGAGAGAGAGAGAGAGAGAGAGAGAATCCCAATCAGGAACCACGCTGTCAGCACTGAGTCCAGGGGGCTCCATCTCATGAACTGGAAGATCATGACCTGAGCTGACTGAAATGAAGAGTCTGATGCTTAACTTACTGAACCACCCAGGCAGCCCAGAGTATGCAACTCTTGATCTCGGGGTTGTGACTTCAAGCCTCACGTTAGGTTTAGTGCTTACTTTTAAAAAATTGGAAAGGGGGGCGCCTGGGTGGCTCAGTCGGTTGAGCGTCCGGCTTTGGCTCAGGTCATGGTCTCACGGTTTGTGAGTTCGAGCCCCGCGTTGCGCTCTGTGCTGACAGCTCAGAGCCTGGAGCCTGTTTCAGATTCTGTGTCTCCCTCTCTCTCTGCTCCTCCCCTGCTCATGCTCTGTCTCTCTCTCTGAAAAATAAATAAACATTTAAAAAAATTAAAATAAATAAATAAAAAATAAAAAATTGGAAAGGATACGGGGAAGTTTGCCATTCGAGATTAATATAAATGTATCACCAGCTTTCATATATACAGGAAACAATCGGATAAAATGTACAATGCTGTTAAACACCCTATTCTGGGCTCATGGGTGACGGAGGGGTGGGTGCCCTAGGGCACTAGCCGAGGGGAGGGGGGGGGGAGGGTCAGGCCTAATGGCTTTGCAGGGAGGCAGGGTCAGAATGAAGGGGCGGGGCCCAAGGTTCTCAAGGTGGCAGCTGGTGAGGGGCGAGGCTGGGGGAGGAGCCCAGGATCTGTGGCTCTACCTGGTGCAGGCAGGGCTTGTTACAGGTGAACTTGGGTGGGGTCCTTTTCTGGGGGTTGAGGAGTCCTTCCTTCTCACCTTTTCAGCCCCTCAAGCCTAGCGTATCTAGGCGTATCTAGTCCGTATTTGCGGACTCTCGTATCTGGACATCACTTGAGGGAGGATTTTCGAACACAGTTTCCTGCTTAATCATGCATTTCTCAGCTAGAGAAGCGTTGTACAGCAGGTTGTAAATATGGCTGCTTTGCAGCATAATGGGAAAGCCCCAAATATTTGCAAATGTTATCTAGAACCCCGTATTCAAAGAATGATGTTCCATGACCAGTTAATGTAAAGAGGTTTAAATGATAAGAAATCTCTTAATTTGATATATAGGAGACCAAAAGAGGATTATCGGTATAGAAACAAAGAGACAAAAGTGAGCGGTGTTGAATGCTTTCCAAAAATGACGTTGCACACTTCCGTGCGGAAGAGTAAGGAAAGGAATAACTGAGAGATTAACCGATTGAAGGAAGGGAAACCATTACAGGTTATATCTGATTTCACTTGTATTGTTGAGTACAAAATTAATATAAATTCGTCACAAGCTTTCATACGTGGAGAAAGTAACCAGTTAAAGTAGATAGTGGTGTTAATGACTCAATTCTAAGAAAGCAATCAAAAAGAAACAGTGCCTTGTACTATACTCCAATAATTGTAAAAGCCACTTGAAAACATTGTTAAATGCTAAAGAAGGATACAAAAAAAAAAAAAAAATAAGCAAGCAGAAATGCACGGCCAGGTCTGATACAGAATGGTACAACCCTTTACGGATGTTAGTTTTCCCTGTGTGAGGAAACGTGGACTGCGGTGGTACCCGGAGAGGTGCCCATGCGGCCTCAGTGAGAAGGTCAAAGAATTGACCCAGCTGGAACTGCATGAGCTACAGAGCCAGCCGCTCCCGCATACCAATAAGGTGACAACAAATCTGCCTCCACCTGCTTGAGTTGCACCAGCGCCTGGGTCCCCATGACCTTTCACGGGCAACATATCCGTCGTGGACCTAGCTAACCCAAAATTACTCACAAGTAAAAAAGAAAAGAAAACATTTAAAAATCAGAAAATGATAGTTTTCTGGCACTGGACCTTAAGCAGCTGGGGTAGTGTTCCCTAAGGGTGAAACAGCCCCTCAGGTGAACCCTGGGGGTTGCCTCAGCTTGCTGTCAGGAGCAAACACCCCAGCCTGCCTGTTTTATTTGTTGGTTTGTGTGCTTATGTGTGTGTTGCGGGAGCGGGGCGGGGGGGGGGGGTTCTGTTTGTTTATACTTGCTGATCTCAAATGGAAAGCAGATGTGAGAAATCTCCACGTCTCTCATAGTTTTCTTGAGCTTCTTGCCCTGGAGAGCCTATCTTCCTATTGAGGGTGTTTGATACACTCACCCCCCACCCCCGGAATGTCTCTTTCCCAGGTCCAGACCCCCTCCATCCAGGCTGGGGCCTCTCATTGCCACTGAAAATCTCTCTGGGGAGTTAGAGCAGGGGGAACCAACCTTAAGTATTCCCTGCTATGTGGATGGTGACAGCTCAGAGAATCTCTGACAGCTGAAGGAAGCTACCATACGCTTGGCTGGTATCAATGCAAAATAAACACACCCTTTTCGAAATTTTCGAAGAGAAAGGAAAAGAGTTATTCCAGCCCACGTTAGGACAGCTGCCCAAGCTACACAATCTTCACGAAGAAGAGAGTGTTCTGGGGAAAGAACATTTGGTGCAGGGTTATACATGTTCTTTATATAAAGTCACAAGTCATCATGAGGAAGAACATTCCAGAAACTTACAGACTTCAATGTTTTTCATATATGCAAGGCTGTATGATTATAATCTTATGGGAACCAGGGAGGGATTTTGTTGTTGTTGTTGCTTTTCTTATTTTTGTGTTTGGAATGCGCTTTTTTCTTTTTTAAAAAATGAATCAGACATATAATGTGTGTTCAGGGCAGAGACAGAGCCCATGCTTTGAGGTTTTGCCAAGTCATTTTGACCTAGTATAGCTTCCCGGGGAGCCCAGGAGCAGCAACATTAAAAGTTGACAATTTCCTTTATCACTGAGCAGCCAATGGAGCCAGGCACCCATGCCACATCTGAATTTTGACAAAGATTCATTCCTGGATCCTCATCACAAGCTTGGAAAGGCCATCTGTTGCCACCTGTGGCTGTGCCAGTGCTAATATAGAGTCTCGCTAGTAATAATACCCACATGTCACTGGCCATCTGCTCACGTAACCCCTCAGTCCCTTGCAAACTGCTCGCCACCCAGAAAGGCATTTCTGAGACTCCCTGGGGAGAGGGACACACACGATGGGGACCAGTGTACTGTTTGAGGTGAGGGTGAGCGTAGCTGGGTAAGGGTGGCTCGCAGCCCAGTGGACAACCCATTCCTTAAGACAGAGAGGGTAATGATGGGGATTGTTTATAAATACAGTTCCAGCTGCCACGGGAGACCCAGAGCACTCTGCATGCTAAGGAGCTCTGCGGGCAGGACAGGAGACGTTACAGCTTGGGCCCCTCTCACCTGGACGGCAAGAACAGAGCTGTCACCCGAAGCCCAAGATCCTTATGAGACCCCAGGGAGAGACCTGTGCCCCCCTGCCCAGAGGGACACATCTTTCATCAGAACAAACTGCCACAGGGGCGCCGGGGTGGCTCAGGGGGTTAAGCGTCCGACTTCGGCTCAAGTCATGATCTCGCGGTCTGTGAGTTTGAGCCCCGCGTTGGGCTGTGTGCTGCCAGCCCAGAGCTTGGAGCCTGTTTCAGATTCTGTGTCTCCCTCTCTCTCTGACCCTTCCCCCATTCATGCTCTGTCTCTCTTTGTCCCCAAAATAAACAAACGTTAAAAAAAATCGAAAAAAAAAAAAAAAGAGAACAGACTGCCACAATCTTACTCTCCCTTCCCATCAGTGGAGATTTTAAAGACGACAATGATAAGGCTATTTGATGAATGTTTAAATCCTACAGAGGACATGCAGTTTTAGTTCTTTGGAACTTTTACACAAGTAGTGGGAAATGTATTGACATTTTTAAGGGACAGTGTACAAATAATCTTCACTGGCCTGCCTCTCTGGACTCTGCCCTTACTAAGACTTTATAAGACCAGGTAGTGTGGTGCAGTGAGAAATATTTCAGACTTAGTGGACCAAGGTTCTATTACAGGCTTGACCAGGAATTAACCGCATGCTTGCTGCTTCTACTTTTGATTCTCGTGACTTCAGAATTGATCTTGGGCAGACCCAGGCTGGTCATCCCACCCCTGCCTTATTCTAGCAGGAACAGAAGATGCCCCATCACCCCCACAATATCTGAACATGTATTTGTAATCATTATGAAGTGGCCACTTTTCATAGGAAGGTGTCAGATTATCTACTACCTTTCTTACCTTACCAAGGTTTGCTCCTTGTTTGCTCCTGACAGCAAGGGGAGAACTTCAGTTCTGGCTTGGAGACCCCTTACACCTGCTACCAACCCCCTGACCTCAGTGTCTCCAATTACAGAGCTCAGAGCTGTGCCCTGGTATACACCCTTGATGTATACCACATACTTCCTTGATCACATTTGTATACATTGCAAATGATAACAATCTACAAGTGGGAGCTTCTCCAACAGCAACACAAAACGTCACTAGAGGAGCACAAGTATTTTTACAAAATCTAAGAAAGCAAACCAACGAGCAAGTGTCACAAGAACAGGAACAAAGGTAGCTCGGGAGAAATCACCAGTTGGTCACCTAAGTAACACTCTCAAAAGAAATGGCATTAATGAGACTTAGCAGGAAATCACTCAGTCTTGGGGGTCTAGTTCAGTACTCTAAAATTAGTAGGATGAAGACTATGATTGGCTCAACTAGGGTGAGGCAACCAGTATCAAACCAAATAGCTATGGCCAGGGGACTGTCACACAAGGGTGTGTGTGGAGTGGGCAGTTCTCAGAGAAGAGGTGCCTGCTGGAGAGAGAATCTCAAGCAGGCTCCATGCCCAGCATGGAGGCTGATGGGGGGCTCCACCCCATGACCCTGGGGTCATGACCTGAGCCAGAATCAAGAGTCGGATGCTCAACCAACTGAGCCACCCAGGTGCCCCTCCATGTTAGTTTATTAACATAAAAAAAAGTTCTTTCATGGAGGGAAGAAATTGGAGGGTTTTTTAAAAGTGTAATTAATATACAATGTTATATTAGTTTCAGGTGTTTCCTTTTTAAAAAAAATTTAAATGTTTATTTATTTTTTAGAGAGAGAGTGAGAGAGAGAGAGAGAGAGAGAGAGAGCACGAGCTGGGGAGGGGCAGAGAGAGAGGGAGACACAGAATCGGAAGCAGGCTCCAGGCTCTGAGCTGTCAGCACAGAGCCCGACGCGGGGCTCGAACTCATGAACTGCGAGATCATGACCTGAACCGAAGTCGCACACTCAACCGACTGAGCCACCCAGGTGCTCCAAGGAGCAGTTTTTAAATTTTCAGGAAGCTGAGAGTATACTTGAAAATTGTAGCGATTCCAGCAACTCTGCCTGATTCATCCTGCTTGAGTACACTTGTTCACTGTAATATTAGTCCCAACTATGCTGTTGGAGCTGCGAATTGGATGATTTTATATAAAGCCTGAAAAACAAACTCCACGACTGCCAAATTCAAGTGAAAATCACAGCTGTGTCGACATGACAAGTTAGAGTTCGAAACATATCACTTGATGCACTTTTCCAAGGCTTGTCTGTGTTAGGAGAAGCAGGAGTCTAAAAGGCTGGCCTCGCTGTTCCTAGAACTCTCCGAACAAACCATTGAACCACGCTGCACCAAATCAGTAGATGTCACCTGAAGAGAGACCAAGAAAAAGGCTGATTTGCATGGATTCAAACCGGACAAAAAAAGTCACACCCTGCAATCCAGTGCAGTTATCTGTCACAAATGTACTAATAACAATAACCATATAAATTTTCGCTATTCCAATATATACTGCTAATGATACTATGAATTCAAATTTAATTTCATTAAGAAAGTAAATCTCAGGGGCACCTGGGCGGCTGGCTCAGTCCATTGAGTAGCTGACTCTCTGAGCTGATAACGTGGAGCCTGCTTGGGATTCTCTCTCCCTGTATCTCTGCCCCTCCGCTGCTCACTCTCTCTGTCTCTCTCAGAATAAATAAATACACTTAAAAAAAAAAAAAAGAAAAGAAATCTCAGTCGTGTCAATTCTAAGATTTTTTTCTTTCTAATGACAATTATTGAAACTAATACTTTCATGTTCATCAGTGCAGTCCTGTGTTTAATATTGTGCCCCTGGTTCATTGGGCTGTGTTTTTTAAAGATTTTATTTTTAATCAATCTTGACACCCAACGTGGGGCTCGAGCTTAAAGCCACAAGAGTCACATACTCCACTGACGAAGCCAGTCAGGTGCCCCAATTGTGCTTATCTTTTAACTTTTTTTAACGTTTATTTATTATTAAGAGACAGAGAGAGACAGAGCATGAGCATGGGAGAGACAGAGACGGGGGAGACACAGAATCTGAAGCAGGCTCGAGTCTCTGAGCTGTCAGCACAGAGCCTGATGAGGGCTCGAACCCACAAACCGCGAGATCATGACCTGAGCTGAAGTCGGACGCTTAGCTGACGGAGCCACCCAGGCGCCCCACTGTGCTTATCTTTTAATTGAAATATAATTGACATACCATGTAATGTTAGTTTCAAGTGTACAACATCTTGATTCGACAATTCTATGTGTTACTCAAGGCTCATCACAAATGTCACCGTATAACGTTATTAAAATATTATTGACTGTATTCCCTATGCTGTACTTTTCACCTCTGTGACCTATTTCTTTGATAAGTGGAAGTTTGTGCCCCTTAATCCCCCTCACCTCATTTGCCCATCACCAGTTTGTTCTCTGTAGACTCTGCGAGTCTGTTTGTTTGTGTCGTGTTTGTTTTTTATGATTACTTCTCATCTTCATAGTAGTTAGTGCTGAACAACAGCTGTGCTCATCTACACTGTAGAAGGCATCAACCAACCATTCAAATTACTCCTTCAACCCTATTTGAGCTTGAGAATTACGACTTCCATACTTCAAGAAGTTCCCCTGGTAATATAGCTGCTTTATCAAGAAACACAACTGGTTAAGAGGAAAAAAACAGACAGAGAGATCCCCTTTGGAAACTACTGGAATTCAAATGGTGCCCTCCTCACCCCTGACTCACTAAATATGAGAGTAAAGAAAAGTATATATGCTTAGGGCTTTAAAAAAAAAAAAAGGTCTCATTCTCGTCTGTTTTTTCCCCTTTCTTTCATTAACACAATGTTCATTTTGCACATAAGACCTTAGATTGATTTACAAAAACACCCTGTGTAATGAATTCTCACCTACCAGGGATCTTAGATACCCATCTGGAGGAAAGAGTGCATAAGTCAGTAGGCCCCAATGGCTGGCACTCATGGGCAATCATCTGCCACTTGCCTTAAAGTGTTCACTACCAAATTCTTGTACTTTAAAACACATATTCCTTCTTTTTTTCCCAATTTATGTAAACTAAAAAAGACCCCCAAACAATTCACTCATTTCTCCCACCCCAAATCTGCTTCTGGCATCCACAAATCTGTCCTCTGTATCTATGAGCTAAGTTTTTCTTTTTAAATGTTTGTTTATTTTGAGAGAGACAGCGAGTGAGCAAGGAAGGGGCAGAGAGAGAGGGAGAGAGAGAGAGAGAGAGAGAATCCCAAACAGGTTCCACACTGATAGCACAGAGACTGATGCAGGGCTCAAACCCACGAACAATGAGATCATGACCTGAGCCGAAACCAAGAGTCAGATGCTTAACTGACCGAGCCACACAAATATATATATATATGTATATATATATATATATACACACACACACACACACATATATATATATATACACATATATATGTATATATATTACTAAATATATATTTTACTATATATGTATATTACTATGTACATGTATATTTCAATTCCACATATAAGAGAAATCATGCGGTATTTGTCTTCTGCTCTTTGACTTATTTCAGCACAGTGGAGGTCTATCCATGTTGCAAATGGCAAGATTTCCTTCTTTTTCAATGGTTGAATAATATTCCATTGTGTGTATGTGTATATACACACATACATGTATATATGCATGTATGTATATACACGTGTATACATGTATGCATGTATGTACAAGTGTATACATATATGTACATATGTATGTATATACATGTGTATATATGTGTATCTATTCCATTGAATATATATCACAATTTCTTCATCCATTCATCCAGCAGTGAACACTTAGGTTGTTTCCGTATCTTGTCTATTTTAAATAATGCTGCAATGAACGTGGGGCTGCATATATTTTTTCAAATTAGTGTTTTTGTTTTCCCAGAAGTGGAATTACTAGATCATATGGTCATTCTATCTTTAATTTTTTGAGGAACCTCTATACTGTTTTCCATAGTGGCTGCAATTTACATTCTTTTTTTTTTTTTTTTAATGTTTACTCACCTTTGAGAGAGAGACAAAATGCGAGTGGGTCAGGGGCAGAGAGAGAGGGAGACACAGAATCTGAAGTAGGCTCCAGGCTCTGAGCTGTCAGCAAAGAGCCCAACGCGGGGCTCGAACTCACAAACCGTGAGATCATGACCTGAGCCGAAGTTGGTCGCTCAACTGACTGAGCCACCCAGGCGCCCCTGCAATTTACATTCTGACTCACAGTGCACGAAGGTGCCCTTTGCTCCACATCCTGGCCAACACTTGTTATTTCTAGGCTTTTTGATAATAGCCATTCTAACAGGTATGAAATGATATCTAATTGTGGTTTTGATTTCCATTGATGTATAGTATCTTTTCATGTACCCGTTGGCCATCTGTATGCTTTCTTTGGAAAAACATCTATTCAGATCTGCCAATTTTTAAAACAGATTATGTGCTTTTGCTGTTGAGTTGTATGAATTCTTTTTATATATTTGGATATTAATCCCTTATCAGGTACATGGTTTGCAAATATTTTCTCCCATTCAGTAGGTTGCCTTTTCATTTTGTTGATGGTTTCCTTTGCTGTGCAGAGGCTTTTGAGTTTAATGTCATCACACTTGTTTATTTTTGCTTTTGCTGCTTTTCCTTTTGGTGTCATATCCTCCTGTCTTCTTATGTGATCTTCTCTAGGACCATAGGTGACTATAGTCACCCTACCTCTGCCTTACCCTTAACAGGATCAGGAGATTTCCCTCAACACCCCTACAACCCCCAAATATGTATCTGTGGCCTTCACATAGTGGCCCAGAGGATCACTTCTCATAGAGAGGTATTAATTTACCTACCTTCTTTCTTTTCTTAATAAACTGTTATGCCTCAGGTATCACCAGTTGGGGAGGGTAGCTTAGGGCACCTGGTATCTCATGGGGGGGGGCATTCAGTCTCCTAGTAGCAGAGTCTAGTATGGGTCCAAGGGAGGTGATGAAAAGGTGAAGAGAGCACAGGCTTCCCCTAGAAGAATGCGGCAGGAACAATCCCATCTTGTGGCTTGCCACAGGCTTCATAGAGCAACCCAATATGCACTGTATCATACCACCTGCTACACCTGCTTGCATCACAGCCAGACTCACATGTGGTGCCTTCTTCTCCTATGGGGCTGGATAGTTTTCCCATGCCTAGAAACTCAAAAAATGATCCCTGCATCAGCCACCCCACCAGCCCCATCCCGGCTTTGGGAATGTCTGAAGTATTTCGTAAGCCGATACAATCTGGATGAATACAACAGATCCAAAAATTGCATGCTTGGAGTTATTCATAAGGCTTTCTGGTCCTCTTTTTGAAAACTATTTCCTATACATACTCATCTATAATGTATGAGATTCATTTAAAAATAATCCCGTGGTAGTAGGAAAGGGGAAGGGGCAGAGATCAAGCCTGATTGACTATCAGTTGATACTTATTCTACATAGATCATGGGAACATGCAGTTTCTCTGTGTTATTTTTCAACTTCCCCATGTTTGACATTTCCATGAGGTTTGTGAAATGTGATCAGCCTTGGAGAGAAAACGCAAATCCAGGTCCTTTGAGATTTGTTGAAAGATGTTTGAGCGGAGAGGGGCATGGCCATACTTATGTTTTCCATGAATCACATTATAAGGGATGAAGATGAATTTGGCATTGGCAGGGGGTGGGGCTGAAAACCTGGGAAAAGGTAGACAATGATGGGACATTTGTAGAGAATCAATGGGGAAATAATTTGTATGTAAACCAAGACAAGGCTGATGGGGATTGGAAACTGGGGGTGCATTCCTGAAGCCATAGGAAGTGGAGTCTTATTAACTGGATACATTAGGGAGAAGGATGCAGTCTACTCAGATGACTTCTGAATTCTGGGTGGGTATTTGGTGACACCACCCAATATAGGAAGCCAAGGAAGAAAAGAAGGGTATTTTTGGTTTGTAGGAAAGACGAGTTCAACTTGGAACACTTTGAGTTTGAACCTTTGAGTGTACCATAGGCAGTTAGATCTGTGATCACAACCTGCTTGGTTACCGTGTCTAAGGGCTGGTCCTCACCATCACAGGGTCATGATCTCATTTTTACAAGACTCAAGAGTTGAGGTAAACTCACCAGAGATTGATTTACAAACAAGCATGCCAATCACCTTTCATGATTGAGAACTATAAATTGTCAGGATAAACCACCAACATGAATTTAGAAAGCAGAAGGTGTTCTTATGGGATGGGGATCCCAGGACAGGTATATTTTCACTGGGTAGTGGAGACATAAAGACCTCAGGAGCCCCAGGTCAGGCATAGTAGTATAACGTTACGTGAGGGTTCCAGAGAAAGAAACGTGGCTGACTGCAATTTTAAGCCTTCTGTAGCCTAGAGGCTGGGGATGTCCCTATGCTCCTCGGAAGACACAGATGACAGAAAACCATACAGAAGGATGAGTTGAGGCTGAAGGCAGAACAGAGCAAAGGCAGGGATGTGGCCAGGCTCTCGCCCTTCAGTTCTCCCAGAGGCACTGGCGAGAGAGATGAGAAATGGCCCCAAGAGTCTTGCTGCTGTGGCTGCTAGGACTCAGGACGTTTCCAGCAAAGCTGGGAGCCAGCAGAGGAAAGCTGGGAGCTTCGGGGATCTCACTGCGGACTGAAGCTGCAATACAGCCATCAGAGGCACGGATGGCTGTCTTTTCCAAAGCTGGAAACATGTGGATGGATGGAATCCCCTCTGTTTTATGTTTTCCTGTCTCTCCTTGTCCACGTCTGCTCCCCGCCCCCACGCGTCTGAGTGCTGGCGGAGGAGACGTAATGGACAAGGTGTAGACAAGGCAGAAGGAAGGAGTTGTTTCCGTGGGCCGGTGCGCTGTGGGTGGTGCTCCTGGCGTGCAGGATGCCACAACAGCAGCCGTGACCCGTGGGGCCCTCTCTATGTGCCAGGCACCTGCCAGCGCCGCGGCATCTGGTCCCCATGACAACCTGTGAGGAGGATGTTGCACATGTGAATTTTATCAGTCAGGATGCCAGGGCTGGTGGGGGGGGGGGCGGGTAGCGAGTGCTGTTCCCACGGCCCCTGCGAAGGGGCACGGCAGCTTTATCTAACGAAGAAGTTTGTGGCCTTGACACAATGCTGCCTTTTGGGGTCCCCGAGACTGAACAGCTTGGATGACTAGCTACGGAATAAGGCTAATAGCTGATAAAGACTAGTCCTCATTCACTGACCCCTTCCACGAGGCAGGCACCGGGGCTCAGTGTTTAGTCGTTGATGCGTATTATTTCATGGATTCTGCACTGAACCTCTGAATTACGAATCCTTGTGTAGATGAAGGAAGTGAAGGTCAGAGAGTGAGGGGCCGGGCCATACTCATACCCAGAAGACGTTACCTCTTCCAAATCTGCTCACAACCTGAAGAGCCAGGGTTCAGGGTTCAGACCCATCTGGCTGCCCCCTCCCAACCCTGCTGGAGCCGCACTGCGCCTGGTGTCCACATGGGACTGACCATCTCCCAATGTCAATGACGTTCTGAAAAGACCCTGAAGACGTGGGGGTGCCCTGCTCCCCACACCGTGTTTGAGAATCACGGTTGTAGCGTGCATGCAGTCGGAAGCACATAATCCGTTCGTGGATTCTTATTTGCTCAAGATCATGCACCTCGTGTAACTCGAATACCTATGTATCTCGTCCATATGGTGTATTCATTTACAGGAAGCTAATTCTGTCAAGGCTGGACGAAACGCTCCTGGCCGCAGCCCTATTCTGGCTTGTGCTAACAGAGCAGCGCCATCTACTGGTGACTGCCTTGAACTACATCAGAAAGCCCTCGGGGTGTTGCTATGGCCTTCCGCCAGAGGGACAGTCAGGGTGCATGGCAGATTTTGGTCAGGGGAAGGGAAGAGAGGTCTCGGGACACAGGAAGGGCGTGGGGTACGTGGGTGTCAGTGTGAGGCTGCAGAGCGTCTGCCTTAGCCATTGCACTGGGATTCCCAGGGTGATGTGGTCTGACTTTTCATTGAATTTGACATGGGGGAAAGCACCCCCAGCAGTGTAGCTAAGAACGGAAGTACCCCGCAGGTGGCATTTATTACGGTTTGGTCTCTTATATGTATGTCCTGACTTTGGGCTAATTTTTGTATATGATGTGAGGTAAGGGTCAAGTTTCGTTTTTACAGATGAGCTCTTCCAGTACTATTTGTGAAAAATATCTTTTCTCTATAGGATTGCCTTGACACCCCTGTCAAAACTCACTTGTCCATAGAGTTATGAGTATATTGTGAACTCGGTGTTCTGTTCATTGAGCTCTATCTTTCTGGACGATTGCTGTTCTACACTGAGCCTTGAAACTAGGTAGTGAGGGGGTGCCTGGGTGGCTCAGTCAGTTAAGCGACTAACTCGTGATTTCGGCTCAGGTCATGATCTCACGGCTCATGAATTCAAGCCCCCGCATCGGGCTCTACTGTGACAGTGCAAAGCCTGCTTGGGATTCTCTCTCTCCCTCTCTTTCTGTTCCTCCCTGCTTGTGCTCTCTCTCTCTCTCAAGAGAAATGAACTTAAAAAGAAATTTTTTTAAAGAAACTAGGCGGTGAAAGTCCTGCAACTCTGATCTTTTTCAAGATCATTTGGCTGTCCTAAGTCTTCTGCGTTTCTGTATAAGTGTTGGAATCACCTTAGTAATTTCTTTAAAAAGTCCTGCTATGCCAGGTCGTCTGGGCGGCTCAGTCGGTTAGGCATCTGCTCTGGGTTTCAGCTCAGGTCATGATCTCACGGTTCGTGAGTTTGAGTCCTGAGTGGGGCTGTGTGCTGACAGTGCTCGGAATTCTCTCTCTCTCCCCCTCTCTCTCTGCCCCTCCCCTGATCTCTCTCAAAATAAATACACTTTAAAAAAAGTTCTGCTATGACTTTAGTGGAAATTCGCGAATCTATACATCACTTACATTGTGTGGACAGCAATACGGAGTCCTCAAATCTGTGAGCATGGTGTAGTTCTGCATTTATGTGTATTCTTTAATTTCTTCTGCAGTTTTCAGGGTACAGGCCTCGCATAGCTTTTGTCAAATTCATCCCTAAGTACTAATCTTTCTACAAAGATACACAAATGGCCAAAAGCACATGAAAAGATGCTCAACAGCCTTAGTCATTAGGGAATTGCAACTTAAAATGACTACTTCACACCCACTAGGAGGACCATAGTTTAAAAAAAGAAAATAAGTATTGGAGAGGATGCGGAAAAATTAGAACCATCCTATGTTACTAGCGAGAATATACAACAGTGCAGCCTCCATGTGAACCCGTCTGAGGGCTCCTCGATAAGTCAAATGTAGAGTGACCATGTGATCCAGGAATTTCACTCCTAGATATGCACCCCCCAATTTGGAATCAGGTGTTCAAACAGAACTGGTACATGAACGTTCATAACAGCCCTTTTCATAAGAGCCAAAAGGTAGAAACAACACAAATGTCCATCAACACATGAATGGATAAACAAAGTGGTGTAGACACACGATGGAATATTATTCACCCCTGAAAAGGAACAGAGGACTGACATATGTAACAATGTGGAGGAACCTCCAGAACATGATGCTACGTTAAGAAACCAGACATAAAAGGTCACCACTTGTATGATTCCATTTTTATAAAATATCCAGAAGAGGCATATACACAGACACATACAGCATATTTTTGGTTGTCAAGGGCTAGGGTAGGGAGGGAACGGGGACTGATAGCTTAACGGGTATGGTGTTTCCATTTTGGGGTGACGAAAATGTTCTGGAACTTGATACTGGTGACAGTTGTACAACATTGTGAATGTGCTTCATGCCACTGAATTGTATATCTTAAAATGGTTACGATGGTAAATGTGACATGCGCTGTTGATATTATATGTATTTTGTCCACATGTGTTTGTAATTTTTTACATATTATTTGTATTTTTCCAGAATTAACTAATCAATGGATCATAAATGTAGGGATTTGTTTACAGTCTCTCAATCTGTTCTGCTTATTTATGCACTTATCGTTTCATCAATACCACACTGTCTTTATTACTGTGGTTTAAAATAAGTTTTGAGGGGGGCGCCTGGATGGCTCGGTCAGTTAAGCATCCGACTTCAGCTCAGGTCATGATCTCACAGTTCCTGGGTTCGAGCCCCATGCTGGGTTCTGAGCTGACTAGTCAGAGCCTGGAGCCTGCTTGGAATTCTGTGTCTGCCTCGCTCCCTGCATGCTCACGCTCTGTCGCTCTCTCTCCCTCAAAAATGAATTAACATTAAAAAAAAAATAAAATCAGTTCTGAGGAGTGATCATGATCAGAGCCAAAATCAAGAGTTGGCCACTTAACCGACCGAGTCACCCAGGCGCCCCAGGTTCTTTTCTCAATTTCATGTTTTGAGTTTTTGTTGCTAGTATATAGAAATACAATTGCTCTCTTAATATTGATCTTGTGTCCTGTGGCCTTGCCAAATGTTTATGGATCTGGTAGCTTTTTTCTCTGCATGCATTTCTTGGGATATTCTCCATATGGGATCATCTGTGAATAAAGATAGGTTTATTTTGTCCTTTCCAATCAGAATGGTTTTATTCTGGTGGGATGGGGAGATTATTCCACTGGCCAGAACCTCCAGTTTATGTGGAGTTGAGATGGCAAAAGTGGACATCCTGCACTTTCCCATATGAGGGAAAACCTTCATTGTTTTTTAAGTTTATTTATTTATTTTGAGAGAGAGAGAGAGAGAGAGACCAGGGGAGGGGCACAGAGAGAGATTGGGAGAGAGAATCCCATGCAGTCTCCAAGCTGTCAGCGCGGAGCCTGACTTGGGGCTTGATCTCACCGACCTGGAGTGAGACCATGCCCTGATTCTAAACCAAGAGTTGGATGCTTAACTGACCGAGCCACGCAGGCACCCCAAAACCTTCATTCACAGATACCGTCCAGAGAGGCCCGGCAACACCTCAGTCTCGGAAGGCTGCGAGCCGGGAACAGCTCCCAGGAGGGGACGGTGGGTACAACGTGCACTCCAAGGACAGGGAAGGAGGTGAGGAGCTTCTGATTGCCCGGCTCAAGCTCGCGGGTCAACCAGGGACCACATCCTCACCATGACCTCCTCCAAAGACGGCCACGGGGATGATGGGGAGCTTAGGGGGACAAAGCACCCAGCATGGCACCTGTTGCCGGGCAGGCTCTCGCCACCTGTCACCGGCCAGTTGCCTTCACTTGGTTTCCTCTCCTCATAGTGACAAGGCTGCTACAGTTGAGACCTGAGGACAAATGTTGAATAGCCAAGAACCCACTGAATGCTCAGTGGCTCCCACTCAAGCTCAGGGAGCTTGAAGGCTCCCTACTGATGACCCATGAATACATGTGGCCAGACTGGGGCCAGGCAGTGGTCGTCAGAAGAGCTGGACTCAGGGCGCCACCCTTAACCAGAGAGGAAGCTGCCTGCCTTGCTAGGTGGCAGGGAAGGGTGGTCCTCCCTCACCAGTGTGCCTGGGCCCCTGAGCCCCGGTCTGACCCTCCCATCTTGGTTGTGACAGGCTACCTGATCCCTCGTCTGAGTTCAGGACCATCAGGCACTGAACAGGACCATCCGGACAAAGCAGAGGGAAGCTCAGGGTGCTGGCAGGGACTGGGGTCCATCCCTCTTGTGGTGGCAGGTATTGGAAGGGTCGCTCTTGTCACGGTGCTCCGGCGGGTGGAGCACACCCAGGCTGTGCTCCTCAGCATGACCGTGACTTTGCATCCTCAGGACACCTCCGCCCTGGGGACGGTGGGCCTCCCTTCTTCACCTCGGCCACTGCGGTCCTCCCCGGGCCCCCTTCACCAGCCCTCTCTCTGCCTGACTGCCCATCCTTAGCCCTGCAGCCTCGGACCCCGTGACAGGCTTCCCTGGGGAAGCACTGAAGGGACAGCTCGGGTCTAAGATGGGGAGAAGGGGTGCTGGCTTTCAGTCCCCGTGATTCATCGTTTCCAAAGCTGGGAGGCCACCTGGACGGCAGGGAGCCAAGGGGGACTTCGCTCTGCTGTTGTAGAGGGGCCTCCAGGTGACCCAAATCCGGTGCAGAGAACCCATTTCCCCCCACCTCCCCCGTCTCCCCATCAAGACTGACCGCAGGAAGTGCTTTCTGACACCAGGCTGTAAAATGAAGAAAAGACTCGGGTACTGGGTACTCGGTTATGCAAACAAAGGCTGTGAATGGGACAAACTGCCCCCAGTCAGGCCTGCGCTCCTGCCTTCTCCTCCAGGGGCACTGGCCCAGGCAAGTCGGGCCTCTGAGCATCTTCTGAGCAGGCCTGCATCCCTGCCACGGCCCCACCCCCCTTGCAGCCCTCCCAAGTGGGTCCCCCTCCCCCCGCTCCGGGCCCTCCAAGGGGGGCTTCCGGGCTATTGCCCCACACCACGAGAGGAGGCCTCTGGTCTTATTTTATTTTATTGAACTCAAGGAGTCTTGTTTGGTTTTGTTTTGAACTTAGAGTGACAAGATTTGACAATACCAGAAGCAAGAACATTTCTCAGCAGACAATGCTGACCAGTACAATCACACGCAGGAAAGTGACGCTCATCTTACTCAGCTCGTGTCTCTGATTTTGTAGAAGCTTCGCTGCCTGGAAAACAGACTGCAAATAAATAAAGTGCACTGAGAGCCCATCAGGCAGCCAGGGCCCACGGGGGGACAGGGGAGAGGTGGGGGAGGAAGCACGCTAACTACTCAAGGCCAAAATGGTCAGAAAAGCAGAGGCAGGAACACATGCTGAAGATGTGCGGACCCTCCCCAGTCCCCGGGCCTCGCGCTGAGACTTCCTGCGCCCTCGGGACCGGGGACCCACGGGGGCGGGGCGTCCCAGCAGGGGAGGGGTCTCGGGCCAGGGGCCCTGAGGCTCCCCCCACACTTCTCCCTGTTGGGAAGAGGTGTCATAGGCCCCGGGCAGCTCCAGCTGAGCCACAAGGCTGGAGCCAGGGAGAAGGTCACCCCGAGGGTGAGACCTGGGCTTGACCGGGGCACATCTGTGGATCAGCCCCGAGGAGGCCCCTCGTCCTCTCCTCTCAGGCAGCCCGTGTGGCTCTCGCAGGCTGTCCCCACAGATCTGTGGATGGAGTCAGCAGGCTGGCAGGCTCCCACAAGTGGTTCCGGGTGGAAGGGGATTGGGTGCAGGAGGGGCCACAGGACCGGGGCTCCCAGGACGCTCGGTACAAGGAAGGAAGCCAGTACACCCTGTCTGCGGGGAAACTGCAGGGGATACATGGTGGCCTCGTCTGGCCTCAGTCCCCAGGGCCAGGCAGGCAGAGCCCTTCACCCAGGACCGGGCTTCCAGCTGGACGGCAGAGGAGGGCAGGTGGTGTGACCCTGGGCCACTCTGTCCCTGGGGCTGACCAGACCACTGCGGTTTTCAGTCCCAGGAACTCGGAGCACTGGGGGCCGAGAGCAGCCAGCGGCAGAGCGGCTGTGGGACCGGGGTCTTTCCTGGCTCCCCCGGGGCCGAGCCTGGCCATCCTGGTACAGGGGGAGCAGCACACCCGGGGCCTCCAGGACCATCCAAGCCCATCTAGAGGAGGTTCTCTCGCGTGATCCTGGGCTCGGGGGGCCAAGCCTGGGGACAGAGAGATGGGGTTATGCGTGGGTCCCGGCCCCATCCCCCACACCGGCTTTATCCCTTCACCCTCCTGGTTCCATCACGTTCCCAGGAGCCACGCTACCCCCCACCCCCACTCTGCCACCCAGACTGAGAGGCTTCTGCCGCTCGACTGCTGAGGAGTCCTTGGTCACGCCTGGGGTGGGGTGGCAGGGGAGGCCAGGCTGTGTAGATGAAGGCCTCGGCTCTACAAGGGGTTCTGGGACTGTCTCCCATGTCCATCTCAGCCCCGACTGTCTTCCCTGTGACCTGCCACCCCCCCCCCCCAAGGAAAGCCAGTTCCCCACACTCCCTACCCTGGGCCTCTCTCTCCCCCTAGGTGCCCCGAGGGCCTTGAGGTCCCCTCCCCCACCCCAATCTGTCCTGCCAGGTTTTCTGGAAGACAGGGGACAGATTCAGCCCCACCACTTCCTATGTGTGTGACAAGGGCAAATCTCTTCCTGTCTCAGAGCCCACTTTTCCAATCATGGGGTGGGGAGAACAGAACGCCCTCAAAGTGTTGCTAGGAGGTCTAGTGTGGAGGTGACAGGGTCTCGTCCTTCCCCACGCCAGAACTGGACCGCTGGGTACCCCACCCCTCCATGCCTCTGCCTGGAAGGCCCTTCCTGTCCTCCTGGGCCAGGCCCTTTGCCCAGCAGCTCCCCGGGGCAGCTCTAGGGCCAGGGGCGCCCCTGGGCAGGGATTTGAGTCTCTTGACAAGGCCAGAGAAGGGGCGGGTCACCACCTACAAACACTGGTTCCTGAAAGACAGAAAGAGACAGTGACTTGACAGTGCCTCCTCACCCAGAACACCCCCTCCCCTTTCCCCAAGTGCTGCCTCCTTTACAAGCACCTCTTCCACCTGCTCTCCCCACCCCAGCCAGAGAGCTGCCCTCTGCTCAAGGAGATCCCCATTGCCCCTGGGTGCACAGGGGCTGCTGGAGGCGGCATTCCGTGCCACCTGGCCGGCAGAGGTAGGGGCCGGAGGGAGCGTGGAGCGTGGCTGCGATGGCGGAAGAGCAAGGCTGTGGGGGCAGGGATAGGGCGGAGCAGGCTTCCCACTCGTCCAGGTCTCCAAACGTCCAAACGTCCGGCCCCAGGATGCCCTCAGAGGGGGAGGGGAGCGGGAACAGGCCGAGAGCGGCCCCCCAGCCCCCAACACAGGACAGGAGGCAGTTCTGCCAAGGGCTGGGCGGGAGCTGTGGAGACCCCAGGGGCCTGAGAAGGGGACCGACCAGGGGTTTGGCCAAGAACACAACCACCCTTCCTGTCTGGCCCCACAAGGGGGTGAAAGATGGCAGCATCTTTTCCTTCTAGAGCCTTCCCCGGCGCCTCTCCCAGCCCATTCCCTGGGGTTCCTGTGGCAGCATAGAGGCCTCAGGGGACAGCGGGGCGGAGATGGGCCGACCCTCCGAGATGCCCAGGCCGCCGCCGCCCCTCACCCGTCTGGGAATGAGACCCAGGGAGTCCTGGGCACCTGCGGCCCCCTCTCCCCGCCCCGCCCCGCCCCACCCCTCCCTGGGCAGCTCAGGGGCTGGCTCCCTCGGGTCCAGGGCACAGTTCCTGCCGGCCACCACGATGTCATGGCAAGCGCTCCCGCCGGCCCGAAGCCCCAGCCTCTGGCCTCCTACCTTGTTGGTCAGGGCCAGTCAAGTCCCTGCTGCAGAATTTGTCCTTTCTGCTTCCCCCACCCCGGCCAACGTGAGGGGACAGGTCGGCCGCAGTCAAATGGTGTTTTCTTTCTCGAGCCCGACGGAAAGGACCCGTCTGGTGAGTTTCTGTGCAATGGGTCACCGGTCGCGACGCGTGTGGGCGGGTCGCGGCCGGGGCCCGGCTGGGTGGCTCGGTGGCCCGCGTCCTCCCGCGGAGGTCTAGGGTCCGGGGGCCCCGGCCGCCCCGCCTCCTGCCCCCGCCGCGTGCCGGCGGCCGTCCTCCATGCCGGCGCCCCTGTCCGTCTGGGCCGCGCGCGCCGGTCCCTCTGGCCGGGGCTGCGGCGGCGTGCGCTCACTCGATGCGCACCTGCAGGCGGACGTTGAGCATCACCGAGGCCACCACGTAGAAGTAGGGGAAGTTCATGCGCAGCCGCCAGGCCAGGTCGAAGAAGGTGATCAGGGTGCGCGTGAGCCCCTTGCAGAAGGCGCCGTACGAGCCGCGGGCCGCTGCCGAGCGCGACAGCCGCAGCGCCAGGCCTGACAGGGCCGCCGCCGCCGCCGCCGCCGACAGAGCCGCGGACGCCGCCATGGGCCTGGGCCCGCGCAGGCCCCGCCGACCGACACGAGTGCGAGCGGCCGGGCAGGTGGACGCGAGGCCTGCAGCGCCCCGCCCCGCGCCGCCCTCTGTCACCTCTTCCCTTGCTGGCCCCGGGATGCCCCACCGCCGCCACCTCCGCCACCGCCCCTTCTGAGCAGCTCGCAGAGAGCTCCGCCCACAGAAAGCTCCGCCCCTCGCCGGCTGCCGCAGCGGCCGCCGCCAGTATAACCCCGCCCCCCTCTTGGCCACACCCCTCCCGGGCGCTACAGAGCGGCCGCCGCTGTCATAGACCCGCCTACGGGACCGCCCCGCCTGCAAGCCCCTCCTCCTCCTGGGCTCCCAAGGGCAGAGCCCGAGGGCGTGAGTGGTTTGGAAGGTGGTGCTGCCCAGGGATTGCTTTTGCCGAGTATCCTTGAGTGGAGGGGAGGGCCGGAAGGTCTGGATCGCTATACTGATTCTGTATTGAAGGCCCACTGGGAAGGCTCCCCCGGTTTACCTTATCCCCTGCCCCACCATCTCCTCCGAAAACCCCGCAGGGCGACCTGTTGGATCTTTCTTTAATTCACATTTCTCTGCTAACTCAGCAGAGTTTCCCCAAGCCACAGGCGCATTTTTCCTCTCTGGTATATTTGCTGCTCATGTGTATTTCTTTATTGAATTGCCCTGTTGTCCTTGTTTTTAAATTTTTTTAAAAAATTATTTATTTTGAGATAGAGAGAGAGAGAGAGCATGAGTGGGGTAGGGGCAGAGAGAGAGAGAGGGAGAGAGAATTCCAAGCAGACTCTGCACTGACACAGCACAGAGCTGGAAGTGGGGCTAGAACTCTTGAGCTGTGAGATCATGGCTTGAGCCTAAATCAATCAGATGCTTAGCTGACTGAACCACCCAGGCACCCCCCTCCCCCCACATTCTCATTCTTATACCTGTAGGGAAAGAAAACTTTCCCTCTACACTCTTAGTTTCTATATGTATACACCTCCTAGGTATATGAAATAAATCGACAATAGGCAGATTAACAGCAGAAAAGGTATACACCTTTATTAATTTTTAATATTACCTGTCCAGGGACATCACAGGTAAAAAAAAATGTGAACACCCAGAAAGGCAGTGTGATTTGAGAGGTTATATACCATCTTAATCGGGGAAGGGGATTGGAGATGTAGGCAATTTAGGGGAGACTAAGTGATTTTTTTAGGAAACATGAGTGAGTTCTTAGTAGAACGGACTGGAGATTGGATAGTTTGTGAAAGATTTTGGATGTGGTGTGGATTTCTAGGTTTCCCCCTTGTGGTAAGAATCAGTTTCCCTGGTTGATGAAATTTCTTAGGAGGGGTTTTATGAGAATTGAGTTCCTTTTGGAGGATTTGTCTTTAGGCCCATAAGGGGATGTTAACCTAAAAAATAAAATCGTCAGGGGCACCTGGTGGCTTAGTTGGTTAAGTGTCCAACTTCAGCTCAGTTCATGATCTCGTGGTTTGTGAGTTCAAGCCCAATGACAGGCTCTGTGCTAATAGCTCAGAGCCTGGAGCCTGCTTCAGATTCTGTGTCTCCGTCTCTGTCTCTGCCCCTCCCCTGCTCGCGCACTCTCTCTCTGCCTCTTTCTCAAAAATAAGTAAACGTTTAAAAAAATTTTAATAAAAAATAAAATTATCAGTAATTCACCAGCAAAAACATGTTTATTTGGGAATAGGAGAGAATTACAACCCAGGACAATCAAGCAATGGCTTAATGGTAGGCAAGTCGAGAGAACAAGAGAGGAAGTTTCTTTTATAGAGTAAAGGGGGAGGCTGGGATGGCTGTTATAAACAAAAAGTACGTTAGAGTACATTGGGAGTTTCCAGTATAGTAGATTTTCATTGGCTTGGTTGTGACTGTCTTTCATTGGCTGGGCTTTTGTTGGGGAGGGAGGGAAGGAGAAACATCTTTCTTTTTCCTGCTGGGGTAGTAATAGCTAATGTAGTATCTATTTGAAAGATATGTCGGGGCGCCTGGGTGGCGCAGTCGGTTAAGCGTCCGACTTCAGCCAGGTCACGATCTCGCGGTCCGTGAGTTCGAGCCCCGCGTCAGGCTCTGGGCTGATGGCTCGGAGCCTGGAGCCTGTTTCCGATTCTGTGTCTCGCTCTCTCTCTGCCCCTCCCCCGTTCATGCTCTGTCTCTCTCTGTCCCAAAAATAAATAAAAAACGTTGAAAAAAAAAATTAAAAAAAAAAAAAAAGATATGTCTCTTCCTCTCAGTGTCTGCAATATACAAGGAATGGTAGGTAGGACATAAGGGGTCCCCTTCTGGTCTCCCATGAGGTTTCCTTTTATTAATTTTCACAGAGATTTCAGAGAAAGGCTCTCCCTGCATTTGCTATGTTTCAAGTGCTTTTAGCTCAAAATAATATGCCTAAGTGGCATATTTTGGCATGGTGTGCCCCGAAGTCCTTCAAATCACATGGTGATTTCTAACCACTCCTCTTAATCTATTGTTTGCCCTGGATACTGTACAGGATCGTCTCAGGTTTTCAGTTGCCCTTGTTCATGGCATTTTTTAATGGTGTGCTTAGAAGCACTTCTGTGGTTTCACCCTAATCTTTATTCCAAGGCAAATCCAACTCAAACTTGATCAGTTATTAAAGGCGATTTAATAAATTGTGGAAATAGTCATGCTTGCTTATACACATAACTTTTATTTTTATTTTCTAATTTTTAAGTTTATTTATGTAATTTGAGAGAGAGAGAAAGAGGGTGGGAGAGGGGCAGAGAGAGAGAGAGAGAGAGAGAGAGAGAGAGAGAGAATCCCAAATTCGGGACTGAACCTATGAACTGTGAGGTCATGACCTGAAACCAAGAGTCAGATGCTTAACCTACTGAGTCATGCAGGTGCCCCTATACACATAACTTTTCAAAAAAGCTGTCTGGGGGCGCCTAGGTGACTCACTCTGTTGATTGTTCACTCTTGATTTTGGCTCAGGTCATGATCCCACAACTGGTAAGATTGAACCCCAAGTCGGGCTCTGCACTGAGAGTGCAGAGCCTGCTTTGGATTCTCTCTCTCCCTCTCTCTCTGTCTGCTCCTCCCCCACTCATGAGTGCACATGCTCTTTCTCTCTTTCTCTCTCTCTCTCTCTCTCTTTCAAAATAAATAAATAAACATTAAAAAAAAAGCTGTCTGCAAGAAGTAGATTCACAATGACCCCATCCCAGTTTCACAAGGAGAGCTGGCTTGAGTATTTAGGCTCTCTCAAAATGCCTGTTCACCACCACACTTGAACATCTCTGTGGCATCTCTATAATGGCGTAAGGAACTCAGCAAATCCATATATACTGATCTGGCAATTCCTACCTACATAGTAAAGGGAAACAAGGCAAGCCTGAAGCATCAAAGAAACTGAAGGAGGTGGTAGGGAATAGGACTAATGGGTGGTTCACTTTACCACCCAAACACAAATTTTATCTCTGTTAATACATCCTTCAAAATAGGAAAGAAAGACATTCTCAGATGGAAAAAAATTAAGAGAAATTTTGATCAGCAGATATATCCTTAAAGAATGGCTCAGGGAAGTTTCCTAAATGGAAAGGAAAAGATCACCTGAGGAAGATGGCACTTTAGGAAGGAAAAAGAGTCATTGGAATGGGTAAAAAGAAGAGAAAATATAATAGACTATCTTCTTCTTGAGATTTCAAAATTATTTTGATGGTTGAAGCAAAAATTAGAATTTCATCTCATATGGAGGAAATACTTGACATTTATATTTAAAAGTGAAAAGGTTAGGGGTGCCGGGGTTGCCCAGTTGGTTAAGTGTCTGACTCTTGATTTTGGTTCAGGTCGTGATCTCACGGTTTGTGACTTTGAGCCCCGCATTGGGCTCCACGTTGACACTGTGGACCTGCTTGGGATTTTCTCTCTCCTTTCTCTGCCCCCCCACTCTCTCAAAATAAACAAATATACTTTTAAAAAATTATAAAAGTGAAAAGGTTAAATAGACCTAAATGGAAGTACGATTTCTATACCTCCCTGGAAGTGCTTTAAATTGTCAATGTCAGTACGCTATGATTAGTTATCATGTATACAGCATACCATTTTCTCACTGTTGCTTCTTACCTTATTTTCTCCCTCTCATTCCTGGAAAAATAATGCTCTTATCCACATTTCCAAATCCATTGCAAAAGGAGGAAACCTTTCTGCCTTCTGGATCTGTTCATGGTGTCAGAGACCCCTTGGTCTTACCTGTAACCAATTTGTTCTTAGTCCCAAATGCCACTTCCAATTATACCTACAAGTTTATGGGTGTTACTTATCAAGTTATGCTATTATGGCCCAGTGTCCCCATACCTTGTCTCCATCTTTCTTCAGTCATAACTATATTAGCTCAGTTAAATCCTTCCATCTTTGCAAATTGTGTAATCTTCACCACCTTCCATGTTCTTTTCCTTATCTAAGTGTGTCTTGTCTCCCTGAGCCCAAGGGAAATACAAATCAGCTAATTTTTCTTTGCAAGATTTGTAGAAAGGACTGTTTTAGGATGGGATGGCTTCTTAGAGGATGTTATCCCAACTCTTCTGATTCCTGGCTTGAAAGTGTCAATCAGAAAATTCTGGCTAATGGATCTGTCAATAACCAGACCCCAGCCAGAGTAGTCTGAGTTCCACCTGGTTTCATTTTTGTCTGCAGTGGATGGCATTTCCCATGGACCTAACTGTTCAGGTAACTGGTGAATTGGAGCTCAGTGTTTATTGGGATGTTTGGCTGTCCCTGTCAACATCCATAACAAATCAGAAGCTTTCATTGGTCCATCCCATTAAACCTCTACAGTTGCCTTACATGGGAACTTCCAGGAGATGTATGTGACTCTGGGTTTGCCTCCATAAGGAGAGCCTTTCTTCCTTGGGTCAGAGTAAGTGCCAATGAACACATGATCAGAAATCTCTCCATAACATTAGGAGAGGTAGCTGACTCCACAGCCAATGCAGTGGCAGCTCAGAAACAATCATTTGACTCCCTGGCTAAAATAGTTTGGTGTAATCAAGCAGCCCTTGATCATCTACTTGCTGAACAAGAAAGTGCTTGCGTGATAGTCAAAACCACGTACTACACTCTGGGGAAGTAGAAACGCAATTGCACAAAATGAGAGAACAAGCACATTGGCTACAATGAATTTAACCTAACGATCCATGGTCCTTTGATCTCTTTAGCTGATTACCTTCAGGTTGCGGTTCCGAGTTTAGAACCATTGCTCAAATGGGATTTGTCATATTACTTTCAACTCTGCTTTGTATAATTATTTTTAAGCTTTCTATATGAACCTGATAAACCTTTGTAGAAACAACATGTGGAACAGGGTGATACTAGCCCAATGCTTTGAGATGATCTCCAATGCTTACAACCCTGATAAGATATACACTCTAGATGTGAATGCTGAGAGTTCTCCTTCCTACCCTTCCTTGTTACTAAATGTGATCTTAGCGGTTTCCAACCTGTGTACTTTTCCTCCAATGTGAGATATGGCAACCATGAAGGGTCCTTCCTGGCACTGAGGGACAAAAGCAGTAAATGTGGAAAACCTGACTCTTGATCAGTGATGTTTTAGAGGAAAATGATCAAAAGGGGGAAAATGTGAAAATTAATAAAGGAAACCTCATTTAAAATGGAGTGGGAAAGCCCTAAAGGGAGAGCTCTCACACACTACCACTTGTCAACAACATCTGCAGACCCCAACGGGAAGAAACTTACTTTCCTACCCCAGCAGGAGGAAGGAAGATTTCCTCCTCGCTCAGCAACAACTCAGCCAGTGAGAAACTGCCCCAACTCAGCCAATGAGAGGCCATCACAACCTTGGACTCTCACTCTCCTCCAATGACTTTCCTTCGAAACCACACATCCCAAATTCCTCTCCCCTGTAACTCTTGGTTGATAGCACAGAGCTGGTAGCACGGAGCCTGCTTGGGATTCTCTCTCTCCCTCTCTCTCTGCTTCTCTGTCTCTCTCTCAAAATAAAGTTAAAAAAAGATTAAAAAAAAAGTGGCTCCTGGGACCATAGTGCATAGTGAGTGCCTTGGCACAGTTGGCTCCCTTCCAAGAAGAGCAAGACACAGCCTATTTTGATACAAATATAGACGTGCAAGTTCAGCTTTCCCACAGTATCTGTGGTATCGTTTAACATTGAACAGAAAGCCGTTGCTTAGAGCTGAACACTCACTGATCTCTCTGTGGAGTGAGTATAGGGGTGAGGTGGTGGTGTTGGTAGGGTGGCGGTGGGGGTGGTGGTGTGTGGAGGGCGCCTAGCGACAAAGGAAGAGAAAAGAAGGCCGTGAGGAGTGGGGATTACACATCTGGGAGCAAGGTCCTCGGGGCAAGTTGCTGTGCCACCTTCCAAGACAGGCATCAGGCCCTCCCTACAGAAGCCCACAGAGACCCTCTACTCTCGGAGAGGCGCAAAAAGGGATCACACTGGAAGTGATTTCCGGCTGGCCACCACATTTCCGCTCTCACCTCTGATAGGAGGAGCCATGAAGTCCCGCCCATCAGCTCACGGCTTCTCAGTGGCTTCCACTGAGCCCGCTGTGTTCCCATTGGCTGGATGGTGAGCCCGCTAAAGCCCCTCGTGTGGCAGGCTGAACGAAGGCTCTCATAGGCATTTGTCTGGACGTCGGGTGGTGCTGAGGGGTGGCCGTGGCGTCTGAGCGGCTCTGTGGGAGGCAGAGAAGCAAGCTTGGTGTTGTGTCTGAGGGGCACAGGCTGCCCTAACAACGGGACCATGCTTCGCTTCATTTCCAAGGCTCTTGCCTTCTTCCGTCGGAGGGTGGACTCCTCGGAGGCCGAGAAGGAGCAGCATGTGAAGCTCTTGGAAGGTACTCGATTCGTCTCCTCCTTCCCAGGGGCCTGCACCTAAGGGTGCTCCCCTTTCCTGGCTCAGAAGGGCGCCGCATGCCCCCGGCAATGCCTCCCTGTGAGGACAGGCATCCTAGAGTCCCTGCATGCCCAGAACTCTCCTGTCCTAGGGGATAGTGGTGTAGACAGAGAAGGCCCCTGGGGAGCTGTGCCCGGCCCTTGCATTTCCCCAAGTGCTGTTGGAATTTACATGGTGTAAATGTGGAAATGTGCACCAGATTCCTTTTCATCTTTTCAGTAGTAGTGGATCTCCCTGACTTGAGATTGCATTTCATCTTGTTTCCCAAACACGCGTGTATCTGAAGCCAGGTGGTCAAGTCCTATGTCTGTCGCTGGTCCGCGGCCAGGGGCCACATGTAACTCGCTCCCCTCTGTGTCCTGAACTCCCGCCCCAGGGTCGGGCCCTGAGTGGATGACTCAGGGGACCCCGGTGCAGACGTCCCTTGTGTCGCGGGGCACCCGTGAAACCCGAGAGGGCGTGCCGGGGTGGCCGGTGTCCCTGCGCCGCAGTGCCGAGTTCATCCGCCGCGGTTCATCCGCCGAGCTGAGCGCTTGTGTGTGCCAAGCGCTGGGCTCGGGGCCTTAAGGGGCATTCGTGCCATTCGATCCTCGGAAAGCCCTCACGGGGGAAGTCAGAGTATTGTCCCGTCCGCTTTACAGCCGGGTCAGGGAGACGCGAGCAGGCGAGAGAGGGGGCCCCGGCTGGTCTCCCCCAGGCCCGGAGGCCCAGCAGCCACCCCCTGACGTGTGTGCCCGGGCTCGGAGGCACTTCCTTCCACGGGGTGAGTGTGTGTTTGGTCAGCGTCATCCTCCCAGCTGGGACCCGGCCTTCCTGGTGCCCGGAGGAGTCTCAGCTGAGTCGGCCACAGAAGCCTGTGGCTTAGCTTTAGCGGGAAGCTCTCACTGCCACGTGCGTTAACTGTGTTTTTGCCGAAGGGACAATGCAGAACTTCTGACATATTCTCATGAGCCTAAGTGGCAGTTGCCCTCTTGTCCCGTCCCCTTCTTGTGTTTTATCTTATATATATATTTTTTATTTTTAGCTAATCTCCAACCCAGGGCTCAAACTCACAACCCAGAGATCGAGATTCTTATGCTCTACCGACTGAGCCAGGCAGGTGCCCCTTCTTTGTGTTTTATGATTTCACTTGATAAATTTGACCCATTTAAAAAAAAAAAAAAGGTTTCCAGGATTTTCTTGGCTTCTGAAACCATCATCTATTTTTTCAAGTTTATTTATTTTGAGAGAGAAGAGAGAGCACAAGCAGGGGAGGGGCAGAGAGAACAAGAGAGAGAGAGATCCCAGGCAGGCTCCTCGCTGCCAGCACAGAGCCCAACTGGAAGGCACAAACCGTGAGATTATGATGTGAGCTGAAACCAAGAGTGGGGTGCTTAAAAAACTGAGCCACCCATGTGCCCCCCTGAAACCATAATCTATTATAATCAATATTTCTCGCAGCCTCACTTTAGAGGGCACCTAATGTGTTGTGGTTCATAGTGTGGGCTCTGCAGGCTTAGTCTCTAGGTTCAGATCCAAAATTATGGCTTACTAGGTGTGTTTGTTCAGAAAAAAATAAACCTGAGCGTTTGGGATGCACATTTGGACTAGATTTAAACCCCCAGATCTCTTTATGTGTTTTGTCTGGTGAGATGTTTGAATAATCTCTAGATGCTGCTGCTGCTGCTATCGCTGATAATGATAAAATTCTATAACAATAATGGCCGTTTAAAGACTCTCTAGACGCAGAAGCCATGATAACAACGAACACGTAAGCTCTAACCTGTGGGAGACATTCACAGTGCTAAGCACTTGACATGTACGTGTCAATTAATAATTACAACAACCCTTCCCTCCTCCCCCCGCTTTATTGAGACATAATTTCCACATCACACTCTTAAGTTTAAGGTGTACATGATGCCTTGTTATATGTGTATATTGTGAAATGTTTGCACAATAAGGTTCATGAACACATCCATCACCTTACATAGTTATCCTTTGTGCCTGTGTGTGTGTGTGTGTGTGTGTGTGCGTGTGGTGAGGACATTTAAGATCTCTTCTCTTGGGCAGACATTAAGATTGCCCTGGCTTTACAGATGAAAACAAATTCAGAGAGGTTAAGAAATGTGCCCAGGGTTACACAGATGGTAAAGGGAAGAACTGTGTTCACAGCCAAAGAGTCTGGTTCCAGACCCAGCGCCCTCTATGGCAAAGCTCCACTGCCAAGTGCATTGGGCTGCTGTGCCTTACAGAGAAATGGTGGAACCAACCTTTTAACATGAGCATTCTGCCTCCCAAACACTTAATCACTGTGCCCCTCTGCATCTCAAACTAAGTCCAGCTTATTTCTGTAGCTAGATCATTGTCTACCATATCTTCCCCTGGAAGGCTTTATTTCTCATGGGTACTTACTTTGGAGACTGATTAATGAAACGTTTTGTTTACCCCTCTCTTAGGTGACACCACATTAAAAACTGTACAGGGAGCTGTGACAAAGGTCTGTAAGGACCACGGCTTGATTGATGACTTGATCTACTTCAGTAGTGATGTTGTGACTGACAGTGTGTTTCTGAACGTGGGACAAAAAGTCACTGCCATTGTGGAAGAAGATAAAACATATGGATGGAAAGCGATCAAAGTAAGATTAGTATGAGTTTGGGGGCCATCTTTATTCCTGGGGGGCTTTCAACCTTGCTTCTGTTTATTCAGCCTCTCTAAAGTGACCTGGCATGGCAGAGGTACAGTGGAATTTGAATTCCAATTCACTGTGTTGTGCGGTACACTTGTTCCTATCTTTGTAGTGCTTTCTATTTATAAAAGTAGAAATTGTATATCTATTCTTCAGCACTAAAACTATTTAACAATAATAATTATTAGAGTCTAGATTATTATACTGCAACTTCCTTTTCTCCCCCAAGTAAAGGATTTTTGACTTTGCTGAAATGTAATTGCTAGGTGAACAGACATGCACTTTATTTTTTTAAGTTTATTTATTTATTTTGAGAGAGAGAGAGAGAGAGAGAGAGAGAATTCTAAGCACTAAGCAGGCTCCATGGTCAGGGCAGAGCCCAACTTGGGGCTTGATCCCATGACTCTGGGATCATGACTTGAGCTAAAATCAAGAGTTTGACACTCAACTGATTGAGCCACCCGGGCACCCCAAGAGTCTCCATTTTTAAGGACATAGTTCGATGACATTTTTAGTAAATTGTACAGAGTCATGCAATCATCACCTTAATGTAGACATTTACCATTTTAATAGATACTGTCAAATTATGCTTCAGCTTTATTGTACCAATTGGCACTGTCAACAGCAGGCTGTGAAAATGCCTGTTTGCCAATATTGACAAGGTTGGAAATATTTCAGTCTTCGAAATCTTTTCCAATCTTTAAAAAAAGGCAGTCTCATAATTTTATTTTGCATTTCTTTAAGTGTTGGGGAGAGTACAACAATGTTTTTTTTTTTCTTAGAGCTATTTCTAGTAGGAGCATCAGAGCTGTTTGTACGTTATGGAAATTAGAGCTTTGTTAGAAAATTTATCTTATGAACGTTTTGCCAGTATTTCCTCCAAGACTTTTTTAAAAATTTTTTAATCTGTTGTTTATTTCTGAGAGACAGAGCACGAGTGGGGGAGGGGCAGAGAGAGAGGGAGACACAGAGTCCAAAGCAGGCTCCAGGCCCTGAGCTGTCAGCACAGAGCCCAACGAAGGGCTTGAACTCACGAACTGGGAGATCATGACCTGAGCCAAAGTCAGATGCTTAACAGACTAAGCCACCCAGGCAGCTCTGTTTGTCTTTTTAGAGCTTCCTCCTTCCCCCATTATCTTCCCAACTTTATCTCATGCTCTTTCCCTCTGGGGGCACTGATCTGGAATCTTTTAGTTTTCTTCCTTGTTCTTCTACATTGAGATGTGTTGTCTCTCCTCCCTTGTCATTTCCCTGCCCCTGTCCTCAACCCTACACACATTTGCCAGGTAAAAATCTTTCTCTTTTCTCACAGCCTATATCAAATCCCACTCTCTCCAGGAAGTTGTCCTATATTCTTCTTTTTAAGTTTTTAAAATTTATTAAAATTTTTTTAAGTTTATTGATTGATTTATTTTTGAGAGAGAGAGAGAGACAGAGTGAGCAGGGGAGGGGGAGAGAGAGAGGGAGAGAGAGAATCTGAAGCGGCTCCACACTGTCAGCATGGAGCCCAATGTGGGGCTCAAACTCACAAACCATGAGATCATGACCTGAGCCAAAACCAGTAGTCAGATACTTAACCTACTAAGCCACCCAGGTGCCCCTAAAATTTATTTAAATAATCTCTACATGCATGTGGGGCTCGAACTCACAATTCCAAGATCATGACTGAGCTAGACAGGCACCCTGTTGTCCTATATTCTTTCAGTTTGAAATTCCCTCCCTGCTGGGAATTCGCAGCAGCCAGCATTTGCACTTGGTTTTACCATTTGTCACAACTTGCACTGAATTAGTGATTTTTGTCTTTTACTCCCCTTTGATTGTGACTTGCTGGAGGGCAGGAACAGTGTATCTTTTACCTTCAAATCTAGTACCATCAGTGCATTAAACCTGGTTGGTACACAAATTGTGTTTTTAGACACATTTTAAAAATATATGACATGGGGCTCCTGGGTAGCTCAGTCGGTTAGGCCTTTGACTTCGGCTCAGGTCATGATCTCGCGGTTCGTGAGTTCGAGCCCCAGGTTGGGCTCTGTGCTGACAGCTCAGAGCCTGGAGTCTGCTTCAGATTCTGTTTGTCTGTTTCTCTTTCTCTCTGCCCCTCCCGCACTCGTGCTCTGCCTCTCTCAAGAATAAGTAAACATTAAAAAAATATATGACAGAACAACACAAAGAGTGAGCCCTCATTTAAACAATGAACTTAAGGGGTGCCTGGGTGGCTCAGTTGGTTAAGTGTCCAACTTTGGCTCAGGTCATGGTATCATGGTTCGTGGGTTCAAGCCCCGTGTCAGGCTCTGTGCTGACATCTTGGAGCCTGGAGCCTGCTTATGATTCTGTGTCTCCCTCTCTCTCTGTCCCTCCCCCGCTCGCGCTGTCTCACTCTGTCTCTCAAAGGTGAATAAATGTTAAAAAAATTTAAACAATGGTCTTTAATTAAATATACCGTGTCGATATTGGGTTATCAATTGAACCAATGTACCAATCAAACAAATGCAAGATTCTAGTAATAGGGCAAACTAAGAATGGAGGAGAGGAATGTATGGAAATTTCTGCTCAATTTTTGTAAACTTCTCTAAAAAATAAAGTAATGAAAGATATAAAGCTCACTCATTATTTTATCATCATCTCATGTCTATCATATGTTTGTCAGGTGAAATCTATTCACCACTGTTTGTTATAGTTGTTTAAACCACTTCTTGAATGACAATGATTAAAGTGTGTTTCTGTTTTTTAAATTTGTGTTATGTTTGCAGTAATTGTTTCTTTATTTTGCAGGTGGTTGCTCTCTGTGATAGTTGCCATGGCAATGGAATGTCCAACTCCTACGCTAGAGTTTCATTTGCCTCTGTTACCTCTGCAGAGGAAGGGGCTGACTACATTGATCATACAACTTACTTCTCACTAGATGTTGTTTGTAAAGGTACAATTTACATCTTTTAAAATTTAATATTAGGTTTTATCTATTTTTTCATTTTATAGATTGGATTTGCAGATGGTTATAGGCATCATTTCCAGTGTCAAATTTCAAACACGCTACTTGGCAAGAGGATTTTCACATTAGAACTACTTCTCTAGCATCCTTGGCTCCAATCAGAGGCTCTTTAATGCTTGAGATCGACCTTTGGAGTTGAAGATAACATGCAACAAGGGACAGATACCTAATGTTCTTAAGAATTCATGCTACCATTTGTTACCATTTCATTTATTAGATGCAACAGCTAGTATTTTTGTAATTTTTCCATTCATATAGGCATAAAATTTATAATCTAACAGAAAAACATTAAGGGATGCTCTTTTTTAAAAAATATTTTAAATGCTTTAAAATAAATTTGGAGATAGCCTTGTACCTTTCCGTTGGCTTGCAAACTGGCCCCTGTACATGGAGGGCAAGGAGAGATCAAAGAAACAGGCAAACCCCTCCCAATTGGTAGGTGGCCAGTGTAATAAGCAAGGGAACTTACATACAAGGCTTGTCTTGGGTGGACACCAAGTGAATAGATCTCTGCACCCACCTTCCAGAATCTTAAAAATTTACATAGATGCCTTAATTGCGTTCAGTTACATACACTGTCCAGGCGGTCTCAGCAAAACCTTGATCTCTAAATGCTATGTCCTCCAGCTGTGGGGGTGGTGGGCAGAACATAACATTCCAAAGACAGGGGAGGGGGGTGATGAAGAGCCTCCAGCCACCTGGGGTCCAGCTCATGGGTCAACTGGTGGTCATGTCCTCTTGATAACCTCCTTTAGCATTTTCCGTGTGTGTGTGTGTGTGTGTGTGTGTGTGTGTGTGTACTTTTGTTGAATTCTATTTGGTAATTATCAGGTATAACAATTTGTTGTTTTTAAAAAATTTTTGTAATGTTTATTCATTTTTGAGAGACAGAGAGAGAGAGCGTGAGCGGGGAAGGGGCAGAGAGAGCGGGAGACACAGCATTTGAAGCAGGCTCCAGGCTCCGAGCTGTCAGCACAGAGCCTGAAGCAGGGCCCGAACCCACGAACCGTGAGATCATGACCTGAACGGAAGTCAGGCGCTTAACTGACTGAGCGCCCCAACATTTTGCTGTTTTATGCCTAAAGCTGTAATTTGTTAATTTGTTTAAGTTATTTGAGTTTAACTCAGCACATGATAGAGTGCTTGGTATCGGCAAGACCAAGATAAGTAAGACTTTATTAAACCATGCCTACAAAGAGCTCACAGTCTAACTGGGAGAGATAGACATGTGGATACATTAAAAGAACATGATGAGGGGCGCCTGGGTGGCTCATTGGTTGAGTGTCAGACTTCAGCTCAGGTCATGATCTCACAATTCGTGGGTTCAAGCCCCTCGTCTGGCTCTGTGCTGACAGCTCGGAGCCTGGAGCCTGCTTCGGATTCTGTGTCTCCCTCTCTCTGCCCCTCCCCACTCACACTCTCTCTCTTGCTCTCAAAAATAAATAAAACATTAAAAAAAAAGAACATGATGAAAACAACACTACTGAGCAGAGGAGAGAAAATGACTGCTACAGGGAGACTTGGGGAAGGCTGCCTGGGTGAGATGCTTTCCCAGCTGGGCTCCACAGCCCTGCAACCCCCTGCCAGGCTGGGTTTTGAAAGATGAATAGAAGTAAAAATTTTGTACCTGTTTAAGCCCAACCAGATGCTGTTTAGCTTGAACACAAAAGGGGAAGTTAGTTCAGCCACACTGCATCTTTCCATTTGGTTTTTCTTGGATTAAAAAGCCAGGACTTGACCTTAGTTGGTAACCATGGAAGTCCCCAAAGATGGTTATCTGGTGGCAGCTAGGATTTTAAGACATGTTTAGTTAGAAATACCCAATTCTAAGAGAAAAGGCCCCTGTGATTGCTAAGCTCCAAAGTCAACTTCCTGGTTCATATAACCATGCCAACTGGAAGTCACTGCCAACAGTAGTAGCCCTTGCTAGCAGAATTCTTCTCAATATGGGAAACACTTGAACATGTTTGTAATGCCAAAGGGATTGATTGAAGGTGCAGGAGAGAGCAGGAAGGACTGATGGAACCAGGGCCCTGAGGCATAAATAGAGGCCAGGACCCAAATCACGGGTGAAGGGATTTACTGCTACAAAAATAAATCAAGTGAATCAGAATAATAGACTTCTCCAGGGTAAGAAAGGGGGTAGATTAAAAAGACCTGAGCACCTAATCAGTCATGGTTAGAATTGTCAAAACAGCTGCTGTTGATGTGATTATGAAACCCAATGAAAATGGCAAAAGACAATTCCAATTTAAAAGCATAATGGGAATCTAAAAAAAGGAAAAATTGAGTGAAAGTTTTTGGTCCCACACAATGGGAAATCAGTGTGTATTCTCTTCTTGATGTTCATGCAACAGAAATATTTGAACATCTGGCTCTGTTCCAGGTCCTATTTTCCTAATATTTGCATTCTAAGGAGCTAGATCGCAGGCAGTCGGCAAGTAACCTCCACCCCCCAAAAAAGAGAGAGAGAGTTCCAGGTTGTTCTTTACCGTCTAGGACTTGAACTAGGTGCTGTAATAGTACAACAGGAGGGTACGGTGTGGTAGGGTTTGCTATAGACAGCAATTTAGGGAAGGAAGTGATACTTGAGACCTGAAGAAGGAGCCAGCTGGGGAAAATATTTGGAGTCAGGGAATAGGGGCCTGCGATGGGAACTGAAGGGAGGAGAGGGTGGCGGGAGGGTGGTGAGTATGTGTGGTATGACCCGAGTGTGAAATGGTTTGAGATGAGGTTGTAAGTGCCAGTAGGATCCAAATGGGATAGAACCTGGTCCCGTGTGAAGGGCATAATTTACACTAGATTTACTCCTGTCGAGAACCTTTTGGGATAACCTTGATGCGGTCAGTTCTAATCAGATGGGATAGGTGACAGAAAGAGTGGTAAGCAGGTTGAGGAGTGAGTGGGAAGTGAATATATGGAGACCGTTGTGGGACAGGAGCGTGGAAGAGAGCAGCTGAGAGTGTGTGTTCTTCTTGGCACAGCCTGAATGTGTTTATGTGTCAGTGAGAGGTGCTCTAATGGGTGCTTCGGGGCCCAAGATCCCATTTGTTTGGACTTGCCTCACAGGATGGTGGTGATCAGTCCCCATTATGCACACAAGATTTGAGGGTTTAGGTCCATGAGTGTTACTCATGGGAAATAGTTAATGTCAGTATTGGGTCCATGATTGTATTTTGTATGTGAATAAACAATAAATCTTAACCATTTTGGTGAAGGATACTAAAATGGAATTGAGCCTTCAAGACCCTCAGGGCAGGGGGGGGCCTACCAAGTGCATAATGTTGCGATTTCATTCCCCTTTATTTTTCAGGTTATGTGTTAATATGGTCCTATATCATCCTACATATCCTTATGTAACCAGTGCGACCTGAGTTAGAAACCTGAGGTCACAAATAAGGTTATTTCTTTATTTTTCAGAATATATTGGCTTGAGTGCCCACTTGAAAGATTAAAAAAAAATTCTGTGTAACCTTCTTATCCCTTTTTGGACTTTCCCTCATGCCTTGAAGTGTCCAACTGTACAATGTCTTACTCAGGTCAGAGGTAGCTTCCTGTTTCAATATGCCACTATAGTGACCAATAGTCACTAAAAAACCCTGTCCTTCAGCTTCTGACATTCTTATGCTTGAATTTAGGAGACTGGAGTGGGCAGGGAGATGGAATATTTATTTCCCTAGATACCTCATTTCCAGGCTGTACTTTGGCAATGACTTTATACATCTACCAAAGGCCATAGCTTTTGTAGGGCAACTCTCTCCTTCAGCTATAGCTATAGGGGGTGACCATATCCTCCGTTGTCCAATCTGAGTCATTAAAAAATTTTTTTTAATGTTTATTTATTTTGAGAGAGGGAGAGTGTATGCAAACAGGGAAAGGGCAGAGAGCGAGAGAGAGAGAGAGAAAGAGAGAATCCCAAGCAGGCTCCATTCTGCCAGCACACAGCCTGATTCAGGACTCGAACTCATGAACCACGACACCATGACCTGAGCCAAAACCAAGAGTCACCAACTGACTCTTAACCAACTGAGCCACCCAGGGACCCCCAATCTGAGTCATTTTTTGAGACTAAAATGGGGTGTTACAATTAATTAAAATTAAATCAGCTTTTGAGTTATTTATCTATGACTAACAAATTGGTTTTAAGTTTGGACATTTAAAATAGTATTAATACATCTTTCAAAAACAAAATTAGTTCTAAAAAAGAACGTCTCAGAGTCCATCAACAGAAACATTTGAATGTTTCATCAAATTGTGATCCAGTGGCAAATTTGTAGGTTTTCTTAATTTCCTTCCATCCTGCTATGGATAGAAATATCTCCAATACAAAATAAGAGCTGCATATGAAGATTTTTGCCACACTCTGAAATGTTCTTAAATATAATCATCTGATTTCAAATTTGTACAGCAGTTGAGCTCTGATGGTTCAATTTGCTCACTCTTCCATTTTTGAGGGGAGGGAATTTTTGACCTCTCTCCCTGCAAATTTCATGTGGGTAAATGTAATTCTCCAAAACCTTCCAAACCTGAATTTTGGCACTATGTTGGTTGAATTTTTTTATTAAAGGCTTCCAACTGATTTTAAACAGACTGTAACCAAACTTAAAAGGACTCGTTTCCAAAAAAAAAAAAAAAATCACTACCATAGTAAGACAGTTGGGCTGATTTCACAGTCCTTCGGAGGCTCAAATCTGATTGATCTGTATAAGAAACAGAAGAAAGTAGTAAGAAAAAAGAGAAAAGTCACCATTCTGAGTCATTATCTTTTTTTGTTTGTTACTAAGTAAACTCTACCCCCAAGGTGGGGCTTGAACTCATGACCCCAAGATCAAGAGACATGTGCTCTGCTGACTGAGCCAGCCAGGGACCTGCTGAGTCATTATCTTTTTGTATTCAGTATTAACTTTGTCCCAGAGGTTTGTAGTTCTGTTATTTTGAATATGTAAATACACACAGGTCTACACACGTACACACATGTCTTCTAAATTTTGATTACTACAGCTTTGGTTTCAGTTGGTTGAATATCATGGATGTTTGGATGCGGGTATGAATTATGCTTGCACCACAACCAATTCCAATTACATTTCTGTTCCATCAGTTTTTTATTTTTATTAAAAATTTTTTTTTAATGTTTACTTATTATTGAGAGACAGAGACAGAGCACAAGTGTGGGAGGGGCAGAGAGAGGAGACACAGAATCTGAAGCAGGCTCCAGGCTCTGAGCTGTCAGCACAGAGCCCGACGTGGGGCTGGAACCCACAGATGGCGAGATCATGACCTGAGCCGAAGTCAGACACTTAACTGACTGAGCCACCCAGGTGCCCCCCATCAATTTTTTAATTTTCCAAGAACAGTATGTTTACTATGATACTTTGTTCCAAATTTGTAATTATGTTAGCACTGCAAAAACAAGGGCCCCTGGGTGGTCAGTCCCTTAAGCCTCTGACTCTTGATTTCGGCTCAGGTCATGATCTCAGGGTCGTGAGACTGAGCCCCATGTTGGGCTCAGCGTGGAGCTTGGTGTGTGTAGCCTACTTGGGATTCTTTCTCTCTCCCTTTCTCTCTCCCTCTCTCTGTCCCTACCTGACTTGTGCTCTCTTTCTCTCAAAATAAATTAATCTAAAAAAAAACACTGCAAAAACAAAAGAGTATATTCCCAGTGTAAGGCTTTTTTTATGTTTCAAGTTTTTATTTAAATTTTAGTTAGTTAAAATATGGTGTAATATTAGTTTCAGGAGTAGAATTTAGTGATTCATCACTTACATATAACACCCAGTGCTCATCACAAGTGCCCTCCTTAATGCCCACTACCCTTCCAGCAACTCTCAGTTTGTTCTCTAAGAATCTGTTTTATGGTTTTCCTCTCTTTCTCCTATGTTAATCTGTTTGGTTTCTTAAATTCCACGTATGACTGAAATCATACGCTGTCTTTCTCTGACTGACTTATTTCACTTAGCATAATACACACCAGCTTCATCCATGTTGTTGCAAATGGCAAGATTTCATTCTTTTTGATGGCTGAGGAATATTCCCTTGTACATATACCACATCTTTATGCATTCATCAGTTGGTGGGCATTTGGGTTCTTTCCATTACTTGGCTATTGTTGATAATGCTACCCCAGTGTAGGACTTTTATACTGAATTTGTAACAGCATTTGTACTAATATTAGCTATTTTGCCTCTGCCAGAGAGAACTTTCACAACTTTTGCCGAAGCTCTTCAGGCAAAGATCAAGTTAGGCTTAGTACTTGTCTCAGAGGGGAGAACACACACCATGGTGGAACCATGGCATGTCTCAGTTACAGGGTATCAGGAAGAAGCTGTTATAGGCTTTGAGATTTAGTTGGGTGATCTGGGGGAGGGTGTAAGGAAGCGAGGGTTAACCCTAAATTGGATGCTGTCAGTGATTGGTTATTTTGTGGGTGGCACAGTAGCCTTGCTTTTTTTCATGCTTAGACAAAATTATGAAATGGCTTTGTTCTATTTCATTTTGTCATAGTCTCAGGGTGACTTTATCTGAGGTTGTATCCTATGAGATTGTTTACGTCTAACAGGAAAGCAAAATGGCCTGGCTGTGTCAGACCACACTTAATAGTTATGATATTGAATTCTAATTATCATAGTATAATATTATAATATTATTACAGTTATAATACTGAGGTCTAGCTGTGACTAGTTTTGGACATTAGAGGCTGATCATTTTCTCTCTTACTTTGATTCCATGATTTGGATGGAAGGAATCAAACCATTACTGGAATTCACTTAACTCTTCTTTAAAGCATCTGGCATCATTTGATCATTTGTGAAGTTCTTCTCCTAATGGACCTAAGATCTTAACAGCTATTGTTAAACTCTTGCAATGTACCTAAGAAAAATTGTAATACAACATTGTTGAAATTATGTTAGAGCAGTTATTTGATAAAAGAAAAGTCATGCATCATAGAATTATATGTCAATGTACCTTTTGTAACTTCTCATGTTAACTTGTGGTCTTTGGGCACTGTTTCTTAAAATATCTACTAAGTTGTAAGGTAAAAGCTTCAGGGGATCTAGTCCTCTGGTTTTCTTATGGATAGTGATATCACTATGGCCCCTATGGTGGAGAGTAAATGTTGACAGACCAAATGTTGTTTTGGTCTACTCGGCTGCTGTAACAAAACACCATAGGCTCAGTGACTTAAACAATAGAAATTTATTTTCCCACAGTTCTGAAAGCTGGACATCCAAGACTGAGGTTTCAGCCAATTTGGTTTCTGGTGAGAACTCTTTTTGACTTACAGTTTCTGGCTTACAGCTTCCAGTTCACCAAGTCTTTTTTTTTTTTTTTTTTAATTTTTAACATTTATTCATTGTTGTGAGACAGAGAGAGACAGAGCACGAGTGGGGGAGGGGCAGAGAGAGGGACACACAGAATCTGAAGCAGGCTCCAGGCTCTGAGCTGTCAGCCCAGAGCCTGATGTGGGGCTTGAACTCACGAGCTGTGAGATCATGACCTGAGCTGAAGGCAGACGCTTCACCGACTGAGCCACCCAGGTGCCCCTCAGTTCACCAAGTCTTCATGTGACCTTTCCTTGGTGTGTGTGAGGGAGAGAGAGAGAGAGAGAGCACAAGCTCTCAGTGTCTCTCCTTACAAGGACACAAATCCTGTTGGGTTAAGGCCCCTTGCTTATGAGCTTATTTATTTATTTATTTATTTATTTATTTTTATTTATCTCTACAACCAACACAGGGCTTGAACTCACAACCCCAAGATCAAGAGTCACGTGCTTTACTGACTGAGCCAGCCAGACGCCCCTCCTTATGAGCTCATTTAATATTAGTTACTTCCTTAGAGGCCCATCTCCAAATACAGCCTCACTGGAGGTCAGGGATTCGACATAAGAATTTTAGGGGGCACAGACATTCAGTCCATAGCACAGATGACTTACATAGTTCATGTATTCATCAACTTTCCTGGAAAATTAATTCATTACTCATTTTTCCCTAAGCACACATTCATTCTTTTGCTCATTGCTGCCAAAAAGGTTTATTGAAAACTAAAAAAAGGGGTTACCAAACTATTAAACAGATAAGTACTTATAGATTTGTACTATAACAGGAACATTCAGTGTATGACAAGATATCTGAGCTGAGTTTTCCTGTTAATGTTTCATGTAAACATAACCTAGGGTGTCTCACATTTCCCAGTGGTCCTCCCAACTTGATAGCTTGGAAGAATCTTGCCATTTTTAGGCTGTGGCATGTATTTGGGCTGATTATGTGCCAGGCACTGTTCTGTGAGTTTTATATGTACTGACGGTTGTCCCTTTACTCTCTGTGGTAAGTACTACAATTATGCTTCTCATTTTATAGATGAAGAAGTCAAGGTACAAACAGGTTAAGTAACTTGACCAAGGTTGCAAGCTGAGTAAGTGGCAGCGTCAAGGTTTGAACCGAGGCAGCCGGATTCATACTTGTGCCCTGACTTATGTACTTCCCTGCCTATCCAGAAAGACTTGTGAATGTGACCAATGTTTGAAGAAATCCCATGGTGCTCTCAAAGAGATTGCCCTGTGATGCCCACTTGATGCTTTTCTCCAAAAGACTTTGTTAAACCAGGGAGAAAATCAACGCATAAAGGGTTATAAACATCCTTTCTGACAGAAATACTTACAGGTTACTTGTTTTAAAAGGTTCAAAGTGTGCTTTCAATGTAATAGAAACTATCTTAGGGTATTACAACGTCAAAGTAATGGTGAAGCATAATATTACCAAGAATATTCCAACTCGACTTCTCTCCATGGCTGTTTTAGGTTTTGAGCCTTACCAAGGAGACCGAGTAGAAGTTGAGTTTTCCACCCAATCAGACACGTTGGGCAGAAGAGCCCTGTTGGTGAAGCCTCTGAGACATAAGCATGTGCATGAGGTAGTTCGTTTGCATGTAGCTCTTGTCGTCTGTTTCTGCTTCTCCTCCCACTAGTGATTATTGCTGCTGCTCGTGATCCCGTGGGGTGTGTTGGGAAAACCATTCTTTGCCATAGAGGGTTCTAATTTTTCATGGAATGGACCGTGCTTCTGAAGGGAAAGAATTCAGGAATTCTATGGAACACACATGTAATTAAAATCTAAATTAGGTAGTTTACTTGGGAGGTATTGAAGTGCTCTGAGAGCAACCATAATAGAAAACAAATCATGTTGAGGGAATTGTTGGGGAAGAATGAATGGAGAGCTTGTGGGACCAGAGCTTGCAGTAAATGCTGGGTGTGATTTAGGTAGTGGAGATGGGAAATGCGTGGGAAAGTCAGTTTGCAGAAAAGGACAGATGGCATTTGGGATGTGACCCAGGAAGTAGGGCAGTGACATTTGTTGGCCACCACATCTCTTTCTCACTCTACCCCTTTCACTCTCTCAACCATTAGGAGAAAGTTTAATGGACATTGAGTGTTATATTTAGAGCAGCATTTCTAATCCTAGACCAGGGCCCCACCTGCAGGGAACCTGACTTAGCTGCTGTGAGGTGGGGTCTGGCAGCATGGGTAGTCTTACAGAGTGCTCCGGATGTGACAAATATGGTGGCCAGGCTGGGAGTCACTGATTTAGAGTGACCTACAGATTAAGGCCAGAGAGAGGAGCTGCGGACCTTGTTACAGCGTACAAAGCTTTTACATGAACGTTTCTGTTATCTGTAATTACAGGCCTACATTACTAGCCTACATGGAAGAAATGGGGTGATAGATGACAGCATCTTTTTCACCTTGGAATCTCTGAAGCTTCCCGTTGGATACACACCTCAAATATATGATGTTGTTAATGCTGTCGTGGTGGAGAGCAGTCAGTCCTGCTATATGTGGAGAGCAATCTCCATGACTCCAGTGAAAAGGTGGTAATGAGAAAACAGCATTTGTAGTCCCTGTGAAGCTTTTCTTCTCTTGTCAGTAAAGAGCCTGGTTTGAAAGTGTTTTGTGATAAATAGTTCAGTAAACCTCAGGAATTAATTCAAATGCAACCTTTCAAGTCCTGTGTGGGTTGGCTCAGTGGAGTGTACCTTCTGGATAGTGGTCAGCAGTTTTCGTTATTGATTAAAGACATTTTCATCGTAACTCTTTGTGATAATCTTGTTTGTGATTTTCTCCTTTTAGTGGGTCTGTTTATTTTTTAAGTTAACCCACATCCTCTGGAGTTTTTTCACCTTTAGAACAGTTTCTCATCTAAGAAACTTTGCTTTTTTTTTTTTAATTTTTTTTAACGTTTATTTATTTTTGAGACAGAGAGAGACAGAGCATGAACAGGGGAGGGGCAGAGAGAGAGGGAGACACAGAATCTGAAACAGGCTCCAGGCTCTGAGCTGTCAGCACAGAGCCCGACGCGGGGCTCGAACTCACGGACCGCGAGATCGTGACCTGAGCCGAAGTCGGCCGCCTAACCGACTGAGCCACCCAGGCGCCCCAGAAACTTTGTTTTTAAGACACAGTGTGCATCATGGTTTAAAAAAAATATTCTGAGTCTACATTACAGATCCTTGAGATCACCCAACCATGTTGTAGTTAGTTCCCCCACGTTGTGGTCAATAAGTGGAGTCAATATCTTCTAGATTTTAGGTATTCACTCGTTGATTCACTTTAGAAATAGTGATTGCCTTCTACATGCCAGGTGCACGTAGGGGTTACGGCCTTGAACACAAAGGTCGCCCTGATGGAACTTGCCTTCTGTTAATGCCCATCTGGCTCCCAGAGTCATGGGGTCACAGGACAGAAAGGAGTAATTGGGGGCAGTATCGGCTCCAGGTCCCCACGAAAGTCGTCCTGCTACAGCAGCACCACACCCTGTGGGAACTACAGAGAAGCCCGCAATTGGGCCGGAGAGACACAGGGGCTGTGGATTCTCCCACTTCCCCACTGTAGTCTCCCGCTGGGTTGATGTGAGGGATAGTGTTCTTGACACCGACAGTGGCTTACCACGGTCCTCGATCGTCTTTCTCACCCCCGTCAGGGCATCACCTTGGTCTCCCTGGATGGATGACGTCATGACAATAGGACCGGGGAGCAGGAAGTATCCATCTGAGTTGTGTTGGAAACAAGGTTTTAATAAGTCACATGAAAACACAGGGACCTGCCACCCCAAGTTTCTGGGGCTCCAGTGTTCTGCGGTAGAGCTTCCCGACCAGTGTGCTGGGAGTGAGTAGCAGATGTGCTGATGCACAGATTCCCCTCCGCTCATTCAGGCATCTTTACAAATGGAGGAAAGAAACCAGTCCTCTTGAGCAGCACCAGCCAGCTACAGCCCGTGTGCCAAATCTGACCCGTGCCTGTTTTAAACAGCTTTGTTGAGAGGTGATTCACATAACATACCATTAACCCGTTTAAAGTGTTCAAGTCAGTGGTTTCTAGTACATCTGCAGTGGTATGCAGCCATCACCACCACCTTAATTTTCGTACCTTTCCACTCCCTCTTGAAAACACAGCATATCAGGAATAAAAATTGGATTGTACATTTCACCTTCATGATAGAGTCGCATACACATTTTAAAGTCAGCTCCTCAAGCGGTTCTGAAGCCCTATAAACATTAAGACCCACCTGCATTCAGTTGGCCACACATATGGCATCAGATGCCCCTTGCGATCTGAATTTCAAATTGCCATTCCCACCTAGGTGTGCTGCTTAAGCTTTTAAAATGTGTGACCGTTCGCCTACTGCAATCCGTCTTGAGCTCAAACTCAGGTGTCATAAGACCATTGTTCACCATCCATCTCTGGAACTACACCTTGGACTAGCTATATTCCACGTCCTGGTGAGCAGGACCGGCAAATGTCATCCAAAGGGGACACGAACTGCTCTTACATCATGCCTTGTGCTTTCCTTGTGCTTTACTCTTGTTGATGCTGTTCACTTTTTTCTAGAATTTCATCTCCATATTCTTTTTTTAATGTTTATGTATTTTGAGAGACGGAGAAAGAAAGAGAGAGAGAGAGAGAGCACGAGCAGAGGAGGGGGAGAGAGAGAGAGAGAGAGAGAGAGAGAGAGAGAGAGAGAGAATCCCAAGCAGGCTCACACTCAATGCAGAGCCAAAGGTGGGGTTCGATCTCACAACTGTGAGATCATGACCTGAGCTGAAATCAAGAGTTGGACGCTAAACTGAGTGAGCCACCCAGGCGCCCCTTATCTCTATGTTCTTTAAAATTCCACTGTTGCTTGTAAAAATCCCATCTGTTTCAGGCCAAAGGCAAACCTAAATGTGAAATAGAGGCTTACTCAGAATATCAGTTAAGGAAGTAAGTGTTCATTAGTTCCAAGTTCCATACATTATATTACCTTCCTATAGTATCTAAGAGCACTATTTGCACGACATCAGCCAGAAAATATGATGAAGACTCAAAAATGCTGGCTATTTGCTATGAGAATGGTACCAGGACTCTGCTCTCAGGATGTGCAGAGAGCAAAGGTCATGAATTTTGACTGCCCTCTATCCTCACAACATTGGGCTAGCAACCTATATCCACTATCTCATTCAATCCTCAAAAGCATGGTCAGAGTTTGGGAGCCCTTCCCCTGAAATTTTTTTAAATTAAGATTTTATTTTTAAATAATCTCTACACCCAATATGGGGCTCAAGCTCGCAAGCCCAACATCGAGAGTCGCATGCTCTGCCAACTGAGCTGGCAAGGTGCCCCATTTGACTGATGTATTTTATTTTACTAATTTTTTTTATGTTAGAGGGAAAGAGTGCATGAGTGCAGGAGAGGAGCAGAGGGAGAGAGAAGAGAGAGAGAGAGAGAGAGAGAGAGAGAGAGAGAGAGAGAGAGAGAGAGAGAGAGAATCTTAAGCAGGCTCCACGCTCAGTGCAGAGCGTGACACGGAGCTCGATGCCACGACCTTGGGATCATGACCTGAGCCAAAATCAAGAGTTGGCCACTCAACTGACTGAGCCACTCAGGCACCTGTTGACTGAAGTATTTTAAAACAAATTCAAGACATATTATTTTACCCACGGTCACCGTATTATGTGTCATTAAACCATAAGGATATACCAATCACAATTAAATAATAATTCCCAGGCCAATGAATAGAAATCATCTAATTGCATCTAATTCCAACTTCATGTTCAAATTTCTCTCAATTGTTTTGTTCAAAGGAAGATCCAAATAATACCCACATATTTAATTTGTTTTTTATATCTCTGACATATCTTTTATTCAGTAGTCCCCTCCTGACACCCCTTTTTATTGATTTGTTTTAAGAGTAAGTTTTTCTCTTTTTTCTTGAAGAATCTTCCACATTCTGGGTCTGGCCAGTTACTTCGTTGTGCTATCATTTTATTTGTGCCTCTCTTTCATGTATATCTTAAAACCTAGGAGTTACAGGTAGATGATACTTCTTTTTTGCTCTCTTCTAATATAAAAGGGGAGAAAGAAGAACCTCTGAGAATCCTCTCACCTCACAGACAGTGAGAAAGACATATTATATCTTTTGATCCGAACTTTCCTTACCTCTTCTATAATACGGATTCTCTGATTACTTTGCTGGTTTATGTCTCTACCAAGGTATAGGGGCCTTTCCCGATATAGGGACCCTCAATTTCCTGCATATGTACCTATGCTGAAGAGCGTGTAGGCTGTGATATAATACATTCCATATCCTGCACTGAGACAATGTGCATGGAGTCATCTGGCACAATCCAATCCAATACATCTGTGCCAAGTTCATAAATGTTAGTTGATGCCAAAGCTAAGTAAATTCCTCCCTCACTCACAATAATTGTATCTCTAGTTATTTAAATAATCATTTTCTGGATTGCGGTAAACTAAATCCTCTAAAATCCACCACATTATACAAACTAAGTTATTTTCTGTATTAGGTGTGGAATGAGAATACCTCTTCTTACTCATTGGCACAGGCAATTTCAACTTCAAGAGAATTTTGTGATTGTCTAGTACCCAAAACTTGATCAGAAAAAAACAACAAATAAATAACCAAACAACAACAAAGATAGTCAAAAGGCTGAAGGCCCAGCACACAACTTAGGAGAATGAAGTTAATGTCTTAAGTTGGTTCACATATAACAGTTGTAGGAAACATGAACACTCCGTGTAATTACCACAAGTTTGTCATTACACATGCTGACCAGCTATATTCTAAAATATATAGTGAACACCACGCTGTGAGGTATACAACATTAAATGCATCTTAGAGTGGATTATCATCTTGACCTGAAGAATATAAATAGAGTAGATTTTTTTCCTCTTTCTTGAGTAGAGTCAAAATTTGCTGCTTGGATGGGAACGCAAGCTGGTGCAGCCACTCTGGAAAACAGTATGGAGGTTCCTCAAAAAACTAAAAATAGAACTCCCCTACGACCCAGCAATTGCACTACTAGGCATTTATCCAAGGGATACAGGTGTGGTGTTTCGAAGGGACACATGCACCCCCATGTTTATAGCAGCACTATCAACAATAGCCAAAATATGGAAAGAGCCCAAATGTCCATCGATGGATGAATGGATACAGAAGATGTGGTATATATATATACAATGGAGTATTACTCGGCAATCAAAAAGAAGGAAATCTTGCCATTTGCCACTACATGGATGGAGCTGGAGGGGATTATGCTAAGTGAAATTAAAGAAAGACAAAAATCATATGACTTCACTCATAGGAGGACTTTAAGAGACAAGACAGATGAACATAAGGGAAGGGAAACAAAAATAATATAAAAACAGGGAGGGGGACAAAACAGAAGACTCATAAATATGGAGAACAAACTGGAGGGGTTGTGGGAGGGGGGATGGGCTAAATGGGGGAGGGGCACTAAGGAATCTACTCCTGAAATCATTGTTGCACTAGATGCTAACTAATTTGGATGTAAATTTTAAAAAATAAAAACTAAAATTAAAAAAAGAGAAAAAAGAAAATAAAAAAATTTGCTGCTTGGAGAGAACTAAGGATTACTATTATAGACTTTGTATTATATATATATAATTTATATATATATATATATATATATATATATATATATATATATTACAGACTTTGTAGACAAAACCCAGTGAACCCTGACGTGAGGAATGCATTCAGCAAACCACAAGCACTTCAGGCATCAGCATCTAATTTTGTGATTAACCGACCTTGTGGTATCTCTTTTATTCTATTTTCTTTTGTTTAACTTTTTGTGCTCCCCAAGCATATTTCTAAGCTCCTTGAAAGCAGAGACTACTCCAGTTGAGTGAATGAAGGAAGACATGGACTGTCTGAGAATACATTAACTTAAAAAAAACCTTTTAATGTCTATTTATTATTGAGAGACAGAGAGGGACAGAGCATGAGCAGGGGAGGGGCAGAGAGCCAGGGAGACAGAATCCAAAGCAGGCTCCAGGCTCTGAGGTGTCGGCACAGAGCCCAAAGCGGGGCTCGAACTCACGAATTGCGAGATCATGAGCTGAGCCAAAGTCAGATGCTTAACCGACTGAGCCACCCAGGAGCCTGTCATTAACTTTTTTTTTTTTTATAAGTAGGCCCTATGCCCCACGTGGGGCTCGAACTTGCCACCCTGAGATCAAGAGTCACATACTCCATGACTGAGCCAGCCAGGCACCCCTCATTTGTTAACTTTTTATTTTTATTTACTTTTAAAAGTTCATTTATTTATTTATTTTGAGAGAGAGCGCTAGTGTGCGTGTGCGAGCGGGGGGCGGGGGACAGGCAGAAAGAGAGGGAGAGAGAGAATCCCGAGCAGGTTCGCACAGGGCTCAAGCCCATGAACTGTGAGATCATGACCAGGGCCCAAATCAAGAGCCAGGCGCCCAACTGACTGAACCAGCCAGGTGTCCCTCATTTGTTAATTTTTTAAAGCAATATTGTTACACGCTCATCTAATGCTGGTGAAACAGATGAAAAGGCACAGTTCTTGTCCTAACTGGGCTCACTTCTTTGAATCCCTCATCAACCCATTCCTGGGAGCTGAGGAGGAGCCCCCAGAGCTTCATGTGCTCTGAGCCCAAAGTAAGAGCCCCCAAGATTGACTCTATCCAGAGGAGGTCCACTCTGCCCCAAGACGGTGAGGAGGACACCCAAGAACTCTGTATGCTCCTGGCAAGTACTCCCACCTTTGCCTTACATGCCAACACTTCCAGCCTCACCACCATGATCTATTTCGAGACCTTCAGATCAATCACCACAGAAAAACCCGGAGAACCCTTGGACCTCATCAGCCCCTCATCAGTCCATTCATAGGACTCTTCATATCCTCTTTTCCAAATCCATCTTCTAAACAACTCAATTCCTGTGACCTTCCACTGTGTTCTCTTCCACTGTTTCATAGAAAGACTAAGAAAGAAATTCCAAAGATGTTTATTAAGGACAACATGAAAGAAAGGACCTTGAAATACAGGTAGGAACGTCAGGGTCAGACATAGAGGCAAAGTGTATTCCACACAATGGGACTACAATGGCTGGGTATTGGGGAAATGAATGTATACATCAAAGTGTATGATTTGTATTTTAACATTAAGGATGGACTCAAATAACAGTTTTAATAATCTTCAAAGTGTATGAAAAGTGAATTGATATATGGATTATTATACCCACCTCAGAAATAGTATCAGTGAATGAAACAGTGTAAAGCAACACAAAGCCTATAAATCCTAGCAAGAGAGCATTTATGAGCATTTGGAGTGCAGTTAGAAGATCGCTCGCAGTACATGGGATGCCTGGGTGGCTCAGTCAGTTGGGCGTCCAAATTCGGCTCAGGTCATGATCTCATGGTTCGTGGGTTCGAGCCCCGAGTCGGGCTCTGTGCTGACAGCTCGGAGTCTGGAGCCTGCTTCGGATTCTGTGTCTCCCTCTCTCCCTCCCGGTCCCCTGCTTGTGCTCTCTCTCTCTCTCTCAAAGGTAAATAAACATTAGGGGCGCCTGGGTGGCGCAGTCGGTTAAGCGTCCGACTTCAGCCAGGTCACGATCTCGCGGTCCGTGAGTTCGAGCCCCGCGTCAGGCTCTGGGCTGATGGCTCGGAGCCTGGAGCCTGTTTCCGATTCTGTGTCTCCCTCTCTCTCTGCCCCTCCCCCGTTCATGCTCTGTCTCTCTCTGTCCCAAAAATAAATAAAAAACGTTGAAAAAAAATTTTTTAAAAAAAAAAGGTAAATAAACATTAAAAAAAAAAAGATCACAGTACAGCTTGCATGTGCCCCTTCAGCAATCACACGAGACAGCCTACAAATGCTGTATATGTGGGGGAGCGCACTTTGTCACGACTCCTTCAAATCACGTGTTTGAACAAGGTAAGGATATATTTACATGCTTAGTGCAACTTGCAAGTCTTCATTTTTTTAAGTATTCTGCTTTGTCAAAACCAAATTATGACTCTAAACTCTTTACGTCTTCTAAGGCGTCACATTTAGTTTAGGAAGAGGGTCTTCAATTAAAATATCAGTTGCATCTGTCCCCAAATGTCATAGGTGACTTTTTTGTTGTTTCCAATTGGCTTTATTTTATTAATTACAACGGCATCGACATAATGTAAAAAAAAAAAAAAGACCATATATTTCTGCAAAGCCATGTTGAGTTTTTATTCTACATACAATACTTGGTGCATGTATGGATTTGCCTGCACAGATGAATTATTTTGAGGTTTCCATATATTGCTTTACACTCTTGCTTTCAGCTTTTATTACGGACAAATTTCATTGTCAGCCGGGTGGTAATAAGCTTTCGAAAAACAAATGCATCTTTGTTAGGGATTCAAATGGCAGAACGCACGTGCTGATACCGCTTTCATTTGACAGAAACAGTTCTCTGCAGCTTTAGCCTCACACAAAGACAGGTTTAGTCACGACAGTGTGAACACAACATCCGCTAAGCTCTAGGCAAACCATAGGAACTCAACATATTTTACATTTAGATCGGGCATTATTTTTCTGTTTATACATGTCTGCACTCTCTATGAGGCCTTGCACATACCTTGCGATGATTATTTATGGGATGAATAAGGATATTATAATAAATAGGAGATAGAAAAAAAAAGCTAAAACCAAGTAAAACCTCTGTTTCCAATCCCTGATAATTGGGAGGGGAAGCCATTCAGAGAGTAGTACAGTAGGGAAATCACTCACAAAGGAAAACCCTGCATGAATGATATCAAATCCATGTTTACATTTAAATGACTATATTATTACCTCATCCTGAAGGACAATGTGAAAATTAATTAAAGAAAATCTCATTTAGAATGGAGTCTGGGGGTGAGCAGGGAGAGGTCTCATGACCTATTATTAATCAATTACAGACTCAACAGGAAGAGAAGGGCCTTGCACATAGCTTCTGCTTTACTATCCCTACACCCCTGCAACAGCCCAACCAATGAGAGGCAGTCACAGCTCAACCAATGACAAGCCACTATACTTCCAACTCCCGGTTTACTCCAATGGACTTCTTATTTACAACCGCCCTCCCAACTGCCCCCTTTCCTCTATAAAACAGCCCTTCCTCTGCTTTGTTCTCTGGACTTGCCTATGGTTTTGCCCTAGCTTGCTTGTTCCAGACTGCAATTCTGTGCTATTCTCGAATAAACCCATTTTTGCCACTAAGATAACTGGCAGTTTTATTTTTAAGGTTAATAATGATTATCATAGTACAAAAGATAAGTTAAAGAGCAAAAGTATCATTCAGTTTAGAATCAACACACCCTGGGAGATAACTATTTGTAACTTTTGCATGAGAACAGGGTAACCATATAAGGTGCAAGCAGAGAACTTGATTCTCCCCTCCTACATTTCACCTCCAAATTTGCTTAAACCTTCTCTGTGGGTCCGAACTGGGTCTCCACTCCTTGGATGATGATGATGATGATGATGATGACGACGATGATGGTGGTGGTGGTGGTTACTCTTATTATTTTGATTACTTTTAGATAGTAAAAAGTTCTATGATCACTATAATCATACAGATAAGATAATTTCAGTAATTAAAATGTCCCGTTTCTTTTAACAGATTATTATTTGTAGGGATTATTGTATAATCCCAAACAATTTTTGGGGCCAAAGTCAGACTTCCCCAAAATGTGCCACTTTGACACTTGATTATTTAAAACAAAAGTTGCTTAAGAGACAGCCTATGCAAGGACACTCAGAATCTCCTCTGTCTCCCCAAAAACAGGAAATAAATTTCTTATGTGAAAGGTGCCCTTCCCATACCAGGAGGTAAAGAGACATCACCAGAGGGGGGAAATTCAGAGCCCAGAAGACTGTAGAAACAACTCTTGTTACCTTTTATTGATGTACTACCCCAACCCAAATTCTGTTTAGAATTTCTTACTAACTGAAGCTCCCAAAGTTAAGTTTTCTTTGTCCTGTCAATCCTTCACAGACTTACTGTCTCTTTGTCTAAAAGGAAAACTGCCTTAGTCATTTTTGAGGGTCTCAATTTCAATATTGGGCCTTCGTGTGCATGTAATAAAACTTTGGGGCTTTTTCTTTGTTAATTTGTATCATACAAATTTCATTCATGTTTGTGAAAGTAGGCTTCATGCCCAGCGCAGAGCTCAATGTGAGGCCTGAACTCAGAACCCTGGGATCAAGGCCCGAGCTGAGATCAAGAGTCCGACGCCCAACCGACTGACCCACCCAGGTGTCCCTCATATAAATTTAATTCTCAATCCAGCTGGAAGACCTGGAGGGTAGAGGGGAATTTTGCTTTCCTTCACTATACACAAAATTAAGTCATGTCTCTGTACCAGTTTGGATCTACTTAAGTTGGAAATTCTCTAGCAGCAAAGTGGAGATGTGGTTGGCTTCTAATCTATTTTCCTGCCTCGCAATCTTTTCCTTTACATCTGTGCTTGCTGAATGGGGTCACACATCTCCAGGGTCAAAGTGGATGGGGGAAGGGTGAGTGTTGTGGATGGGAGAGTCTTATTTGAAGAGTTAGTGTCATGACTTGGCCTTGATGCTGTCTGGTCTGGAGGGAGGTTGAGAGTTGCCGTTCATGGATTTCCTTGAGATTCTTCCTCTAGAGACATCTGATGGCCCCTCCTTCAACAGGGAACCTGGGCCAACACCTCTCCTCTGTTCCTCCCATAAGACACCCCCACTCCCTGTATCTGACAGTGCACCTTCAGCCTGTTTTTACTAAGCTTTTCCTGATCCTGGCAGTTGTCTTGGGCGGGGTTGTTATGCCCAGAATTCGTGATCCCCAAAGACCGCCAGGGAGCCGAGTCCGATGTAAAAGCAAAAGAGCCTTTATTCGAGCTAGCTCGAGCTCAATCCCCCACCTGCACCGGTGCAGCGGTGAGATACCGGAGAGAGAGCGAGTTTCAAAAGGACAAAGGTTTTATTGGGGCCTAGGGGCAGTTGGTGAGGTAATGGCTGTGGCCTCAGCCGATTGGCTGGGGAAGGGTCCGAGTCCTGTTAGGCAGGTGGGGAGGGGGGGGTGTTACTCAAGGGGAGGAGGCGTGGTCAAGGTGAAGGACACAGAACATGATGGAGTTGGCCGGCGTAGGCCCGCCCTTTCAGGGTCCTTTCCCAAATGACCCAATAAGGCTCCCACTCACATTCAGCCCAGGTTGGGAAACATCTCTCTTTTCCCCCTGCAGTCCCAACGGCGGGACAATTTTTCCTTCTTGTGGCCCTCTACTCTGCTGCTGACCCCTTTCCCCAGTTTCTTGGCTAGAGGCCTTGTGCAGGCCTGAGTCCATATATAAACTGGTGGAATATTTATGTGAAAAGAGAGTTGATCCTTTTATGAAAACTAGATTGAAAGTCTTTGGAGAGTCTGTTTACTACGCTGGAATTACAAAATTTTTAAATAAATAATAAAAAAAGAAAGCCTTTGGAAAGTCATCATCTGAAATTGTTGAATTGTGTGTGACAAAGAAAATGGCAAAAGATTGAAAGAAAATCAAGGAGGCCTTTGTGTTTGAGTTGTTTCCCGGGGGCTATAAGGTCTGCCTCCCTTTAAAGAGACCCACTCTGGAAACGGTGAGGTTGTATTATGAACGCTGGTTATGCAGGCAAACAATGAGGAAACACAACTGCAGGCTCGCAAACAAAGCAGTGGCCTTGGCTGCCCAGCAAAAAGTTGGTGAATAAATGAATATTTATATGTTTCAGGTTAAAATAAAATGCTTAATGGGGCACCTGGGTGGCTCAGTTGGTTAAGCCTCTGACTCTTGTTTTCAGCTCAGGTCATGATCTTGCGGCTCCTGAGTCCCAGCCCCCGCGTGGGGCTCTGTGCTGACCGCTCAGAGCCTGGAGCCTGCTTCGGATTCTGTGTCTCCATCTCTCTCTGCCCCTCCCCTGCTTGTGCTCTCGCTCGCCCGCGCTCTCTCTCTCTCTCTCTCTCTCAAAAATAAATAAACATTAAAAAGTTAAAATAAAATGCTTAATGTAGGCAGGTATCATTATTTATATGATTTTGCATTTGAATCTGCATTTTCAATTATCGATCATCTACCCATCAATTCTGACTTTGTAAGTACAAAGTGCTTTCACTTTGCATAGAATACCCTTGCCTCAGGCTGTAGAATCAGGAAAAAGTTCTGTGAAGCAGCAAGAAAAAGACACAGCCTTCTCTTCAATTTCGGCGTCTCCCTTAAGCCATCCTCTTGTATCTGCTTTTCTTTTCATGCTCCAAATTTTGAAGTACAGTTGACCCTTGCACAACACGGGTTTGAACTATGTGGGTCAACCTATATGCAGATTTTTTTTTCTCCAATAAATACAGTACAGTACTGTAAATGTATTTTCTCTTCCTTGTGGTTTCCTTTTTTTTTTTTTTCTTAAAAAGATGTTTCTTTATTTTGAGACAGAGAGAGAAAGAGAGAGCACATGAGCAGGGGAGAGGGGCAGAGAGAGGGAGAGCGAGAATCCCAAGTAGGCTCCACTCTCAGCGTGGAGCCTGATGCAAGGCTTGACGTGGGGCTAGATCTCATGAATTGTGAGATCATGACCTGGGCGGAAATCTAGAGCCGGATGCTTAACCAACGGACCCACCCGGGCACCCTCTTGTGATTTCCTTAATAACATTTTCTTTCCTCTAGGTCACTTTATTGTAAGAATACAGTATATAATACAGATAATATACAAAATACGTGTTGACTGTTTATGTTATAAGTAAGGCTTCCAGTCAACAGTAGGCTGTTTGTAGTTAAGTCTTGGGGGAGTCAAGACTTATACACAGGATTTCCACTTCACAGAGGGGTGGGCACTGCTAACCTCCATGTTGTTCAAGGGTCAACTGTATATTGGTTTACGTATGTCTTCACATTTGCCCTTCACATTCTCTTAAAAAGTCAAGAGAGGCTAGTTGCTAGGAAGATAATTAAATTACGCCAAAAATTATAAAACTTAGCAGCTCTTCTCAATATTCTTTCATCTAATTATTTTCTGGACCACTTGACAGAGTTGGCCACTCGTTCCTCAGTTCGTTTGCCCCCTGGATCGAGTTTTCTTCCAGTTTCTCTGACTACCTATTTTTCCTCTTCTTGAGTGTTGTCTACTCATGTGCCCAACCCAGGATTCTTAGCTTTCGCCTCCTCCCTTCCTGTTGCTCACACTTATTGATTCAAGTCCATTGTTTTAATTTCACTTCTAGGGTCATGCCACTGGCTTTTGTGTACTTGAAACTCAGAGCGCTGTACTTGGACTTTGGCAGGAGTTCAATAAAGGCTTATGGAATAAACTTCCAAATTTACTTTGTTAGCCCTGATTTTCTTCCAAGCTCCAAATCTACATATGAGGGAGCTACTACAGGGTGGTGGCCAATTGGGTGGGCCATATGGTAAGATTGTTTAGGTTTAAACCTTGTTTCAGTTAGACGCAAGGATGTGGCTTAGAGAAAGTTACTTAGGTTTTCTAAGGCTCATTTTCTTGATCTAGAAGAGAGATACGGTAACAAAACCTGCCTCACAAAGATGACGTGAGTTTGGGGCAATGTAATGCATGTCAAGTGCTTAGCAAAGTGCCTGACACATAGTAAACCCTCTATAAATAGTAGCTTTGTCTAAGTGCTTGGTAAATACTGCCTCACTGACGTCTGTCCAAAACTTAATCCACTACCTTAAACTCAAAAGTTGTTTCTCTTTTTCTGCGCCCTACTTCGGTTAACAAAATTTCTACTGTTTCAGCCAGTGAGGCCAAGAATTGATTTGAGTCATTATCTACTTCCTTCTTGATCGTCACATCTAATGAATTGCTAAGCCTTGTCAAAAAAAAAATCCAAAAATTAAATCTTCCAACTGAGCTGTGCTTTTCTTTCTTTTCACACAGTCATCAACCTAATTTGGGTCCTCATCATCCTTCACTTGGACCACTCCAATAGGCTCCAGACTGGGGTATTTGGGAAACTTGGATTGATTCATAGAGTGCTAGCCCATAACAGTTTCCCTTTGCCTCTAATATGTCCTTTGTTAACCTTAAGAACAAAACTGCCAGTTATTTTACCAGCAAGGAAATGGGCTTATTTGGGAATAGGAGAGGATCGCAATTTGGAACAAGTAAGCTACAGCACAACCGTAGGCAAGTCTAGGGAACTAAGGCCAGGAGGGCTCTTTTATTAGAGGAAAGGCACAGCTGGAAGGCTGTTGTAAACAAGAAGTCCATTGGAGTAAACTGGGAGCTCCAAGTATAGTGGCTCCTCATTGGCTGAGCTGTGACTATCTCTAATTGCCTGGGCTGTTGCCAGGGTGGGAGGAAGCCTTCCTTGCTCCTGCTGGGATAGTAAAGCCCATCCATATGCAAGGTCCTTCTCTTCCTGTTGGGTCTGTAAACGCTGATGAGTGGTTGGGAGTCAGAGGCTGCCCCTGCCAACCTCCCGACTCCATTTTAGTGAGGTTTCCCTTTATTAATTTTCACACCGTCCAATCGTTGCCAATAATGTTCCTATATAATATTTCTAAATGGCTCAAACTTTCAATGAATCCTTACTGCCTAGAGAATCAAGTCCAGGTTTCCAAACACTGAATGATCTGACCTCGACCCACCTTTTTAGTCTCTTGTCTCACTGTGTGGGCTTCTTAGGTGCAAGCAAATAACTGTGAGACAGTCACAGCTCAGCCAATGAGAAGTCACTATACTTCCAACTCCCAGTTTACTCCAATGGACTTCTTGTTTACAACCGCCCTCCCAACTGCCCCCTTTCCTCTGCAAAGGAGTCTTCCTCTAACTTGTTCTTTGGACTTGCCTATGGTTTTGCTGTAGCCTGTTTGTCCCAGATTGCAATTCTCTGCTAATCCCAAATGAACCCATTTTGCTGGTAAAATAACTGGCACTTTTATTTTGTAAGGTTACCAGGACAAGACCAAGAATCTGTCTGGATATGTTTAAAGGTTCTCTCTTTCACACATGTATTTGAGTAGAAGGGTGTAGGCCGCTGGGTGACCTGACTTACTTGCACGTCTGTTGATGTTCTGCTAAGCAATTACCATGTCTGTGAGACTTCCTGTTGAAACAATAGATGTATGCAGAGAGGAAAGGTGCTTTTCCTGCTTCTTTTTTTTTTTTCTTTTTCTTTTAACTTGTTTTATTTTTTATTTTTAAAAATTTACATCCAAATTAGTTAGCATCTAGTGCAACAATGATTTCAGGAGTAGATTCCTTAGTGCCCCTTACGCATTTAGCCCATCCCCCTTCCCACAACCCCTCCAGCAACCCTCAGTTTGTTCTCCATATTTATGAGTCTCTTCTGTTGTGTCCCCCTCCCCTTTTTTATATTATTTTTGTTTCCCTTCCCTTATGTTCATCTGTTTTGTCTCTTAAAGTCCTCCTATGAGTGAAGTCATATGATTTTTATCTTTCTCTGACTGACTAATTTCACTTAGCACAATACCCTCCAGTTCCATCCACGTAGTTGCAAATGGCAAGACTTCATTCTTTTTGATTGCCGAGTAATACTCCATTGTACATACATACCATATCTTCTTTATCCATTCATCTATCGATGGACATTTGGGCTCTTTCCATACTTTGGCTATTGTTGATAGTGCTGCTATAAACATGGGGGTGCATGTGTCCCTTCGAAACAGCACACCTGTATCCCGTGGATGAATGCCTAGTCGTGCAATTGCTGGGTCGTAGGGGAGTTCTATTTTTACTTTTTTGAGGAACCTCCATTCTGTTTTCCAGAGTGACTGCACCAGCTTGGATTCCCATCCTACTCTCCTTTTAATATAATTGTTCATCCAGTCCTAAATCATTTTCCTTGATTTAGGTCATGATGGACTATACTTTGCCTTTAAGACAAATTTGCGAGACGGGTTTGTGGGTATCTGCATTTCCCCTGCCAGTGCACATTTGAGAAGATTTTCTATTGCCTACAACATAGGCAAACAACCCTGTTATGTAAGCCCAGGGGGCATTATTCACATAGAATGGTGATGCCTCCAGAGGCACAAGGTAATACATATTTCCACCCTCCTAATTCTGAAAAACTCACGGATATGCTTTCTGTTAGGGGTTGAATTGTGCCTCCAACAATTCATGTTGAAATCCTAACCCCCAGACCCTCAGAATGTGAGTTTATTGGAAATAGGGTTGTTGCAGATGTAATTAGTTAAGATGAGGTCATTCTGGACTTGGGTGGGCCTCTAATTCCATATGACCTGGTGTCCTTGTCAAAACGGGATGTGTGCACACAGGTATGTATACAGGGAAACCGACATGTGAAGGTGAAGGCAGAGATCACGGCGATGAAGAAGTAAGTGTGATGCTTAATGTTATGTATCAACTTGACTGGGTCACAGGGTACCCAGATGTGTGGCCAAACATTATTCTTGGTGTGTCTGTGAGAGTGCTATGAATGAGATTAACATTTGAATTGATAGACTGAGTAAAACAAATTATCCCCTAATGTGAGTGGGCCTCTTCCAATCCGTAGAAGATCTGAAGATAAAAAAACAGCTGGCCCTCCTATGAATATGAGGTATTTCCTCCTGCCTGCCTGAGCTATGAATTGGATCTTTTCTGGCCTTCCCAATTGGACTGAAACATTGGCTTGTCTGGGGTGTCAAGCCCGCTGCCTTTCAGACTACAACCTACACCTGTGCCGTGAGCTCTCTGCTGACTGGACTTCTCAGCCTCCATAAGAACACAAGCCAATTCTGTTTCTGTTGGTTTTTGGTTTACTGTTTTAATTTATGCTTTTTTCTAATTAGGCTCCATGCCCAATGTGGGGCTCAAACTCAGGACCCTGAGATCAAGAGTTGCACGCTCTACCGACTGAGCCAGCCAAGCATCCCATAAATACTGTTTATTAAGGCTCCCCACGACCTAATTCTTTCTGATAAATCTGACTCTATCAACCTACCTACCTACCTGTCTGTCTGTCCATCCTATTCGGTCCGTCTCTTCAGAGAACCCTGATAATACTGTAAGAAATGCCAAATCTTGCCAGCAAGCTAGGCAAGGGCCTGGAACACATTCTCCCTCCCAGCCCTCAGAAGGAACAACACTGCCCACTCATGACCTCTGACTTCTCGTCTCCGGAACTGACTCCATACGTTTCTGTTATGTCCTCCACCGAGATTGTGGCAAACTAATGAACCTTCTGACGCTGCAAGTCGCAGAAGAGAATTTAAAAAGCAGCCTGCTCTTTCCCCCTTGTAAAACTGAGTTCCCCAGTTCCCAATTGTTGCAAGGATAACAAACACCCAGAGGTTAACGCATTGTTCTTTTCTTCCACGTTTATGGCCTTTTTTAAAGCGGCTGTTGTTTCTTAGGTGTTTTTTCTTTTCTATTCTATTTACTTGTACCAGTTCATTCTGATTCCTGGTGTTTCTAATGTGGCTTCATTTCAGCAATGGCTTTATTTCTTACTGTTTTTTTAAGAAGTATTTTTATTTTATTTTATTTTATTTATTTATTTTTTATTTTAGAGAGAGAGCATTGCAGGAGGGGGAAAGGGGCAGAGAAAGAGAGAGAGGGAGAGAGAGAGAGAGACAGAGAGAGAGAGAATCCCAAGCAGGCTCCATGCTCAGCACGGGGTCCAGAGGCACAGTTTGACCCATGACCCTGGGATCATGCCCTGAGCCAAAATCAAGAGTCAGACACTCAAACGGACTGAGCCCCTATTTCTTCCTATTTTTACATGAACTTTGCCAGCTCATTGTTATCTGTTTATTTCCTTCTTTATCTTATCATTTCTCCTTTATTTTCGTGTTCATTTCATGTTCATTTTTTCCATTATTTAAAATTTCTTAGTGCTACTAAAAAAAGAGTATGCGTAACTTTCTCTTACACTACCTGGTAGTGATTCTTTTCCCTAGAATGACACTTTCTCTGCCTTTTGTATTTTTTTGTTGTGTTACTTTGTTCCCTTTCTTCTTTCTTTCTGTCTTACTTTTTTCTGGTAGCATCAACCCCCCATCTCATTTATTTAAACTTCTGCTTACTACTTGATTTCAGTTACGCAACCTTAACTCAGCCGACACTGCTTAATGACAGATTGCGGGGCGGGGAGTGTGAACACAGGGAAGGTCACTGGTAGTTAAACAGGTAGTTCTTATGTGATTCCCACTTCTGATTTTACTCCCCTTTATGTTTTTATTTTTACTTTTAAGAGACAGAGTACTCGCATGCAAGAGTGGGGGAGGGGCAGGGAGAGGGAGACCGGATCCAAAGGGGGCTCGAACTCACAAACCCTGAGAGCCTGACCCGAGCCAAAGTCGGACACTTAACGGACTGAGCCACCCAGGCGCCCCCGATTTTGCTCGCTTTTGTTGGCGCTAGAATCTAGAGGGCTCCCTGCCCGCCCGCCCGCCTGCCTGCCTTAATGTCTCCTTCTCTTGTTTTTTTTTTCAAAGTTTATTTATTTAAGTACTCTCTACACCCGACGTGGGGCTTGAACTCCCAGCCCCGAGATCAAGGCTTGCATGCTTCTCCAACTGCGCCAGCCAGGCGCCCCCTTCTCGCATTTGATGACATCTGCACGTTGTATAATATCTGAAGATCTTGTCAGAGCTCTGCGTCCTTCCTCTATATGTGGTTTGTGTCTGATTCTAGTCCTACTATTATTGCAAATGGAATTTCATTCCCAGTATTTTAACTTTTGGCTCACAGCTATCACAATGAGTCTCTACTCGCTATTCTACAAAAAGCCACTGGGAGGCAAGTTGGGGAAACTAAAAATATCTGCTGAAACCTCATGGAGGAACACAGTGTAGAGCTCTAGGCAGCATGACTGAGTGCTTCCATCAGGACGTTTGAGCCACAGACCAGGGACAGCCCCACGTCACTACGCCCTGCTCAGGTCTCAGCTTCCTTGCGTGTAACATGAAGGGGTTAGAGGAAGTCCGTTCTAAGCCTTCCACGGTTCTAAAGTGTTACAACAGTAAATGTGATTTCATGAACCACAATCGAATTATTTCAGGGAAGAGGGACACTTTTTGAAAGGTTTCTCTAAGTGTGCTATGTGTAGGAGATTGAACAGGCAAAAGTATGTTGCCAGCGTTTGTTTGTTTGTTTGTTTGTTTGACTGATGGCCTCACGTTGAGACCTGTGTCAATGAGAACTGCGTGTCCCAAGGAACAAAGTACTTTTTACGGAATTTTGCTTCCAGAGAGAAGTCATAGTGTCAGAGTCTGTATTTGATGCTAATAGAACTTTTGTTCCTGGACAGATGCATGTTTTCTTTCGCAAGATTCCTTCGGATTATAAGTGTATTCGTAATGCACAAGCATCGTGTCCGTGCACCATTCTGTTAAAGGGTCTCTGGTGTCCTTCGGAGCACAGGCCCCTTTACACACATCAGGGAGCCCTGCCTCCTCTCTCCTTCCGGCCGCTCTAATGGGGGGGGGGGAGGGGAGGAGGGCAGCCAATTGAGTAGAGGGAAAGAGAGGTGGCCCACCCCTTGCTGGTTACATTTTCACTTCCTGTTCCTGTCCCCACCCCAGGAAGACAGAGGAGGGGTGGGCATTGTGTCCCCTCTTCCAGAGCCTTTGGGAGCGATGGAGGGTCTTCCCTGGCCATTTGGCGCTGCTTCTCCAGGCACTGGACAGGGGATGCTGTCAAGCTCCCCAGGAAGGACTCTTCTAGAAGAGGGTCTGAGCCCCTGGACAAACCAGAAGGCGGGAGGCTCCTAAGGAGGATGGGTGTGGACTTGGCTGGTCCTGTGCAGGGGGCCCAGTATCGACTTCTGGGGCCAATCTCTCTTTCCTTCCTCCTTTCTGGCTCCCTCTCCTCCATCTCGGTCTCTCTCTGCCCACCGCCGCCCCTTTGGATGTCTTACTTGTGCTTCTGACTTCTGGAGACACAAATGACGCTGAAATGCATCCCTCCAGTAACATTGTGGTGGAGGGATGTCCCTCCAGTACGATCTGCACACCATGGGGGCTCGTGGGGAGGCCTCTCTGACCTCCAAGCCCCCCCTTCATCCCCCCTCCCCCCTCACAGCAGGGCCCTCAGTGGCGGACCTGTCACATTTGCCACCGCAGTGTCACTGCCCAGGGCTGGGCCTCTGTGGAGCCTCAGCTGGGCTGCTGCTTGGCTCACGCACCCCTGGGAGATGCAGGGTAGGCGGTGCCGGCTGCTGCACGGGGTCCCGAGTCCCAGGAGCAACAGTGCCACCTGCTGCACCAGGTCGAGACCTGCGTGCACACACGTGCACCCACGGTGCCCGGCACCAGAGGGTACATTGCTGTCGCTCAAGGTGCTATCCGTGAGTTTCCTCCCTGTTGGAACGTGGCCCCCTGCGTCCCAAGGTTCACGGCCCATAGCAACTCCATTTGCTGTGAGTCGTGAGAGGTAGGATGCCAGAAGCCGCCCTCCAGGAACACCAGAGGCCGAGTCAGATTGCACTCGGGAAGGGCACAGGCTCGGGGCGGAGGTGATGGGATGCAGAGGGCTTGAGTTGTCTTGCGTAACCCAAGGTCAGAGGGGAGGGGAGGGGAGGAGCAGGCGCCCCGACCTGCGGGCAGGTGGGGGGGAGGTGGGGGGCCTTCCCCTACCAGCAGTGGGGCTGGGGTCAGGCAGCTGTCCTCACTGCCCAGGACAGTCTTGCCCGTGCCTCACTGCTCCCGCACCTGCGCTGCTCCTGCACCTTCTCTCGCTGGTCCCTGGCTGGTGCCCTGAGCTGGCCATGTACCCAGGGCGCTCTCCCCTGGGCCTCAGCTTGTTTCTCAATGCCCAATGTTCTCACTCCCATCCGACTTCCCTGAGGGACTGTCGAGCCCTGTACGCTCTCGCAGGGGATCCAGGGCCCCGTACTGCCAAGATGGGCTGGGGCCTTCAGTCCAGTACATTCTCGGCTTCCAGGCACCACCACCACCGACTGCCAGGTTTTCCCCACCCGGCCGGATAAGGGCCTGGCCGGTCCAGACTTTGGGGACAGTGAGAAGAGCCATTACCTTCAGGGGGCCCAGAGGGTGTGACATTCCCATATTAAAATGCCCTGTGCTCTGACTTTTAAAATATGAACTAGAACCAACAATGACGCAATGCTGTCGTGTCTAAATGATAATCTCCTGAGCATCAGAATAAGAAACCCCAAAGGAGTGTCCTCAACTTCCCGCCCTGCTGGTGGCCTGTTCTGAAACAATGTGTGTCCCTAGGCTAGTACCTGGGTTTTCCAGGGGAACCCAGAGGGTGTCTCAAAACCGCCTAGGGAGAGGAGTCTCCCTTCCTGGAGGGACCTGCTTCCACATCGCGGTTCCCTTTTGTCCCGGGTTAAAGGTGGAAGAGACCTGCCCTGCAGTGTGACCTCGCCATCCCCCGGTGTAGGAGAGCTCCTGCACTCCGTGTGACCATGAGTAAGATCCCCTGTCCAGTGTCACTGACCTAAGGACGCTGTTTGGGCAATAAGAACACATCGAACCAAAAGGAGGAAAACGCAGCTTTTATTTCAAGAGCTGACACGAGAGAGGTGTTTGTTATTTTAAATCAATTTTTCTTTCGCATTTTCAAGAGGTAGGGGCGGGGGTGGGGGTGAGCAGGCAAGACCCATGGCTGTTTGGAAGGGGCCACCTGCACCGGGGCGTGGCTCAGTCCAGCATCCACACCCACATGGACAGGTCCACGTCACTTCTGTGCCTCCCCAGCTGCCTATTCAGTAAAAAGCACAGGATATTTTGGGAAGGCCTGGGGCGTCTTGAGGGTCTAGTTGTCTTCTCCTCGTTGCTGGGTGCGGGTGTGCTGGGTTTCACTTCAGGTTTTTCTTTCTCCATGACTCGCTGACGCCACAGACGGCTTCACGAAGGAGCACCACTCCTGGAAAAGATGATGAAAGTCAATCGACCCGGGGGACCCGGGGGCCTCTTCCCCCCGCCACCCCCCCACCACATGCACCTGTTTCCAGGGTAGTCCTCAGAGATCGCTTTATCTGCCTTGTTCCCTGCAACAGGCAAGAACAGTTAAAGAGAATCCACTCCAGGCATTTCAAGAAGGAAAGGATCTAAGGAAAGGATCCTTAGGAATCTAAGGAAAGGATCCTTTCCTAAGGAAAGGATCTGTGTAAGGCCCGGAGGAGCAAAGGACAAGGGCTGTGAGTGTGATGACAAACTGCGTTTGGAGACCGCACTCACCCCTAATACCTGACCTTGACCCCCACACCCCTGATCCCTACCACGACCCCCAGACTGCCCCCCCCCCAAAGCTTTGTGCTGTATTTCTGAACCCGACGCAGTGCCCGTTTTATCCAGTAGGGTTGGGGGTCATCAGGTGGGTGGGCATGGTAACGTCACAAAGAAACATTACATGTTATTGGTGGATATGGATATCTTACCTCTCAGACCACCGAGCTCTCGCTTCAGGAACGTCTGGAAGAGAGGTCGAGGTGTGAGAGAGAGGATTCTTCTCCTCCTCGTCTTATCCTTCCTGCCCTGAGCCCCAGGGCCTGACTGGCTAAGCCCAGAGGTGTCACGGTGACTCACAATGGCTCTCAGAACCTTTTGACCACACGCAAGTTCCGAGCGCTGGACACGATCACCTTGGTTACTACTGGTTCACGGCTGAAAACTGCAAGTGGGCCAGTGGTGCCGGGGCCGGGGGAGGGGGGTCAGTTGTTACCCACATTCAGTGACACCTGGATCAGTCGAGGACTATGAGAACCAGGTCAGACCTCCTTTGCCTGAGAGGCAGGGAGGGCCCAGCCTCCAAGCTGTCGTCCCAAACCGAGTAGAACCACGTCAAGACATTAAGATACGGAGTTCAGTCTCTGAAAGACCTCAGAAAGGGATGGCAACTATTATCAGTGTCCGACTAACACAAGACAGTGGCAAAACTGCCTTTCTCTTAATGGATTTCCTTCTTAGGAGAACCAAAGTAGACACCCAGGAAGTAGATCAGGAAAGGTTGACTGACATCAGTTAAACACATAAGAAAATAAGTTTTGTAGACACTTCTATTAGGAAATACAATACAAAGAAAATGTCTTATTCAAACGCGTCATGAGCATTGTAAAATACCTACATATATAATTAACTTAAAAAAAAAAAACCTAGGGAAAATGTCCATGAACCTTTTCATGAGCTTCCTGTTTGGACACTGAAATAACATTTTAATTTATTTTGGGGGGGGCGGGAAAGGAAGGCTAATCTTTGAAATGTTATCGATTCTGCTCCAAATTCCCCTCTAAATGTGTGATTTCAGTGTGATCGCAATCATAAACCACAACAGGAATTTGAGTGTATACTTGGAACCAGTACCTGGGGTATAAAATGACCTTGAAGAGAAAATGCGAGGGATTATCCAAACGGGGGCGTTTTCCCTACTGGATATTAAAACTTACTCTGTAGGATTAGCAATGAAACAGGAATTGACAAACACGTCAGTGGAACAAACTAGAGGGTCTAGAAATATTTTCATATATATGTGGGGATCAAGTAAGTGATAAAGCTGGCGTTTCACGTCAGGTGTCACCTTTAAGCAGTATCTTATGACTAAGTTGGTGTGTGTGTGTGTGTGTGTGTGCGCGCGCGCCCTTGCGTATACATGTTGCGTGTATTCTTAAAGTGCGGAGGAGCTTCTGGGGCCACTTGTTATCTCTCCTAGAGGTAATTCTAGATCCCGGCAACTTTTACAGGCTTTTTCAGTCGTGCTTCTTCCCGAAGCCGGCTCTGGTGTCAACCAGTCATGGAGAAAGGACACGGAGAAGTCGGTCCCAGCGCGCCCACGCAGAGCATCAAGAAGGCAGATGAATACCTGAAACCCACCTGGGCCTGTTAACACGTGCTGAGCTTTTTACTGGGGCGGCAGCTGGGGAGGCACAAAAAGGATGAGGCTCTGACCCGGTGGCTGTGGACACTGACACAACGGTCACCAGGGTGGACGTGGCCTTTGCCAAAAAGCCATGGGACTGACCCACCCAAGATCCTTGGGGATCATGAAAAATCCCAGGAAATGGTGTGGGTCCACGAATCCTTCCCCTGATGAAACCATTCAAGTTGAAACATTGATTTCACTTCTCTTGGGTTCGTGTGTTGCTTGTTCTCGTGCTCTGCGTGCTTCCGACTCTGTGCCAGCCAAAGGCCACCAACGTGTCAAGTCCTGCTATTCACCCTTAGACGGTGTTTCCTAACTAACACGGCAGCGTCTGGCGGATTTGGAATCGAGAGGGGCCCCCTTTGGAGAAGCTGGAAAGGCTGCTGAGTTTACGAACGAAAAGGCCTCACACCTCCAACTTACTAAGGAGACGGGTCTTGCAGGAGGCCGCTCGGAGGTCTCAGAGTTTGCGGGGGACAGTGGGAAGAAGTCAGAATCCAAATAAGCTTCGAAAGGGGGTGACTGGGGGGAATGAGGACAGTTCTCCATGTGGGGGTCTAATGGTTGGAAAAGGGGAGGGAGGCATATTCTGGCTCAGTCGCAGTGGCATGAATGTGCCACACCTGGTCCCCCTTTCCTACTTAGGCCTTTAGCCTGGGCCAGGCCTGAGCTGGGAGGGAGCGGAGGCATTGACTCGGAAAATCCATCAGAGCTGTGGTTATTACCTTGGACAGGACCCTGACCCCCTGACCGTGTGGAATACTAAGCTCACCAAACACATTCTATCACTGCATAGTGATCACAAAAATCATGAGGCCTGATCCTGCAGTTGATGATGGGAAATAGAGAAGAAGGAGGCCTGCAGAGATTTGCTGGGGCATCCAGAGGGGTCAGGAAACACCATGTTCGTGGTTTGGCCCCTGCTTGCTCTATGTAACAGTCACACAGACATGGGAAATCCCAGATTCAGGCTGGTGCTCACCCCAGGGCAGATAGATTCACTGTGTTGCAAGTTCTATTTCCCTAGCTGGGAGGTGTTCACACAGTCATTCATTATGCTATTCCCTATATGTTCTATACATTTCTGTGTTCCTGATACACTTCATCAGTTGGGAAAAAGAAAAGGGGAGATAATGAAGCAAGCAGCAATGACTGAGAGAAAAAGAATCGTGTAGAGCCTATCTTTCAAATATTGGTAAAAAATAACTTTGAGCGTAGAACTCTATTTCCAACCGAATATATGAGTTTCAGAGTGAAATAAACACATTTAAAAATAAATTTACGTATAGTTGGGGCGCCTGGGTGGCTCAGTTGGTTGAGCATCTGACTTCGGCTCAGGTCATGATCTCCCGGTCCGTGAGTTCGAGCCCCACATCGGGCTCTGTGCGGACAGCTCAGAGCCTGGAGCCTGCTTCTGATTCTGTGTCTCCCTCTCTCTCTGCCCCTCCCCTACTCATGCTCTGTCTCTCTCTGTCTCAAAAATAAATAAAAACATTAAAAAAAATTTTTTTAATTAAGTATAGTTGACATATAATATTAGGTTAGTTCAGGTATACAGCGTAAGTGATCAAACAATTCCATACATTACTCAATGCTCAGCAGAAGTATAGCTATCATCTGTCACCATGGAGTTATTACAGTATTACTGATGATATTCCACATGGGCCACTTTTCATCCCCATGACTTATTTATTTTATAACTGGCAGGTTGTACCTCTTAATTCCCTCCACCTATTTTGCCCATCTCTCCCCCACGTCCTCCCTGGCAACCACCAGTCTGTTCTTTGTATCTATGAATGTGTTTCTGTTTGTTTGTTCAGTGTTTTTTTAGGTTCCACATATAAGTACACTCATATGGCTTCTATCTTTCCCTGTCTGACTTATTTCATTTAGCATGATATCATCTAAGTCCATCCATGTTGTTGTAAATGCAAGATTTCCTTCTTTTTTATGGCTGAGTAATATTCCACTGTGTGTGTGTGTGTGTGTGTGTGAGTTGTGTGAGCATGTGTAATGTCATATCTTTATCCATTCATCTATTGATGGACACTTGGGTTTCTTCCATATCTTGGCTATTGTAGATAATGCTGCAATAACCATAGGGGAACGTATATGTTTTTGAATCAGTGTTATTGAATTGCATGCATTTTTAATATACAAGGTGTCCAAGTCCTGGTTTCCAGGAAGCAGACCCTGAGGCAAACCATCAGTACAAATAGCTTACTTGAAAGGAAGTACCAGGTAACACTGGTAAGGGTGTGTGATGAAGTGAGACTTGCAAGGAAGGCAGCCAATTAAGGGGGGGGATGATCTAGAAAGTTACCACTTTGGCAAGTGGAGCTTATTCAGTGGGGGGACTATGGGAGACTGGGTAGAATGCATTTCACATCCATCCCAAGTATGGGACGTGGAACCTAGAGTATGTAGCTGCCAAATACCCAAACATTATTTTTTTAAGTTTATTTTATTTATTTTTGAGAGAGAGAGAGAGAACAGGAGGGGCAGAGAGAGAGAGGGAGAGAGAGAGAGAATCCCAAGCAGGCTCCATACTGTCTGATGGGGGCTTGATCTCACAAACTGAGATTGTGGCCTGAGCCGAAATCAAGAGTTGGACGCTTAACTGACTGAGCCACCCAGGTGCCCCCCCCCCCATTATTAATAAAGGGCTCGCTACTTGCAGAGGCAATAAATATCTGACACTTCCAGTGGCCTTGGGTCATGTCCAGCATGCTCCAAGGGTAAGAAAAAACCCTCAGGCAGAGAATCATGGGTGATTGTAGTAAGCGGCCTTGTGGGTATAGATGTGAGACCTGGTTTTGAAAGGCGAGAATCAAAACACATGTGAGTGTCCTAATCTTTTTGACATAGTCTGCTCCCTAGATATGTCAACATTCTATCCACTGTTTGTGTAAAGTTTTCAATGAACTGCAATTACATTTCTTCTCTAAAGCTGATCCTGCATTAAACCGATTAGCATTTATAATTGGAATCAGGTTTCAGGAGCCCCAGTCCGGGAACATGTTGTAAGGTTTCAGCTGTCTAAAGAACGTTTGCATTGCAGACATTAAAATCTTCTCTCCGGGGAAAAGAGAGCAAGACTTTTGTATTCTGTTCTACCTACAGATATGCACTGCTGGGCACGTGGGCACCTATCTCTCCCTAGGATCTCAGAAGGATCTTGGGCTGCGGATGTCAGCAGCTCTGTTCTTGCCATCCAGTCAAGAGGGGCCCAAGCAGCAACGTCTGACATCCTGTGTGAGGGGCTCCTGAGAGTGCAGAGTGTGCCAGGAACCTCCTCTCCTGGCCTCCCATGGCAGCTGGAACTGTATTTATATCCTTGTTATTAACCTCTCTTAGGCTGCTCCTTCCCCCACCCCGGCGCATCCACGACCACCCCTGGCCTAGCATCCTCTTAGTGTGTGCTTCCTGGCCCAGGGGTCTCAGAAAGGCTGTTCTCCATGGTGACTCCATTAGGTCCCCAGCACAGTCCCACGTGGCCACAGCGGCCCTCTTCAGCTTTGATGGGAGTCCAGCTATGAATCTTTGTCGTGGTTCAGATTAGGCTTTCAGTGTCCAGCTCCCTTGTTTGTTGTTTTTCTGTCTCCAGTACCACCAGTCATCGACTGTCGGCAAAATGCCTAAGAGCTATCACAACTTCAGGCTGCAGTTGTAAATGACTGGGGAGTCCTAGTGGCTCAGAGGGCCCCAGATGCTTGCCCTCTGAATGAACTCTAAAAGAGCTGCTCCCTTTACAAGAGATCCAGTGCAATCCCTGTTTATAGTAAGACAGGCTAAGGGACCATGACCAGCCCAGGGGCGCTCAAAGCAAATTTGAGAGGGGCAAGTGTCTTCAACGTGTCACTGCCTCTCCATTAGGGACCCCCATCCGCCCCCATCTGTGCCCTAGGCCCAGATATTCTGTTCGCCTCTTTATAGAGCCACATTTCCCAAACTCTTTCAGGGAGTACTGGATCTAGGAGATATGAGTAACTGTGCTGTAAACAAAGTACTCCCTTGACCAGTATGTCTGGGAAAGTCTACACCATGTTATATCCTTATATAGGTGATGCACAGTATCCACCAGCACTGAAATCTTCAAGAAGACTTCTTTACTCCTCTGCCTCTCCTACTCTTCCCCTTCCTCTTCTTTTTCCCCTCCTCTTTCCTCCCATCTTCTCCCTCTTACCCACCCTCTTCTCTCTCCCCAAGAAGATATCTGGATACAGATGCTTACACAAGATGATTGTGGCCAAAGGACAGACTCATTCCCTTTGCTTTCTTGTCTTCCTTGGTGTTTGAATGTTGGCCATTGGATTACTGGTCCTGGCTGGCTGTGAGCACATACCAGCATCTGATTCTGGTGTCTGTGGTTGCTGTTGTGGCTCCCAATAAGGAGAGCTGTCCATCTTGGGCCATCCGCTTCCCTACCCCAGGCCTCTTCTTGTTGACCCAGGCTCCCTTGGGCGTCTCTATGGAGTCTTTCTGAGGCCTGCAGCGGGAATCGTTCATGCTACAAATGAGCCATGCGGAACCCAAGGAAATAATCTCAGGCCTCTCCTAAGTGCCAGGCTGGCATTTCTGGCCTCCTCTTGCCTCCTTCTGTTGGTGTGGGGCACTGAGAGGGTGTCTCCCTCCCAGAGCTCCAGGTAGAATTTGGGGCCAGGTGCCATTCTGCTCTAGGATTTCCAACCTGTCTTGAATGTCTGTCCTGTTCATGTTTCCTATCCTGATACTCTCCCCTTCCTTTCCAAGTCTCTCAACAAGTAGCCTTTTCTCTCCAGTACCATTGCATACAGTTATATAGGTGTGTGTACCTGGGGACAACCTCTTGGGAGAGCCTGGAGGTTGAGGAGGGATGTGACGGGAGCCACAAAGCCACCAGGAGAGGAGTCAGGCAGAACTGGGAAAGCCACGGGCTTGGGTGGCGGAGTGAGGCAAGGGGTAGGGATGTGGGTCAAGCAGATCTACACCCCTGCAGTGCCCCTGCTGGGGAGCTCCTCAGGGGAAGGGGACTGAAATCCAGAGGGAACCAGTGGAGCAGAGAGAGAGGCGGCATTCACAGCACTAAGGTTGCCAAGCAGAAAGCAAATTCTCCCTATGTTTAAAATGTTTCAAAATGTAAAAGGTGGGGGACGAATAAAAAATGAAAGTCGGCAGACTGGCTAAAGACAAAGCACTGTCCTCAGCGTGGTACCTTCTCATGGGCGTATAGATGAACATTTCAGAAACGGCCGTACAGGTATAGTTTACGGAGGCTGGATGGTGGGAGCTGCTGCTGGTGAGGAAATTTACAGTTAAGCAAGAAGGAAAGGCTAGGATGACCCATGTGGCAACGGACTAAAGTCATATTTATTCTAATAGACACGAATGGATAGATATAGGAATATTTATAGGTTTGTGCATATACAAGTTACGTTAGTTTCCTGTTGCTGCTGTAACAAATTAGCACAAACCCAGTGGCTTGAAACAAAAGAATTTTTTTTTCTCCTAGCCTTCTGGAGTTCAGAAATCTAAACTCAAGTTGTTAATGGGCTGCACTCCTTCCAGAGGCTTCAGGCAAGAATCCATTTCCTTGCCTTTTTCAGTTTCCAGAGGCCACCTGCATCCACCTGCGTTCATGACCCCTTCCTGGCATCACTCCAGCTACTGCTTCCATGGTAATAGCTCCTATTACTAACTCCACCCCTCCTGCCTCTTCCTTATATAAGGACGCTTGGTGAGCAGAGGGATTTTGGCGGGGGGGTGGGGGGGGGGTGGGGGGGTGGCGGTTGGTGATCAAGGAAGACACAGGACAATGAGAGGGAGTAGCACACAAACCTTATTCGGCAGCACAAGGACAGGGTTATATGAGAGGGGAAATCCCTCCCATCAAGAGACCTTCCAGAGACAGAGGTATGGGGGCCACCACCCGCATGGGGAATGGGGCAAGGAAATTTCCAGAGAAGAAGGGACAATGAGAGAGGAAACGGTTTCATGTCTCTTAGCGGCTTAGTGGGGAATCTCTGGGTCAGGCGGTTCCAAAGGGTAGCAGCAGTCTGGGGTCTCTTGTAGCTCCAGTGTTTGACTTATCTGTGGTTGGTAGATGACGGGTGAAGTTTTGTGTAGTATGTAAAGTAGGTAGGCTCCAAATGGCTTTGGAAATATGTTCTTTGGACTATCTAAAACAACTGGATGTATGAGAATTTGGGTTTGACACCAGTGGGCTTTGGACTTTGGGACCCTCTGGTCCCAGCCTGCTAAGACGAAGTAAACAACATAGGGGTTCATCACGTGGAGTCACCCACAGCTAAGGACACGACAAAATGAGAAAGAAGGGACAGCGGTGGTTACCAGAGGCCATAGTTACCTCCCTTAACTTGCTTACGTTCTGCTGAAACCATAAAGCAGCACATCCTAATCTTTTTGGTAGTTACGAGAAGCTGATGGACTCACTTCCTAGAAAAACACACACATACACATCCAAGTTAAAAATTTTACAAAATGTTCTAGAAAATCCGCGGACCCTCTAGAATTGTGATGCCCAATATGGTGGTCATAAGTCCCATGTGGCAGATTCAGTTTAAATTAATTATTAAAAATATTCAGTTTCTCATTCATACTGGCCACATTTCAAGTGTTCCATAGACATAACTGCAGTTCTATTGTAGTTCAAAGCCACAACTGGGCTTTGAAATTCCATGGGCACAAGGCTAAGAACCCCATCCCTTAAATGAACCCCTATACATCTGGTGGCCTGTCACCCCATTCCCAGTCTAACATGGGCTGTCCTGTGTTTCTGAATATATACAGGCCACAAAAGAAATAGGGATCAATACTTAAAACACTGGGAAATACCCTGAAGGTCCATACGGCTCTGAGTAACCCTTGGTCACCTTCAATCACAGGCATCTTGGCTACAGCCACGCCTCCAAAGACTGCAAATCCAAAATCCTTCCTTCTTCTCCACTCAAGACATGTGTACTTCAGCCAATATCAGCATGACCCTCATCCTGCTATGGCATGCCAAGTGGCTTTCTCGTGAGAAAAATGTACTGCATCAGGACAGGCCATCAGCCATCTGTTCTGCATTAATAACAAAGGACACTGATCACGTTCGTGGCTCTCTGTCGAGGTGCTGTTCTAAGCCTCCTGCAGATATTAGGTCATGTGGCCCTCACCCAGAGCTAGGGGATGGGGACTAGTATTATGCCCTAAATACTGATGAGGGGACTGAGGACAGAGGTTTAGGACTGAATAAACTGTCCCATGTCACCCAGGAAATGCCAGAGGAAAATGGTGACAAAGCTAGAAGGGATAGACCCTTGCAATGCTCATGTCTAAAAACATCCAAAAGTTCTTAGGGCAATCCCTGAGGCCACCCACGTGGTCACACACGGGTCTCAATACCAGCACCGACCCTATGCTATGGGTACTCTCTCTGCATTTGCCAAGATGTCTTCTGTACCTGTCCTCTTCCCTGGAGTGGGACAAGGAAAAAAATACTCATGATCTTCCTAATCATCCCAAATCATCCCTTCTAGTCATCCCAAATGTACCCTGTGACCCTATCACCCCTTATCTCGATGGTAACCTGGACTTTAGCGGCAGACCATCCAGGCGGGATAACCTGCTCGCTTTGTGAGCCTGACACCCAGCGCTTCTGTCTGTAACATGAAAATGATGATAGCATCGATTTCACAAAATTTCCTGTGTCGGATGCAACTGCACGGAAGCGAACGACAGCATGCGGGGCACAGAGGAAGCACTCAGGAAAGGTTATTGTCCCGAGCACTGATTCCTAGAAAGCTTCCCCATGTCCCGCCTAGGCACCTAACCGTCGCTGGAGGGCATCCAGGAACTCGGCCGGCTGGGGCTGTGGACCCGCCCTTACCGTGCTCGGCCTCGCAGCCCGCAGCCCTCCCCAGACGCGCCGAACTCTCCACCACGTCCACCAGGGCCCTGACCGTCCCGCTGTCCCTCCGTCCGCCCTTCCGCAAAGAAACGTCACTGCACCCCGGGACTCACGGCTTCTCCCCAAAAGCCGCCAGAGCGAGCCTGCTCTCACCCGGCCCACGGATAGAGAGGTGTTTGCAGAGCGGGCACTCGGAGAAAGGAGAGGGGGGACACGTCGTGGGAACGTCTAAAAGCCAGTCACAAATCGGCTGCCTGGGGCGCGAGCATGGCCCCAGCGCGCTCCCGCCCACGATGTCCCGCCGCCCCGAGGGACAATCCCCAGGGACCGATCCCGGTCCCAGACAATCAAGGGAAGGCCCGGCCGGGTCGCAGGGAGCTGCAGCGGCGACTGACCGGGTCAGGTCTGGCGGCGGCCAGTAGGTGAAGCCCCAGCGGGACCGGCCAGCCCCTTCCCACCGCCCGCGGGACGACCACGCCCTGTGGCCACTTAGGGACTCCCCATCTTTGCACAAAGCTCTCTCAGGCTCCCCGCGGCAGCTGCGCAGGGCGCAGGCGCGCGCCCGCACTCCCTGCGGACTACATTTCCCGGCAGGCCCCGAGACGTCCGCCCTGCCATCTGCTAACCTTAGCCAGCCGACGTGGGAGAGGACGCCACTTCCTTGGCTTCCTCCGGGCCCCCAGCCACTTTGGAAGCGTTCCGGTTTCCGGTCTTAAGCGCTTCTGGAGCCCGGGAGCTTGGGTGCGACGTTCCCGGTTTCTGATCCTAGCAGCCCTAGAGAAATCGGAACGGTGGGGACCCCTTTTAACTCTTAGGACTGGGTCACGGATTCCCAAACCTCTCTGTGAGGCAAGAATTTCTTGGGAGATCTTGGTAAAAATTCAGATTTCTGGGCCCCTTTCCGACACCCTGATGCACTACATCTCGCATGAGCTCAAGAATTCTCATTTTAATAAACTTTCCTGGGCTTATGACTCTGGTCTTGGTCTCGCGGGTGACAGTGGCCTTGGGCTACCTTTCTAGTTTCTTCTTTTGAACACCCCGAGCTTCGACCTCGCTACCCCGAGTGCTCGTCTCTACTTTCCGCCGCCACTAGAGGGCTCGTGGGACTTTGGGTTCGCCCAGTGGCCCTGCCTCTTGTTTTCTGATTGGTCCCTCGCGGGCCCCGTGCTGGGGTCACATTTTCCGTCCTGGGTGAGTTGGCGCGAGGCCAGAGGCGATGCTGTTTCTGGGAGACCTAGCCCTCACATTGGTCCCCAGCTAGTGCTGATGGTGTTCGGACGCCAGACTTTAGAGCTGGTACTTCCCTCGTGGGACCAGGACGGAGAGCCACCTGTGATTGTGCCTCCCAGACCTGGGCGGAAGTGAGATGAGGGGCCAGGCGCCCCACTGCCCCGAACACGCAGAGGCCTGGAGACAGCTCCCCCCGGGTCGGAGTTGGGCTGGTGGGCTGGGACTGGGGGCCAGGGGCATGCGGATCCTGCACATGCTGTTTATTGTCGCACGGGGCTCCGGACACCTTTGCCGGAGGTCGCGGCTGGTTTCGGGGTCAGGATGTCTAGGAACCTGACCATGGCATCTAGCCCAGGCTCCCAGGAGCAAAAAGGGCCCCTGTTGTGAGACCCCAGGAGTTACTGTGCCTACAGTGAGGACCTGCCCTGCCCACCCACCCCCTTGCCCCCCGCACCTGATGGCCCAGACTGGTGGCCTCCCACTTGCGCTTCTGTGGCTCCTGGCGCTAGGTCCCTGGAAACCGTCAGGCGGCTCCTGGAGCTGTGTCACTGGTGGGTGGCTTTGGCCTGAGACGCGCACCCTGGAGCAGGCCCTAGATCTGTTGGTGTCCGAGCGGTCCCTGGCCCTCCTGTCCCAGGACATCCACAGCCGGGTGCAGAAGCTGTTTCTGCCTCTTGCAGCGTCTATGCAGAGAGCTTGAGAGATGAGGGAATAGGTGAGAGAGAGGGACAGAGAGAGTGCTTTTATCTGGTTTGGTTGGCCCCGAAGACTGGGACACCACGGAGACTTACTTCCCCGTTCGGATTTTCTTGATTCCCCTGAGTAGAGCTTACTTGGGCAAGTGACTTTTTCTCATTTCGTCTGGAACTGTGATCCTCCAGATTTTCCCCAGGCGCAGAGTGAACGGGGAAGAGGGCCTGTTCCACAGGGAGGCAGTGTTGCTGCTACAATGGTCAGTGTCCACTCGAGGTAGATCCTAGGGGTTCAGGTCCTGGCTCTGCTCACTGCCCACTGACGATGTGACTTTGGGCAGGTGACCGTTGCCCCTTGGGCCTCGCTTCCCGCGTGGCTCAAAGGCTTATGTGGTGGTTTTGAGGACTAAAGGGGGAGCACCGTGTACATTTGACGGCACTGCTGGCATGTTGGTGCTTAAAACTGTTAGCTGGCCTGGCCTGGTGGCCAAACCTGTAGGTCCAGCTGCCCCGGAGGCTGAGCCAAGGAGGATCACTGGAGCTCGGGAGTTCTGGGCTGGAGAGCGCTATGCTGGCGGGGTGCGTGGGCCAAGGTCGCCATCTCTTTGGTTAATCTCTGAGAATCGAGAGACCACCAGGTTACCCGAGGAGAGGCGAACCCACCCAGGCCGGAAACTGAGCAGGTGAAAATTCACAGGTGGACCAGCAGTGGACTTGTGCCTGTGAATGACCTCCGCCCTCCATCCTGGGCAACATAGGGAGACCCGTCTCTAAACAAACACAACGGTTAGCCGTTGTTACGTTAGGGTCAGCAGTCTGGTCCCGTCCGCAGAGCTGGGTCTCAGTTGACGGTGAGCCCAGAAAAGCAGTTTGGCTTGAGGCACTGAAGTCATTACCCCCACCCCCAACCCCCAAGTCAGGTTATCCAGCAGTGAGGAATGGGAGAACTGGTGGGGGAAGGAAAGAGGGAGTGGAGTACATCGGAAGATGTATGGGGGGAAGGTGTGCGCTGGGAACGTCTCCCCACACGCTCCACATACAATCACATGCACACATTTCCACTCTTGAAGCCATTTGAAACTCTCGTTGGGTCCAAAGTGACAAACCGGTCGTCTGTTATGAAAATGTGTCCTCAGATCCCTGTAATAATTTCCCTTGCTGTTTGGCCCTTTTATGATAAGTGATGGCAGGTTGGCTTTTAGGTCACAAGCAATGGGCTGGGAACAGAAATGCTTTTGAAGCAGCCTCTGCTTCAGGAAACAGCATGAAAGTAACTGACCTTGAAGCTGGAGCCAAAGGACGCTCAGGGAAGCCCCAGGCTGCATTAGCCTCTAAGCCTCAGCGCCAAAAGAACCGGCTAGTAGTAAAGGAGACAGGTGAGGAATAGAATGGGCCGGTGAGAGGGGAGAAGGGCTTTGGAATGGCCTTACTGACACCAGCAGCGCAGAGCATAGCTTCCAATAAGAGAGAATTTCTGAAGTAAGTTTCTTGAATACGGAACGAAGGACCTCCGAAATGGTGGTTTGGGTTTTCCTGGAGGAGGGAGAGTTTCTTCGTAGAGTCCCTTTTTAAATTAAACTTTTAATTTTGACATGATTGTAGGTTGACATGTAGTTGAAAAAATAGAGCGGTGGCCTTTGCCCTTTAGGTAGTTTCCCAAATGGTATCGTCTTGCAAAACCTATATACTACAGCCAGGATATTGACAGGAATACAGTCTGGATACAGAACCGTTCATCGCTGTTAAGGATACCTCCTGTTGCTCTTTTATAGACTTCCCCACATGCTGTCCTGCCAATCTAACAATTTTTACCCATTCCCTGCCCTCTGGCCCCTGGCATCCACTAATCTGTTCTCCCTTTATGTAATTTTGTCATAATTTGTCAGTATTTTTTTTTATAATTTTTTTTAATGTTTATTTTTGAGAGACAGAGAGAGACACAGCATGAGCAGGGGAGGAACAGAGAGAGAGGGGGATACAATTTGAAGCAGGCTCCAGGCTCTGAGCTGTCAGCACAGAGCCTGACGTGGGGCTCGAACTTATGAACAGGGAGATCATGACCTGAGCCAAAGTCGTACACTTAACTGACTGAGCCACCCAGGCGCCCCTTCAGTAATGTTTTATAAATGGAATCATATCATCTGTAACCTTTTGAGGTTGGCTTTTTTTCCCTGCTCAGCAGAATTCCCTGGAGGTTTATCCAAGTCATTTTGTGAAACAATATTTGTTTCTTTTTATTGCTGTATAGATATACCAGTTTGTTGAAACAGTCACCCACTGAAGGACACCTGGGTTGTTCCTAGCTGTTGACTATTACGAAGGAGCTGGTATGAACGTGCATTGTTGTGATTGTTATTTTTATGATCTGTGCTTTAAAATCATTACCAGATAATTCTGGCATCTAATTAATTTTGGAGTTAATATCACTTGATTGTCTTTTCGCATTCAAGTTGTGCAATTCCTGGTTCTTTGTATGAAGGATGATTTTCCGTTTGTGTCCTGGAAATTTTGGATATTCTGTTAGGAGATGTTGGGTTCTATTTAAACTTTGTATTTTAGCAAGGAGTCCTCCTGTTTAGGTTTGGCACGCAGGTCCTGGCCTACTGTTAAGGGCTGTGATTGTAACGATAAGATGATTTTCAGAGCCTATGTGGTGCTTTTTTTTTTTTAAGTAATCTCTTCACCCAACGTGGGGCTTGAACTCACGGTCCTGGAGATCAAGAGTTTCATGCTCCACTGACTGAGCCAGCCAGGTGCCCCTATGTGGTGCTATTTTGGTAGGCATGGTTTATGCTGCTGCTGGGGCCTCAACTTGTCCCTGTGGATATTGCTTGAGAAAATAGAAGAAACCTACCTTATGATTCTCGTTGGGGGAAAGAATCTGCTGCCTTCAGAGAAAGCAATGTTTCCAGTGTTGGGTGTTTGCCCCCTTGCCAGTAGCGGGGTGGGGGGGACATTCTGGGCCCAGCACTTGTTGGGGCCTGATTTCCTGTGCTGGTGCCTCCCAGCAGCAGAGCGTCTCAGGGTGGGGGAGGGCATTTTCAGGCCCAGTGGTGAAGGGGAGGGTTCCTGAGCCAGGCACCTTGTTGAGGTGGGACCCCCTTTACTGGTGTCCCTTGGTTTCAGGGTGTTTCTGACTCAGAGCTGGGAGTCTCAGGCTAGACTGAGAAGGAGAGTGCTTCCTCGGCTGGGTGCCTGTCGTGTTGGCATGTCCTTTGCCTGTGGCCCAGTTGCCAGGTCTCTGTGTCAGGAGCCTTGAACTTGGTAGGAAGTAGAGCCCTTTTCAAGGTCAGCAGAACTCTCACCCTCTGCTAGAGGATAGGAGGCTTGGAGCACTGCAGGCCAGCAGGCAGAGAGTGTTATTCCTTTACTCCGTCCCCATCATTTCCAATATTAAGCCTCCATTGCCTTCTCTTTTTGTTTTTACTTTCATTTTTTTAAGTTTATTTATTTGGAGAGAGAGAGAACAAGCAATGGAGGGGAAGAGAGAGGGAGAGAGAATCCCAAGCAGGCTCCACACCATCAGCATGGAGCCCGATGCGGGGCTCCTACTCACGAACCATGCCGTCATGACCCCAGCCGAAACCAAGAGTCGGACGCTTCACCGACAAGCCACCCAGGCATCCTGCTTTTTCTTTTTAGAGTGTTTAGTCCTAAGGAACAGGGACCAGGTTTGGGGGAAGGCATACCATATTGTAGTAATTTATCGGGTGCTACAGAGTAGGGATGCTGTCGTCATTGGGACTTCTATCACCTTCATCATTATCTGTCCTCTGACTTTCTCTCTTTTCCCCTGAGGGGGCCATGGAAGACAAGATGATGGAACCAGGTGGCACAGAAGATGCTACCGTGTCCCCCCCCCCCCGCCCGGTGCCCTTCCTCCTTGTTGCGTGTTCCTTTGGTAGGCACCCTTCCTGCCACTTGCAGATGGTTCTTTGTCTCTCACTGAAACGTGTCGCCTGCACCCTCTGCATTTTCTCCCCCACATCATAAAGGTAGCCCCACTCCCCTTCTCCCCTGTGAAACCTGTTCTCAGCAGGTCCATAATTGCCCCTATTGTGAAAATCAGTGACAGGAAACCTCACTAAAACAGGGTCGGGAGGCTTCGGCAAGGGGAACTCTCACCCTCTGCTTCTCCTAGTCAATTGCAGACCCAACCGGAATAGCTGGACTTGACCATCCGAGGACTTGAACTTGCACATGGATACTATGCTATGATTGCAGCCACAGGAACAGCTGCTTTCCCGTGTCTGGTGTAAGAACGTGGTCCAGGTTCATTCTTCTGCGGGTCGCTGTCCAGTTTTCCCAGCACCACTTGTGGAAGAGACTGTCTTTATTCCATTGGATATTCTTTCCTGCTTTGTCAAAGTTGAGTTGGCCAGAAGAGATGCTTTCCTTATTCCACCCCCCCCACCCCACCTTCCAACAGCTCAGGCATGATACTTGGAACTCCCAGTTTACCCCAATGGACTTTTAGTTTATAACAGCCTTCCCAATTTACCCCTTTTCTCTTTAAAAAAGCCTACCTCTTCTTTGTCCCCCAGACTGGCCTCTGGTTTTGCCCTAGCTTGTTTGTCCTGGATTGCAATTCCTTGTGATACCCAAATAAACCCAACTTTTGCCGGTAAAGTAACTGGCAGTTTTTTATCTTTAACGCTAAACTCTGTTCCACGGCTCTGCCCAGAGGCATCCCTTGACCTCATGTTGCCTTGTGTAGGGTCAGTTCAACATCTGCCAAGTGGCACAGTAGCCTTGGACTCAAGCCTCAGCTGGCCGAGTGGAAGGAAGGAGGCTGCACTATAGTGGATTTCCTACGGCAGAAAAAGTAGAATCGACTGGCACCCCCAAACGCGCACCACGCACACATTCACAGCATCCAAGATACCGCACCTGCTCTAAGTTTTTGACTCCCCAAAATTTCAAGGTCCTTGTTTTTCTGAATTCTCTTGTATTTCTATTCTCCATTAGTATCTTTACCCACCTTCTCAATGACAAAATTTTAGGGGCACTGGCTCAATGTTCCATCTTATCAGCTGTCACGGGACTTAAAAGTGCAGGAAGGAGGCTCTGTGTGCTTAGGGATTTTCATCAAGCGTTACTTATAGTTTGGGAAATTTGGAACCGAGGACTATATCCAAAGTGGGAGATCGTCTGAATTAATGACAGTGCAGCAATGTGATGAACAGTTATGCAGAAATGTAAAATGGTGCCCATAAAATATGACACAAAGCTCATCCCTGGATTTTGGTGGAGGGCATACACTGTGCACTGTCCAAGTTTTCCAACTTTTCTGTGTGGAGACAATCCTCATGAGAAAGAGTTGGGGAAAGTCTTTTAAAAATACCATGGTTCGTGCCCACCCAGGGACACACACAAAAACGGGGAAACCTCATAAAACAAGACCTGTGTACCTTATGATCACAAGCACATTGAAGTATAGGGGAAGAAAGAATCACCCTTCAACCTGCTTTCGTGCATCAAGTACACGAAGTGGTCACAACTGTGAAAACATCGACACTAATTCTGCAAAGGGGTCACAGTTAGTTTCTGTTTCCTTTTACTGGGACCATCTCCACTGTCACCATGTCACTCTTCAACCGCTGCGGTGCCCAAGGTGGAGCCCAGCCCCTTCAGGGAGCACCAGATACGGAGGGGAGTCCAGATCCCCGCTTCTGGCCATCGGGCTTGTCCGAAGTCTCTGTCTGCAGGCGGTGGAGGGAGGCTTTGCTGTTTCTCTTTGTAGCATAGCACACACCAGTTGGAGTTTTGATTCTTGACCGCATTTTCCTCTGAACCCCAGGTCCTTTTCTGGTTACCCATGTTTTTTTCTCCTTCTGGAGTTTCCCAGTCACGTACAGTTTTGGTTGATATTGACACATGAGGGTTAAGGCTCTTTTATCGTATTAAACCCACGCTTCGAGGAACGTACCGTCTCTCCCCACTGTCGCCTCCCCCAGGCAGACCTTCCCCTGTCATCAAACTGATGTGGCTCTTCCTTGAGGCCTTGTGTCTTGAAACTAGAACAGTGAGGAGCCCCAGATACTTGAGAGGCACTAGAAAGTCACCCGGATGAGAGGCCTCACCCAGCCCCAATCTTGTGCCGCTGCTGGCAAACGTCACCGGCGTAGCTATTCTCCGCTGTTTTCATGAGGTGATGTCACTACGAAACATCACACGTAAAACATGGGCCAGGTGCACACGTGTGTCTGTACTGACCGGGGACAAGTAAGCTGGCCGATTTCCTTTCTTATTAGTCCCTGGCCCTGGGGTCAATGTCAGATAACACTGGCCGGACTCTGTGGTGATAACCAGCTATGGGAAGGCAGGATCGATGGGCCCCATGCTCTCGTAGTGGTATTTCATACAGCAGGCCCAAGCCCCTTCCTGGAGGATCCCATGAGGTCCCTGCGAGGGTGTTTTGTTTTGGGAAGCAAGCTGTGCTCAGAGACTGAGCAATGTATTTAACACGGGTTCGCTTGGGAATTTCATAAGCCACTCGCATACAGGGTGATGTCTTTTAAAAATTTTTTAAATTATTTTTGAGAGAGAGAGAGAGAGAGAACACAAGTGAGGGAGAGGCAGAGAGAGAGGAGCCACAGACTCTGAAGCAGGCCCCAGGCTCTGGGCTGTCAGCACAGAGCCGGACGCAGGGCTCGAACTCACTGACCACGAAATCACGACCCGAGCCAAAGTCAGACGCTGAACCAACGGAGGCCCCCAGGTGCCCCCAGGGTAATGTCTCTTAATAAATGAATACAGAAGCATCATGATCCAAATCGATCACACTGTTGTTCCAGGTAAGGGAGATGAGAGGAACCGAGCGCAGATTTAGTTGAGCTGTACCTTTCTATGAGCTGGTACGAGGCAGAGATGACTTAGCCGGCTGACAGCTGACATGCAGCTACCACCGCAAAAGCAAAAGCCCCCGTGGCTAGAGCAGGTTGCTAGGGAACCAGTGTGGCTACCGGTGTCGCTGGGCAAGAGGATGGCCTTCCCAGGGCCGGTGGGTGGCTTTCATCACTGTTGGGAAAAGAGGCGCCTTTACTGTGGCAGTAGCTAATTGCCCACAAGGTCTCTGGAGAACTGTTTAGATCAGCCAAGTGTGGCCTGGCCCAGGCCAAACACTTTTGGATTGCCCTCCCAAACTCTGCGTATTGATAGCCAAAATGTCCCCTTATCTGGACATGTTGCTTCTTCGTATGTTTTTTATAGATAAGCCCCCAGCGAGGGCTTTCAGCAGCTGAGCCGCTGCGTGCTTATCAGTGAGAACAGACAGATGATGACGTCCCGACACAATCTGCCCATTCTTCTCTCAAAACAACTCTTTTGTCTTGTCAGAAGCAAGTGGATTTGAACTAATACCAAACCACTGCACAGCAAAGGGGCAGCTGAGTTCATACCTTTTATGTTCCTACTTTTACATCACGTACTACACGCTGTTATGCTCTGACATGTCTGTAAAGGAAACCAGAACAGATTTCAACTGGTTTTATACAAAAGTGAAGTTGATGCTGGGGACAGTAAGGACCACAGGGGCCACAAAAGAGTGTCTGTGAGATGTGAGCCGACCCTGAGCAGGAGCCTTGCCTCTTTGCAGCAGAGGTGGTGTGAGAGAGGGGCGGAAGGCTGCTTGGTAGAGAATCAGTGCCGCATTTCTACACTGATGGAAACAAAGTCCTAGTACCAGACCTGGGGCAGGGAGGTTATATTTTTGTATAACAACAATAACCGAATTGGTTTTTTTTCTTCCAGGAAATCACTTTAAAATGTTTACTGCTGTAATGAAGGACCATATGGTTCTAAACATCATAATAAGAAATTTGAGGATTTAAAGTCAGGATCCTCAGGGGAGGGGCAGGGAGAGAGGGAGGCAGAGAATCCTAAGCAGGCTCCACACTCAGTACAGAGCCCAACGTGAGGCTCAATCTCATGACTGTGAGATCATGATCTGAGCTGAAATCAAGAGTCACTCAACCCACTGAGCCGCGCCAGTGCCCAGAGTTAACGTCCTTTTGAGAAAGATTTCAGAGCTGACAGTGGAATCGCTGTATCAATTTATATGCTTTTGGAATGTGCGAAATCACCACCACTGCTTAGGAGCCATGGTTTATCTAGATGTTTTGCAAGTGCCTGAAACGGTTAAGTCTTAAATATGTGTTATAAGAAAACCAACTAGCAAATTTGTTAGCACTAACAGAATTTCTAACTTTTCTGTCTCCCCAGGAGCTCAAGCATATCAAGATCAAGATCAGTGAAAGGAAAAACGTTTATTTTGAAGCATTATTCCTTTATCCTTCAATCTAGCTTACAAGCACTTTTGAATAAAAATTGACTTCCATTCTGGAAAAGAAGACTCATTTCCTTGTGATCATGTAAGTCTTTACAAAGAAGGGATTATATGCATTTCTTCTACAAGAAGAAAGGTTTAAGATCGCCTCTTGCCTGACACAGGTACATAGAAAGGAGGCAGGTAGGAATGACCTAGGGAAGTTAATGTTAGGTAATGGCTGTTGAAAATTTGCTCATATCACACCCATAAAATAGTTGATAAATCTTGTAGTTAACATTAATATCCTTATACAAATGGCCAGTAAGCACATGCAGATATGCTCGATGTCATTACCTATCAGCAAAACGCACATCAAAACCACAGGGAGGTACTATGTCACGGTACTGTGATGAGTATAATAGAAGAGACAGATTATAACAAGTGTTAGTGAGGATGTGGAGAATTTAGAACACTCATACACTACTGGTGGGAATGTAAAATGGTGTATCCCCTTTGCTAAACAGTCTGGCAATTCCTCAAAGGGTTAAACATAGAGTTACCATATGATCCAGCAATCATGCCTTTACATATATATGCAAAAGATATGAAAACATATGTCCAAACAAAAATTTGTACATGAATGTTCCTAACAACATTAGGTATAGTAGCTAAAAGGTAGGGAAAGACCCCAATAACCTTTAACTGGTCCATATGGATATACCACATTTTGAAACACGAAGTAAAAGGAGAAAGTATGAAAAATTTAAAGGCATCTTCTTTTTCCTGGACACTTCAGTGTATATATTCATACCCTGTGATATATCCATACAATGGTATAGCATAGCTATACAAAATCATTCAACAGTAAAATACAATGGAGTACTGATATATGCTACAAAATGGATAAAGCCTGAAAATGTCAGGCATAATGAAAGAAGCTAGACAGAAAAGGCCACATGTTTCATGATTCCATTTATATGAAACATCCAGAATACGTAAATGTATATGGACAGAAAATAGATCATTGGTTGCTCTGGTTGGTGGAAGAGAATTTCAGGAAATGAGGAGTTATAGGTTGAGGGTTTGGTGTTTCTCTTTGGGGTGATGTAAATATTCTGTAATCACTTTCCACGTTGGTGGTACGACTCCGTGAATATACTAAAGACTACTGACTTTTAGCATATTTTAAATGGGTGCATTGTATGATTTGTGAGATATAGCACAGTAAAGCTGTTACAAAATCTACTAGAACCAGAAGTCTAAGTCATGTTTAATAGCTCATTAATATTGTGAGGCCTCAGTTTCAAAAGTTACCAATTTTAGAACGGAATCTACTCTGCAACCATTAAAAATTTTTTTTAATGTTTATTTATTTTTGACAGAGAGAGAGAGAGTGAGCATGAGTGGGGGAGGGGCAGAGAGAGGGAGACACAGAATCCGAAGCAGGCTCCAGGCTCTGAGCCGTCAGCACAGAGCCCGACGCGGGGCTGGAACTCACAAACCGCGAGATCATGACCTGAGTTGAAGTTGGATGCTTAACCGACTGAACCATCCAAGCACCCCTCTGCAACCATTTTTTAAAAGATGTATTTTATTTTGAGAGAGGGAGAGAGAGAGAATCTCAAGCAGGCTCCACACTCAGCACAGAGCCTGACTCAGGGCTCGATCCCACAACCCTGGGTTCATGACCTGAGCCAAAATCAAGAGTTGGAGGCTCAACAGACTGAGCCACCCAGATGCCCCACAACTGTTTTGTTTTTTGTTACTACTTGTTGCATCTCCTTCAGCGCAAAATGAAACCTTTGGAATTCATTTGTAGTGTCAACAAAATCAAGGAGATAGTTCACTGTCTTACAGTAGATACTCGAAATTCTGGAGTCTGTTTTTCATTAGTCTGTCTTTACTGGACAACTGCCTTTGTAGTCTTCATTCCCATTTAGCCACATCCTATCTTTTTCCAAGTTGGCTTCTAATTCTCCACATTTCTCAAGAATTTATCTACAACTGTCCTCTTCAAAGCCTTTCAGACCCTATTCAGTTTCTTTTCTATAAAGATTTCTTAGGAAGCTGCTATAGTTATTTGTTTTACTTCATCTCAACTCTTGGCCCAGTTAAAAATCACATTTTTGTGTTGTGGATTTTAATTCTGGAAACTCCTTTTCCTTGTCTTGCTCATTGCAATCTTATTCAAAATTATGACTTTCTTCAAGTTGTTTCCAGTTAAGGATCATACCTTGATTCCTTGGGTGAATCAAGGTTGAAGTGTTTAAGGGAAGGAAAATGACTTATAGATTTTACATAGTTTCTCTTTTAGTGTTTCAAACATATCGGCCAAAATTTAACTATAAATGACATCTAGGTGTTAGGGGTTAATTAGAAACCTTTAATTTTGCAGTTTTATAAAAGAGAACATGGCTCAATGTATGGTTTTCCTATTAATAATATTAACAATATGTAATGAAATGTATTTTAAGTAAATTACAACTTGTCTTCCTGGAGTTTATAGTCCTTTTATTTATTTTTATTTTTTTAAAGTTTATTTATTTTGAGAGACAGAGACAGAGTGCGAGCAGGAGAGGAGCAGAGAGAGAGAGAAGGAGACACAGAATCTGAAGCAGGCTCCCCGCTCCAGGCTCCAGGCTCCAGCCTCCAGGCTCTGAGCTGTCAGCACAGAGACCAACGCGGGGCTCAAACCCACGACTGAACCGTGAGATCGTGACCTGAGCTGAGGTCGGACACTTACCTTACTGAGCCACCCAGGCGCCCCGTAGTCCTTTTAAATAAGATTCTTCTCTTTGAAGCATACAAACCATAGTAGGTTGAAGAGAGCATTATACTTATTTCTATAGTCATTCTAAATGGCTGTTAATCTACAGATGATTTCTATTGAAGACAATTACAAGGAATAATTTTGTGCAGATTAATATATAAACCCCATATGGTTTAAAAACTTACGATTTAAAAAAACAAAGAAAGAAAAAGAAAATGTCTTTCATCTAACTGCCCCCATAGGTTAGTGAGTGATTCAATTTGAAGGGTAAGCCCAGGAATTGTTCACAAGTAACAATGCCTTGACTTCTTCATTGTCAAAAAACATTAGGTGAAAATGCCTGACTTCAGGAACATAGCTTTGAAAGAACCATTCTAAAATGGTTTCTCTGCTGAGGCAAACATATTTACTAGGGTTATATATCACAGATAATGGCACTGTCTCCTCTAGCACGCTTTTGGGGCAGCTTTGTTTTTCAAATGGGGATTGACCTTGGCTTGAGTCTCATCTGCTTTTGCATAGGTGTTATTTTTCTCCTAGGCACGCAGGTCTCTTTTTTGCCTGCCGGAGTAGTTACTGGCAGTGACTTTCAAAAGACTTTCAGTTTCATCCTCACTGCCCTACTGAGCTACAGTTTCCCCTCTATTGATTCACAGTGACAGTTTTCGTCCAAACGGCTCAACGCTAGGTAAACACTGATAATGTGGATAACTGACAACCCAAGATACAGATTCTTAGAAAGATGACTTATCCAGAGGACTATGCTGAACATTACAGGAGATACACAAATGAAACGAGGGTCCTGTCGTACAGAGAAGCATAATGCCGTAGAAAAAGCATGCGGTGGGGCGCCTGGGTGGCTCAGTGGGTTAAGCGTCAGACTTCGGCTCAGGTCCTGATCTCACGGCTTATGAGTTAAAGCCCCGCGTCAGGCTCTGTGCTGACAGCTCAGAGTCTGGAGCCTCTTCAGATTCTGTGTCTTTCTCTCTCTCTCTCTGTCCCTCCCTTGCTCACATTCTGTCTCTCTCAAAAATAAATAAAAACATTTAAAAAATTAAAAAAAAAAAAAAAAGAAAAAGCATGCGATGAAGCAGCAAGACCTAAATTCTTGCCTAAAATCAGCCGCTGGCAATCTATGTGACCCTGAGGACGTCACGTCCTACATCTCAGGAGGCTCAGGACAGGTCTAGGGACGACTTTCGGGGCGGTGGCCCTCACTGGGGAGTTTCTAGTAGAAAGGGCTGCCGGCCGCCAGAACGAGACCAGGCACGATCTGCGCTTGGCGATCAGGGCCACGAGATCGCGGCACCTGGAGTCAGTAGGCTACACGGCTCCCAGGCGACGAACAGCTTACGGGGCTCCCCTAGGCCTCCACCCGGCTTGGAGAAGGCGTGTTCGCGCCCGGGGATGAGCCGGAGCAGAAGGTCGGCTCCCGCCTCGGGTGGGAAGGACCAGCGGCTCGGTTCCCGCCCGGCGGCGCCAGGTAGAGAGAGGGGGATGGCTGGGCGTGGCTGTCACAAAGCCACCGGAAGCGCATCCTTTCTTTTCCGGTTGGGCCCGGTCCACAGAGCACAGAATGGCGAGTCAGGGTACGGGGTCAGGGAGCTAGAGGGATCAAGTGGGGGACCGGTCCTCCCAGGGCCCCGCGCTCCGGAGCTCGGAGCTCCACTCTCCAGGCCCGGAGAGGAGCGGGAAGCGGGCGCCTCCTCCCCTAGGGCGGCGGGGAGGCCTGTCGACCTTGCAGCCGAGCAGAGGAAGAGGGAAGTGGCGTCCGCGGAAGCCAGAGCTGGGCGGAGGTAATGGAGAAGCCGCGTCGCCCCTGGGATTCGGTCCGGCGCGCTCCCGGCGCTGCGGGGCGGCACGTGCCAGTGGCAGCCCCCTCCCCCCCGCCCCCCGGTGACGAGCAGGGGCGGGGCCGGCAGCCTCCCGCGGCGCGCGCCGCTGGGTCCCAGCCCCGCGGCGGCTCGGCCCGGCCGGTCCTCGGGCTCCGGCCGCCGCGTCCCGCCTCCGCAAGCAACCTCTTTGTCCCCCAGGTGCGCGTGCAACCCAGGGATGCTCCCCGGGCACCTTTGGGGGCCGGCCACCCGCGGAGCGCTCCGGGGCGCGTTTGCGGTCGGGCCCGAGGACGTCTCGGACTCGTGGTGGGGGTGGTGCAGCGGTGTCTCCGCTGCGCTCCGCGAGACTTCCGCGTTTCCGCCGGCTGGTGGTTGGGTCGCCGGAGGAAGGGGCATCCCAGCCTCAAAGACGTTAGCTTCTAGTAACCTAGAAATAGAGGAGGCGCCCCCCCCCCCCCCCCCCCCCCCGTACCCTCTGAGCCTGGATAGGCAGCAGGGAACCAAGCTTTTGTTTGAATGCCCGTGGCATCCTCAAAAGAACTTTGTTGTTTCTGCTGGCATACCTCGGGGAAAATCGGTCTCTCAAGGCCACCCTTAGCCCTACTTAAAGATCTATACGACCCTGACCCTGAGGAAATGTAAAGTCAAGAGAAGGGCTACCTTTACTAGGACCCTTCCTGTCTCAGAAGAGCCTTAATCATCACCCTTTCTTTTTCTATGTTTACAAGCCGACATTGTATTTAGTAAACAGGGCCGACTTGGCTTTCCGGTAAAGTAAGCAAAAAACGAATACACAGGTCCAGAATTGCACCGTGCCCTTAAGTCTTCCCAAAAAGTACCCCCCAAAATGTTGACATCTGGTTGCTCAGTTGGGGGTATTTGCTGAGGGGAGTAAGGTTATTTTTTTCCCCTAAATGCTTTACTTCTTTCTGATAGGGTTGTCTCAGTTCTCCTGCCAGTATTAATACAACGGGAAGGAGAATATCAAATGTTCCACGAAGTAAAGGTTTCAGTCTTCTAAGAGGATGAAGGGGCAAAGAAGTTGTTTCCACCTAACTAAAGACAAAAGACTGGGATGATTTGTTAACGTTTAGAGAAACTTGGACATGCCCTGTTTGTGAAGATAGGACAGGAAGCACACAGATTAACTATTGGCTACTCTCAAAGCTCTTTTTAGCGAGTGGGTGCCAATATTTTCACCCACCAGCCTTTCCTCGACCTTTAACAAAACAAGGAAAGTTATTGGGGCGCTTGGGTGGCTCAGTCGGTTGAGCGTCTGACTTCAGCTCAGGTTGTGATCTCGCGGTTTGTGGGTTCGAGCCCCGTGTCCGGCTCTGTGCTGACAGCTGAGCCTGGAGCCTGCTTCCAATTCTGTGTCTCCCTGTCTCTGCCCCTCCCCTGCTCGCGCTCTGTCTCTGTCTCTCAAAAATAAACATTAAAAAATTTTTTTTTCAAAAAGGAAAGTTATCAATTGACATTTGCTTTTTCTGAGCCTTGCTTTGTGTCAAAGCTGAGTAAGAGAAAAAAAGAGAGAAATGTGCATCCTGAAGTAATCTGTGATCATGAGTGTTCTAATACGTGGCGGGTGATTTTAAAAGGGAGATTGGACAGGTTCTTTTCTGTTCATTCTTCTCTTATAACCGTAAATGGCAAGTAAATGTGTGCCATGTGGCTTTCTTCTTGACACGTACTTCTTTTCTCCCCTCCTTCAGTGCCCTTGAGAAGATCCGCTCATTGGTTTTATACCAAACCTGACAAGGCCTCAGTTGTCCAAGGCCCCAGGAGGATGTCACACATAGGAGTAAAACTGTTCCTAGAGCAGATGATGATGAGACATCTAGAGGTGAAGGCATGCTTGTACCCCCACATGGAGGCTTTATGGGAGACTAAGGAGTCCGTGAAAGAACGCTCTGGTGAGAGGAAGAAATCCAGCCCACGAATGGACAGTCTTGGTCCCGAGAGCGCTCACCAGCACTTCCGGAGCTTCTATTACCATGAAGCACCTGGGCCGCACGAAGCTGTCAGCCAGCTTCAGGAATTATGCCACCAGTGGCTGAGGCCAGAGATCCACTCGAAGGAGCAGATCTTGGAACTGCTGGTGTTAGAGCAGTTCCTGACCATTCTGCCCAGGAGCACCCAGAGCTGGGTGCAGAAATATCATCCACAGAGCATCAAGGAGGCTGTGGCCCTGGTAGAGCGCTTTCAGAGGGAACCTGGTGGAATAAGTGATGAGGTGAGAGGATTCCTTACATGTACAATAAAATAGGGTAAAGGTGGATATATCTGGGGGGGGAATGGGGTGGATTAGGCCACTCTTCTGTTCCTTTAGGACAGCTAGGCAGGGTCTGGAGTCACAGGCGGGAAGCAGTCACAGACGGCAGGTTTCAGAGTTCTGGCCATCTTTCTGGGCCTTAGAAAAAAGAAATGCCTTTTGCCCTTTTTCGGGCCGGGGTGAACTAGAGTTGGTGGGCCTAGTCTGGCATGGCCAAGGAGAGAGGACTTGAGTTCGTGAAGGCAGAGAAATAAAAGGCAAGACCGAGTAGGCAAAGGAGGAAAAATCCGGGGGAAAAATGCATAGCACTTAGCAAAGGAGAGAGAGGGTGGTTAATAGAAGTATCAATCAGCTCTGGGAGGACTGAAGGAAGAGGAGAAATGGAAAGGAAAAAGTGAAACAAGGATCCAGAAAGAAGAAAAATGACTAAAAAAAAAAAAAAAAAGGGACAATGCCAACAGGGGAGTGGACAGAATCAGGATGCTGAAGGGTAGTGCCCTGTCTGGTGGGTGCACGTATCTCTGGGCCAGAAGAAAAGACCTTCCGTCACTCTCCCTTAGTGGTCTACCCTTGGCCTTGCTGGGGAGTGGGGAATCAGGATATGCCCTCGGGAGAAGGCAGCACCCTTCCTTTCCATGGGGAGCCCGCCTTGAGGAACACAAGGCAGGGTCTATTTTTGGTGTCTCTCTAAACTGGATCCTACGGAGGGAGGTTAGAGTCCAAATTTTCCCCCGGTTTTTCCTCTCCCGCATCCCCTTTCTCCATGACATCCTTCCCTGGCCATGAGAGGATTGGAAAAAATCTGAGAATCTTTTTTTTTTTAATCCAACTCATTATTATTTAGAGAAAAACTCAGAAGATAGAAATGCCCTTGGATGAGGATCCATGTCCAGAAAGCAAGCTCGTGAAGGCAGCCTGCCCCCACCCTGCTCGTGGCCTGTGTGGCTGGAGGCTGGCAGCAGTCACAGCTCATTTCATGTTACACTAATTTCCCCCAACGATGTATATGGTTCTCTGGGAGGAAATGGTGACGCAATATCGCTTTAGGTTTTTTGTTACTTCCTTGAGTGCCACGCCCTTTCCTGAATCTGGGCTCTTTTGTTCATCCCTCCGCCACCACCCCGAAACCAAAAGTAAGTTCTGTGCTAATGAGGATGGGGATTATTTCTAGGTCACAGCCCATGATCGGGGAAAGGAGGCAGTGCCCTTGGGAGGAACAGCAGTGGCCCCAGGCTTTAAGTGGAAGCCCGCAGAGCCCCAACCAATGGGTGTGTTCCAGAAAGAATGTTGGAATACATACCGGGTACTACAGGAACAGCTGGGCTGGAATACTCACAAAGAAACCCAGCCTGTATATGAAAGAGGTGAGGAGCTTCATAATAATTCTCTTCTCCTGGGAGCTGTGACGGTAACCGGTTCAGCTGGAACGTCATGGGAATTTGCCAGGTGCCCAGCCGGGCCGGCTGTTCGGACGTCTCTCAAGTTGGGAGTACAGTAGGCTAACGGTGGGCGGCGGTGAGGGTCAGCTTCGCGTACAGAAATGTCCAAACCATAGAACCCCGGTATTGATGGCGTGGACCTTGCTCCTTAGAAATTTGAGAGGAGAGAAGACGGAACAGGGACGGAGGGATCATCTCACACGTCTTATGTCAGGGAAGAAACTGGGGTCAGAAATAGATTGTCATGACAGAACGGGGGGGCGGGGGGAAGAGTGGCGCACCGGGAAGAAACACAGTATGAGACACACCATCTGCACTAGAGGACCCAGGCCTTTCGTTTTCAACCACCTCGAATTCTTGCCCACCCCAGTAAACGATGTGTTTGGTGAGAGGGAAAAAAAACATAATGGCTTTCCTTTTGTCAAGTTCTCTCGTGAAATCTGGGGGAACAGTGAACCGGGGAACCGGTTCTTTGGAGCGGTGGATATTTGGTTCTTATTGACAAGGAGAAGGCCACTCTGGCACCACACACACACTTGTGAAGGTGAGCCATCTTTACTGAAGGACTCCTGATGTTCTGTGGTGTAGAAATCAACTCAGGGTATTTGTGAACCTAAAAGAGAGAAATTTTCTCTGGCTCTTTTCCATCCACAGCGCTGCCTGCTCAACAGATTCTAGCCTTTTCTGAGCAGAAAAGCACCCCAAACTGGAAGATGGCGTCTGAGCTCATCTTGCCTGAGTTCCAGGTGAGCTGTACTTTCCAGCTTTCTCAGGCAGCCTGAACATGGCCTTGTCTGTGCTTTTCTCTGCTGCCCATGACCCACAGTGCTCGGCGGGTGCTCTGAGGCGTGTTAGCCTCGGATGTTCACCTCTAGGTAGCTAGGCTGGGCACGGTGGCGACTGGGCCCTGCCCACGCTGCTTCCCGATCTCTGGCTTTTTCCTTTCCTGCCATCTCACCTTTTTCCCTCTAAATCTTAATACTCTTCTTTGGTGACTGGCCTGCTGTGTAATTCAGAAATGAGTGAAAGGGCGGCTTCTATAGTGGCAAGTACTAAACCCAAACCCATTCTTTTCTTTAGAGCTTGTTGACATTTGAAGATGTGGCCGTGTCTTTTTCTGAGGAAGAGTGGAAATTACTGGACCCTGCTCAGAAGATCCTTTACAATGATGTCATGCAGGAAAACTACGAGACTGTCATCTCTCTAGGTAAAGATTCTTCCTCTCCTTTGTGTGGAAGTTGAGTGATCTGGCCGCAGTTTGTGGAAAATCATCTCCTATGGGGGAGTCCCAGTGTTCCAGTAGCTGCTTGGGTCTCAACTGGATGGTGTGGGGGAAAGGAAAGACATATCCGGATCATTCCAAATAGATCCTGACTACAGTCATGTCTCCCCGTCTTCTGCTCTCACCGTCCTGGTCTAAGCTGCCATCGTCCCTGACCGTGTCTGCTTCAGCAGCATGGGACTTCCCTTCCCCATACTGCTTCACGTGCGCGCCTGGCGCTTCCTTCTCAGCTTCCTCCTTGTGTGTCTACTTACAACCATAGGAGACTAGAAAGAAGGTACTGAGTCTAAGATTCTGCCCATTTAAACACCTGGAGTAAATGAAAGTATGAAAGAGTCATTCATTCTCCCTGAAAGTAATCTGGCATTATGATAGTAGTCCATGACCTCAAGGTTTTCTTCTCAGAACATTATTGTTAACCCCCTAAACTTGAAGTAATCTGTTTAGAACAGTGGGGAAAATCGCAGACCCAGGGTCCCCAAGAGTTCAAGGACAATCTTGGAGGGTCTCCTGCAGGTAAGTATATACATGGGAAGGGGAGAAATGTTCTTTGATAAGAACCTTTACAGGAGATTAATATCCCAAGATTCTACTCCTGTGTATTTTTTTAAAAATTTTTTTTTTAACGTTTATTTATTTTTGAGACAGAGAGAGACAGAGCATTAAGAGGGGAGGGGCAGAGAGAGAGGGAGACACAGAATCCGAAACAGGCTCCGGGCTCTGAGCTGTCAGCACAGAGCCCGACGCGGGGCTCGAACTCACGGACCGTGAGATCATGACCTGAGCCGAAGTCGGACACTTAACCGACCGAGCCACCCAGGTGCCCCTACTCCTGTGGATTTTTAACGGAACTTCTTACTAAGATAATTGTAGATTCACATGCAGATTTAAAGTGTAATACAAAGAGAAGCTGTGTACAGACACTTCACCCAGTTTCCCTCAATGATAACTTTTGCAACAGTATCATATGATATTACAACCAGGATATTGATATTGATATAGTCTTCTGACCTTCATATTTTCAGTTTGTGTTGATTTGTGTGTGTATTTAGTTCTGAAAGTTTTATTACAAGTGTAAGTTTGCATATTCACCGCTGCAGTCAAGATACTGGACAGTTACATTACCACAAAGGCCTTTCTTTTTTTTAAAAAAAAGTTTATTTTGAGAGAGAGAGCACGCAAGCGCGTATGCACAAGCCAGGGGGAGGGGCAGAGAGAGAGGGAGAGAGAGAATCCCAAGCAGGCTCTGCACTGACAGAGGCTGGGACTCATACCCCAAGAACCTTGAGCCCATGACCTGAGCCTAGATCAAGAGTTGGATGCTTAACTGACTGAGCCACCCAGGCGCCCCACCACAAGGACCTTCTTGTTGCCCTTTTAGAGCCACACACACTTGTCTCCTACATCTCACCCCATCACTGACCCATGCCAACTGCTGATCCGTTCCACATTTCTAAAATTTTGCCATCTCAAAATGTCATATGAATAGAATCATAAAGTGTGTGACTCTTCGGCATTAGCTTTTTTCATTCAGAATAAATCCCCGGAAATTGATCTAAATTGTTGTGTGTATCATAGTTGCTTTTTTTTTTTTTTTTAACACTACTGAGTAGCACACCATGATACTGAGAGAACGCGGTTTGTTTAACCATTCATCATTGAAAAGATACCTTTGCAGTCTTCATTTTTTGCCTATTGTGAATGAAGCTGTCATGAGCATTTATGTACAGGATGTTTTACAGAGATACGTTTGCATGTCTCTGGAGTAAATGTCTTAACAGTGCAATTGCTGGTTCATATGGCAATTACATATTTAATTTCACAAGAATGTGCCCGACTGTTTCCCTGTGGTGGCTGTAGCATTTCACATTTCCCACCAGCAATGAATGAGTGATCTAGATTCTCCTTATCCTTGCCAGTGTTTGGTTTGTCTCCATTTTATTTTTGCCATTCTGATAGGTATGTAGTGTTCTCTCATTGTGGTTTGGGGTTTGCATTTCCCTAGTGGCCAGCGATGTTTTATAGATTTTCATGTGCTTTTTTGCCATCTGTGTATTCTCTTCAGTGAAATGTCTTTTACCCGTATTTTAATTGGATTCTTTTTTAATTGTTGAGTTTTGAGAGTTTTATATATATATATATATATATATATATATATATATATATATATACATATATATTTTTATGAACAAAGTCTTTTTTTAATGTTTGTTTATTTTTGAGAGAGAGAGAGAGAGAGAACATGCATGTGCGCAGGGGAGGGGCAGAGAGAGAAGTGGGCTCTGTGCTGATAGCAGAGAGCCCGATGTGGGGCTCAAACTCGTGAACTGTGAGATCATGACTTGAACCCAAGTTGGACACTTAACCAACTGAGCCCCCCATGCGCCCCTGTAAACAAAGTGTTTTTTTTAAAATGTTTATTTATTTTGAGAGAGAGTGTGTGCAGGTCTGCGTGAATGGGGAGGGGCAGAGAGAGAATCCCAAGCAGGCTCTGCGCTGTCAGTACAGAGCCCAACACCACTGACTAGGGACTTGACCCCATAAACCCTGGGACCAAGACCTGAGTCGAAATGAAGAGTCATGCCCAACTGACTGAGCTACCTAGGTGCCCCGAGAGTGTTTTATATATTATAGATTCTAGCGCTTTGTTGAATATGCAGATTGTAAATAGTTTCTCCCAGTCTGTATAATGTCTTTTCAATCTTCTTCCTAGGGGCTTCTATAGAGCAAAAGTTTTTCATTTTGATGAGGACCAAGTTTTTATTTAAAAAAATGTTACTTAATGTTTATTTATTTTTGAGAGAGAGAGAGACAGACAGAGCATGAGCAGGGAGGGGCAGAGAGGGGGGAGACACAGAATCCGAAGCAGGCTCCAGGCTCCGAGCTGTTCGCACAGAGCCCGACCTGGGGCTCAAACCCACAGACCATGAGATCATGACCTGAACCGAAGTCGGACGCTTAACCGACTGAGCCACCCAGGTGCCCCAATGAGGACCAACTTTTTAAAGACTTTTTATTTATTTAAGTAATCTCTACACTCAACATGGGGCTCATCCTCATGGCCTTGAGATCAACAGTCACATGCTCCACCAACTGAACCAGCCAGCCGCCCCATGAGGACCAATTTCTCATTTTTTCCTTTTATACGTTGTATTTTTGGTGTCAAAGCTAGAACTCTGACTAACCCTAGATCCTCCACTGAATTGTCTTTGCACTTTTCTCAAAGATCAGTTGGGTATATTTGTATGTATCTATTCTGTTCCGTTGAGCTCTTTGTCTGTTCCTCTGCCAACAGTGTACTGTCTTGGTAACTGTAGATATATGATACAAAAGACTTAATATCTGTCAAGTAGACGGATTCTTCCCCCTTTATTCTTGTTTGTAAAATAAAATTTTATTTTAGCCCTTTTAGGGCCTATGTCTTTCCACGTAAATTTCAGAGTAAGCTTATCAATGTCTACAAGAAACTTTGTTGGGATTTTGCTAGAAATTACATTAAACCTACGTATTAGTTTGAGGAGGATTGGTATCTTTACTATGTTGACATTTTTTTTGATCAGTGAACATAGTCTCTATTTATTTAGGTCTTTGATTTCTTTCATCAACTTTCTGTAATTTTCAGTGCACAGATCCTCTGAATGTTGTGTGAAGTACGTGCCAAAGCATTTCATTTTCACTGGAGTATTTGGAGATGATATTGTTTTTAATTTTGGTTTCTTGCACTCTCTTCATACAGGGATGCCACTGATTGTGTATTTTGATCTTGTCTTCTGCGACCCTACTAACTCAGTTATTATTTCTAAGAGTTATTTTGTAGATCCCTTGAGATTCTTATACCTAGGTCATCACATTATCCGCAGTGCCTTTTGATTTCTTTTTCTTGCCTTAACTTTTTCTTGCCTTAGTTGGAATAGCTCCAACTTCCTGCTGTGTTGAATAAAAGTGGGAAGAGTAGACACCCTTGCCTTGTCCCCAGTCTTTTGGAAACATTAAGTCTTTCACCATCACCTGTTAATGTTAGTATGGTTTTTTTTGTTGTTCATACTCTTTTATCAAGTCAATACAATTCCTAACTTAGTGTTTTTATCATGAATGGATGGGGGGATTTGTCAAATACTTTTCTGTGTCCGTTGATAGGAGTATGATCCTTAAATGCTTGTTGATATGGTATGTTATGTTGATTGATTTCACATGTTGAGCCAGTTTTGCCTACTTGCAATAAATCCTTCTTGATCATGGTATATAATGCTTACATATTTTTGTATTCAGTTTGCCAATATTCTGTTCAGGATTTTTGCATTTAAGTTCACGGGGGATGTTAGTCTGTAGTTTCTTTTTTAGTACTGACTTGATATGATTTTGCTGTCAGGGTAATACTGGCCTTATAAAAAGAGTTGGGTAGTATTTCCTCCTCTTTTCTGGAAGAAATTGTATGACATTGGTGTTAATTCTATAAATATTTGGTAGAACCCTCCAGTAACACCATATGGGCCTGGATTTGGAGGAGACCTAGTTCAACTATGAATTCACTTTGTAATGGTGATGGTGCTGTTCAGATGATCTATTTCGTGTTGGTTGGTCTCGTTTGTGGTTTTGAGGAACTGCTTCATTTTTTCCCAACTTTTAAAAGACACGAATATAAGGCTGTTTATGGTATTTTCTTACCATCGTTTTAGTTGCTGCAGAATGTGTAGTGATGGACCCGATTTCCTTCCTGACATTGGTGATTTGGGTTCCCTCTCCTTTTATTTTTGTCAGTTGTGATAGAGGTTTCTCAATTTTACCAATTGCTTTGAAGAACAAGCCCTATGGTGGTGACTTTTGCTCCGATCTTTATTATTTCCTTTTTCAACTTGCTTTGGGTTTACCTTAGTTTTTTTCTCTAGTCTGTTGAGGTGGAAACCCAGAGTATTGATTGGAGACCTTTCTCCTTTAGTGTTGGAAGTGCTTAGGGCTATGCCTTTTCCTCTGAGTGCCACGTATTTTAATATATTATAATTTCATTTTCATTCGACTGTGTCTTTTTACATTTTCTTGGAGACTTTCTCTTTGAACCACAGAACTTTCAGACGTGTATTATTTCATTTCCACATATTTTTAGATTTTCCTCTTTCTGTTTTTGATTTCTGGTCTGATTCCATTTTTGTCAGATTGCCTCTTGTCACTGTTGTGAGAAGTTGTGATTTTTTTTTTTTTGTTCTTGCTCCAACGGGTGATTTTTGATTGTATCCTGATCATTTTATCTATTACGTTAGGAGAGTCTGGGTCACATTTCAATATTTTAATTTAATGAGCAGTTCCCCTATTTTAGTTTAGCACATAGGTTCTTTGCTGCTTTTGTGGGTTATGCTTCCAGTGACAGTTTAATTTTCAGAGGCTTCACAGTGTTATTGTGGTTTCCTTGGTTTTCGTGTTCCTGCCAGGGCTCCCATGTGTGCCTGCTGGTGTTGCTCGAGGGGGAGGAAGGTATTTTGGAGGACAGAGTGCCTCTCTGTGGGAAAAGGGGAATCTCAGACCCTCAGGGATGAAGAGGCTTTCTGGGCCAGGCCACTGTGGCTAGGTGCCTCTTGCTAGTTCTGCCTGCCCACTTTGGAGTCTCCTAGCTGGGGTTCTGATGTTGGCAGGCTTCCCATTCAGACTGGTGCAGGGATAAGCCTATCCAGGCAGCCTTCTGTTGCTAGGTTGACGGTGGGAAAACACTAGATCAGGGTTGCCATCTTCCGGTGGGTGTGGGGACGTAAGACACTCTGCTGTGTTACTCTGCTAGTCCTGGGAGCCCAAACCATTTTGCATTCTTTTTAGCATCTTTTAGAACTCTCTGTTGGTTGTGGCTTGCATTCTTTAACTGGTTCGTTATTGTGCCTAGCCAGGAGGATCCGGAGGAAATGCGTCTATGCCATTTGCCCGTATCGGACCAGGAATCACTTGTTCCCGTGTTTTTGAAAAAGCAGTCATCATAGATTTTTCTCTCCATTCCTATAGTTTTCTTGTTCTGGGACACAGACGGCTGACTCTTCTGTTTATTCCAACAGGGTTAAAGCTCAAAAATGACACTGGAAATGACCAACCTATATCTGTTTCTGCATTAGAAATACAAGCGTCAGGACGCAAAGTGTTAAGAAAGGCCAGAATGAAAGTTGCCCAGAAAACAACAGGCAAAGAAAATCACGGTGCTACACGTAGGCTGCGGAAACGGCATCGAGCTTTCCTAGGGAGGAAAAGAAAGAAACTTTCAACTTGTAAACAAGAGCTTCCAAAACAAATGGATCTTCATGGGAAAGGCCATGCAGGAGAGAAACCTTTTAAGTGTCAGGAATGTGAGAAAAGCTTCAGGGTTAGCTCTGACCTTATTAAGCACCAGAGAATTCACACTGAAGAGAAACCCTACAAATGTCAACAGTGTGATAAGAGGTTTAGATGGAGTTCAGATCTTAATAAGCACTTAATGGCACACCAAGGAATAAAACCCTACAGATGCTCATGGTGTGGCAAAAGCTTCAGTCACAATACAAATCTACACACACACCTAAGAATTCACACAGGGGAGAAGCCCTTTAAATGTTATGAATGTGGGAAGAGATTCATTCAGAACTCTCACCTTATTAAACACCAGAGAACCCACACGGGTGAGCAGCCGTATACCTGCAGCGTATGCCGGAGAAGCTTCAGCAGGCGGTCAAGCCTCCTCAGACACCAGAAGCTCCACAGGAGAAGGGAAACCTGTCCAGGGTCTCCGGTCTGAAGAAAATCACCGTACGGCTCTTGACCCCAGAGACGATGAAAGAGTGTAAAACTGTGAGGCACCCACGATAAAGAATTTGTCACCAACGGGACATTTTGGAGGGGTACACGCCATACGTCACAGAAAGGAGTCTAAGCTGTCTCTCTCGTTCAGCATCGTATCTTCAGCGCCTGGCACGAGACTGATACACAATGAGTACTTGCTAAATAAACGAGTGGAAATATAGCTATCAAATACCTGTAGTTACCTACTCCTCTCTCTCTCTGTGTATCTGTCTGGTTACCCAGCTTCCCCACCCTCTGTGATCTAAATTCTGCAAGTATCGGGTGCTCAGCAAATATGTGAGAGTCTTGGGTCCTACTCTCATCCTCTCTCGGGAGAGGTGGAAAAGAAGAGTATTCAGGTCCTCCGAAGGGAGCTCAGAGAAAATTATTAAGCCGGACAGAGTTTCTGTGGCTAGCATTCTGTCGACAGGAACAACCAAGCCCAGGGCTGAGGGAACTTTATTCTGCAACAGGAAAGTGCCCCCGTTCCAGCAGCCTCCCCACTGAGCCCTCGCCGCCACAGTGTTTTCTGTCACGGAATCCCAAGCTGCAGGGGAAGGCCTTAATGCCAGCACAGACCTAGGGACCTTGCAAGCACTTGGTATCTCTCCTGCCGCTCCTCTCAGCATTGAGGTACATAGAATGAAACGATGATGGAGGCAGTCTGGGCCCTCATCCCTTAATTTGTCTCTTTGTGGAAAGCCCAGGGCCGTGGTAAATGGCCTTTTTTTTTTGACTTTTCACTGTGTGAACTAGAAGCTTTCAGATGGGTGCCACACTGCTCCAGGGCCTAGAGGGAAGCCCATTTTTATGGGAGCTTAGCCACAACCCCATACACTTTGGATGCTCTGCAGGAAAGTCTGGACATTTTATAAAGTGATTTACTGAGAATGGCAAGGTGAGCCCTGTGGCCTTCATAGCCTTAGTGCACCTTGGATACCTGGAGGGAGACATGTCAGAGCAAAAGAAGGCCTGTGGCTTAGAGTGATGGCCCCAGTGAGAGCCAGGTCAGATGGAACCTGGTTTTTGAGGTTGGTGGTTTCTCTTCCTTCCCCATCAGCCCCAGGGCTTATCTCCTGAGAAGACCATGTGATGTCAAGGGAAGGGCAGGGAAGTTGGAAGACAGGGCATTATGGCTATGTCAGATCCTAGTTTAAGATGTTGGCCGAGGCTCCTACATATTTATTATTTCATAACATTTTACCTTTTAATAAAATGGAATGTTGTTTCGTATTAAACATTAAACAAAACTCCATTGTTACCGAATCACCCAGAGATGGCAAACAGTCACTTTTTTGGAATAGATATCTCCAGAGATTTTTTCCATCAAGAGACCCCTCTGAGCCTGCTATCGGGTTTGCGAAGTGGAGATAATAATTATGTACTCTCAGGGCAGCTGTGAGGATTAAATGAGATGTGAACATGCCTCACACTGATGGGCCACAGTGGGTGTTCCACAAACATTTGGAACATTTTTCCTTTGTCTTTCAGCTGGTAATTTTGAACATTTTTTAAAATGTTTTTAAACATTTTTTAAAGTTTATTTGAGAGAGAGAGCGAGCGGGAGTGGGGGAGGGGCGGAGAGAGAGGGAGACACAGAATTCAATCAGGCCCCAGGTTCCAGGCTCCTGGCTTTGAGCTGTCAGCACAGAGCCCAACGCGGGGCTCAAACTCACGAACTATGAGATCGTGACCTGAGCCAAAGTCGGACGCTTAACCGATTGAGCCACCCAGGCGCCCTTTCCAAGTAGTTATTTAAAATTTTTTTTTAACATTTATTTATTTTTGAGACAGCATGAACAGGGGAGGGTCAGAGAAAGAGGGAGACACAGAATCCGAAACAGGCTCCAGGCTCTGAGCTGTCAGCACAGAGCCCGACGTGGGGCTCGAACCCACGGACTGTGAGATCGTGACCTGAGCCGAAGTCAGACGCCCAACCGACTGAGCCACCCAGGCGCCCCCCCCAAGTAGTTATTTTAAAAAGAAAATCAATTTTGTCTACTTATCCAGCTTTTAAGCATTCTTAATTAATGGTGTTTCCTTCGTTCCCAGCTGTTTTATAAGTCTGCTAGTGGTGGTCAGAAGGGTAGCCTGGTATGACATTCCTTTCTAGAGATACTTCTCTCTAGTCATTGGGAAACAATAAACTAATGTCCCCATTCAGCTAGATATATTGCTAATGAGTAACAGAATCAAAATAGACTAGATGCCCCCAATTTGAGATACCTGCAGAGCGGGGAGGGGAGGTGATGGCTAGGGGTGGACTATTTGTGGACAGTATTTACACTATTAGGTGTATCCTCAAACTGATGGGAAAGGAAGGAAGTGACTGGAATGGCCACTGAAACGAATACAAGCACTAAGGCCAGAGAAGGTGATTTGGAAGGAAATAATCCCATCATGTTCCTGAAGGCTTGGAGACTGCCCCACCATCCCTTCCAGAACCATCTGAGATTGTGCCCTTGGAATTAAGGGGAAATTCAACTTTTTGCAGAGGGCAGTCACTGTGTGAATGTGTTTGGTACCATCCTGGACACCTACTGTTGTATCACTGTTCAAAGGACCTTTATTAATGTAGCATTTAGAAAGAGGAGATTGACTCAAAAATTGAAGGAAGTGCTGTATCAATGGAGCAAGCAGTTACTGCCCATTTAAGAGATTCCTCAAAATTCCTGAAAATGAGTCAGCATAAGGCCTCCATGTTCATCAAGTTGCCAAAATCTGTTATAAAACCTGTTAGCTTGAAAGCTCATCTTGGAGGTCCTCGTCTGTGCTGGCATCCCCAGGAGAGGTCAAAACCAGGAAACATGGGTCCTGTTTTAGAGATCAGTTATTGAAGGCAAGTGGCAGGCAGGCCTTTAGGTGCCAATGGGCAGAAACAGGAAGAGAATTGATTCCTGGTTCTGAATTCGGACTCTGCTGCCCTTTGAATACAAGGGCTCCAGGAAGAAAGGACGTTCTTGTCCCTGCGGTTGTGGGACAGGGTTTAGAAGTTGGGCTTCCTGGCTGACTGGGTTCAGGCCAGTTCATGTAGGACTCAGGCCTTTACCTTCTCCCCCCTCAGCAAACAGTGACATGGCCTCTACCCAAGAGCCTGTTGGGGTCCCTCCGCAATTACTGCTGTAATCGCTTAAAGCCGTATCCCCTACTTTCTCCAGTTACCAGGGCTGAAGAGGCCCTTGGAAGCCGAGGAGACCATGCTTCTTATTTTGCAGAAGATTCAATTGGAGCTTAGGGGGTTTTCCTTCCCAGGGCCCTTGTGGCAGAGGGAGGAATTGAAATAGTCTCCCAACACCCAGGCCTTGGAACTCTTGGTCTCTCTCCAGACATGATATATTCAACTCCTGGCAATGGCTTCTCTGGAAGTGTCACTCTTTAATTTTTTTTTGAAGTTTATTTATTATTGAGAGACAGACACAGAGCGTGAGCAGGGGAGAGGTAGAGAGAGAGGGAGACACAGAGTCTGAAGCAGGCTCCAGGCTCCGAGCTGTCAGCACAGAGCCTGACGTGGGGCTCGAACTCACAAACTGTGAGATCATGACCTGAGGTGAAGTTGGACGCTTAACCAACTGAGCCACCCAGGTGCCACTCGGGAAGTGTTGTTCTTAAACCTCTTAGCTGTTTCCTGTGGAGCGAGGAATCCCTTCTCAGCCATGATCTGTTTTGTTCTTGGAGGGCTCCAAACCCTTTTCTCTCAAGATAACCCCTCAGCCGGGAAGTTCCACTTTTGAGCTCCTTAAGAAAGAGCTGCCCTGTTAACAGAGGGTGCCAGGCCTCCAAAAGTATGTCTTGTCCCTGTACACAGACTAGGACCAGGGAACTGTCCCCCTTCTACCCAGTCTCAAGCCCAAAGGGGTCTGGGACTTGTAGGAGAGTCACAGGAAAGCTGGACATGGGGGGCATGTTCCTGGAGAGGCCGCCTCTCCTCAAAACAACCCACCTCCTTATTTCTGTGCTACACATTCATTAATTTTCCTCCACGACCGTGGTCACCAAGTCACTCTTCCATCAAGGTTTCGGTAGCCCCCAGTTCCCACATCCTTTATGTCCTGTTCCCTCCTTGGTTTTCTAGGCCGTTCATCTGGCTCCGTGACAGCCAACTTTCTTTCCTGTCCCCCAGCTCACAGATCCGGTGCTGGGTCAAGCTGCCAATGCGCCTTCAATTATTCCTTGCTTTTAGCTCCCAGTATTGCCTCCCGGCCTGTCCTAATCCTTCCTTCGATGGCATATCACATCTTCCTTCTTTGGCTCTCCAAACTCACTCCATACTGACTTTCCTCTTAGAACAGCCTTTAAAACCCAGATTTTGTTAGAACAGCAATTGCTGGGCTCCACCCCCAGAGTTTCTACCTCAGTTGGCCTGGAGTGGGCCAGAAAACGGGCATTTCTAACAAGTTACCGCATGATGCTGATTTTCCAGCATTCCCCCTTTGAGAACTGCTGTCTTAGAATACCTCTTGAGTACTTTCTCCTGTGGCCAGAGATGGTCTTAGAACCTCAGTAACTAGCAAAGGCTCGCCCAGGACTGGATATCCATATAAACTCCCTGAACATATGGGGCTGACCAGTTTAGGGTTAAATGTGAACTTAATATGCACTTTACTCTCATGTAATTGGCAAATCACTACCAAAAATTAAGTGTGGCCGAAAAGACTCTCCGTGTTCCCTGAGTTTTGAGGATTCCATCCTGTCTCCCTGATTTCCCTGTGTATTTCAGTCTCTGGGACTGCCAGCGTGCCTGGCCTCCTTGCCGGCTCTCTGGACATGGGCCCACATCGGTCACCATGAAGCTGGCTGCACTGCAAGGACCTCTGGGATCTGGTGACCTCTGGGAGTGGATTTGACGGAAACACCTCAGAGGCATCTCTGCTAACTGGTTTTCTTCCTCCCTGGTGCTGTCTCCTCCACCGTCCTGCCTGCCTGCCAGCCCTTTGCAACTCCGCCCATCTGGCATGCGGGTCCACGCTGACAGCTGACCTTGGCAGAAGTCATGGAGCAACCCGAAAGGATTAACAGGGAAGCACAGCGGCCTGGTTCTCCCTAGGGAGATTCGCCTTTCTCTGAGTGCTCTAACTCCTTCCTCATGCAGGACATGGGTGGGAGCAAAAACCACCCAGCACTTCAGAGGTGAACTGGACAATTAGTGTAGTAAGGGAGACCCTGCACCCTCACTGAGGCCTGCAGATCAGTGGCAGGCTGAGTGCCCGAGACCCAGAGAGGACTCCTAGAGATGCAGTCTTGGGGAGCCGCTTCTGAGGGGTCCTTTTAGGGACCAAGGTTCGCTCATGCCTGGCAGGGCTGCGTAAAGACTGTCCAAGGGAGATTGGACATGAATAGCTTTAAAGGCAACTATTTCCAAGTCCTTGGTTCCATACGTTCTTCTTCCTAAAACTGATCCTGAGGAAAACTCTGAGGGAGGTTCTCCCTCCCCACCTCGCCTTCATCACCACCCAGCCTCCACTCCTACCTGCTCTGATCTTGCCATGGTGTGTTGCCCCAGGGTTTAAGGCATCCGAGGAGCCAAAGAGGCTTTAAACCATCCTGCCTGGGGAACTGAATGACGAATGACTAGGTAGGGAATCCTGCATATCAAATAGTTTCCTGGGTTTTTTCTTTTAGACAGAATTGAAGAATTTATTTTTTTTAATTAAAATTTTTTTAATGTTTATTTATTTTTGAGCAAGGGAGAGAGAGCGCAAGTAGGGGAGGGGCAGAGCGAGAGAGAAAGACACACAATCCAAAGCAGGTCCAAGCTCTGAGCTGTCAGCACAGAGCCCGATGCGGGGCTCAAACTCACAAACCGCAAGATCATGACCTGAGCTGAAGTTGGATGCTTAACTGACTGATCCACCCAGGCGTCCCAGAAGAAGGATTTATTAATTAATTGATCAGCTGATAGATCATTGGGAAAAAATTGGTGATAGTTCAGTATTTGATTTAAGCCATATAACTCTAAAGGAAATTTAAAAGTTTTGAGCGACCCTGCTGTAACAAGATTCTGCCTGTGCTCACTGACATATCATCTCTGGAAAATGGGAAATAGAGATATAATTGGTGATGAGCCAGACCTCATTCGGGAGATAACTAATATTCATTCATGATATGAACTAATTTCAAGAAATTCATTTGTACCATTAGGAGTGGGATATTCAATAAGCATGTTTTATTTATAAGCGCCCAAATTTATAATATATTTGTTTAATCAATAGTGTTTAATAATAATAATCAAAAGAAACACATTAACACTTAGAGCCTCATGGTTATAGGACATTTCCCACCTCTTTGTATGTATTCTAAAAGAAATTTATTGAAGCATGATGCACAAACAGAAAAATGCTCAACTATTAAGTGTATAGCTCAATGAATTCTCACTAAATGCATGGCTTTGTAACCACCACCCAGATCAAGAAAAAGATCATTACCAGCACATTAGGAGTGGGATGGTTGGGTCATAGGGTTTATATACGTTCACCTTCTTTAGATACTGCCAAAATGTTTTTCAAAATGTACAATCTGCATTCCCCCTGGTGGTGTATGAGGGGTTCACTTGTCCCTTGTCCTTCTCAACTTTTTTTGAAATTGGCTGGCTCTTTCATTTCAGCCATCCTGGTGAGTAGTAGGATTATGGTTTTAATATGCATTTCCTTGATGATCAATTAAGATGAGCACCTTTTCCTATGTAGAATACATGGTCAGTGAATATTTGAATATACTTTTTTTTTTTTTGCAAAGTGCCTGTTAAGTCTCTTGCCCGTATTTCTATTGGGTTCTTTTTTTGCTACTGATGTGTTTGATTCTGAATTTGAATCCTTTGTTGGATACATGTGCTGCAGATGTCTTCTCCCACTCTGTGGCTTGCTGTTTCACTCACTTAATGATGTCCGTTGAAGAAGAGTTGCCAGTTGTAATGTCTTCCAGTTCATTGGTATTTTCCTTTATCATTAGTGCTGTTGGAGTCTTGGTTAGGAAAAAATCACCTACGCCAAGGTCATGCAGATATTTTTCTATGTTTTCATTTACAAGTCATATTCTTTTACCTTATATATTTAGATATAAAATTCATCTGGAATTGACTTCATACCCAAGAGGTGGTATATCCATTCAGTGGATAATTCTTTGGCCAAAAAAGGGAATGAAATATTGATACATGCTACGACGTGGACAAACCTCAAGAAACAATATGCTGACCAGGCACTGAAGCTCATATACTATATGGTTCCATTTATGTGAAATATTCAGTATAGGTAAATCCATAGAGACAGAAAACAGATTAGTGGTTGCCAGAGGCTGGGGAGGATGGGCGTCTCCTTTGGGGTAATGAGAATGTTTTCAAAGCAGATGTGATGAATGCACAACATAGTGAAGGTACTAAATGCTACTTAATTGTACACTTGTTTGTGAGGTCCACCCACGTTATAGCATGTATCAATTGATTCCTTTTTAGGCTGAATTATGTTCCATTGAATAGATATACCATATTTTGTTTATTCATTCTTCCACTGAAGGACATTTAGGTTATTTTCATCTTTTGGCTTTGTGAATAGTGCTCTATGAAAATTCATGAACGAGTATTTGTTTGGATGGCTGTTTTCAAAATAATTGAAAATACCAATTCTTTCAGGTATACACCTTGGGGTAGAGTATACACCTGGGTCATTTGGTAATTGTATTTTTTGACTTTTTGAGGAACCTCCAAATGGTTTTCCACAACTGCCCCATTTTACGTTCCTACCAGAATGTACAAGCGTTCCAATTTCTCCACAGCCTCACCAAGACTTGTTAATTTCCATTGTTTTTAATTATAGCTATCCTAGTGGGTGTGAGGTTTTGTGGCTTTTACTTGCATTTCCCCAATGACTAATAATGTTGAGTATCTTTTCATGTGCTTGTTGGCCATATGTATATATTCTTTGAAGAAATGTCTGTTTGAGCCCTTTGCCCATTTGTTAATTGGGTGGTTTGTCTTTTTATAGTTGAATAGTAATAGTTCTTTGTATATTCTGGATAATTGGCCCTTATCATTTATATGGTTTGCAAATATTTTCTCCCATTCTGGAGAAATGCATCTCTTTCTGGATGCACAAAAGTTTTTACTTTTACTGAAGTCCAAGTTATTTATTTTTCCTTTTGTTGCTTATACTTTTGGTGTCATCTTTTAAAAACTACTGCCATACTCAAGGTCATGAAGATTTGACCTATGTTTTCCTCAGAATTTTAAAGTTTTAACTCCTCGATCATTTAGCTCTTTGAGCACTTAGGTCTTTAGTCCATTTTGAATTAATTTTTGTGTATAATGTAAGGTAGGGGTTCAACTTCATACTTTTTCATGTGGATATCCAATTGTCTCAGCATTATTTTTTTGAAGAGCCAATTTTTCCTCACTGAACGATCTTGCACCTTTGTCAAAAATCAGTTGACTGTAAACGTATGGGCTTATTTCTAGACTCACAATTCTATTCCATTTGTCTGTATTATAGCCTTATGCCAGTACCACACTGTTTTGATTCTAATAAATTTTGAAATCAGAAAGTAGAAATCTACCAACATTTTCCCTCTCTTTCAAGGTTGTTCTGGCTATTCGGGATGTCTTGCAATTTTATATCAATTTTAGGGTTGGTTTTTCTGTTTCTGCATAAAAGGCTGTTGGACATTTGATAGAGATTGTACTGAATTTTATAGATTGTTTTGTGTAGTATTGCCACTTTAGCAATAAGTCTTTCAGTCCATAAACGTAGGATGTCTTCACAGAACCCAACATAGGGCTTGATCGTGACCTGAGCTGAAATCAAGAGTTAGACAATGGGGCACCTGGGTGGCTCAGTCAGTAGAGCATCTGACTTCAGCTCAGGTCATGATCTCGCGGTTCATGAGTTTGAGCCCCACATCGAGCTTGCTGCTGTCAGTGTGGAACCCACTTTGGATCCTCTGTCCCCCTCTCTCTCTGCCCCTCCCCTGCTCATGCTCTCTCTCTCTCTCAAAAATAAATAAAACTTAACAAAAAAAAAACAGTTGGACGCTTAACCAACTGAGCCACCCAGGTTCTCCCGCTAGGTGTTTTAACATTTCTTTCAGTAATGTTTTGTAGTATTTGTTTCAACTTTTGTGCCTCCTTGGCTTAATTTGGTCCAATGTATTTCATTCCTTTTGCTATTACTGTAAATATATTTTATTAACTTCCTTTTCACATTGTTCATTTTCCATTTCACATTGTTATATAGGAGTATTGTTTATACTCCTATATAAAATACAACTGATTGTTGCATGTTGATATTTTATCCTGCAACTTTGATGAATTTGTTTATTAGCTCTAGTAGTTTGTGTGTGAATTCTTTAGGGTTTTCTACATTAAGATCATGGAACCTGTGAATATAGTTTTACTTTTCCCATTCCAATATGAGGACTTTTTGGTTTGTTCATTTGTCTCATCGCTCTGGCCAGAACTTCCAGTACAGTGTTGTCCATTTCATCTCAGTTGCCTAATTTGTTGGTGTGCAGTTATTCATAGTATTTTCTTATAATCCTTTATATTTATGTAAGGTTGCCACTTTCATTTCTGATTGGAATCTTTCCTCCTTTTTTTTCTTTGTTACTCTAGGTAAATGTTTGTCAACTTTGTTGGTCTTTTCAAAGAGTTACCTTTTTGTTTTGTTGATTCACTGTAATATTTTTCTATTCTCTATCTTCACTCCAATATGTATTATTTAAAATTTTTTTTTAATGTTTATTTTTGGGAGACAGACAGACCGGGGGAGGGGCAGAGAGAGGGGGAGACACAGAATCTGAAGCAGGCTCCAGGTGGTCAGCACAGAGCCCAATGTGGGGCTTGAACCTACAAAGCGCAGGATCATGACCTGGGCCGAAGTTGGACGCTCAACCAACTGAGCCACCCACCCACCCAGCCAATATTTATTATTTATTTCATTCTACTAGCTTTGTATTTAGTTAGATCTTTTTTTTTTGTTTCTTAAAGTGTAAAGTTAAGTTATTGATTTGAGATATTTCTTCTTATTTAATGTATTTACAGCTCTGAATTTCTTTGCTACATCTCATAAGTTTTGTCATGTTGTGATTTTAATTTCATACATCTCATTTCCTTTCTGCTTTCTTCTCTGAATCAGTGTTTTTAAGAGGGTGTTATTTAATTTCCATGTATTTGTTAATTTTCCAGTTTTCCTTCTGTTACTGACTTACAGCTTCATTTTGTTGTGGTCAGAGAAAATATTTTGTCATATCAATCATTTAAAATTTACTGGGGCTTAATTTAAAAATTAAGTTAAATTTTATTGGGGCGCCTGGGTGGCTCAGTCGGTTGAGTGTCGGACTTCGGCTCAGGTCATGACCTCGCGGTGTGTGAGTTTGAGCCCCGCGTCGGGCTCTGTGCTGACAGCTCGGAGCCTGGAGCCTGCTTCAGATTCTGTGTCTCCCTCTCTCTCTGCCCCTCCCCTGCTCATGCTCTGTCTTTCTCTGTCTCAAAAATAAATAAAAACATTAAAAAAAATTAAATTAAATTTTATTTTAGCAAAATGCTGAATATGAGACCTACCCTTTAAAATTGTGAAGTGGATGTTACATTATTGTTGACTATAAGTACAGCGTTGTACAGTGGATCTCTAGAACTTACTCATCTTGCTTAACTGAAACTTGATGCCCATCGCTTAGCAACTCCCTGTTTCCCCCTCCCCCCAGCCCCAGGCAACCACCATTCCACTCTGATTCTATGAATTTGACTATTTTAGGTACCTCATATAAGTGGAATAGTATGGCATTTGACTTTTTGTGACTACCTTACTTGATTTAGCATAATGTCCTCAAGGTTCATCCATGTTGTCCCATTTTGCAGAATTTTTTTTTTTTTTTTTTTTTTTTTTTTTTTTTTTTTTTTTTGCGTGGCATTTCTTGAGAAACTCTTGGGAAGAGTTTGCAAATTGTGTGTCATCCTTGTGCAGGGACCATGCTCATCTTCTCTGTATAGGTCCAGTTTTAGTATATGTGCTGCCGAAGTGAGCGCCCTTCTTTTCTTAATGCTGGATAACATTCCATTGCATGTATATACCACATTTTCTTTATTCATCTATCAAGGAACATTTAGGTTGTTTCCATATCTTGGCTGTTGTGAATTGTACTTCAATGAACATGGGAGTGCAAATAGCTCCTTGAGACCCTGATTGCAGCAACTGTGGATAAATACTCAGAAGTGGGATTACTGGATCATCTGATAGTTCTATTTTTAATTTTTTGAGAGACCTCCATACTATTTTCCATAACGACTGTACTATTTTGCATTCCCACCAACAGTATACAAGGGTTCCAATGTCTCCACATCTTTGCCAACCCTTGTTGTCTTTTTTTTTTTAAATAATAGCCATTCTGACAGGTGTGAGGTGATACCTCATTGTGGTTTTGATTTACATTTCCTTGATGATTAATAATTTTGAGCATTTTTTCCCCATATATCTGTTGTTCTATTTGTATGTCTTCTTGGGAGAAATGTCTGTTCAAGTTCTTAGCCCATTTTCTACAAAACACTGATGAAAGAAATTAAAAACCCAAACAAATGGAAAGACACCCCATGTTCATGGATCAGAAGACTTAACATTGTTTAAATGTCCATATTTCCCAAAGCAATCCATAGGTTCAGCGCAATCCTATCAAAGTCCCACTGACTTTTTAAAAATAGAAATAGAAAAAAACCAATTCTAAAATTCATATAGAACCACAAAAGACAATGAATAGCCAAGTCAATCTTGAGGGAAAAAGGACAGAACTGTAGGCATAATTCTTCCTTATTTCAAAATATATTACAAAGCTGGTCAAAACAGTATGGTACTGGCATAAAAGTAGACATATAGACCAGTGGAACAGAATAGAGAGCCTGGAAATAAGTCCATGTATATATGGTCAATTGATTTTTGACAAGGGTGCCACGAATTTGCTATGGGGAAGTAATAATCTCTTCAACAAATGGAACTGGCAAAACTGGGTATCCACATGCAAAAGAATTAAATCCGACCCTACATCTTGTACAAAAACAGTCAACTCAAAATGGACTCAAGACAAATGGAAGACTTAAAATAAAACTCCTAGAAGAAAACATAGGAGGGAACGCTTCATGACATTGGTCTTGGCCATGCTTTCATACTATTACACTAAAAGCACAGGCCACAAAAGCCAAAATAGAGAAGTGGGACTATATCAGACTAAAAAGCTTCCGCACAGCAAAGGAATCAACAGAGTTAAAAGGCAACCTATGGAATGAGAGAAAATGTTTGTGAAGCATATATCTGATAAGGGGTTGATGTTCAAAATATATAAGGAACTCCTACAACTCAACAGCAAAAAGCTAATAACTCAAAAAGTGGGCTACGGACTTGCGACCTAACATATAATCTATCCAGAGAATAGTCCATGTGCACGTGAAAATGTATGTTCCACTGTTTGGGGGTGGAATATATGTCTGCTAGGTCAAGTTGATTTATAGTGTTGTTCAAGTTTTCTGTTTCCTTATTGATCTGTCTGGGTGTTCTATCCAGTACTGAAAGTGAGAAGTGAAGTTTTAGACAATTGTAAACCCATTTCTTCCTTTTAGTTTATCAAACATTGCTTCATATATTTTGGGACTCTCTTGTAAGGTGTGAATATGTCTATAATTGTTGTATTAATTCTTGATAATGTGACTCTTTTATCAATATGTAACATGTTTTGATTAAAATCTATTTTGCCTAATACTAGCATAGCCACCTCAGGTCTCTTGATTACAATTTGCATGGAATATCTTTTCCATCCTTTCACTTTAAACCTATTTTTGTCTTTGGGCCTAAAATGAGTGGGGGAGGGGCAAAAAGAGAAGGAGAGAGAGAATCCCAGCACAGAGCCCAACACAAGGCTCGATGCCATGAACCGTGTGGTCATGACCTGAGCCAAGATCAAGAGTTGGATGCTTAGGGGTGCCTGGGTGGCTCAGTTGGTTGGGTGACCAACTTCAGCTCAGGACATGATCTCACGGCTCGTGGGTTCGAGCCCGCATAGGGCTCTGTGCTGACAGCTCAGAGTCTGGAACCTGCTTCGGATTCTGTGCCTCCCTCTCTCCCTGCCTCTCCCCCGCTTGCACTCTGTCTCTCTGTATGTCAAAAATAAATGTAAAAAAAAATTAAAAAAGAAGAGTTGGATGCTTAACTGACTGAGCCACCCAGGTGCCCTCGCTTTCTTGCTGCTTTCAAGGTTCTTATTCTCTTTGCCCTTATCCAGCTACTCTGTCACCACCAGAGAGTTTGGAGTTAGGTAAAAAAAAAAAAAAAAAAAAAGCAAGCACCTTGCATCGGTCCTCAGGGAAACCCCAGACAGGTTAAAGTAGACAAATACAATTCCTTGGGAACAAGATCTCCTCTGCTCCCTCAGAACAGGGTACCCACACCAGGAATGCCAGCTTATTGTCTTCAGGACTATTGTCACAGAGGGGAGGGGAGTGGGCTGAGGCTCAGTCAAAATGCCACAGAGTTCTCCTATCCTCAGTTTTCTTTGTTTTTTTTTTCTTTTTTCCGCATTCACTTGGTTGCTAGAAAACTTTATTTCCTAGAGTCTGACAAAGTTAATTCAGATAGTATTTGCCCATTTTCTGGTGTTTCTGTGAAGGGACAGACCCTTCAAATTCCCTACTCTACTATTTTTGCTGATGTCACTCTTCTGTATTCTACCTGTCTGTTCTTGCCCATTGCCTATGCTTTTTCACATTATAGCCCTTAACATATTTTTTTGGAGGAAGAGAGAGAGACAGAGAGGGGGAGGGGCAGAGAGAGAGGAAGACACAGAATCCGAAGCAGCCTCCGGGCTCTGAGCTGTCAGCACAGAGCCCGACGCGGGGCTCGAACCCACGAGCCATGAGATCATGACCTGAGCCGATGTCAGACGCTCAACCAACTGAGCCACCCAGGCGCCCCAGCCCTTAACATATTAATCACAGTTATTTTAAATTCCCTGTTTGATGATTCTAAAATCTATACCATGTCTGAATGTTGTTCTGATGTTTGCTTTGTCTCCTCAGACTGCATATTGTTGCCTTGTCTCATACATTGTCATTTTTATTGAAAGCTGGAATGATATACTGGATAATAGGAGCTAAGGAAGTAGGCCTTTGGTGTAAGGTGTTATCAATCTGCCTTGGAGTTGGGCTTTGTTTAGTGCTTGTTCTAGTTGTCTAGCTGTAAGTGCCAAGGTTTCAATTTCTTCCAGCATCCTTATTTGTAACTCTCCTGTGGTCTTTGGTCGTCCCTAAAAATTCCTTCTTTTTGTTTTAGTTTTTAATGTATATTCATTTTTGAGAGACAGAGTGTGAGTGGGGGAGGGCCAGAGAGAGAGGGAGACACAGAATCCGAAGCAGGATCCGGGCTCCGAGCTGTCGGCACAGAGCCCAACACAGGGCTCGAACCCACGAGCCGTGAGATCATGACCTGAGCTGAAGTCGGACGCTTAACCTAAGACTGAGCCACCCAGGTGCCCCTAAAAATTCCTTCTTAAATAAGAATCTGGGCCTTACAGCTCTTTGCACTGCAGTATAACAGTATAATAGTCCACTGCTATCATTCTAGACCCTGTTACTGTGGTGGTGTGATGCAGGGGGAATCCAATTGTTCTATAATATTATGTTAAATATCTATCTTTTAGTAGGCCCTGTCCCTGGACTGTGACCTTCACTGGTGTGTCTCAGAATTTTTTTCCCTCCTTTTAGTTAAGACTGCAAGTCTAGAGGGGGTAGAATTGAGTAATTTCCCTGGTCTCAGGTATGGCAAAACTCTGGTAAAGTGTTTTCCCCTGCTGAATAGGGGAACTCTGTCATGGAGAAAGTACTGCCTGTCTTTCAAAATGTTCAATGCTACCGCCAGCCTAGTCTATCAGAAACCTGAGTTTTCCTTATGTCTTCCTGTGAAAACTTGCGGCGGGTGGGGGGGGGGGCGGGTTCTGGAGGTAAAACTCCTGAAAGTGTGATGACCCTCCTAAGACTGCAGCCCCCAAGTATCCCTCACTGTCCTGCTAGTCCTACTCAGACTCAGTCACGTGTCAAAGTTACCTGCTGAGTGTTCGTACCAGTTTATGGCTCCAGTGGCTTGGGCTCCAGGCAAACTGTCCCTGGCCGTGATTGTCTGTCCTGGCCTGTCCCTAGATGTTAGGGTGGCAGTTTGCCCGGCAACCTTAATTTTCAGTGGAGTATAAGAAAAGGTTATGATTTACATACAGTTCATTCAAATTTTGCTAATTGTTAAGGACATCATCTGTAAGCACTTTAGAAATCAGAAGTGAAAATAAGTCACTTCTTTGTTTTTTTTAGTACAGAGTCTATTGAACAGAATTTCACTCTTGAAACTCTTACTCCTTCAATTGCTGTCAAAGGTCTTGAGGCACATGACCTGGTTGTCACACAACCTCTCCAGTGTCTTATCCTCAGTCTCCTTTGTGGTTCCTTTTCCTCTGCGTGCCATCATATAACAGTCATCCACTTAGGCTGTGTCCTTGACATTCTCTTTTCACTGAAAAGTGATCTTTTTTGCTCTCTTTATTCTCTCTGGCTTAACATATTCACAATGATAGCTCTATCTACCACTATCTACCACTCCTAAATCTAGAGCCCAAGTCCGACCCTCATCTCCATAAACATATCCAAGAGTGAACTTACTATTTTTCATCTGAAACCTGTTTTCCCACCTACGTTCACTTTCTCATTGGACATCACCACTAGCCACACAGTGTTCCAAGCCAATAAGTATGACATTATCAAAGACTCTTACCTCTCCACACCCACTATGTAATCAACCACCAGAGCCTATAGATGATGCTTCCTTACTTTTTTTCTTATGTCTCTTTTCCCTCTTCATCCACTGTGGCATTATTTTAATTCTATTTTTGGTCTGGATTACTGTGATAGACCTGGTATTAATCAGGACTCTGGGTTTTCAGTCCAAGAAGTTGGACTCCAACTAACTTAAGCAAAAAATGAAAAGAATTATTATTATTATTATTATTATTATTATTATTATTATCTATTGGCTTATGTAACTGAGAAGTCAGAAGAGTAGAAATGTTTTCAGGCTTTCCTGGATGCAAAGGTTCATATAGTGTTGCCAGGACTCTATTTCCCACCCTTTGTCTCCAGCAGCAGCTCTCCATAGTCAGAAGATGGTCACTGGCAGCCCTAAGGCTACATGAGCCTTTTCGTTAGCCTTTCCAAAAAAGAGCAAAACATCCTTTTTGATGGCTTCAGCAAAATCTGTTTTATCATTTGGGTTGTGCTACAGGCCCAACCCCAGACCAATGACTGGCTAGAGTGAGCAGGGGTAAGATGATAAAGAGGTATTTTGGTTGTTCACGCCTCTGGTCACTTGTCCATTCTTGAGGTTGAAAGAAAGCATATGAGCCCCCACCTGAGTCATGTGGGCTGAGAAGGATATTAGGATGGGAGAGGGCTGGTATTTTGATGACCAGGATGTTGGACAAAGAGCATGTGTCTACTCTAGCCTCCTTATTTCTTTATGTCTGCTCTGGCCTCTCCCAACCCATCCTATACCCTGATTTTCAGAGTAGAACAGGGTACAGTTATGAAAATGGTCTTTGTTGAAAATTCTTCAAGAGATCTCCAATGCTTTCAGCATGAAGTTCAATGGCCTTAGTTTAGGGCACAAGATATTTCCTGACCTGGCCTCTGCCTTCTTCTCTGACTTCATCTTTTTCCACATACCCGCAAGTATTTATATCTTCTGGACACATGAAACTCCCTAAGACAATTGTTGAAAATCTCTGCCTTGTCCAAGAACTATTCTTTCTTTCTAAATGTCTCCCCTCATTGTTCACTCCCTTTTATAAAACCTAATAAACTCCTTTTCAGCACCATCTGAAACTCACTTGAAGGGCCATCATGTCTTTTGGGAAACCCTTTCCTTCTTCCAAGTTTGCTTTAAGTATGTCCTTTGTGCTCCAGTAACATTCTGTGGTCAAATTTTGAACACATTTTATAAGATGTTTGCTAGTTGACATGTCTGCTTCCATTCTCTTGTGCACTCTTTTATTATGAGTAAATGTGTTCTATCCAGCGTTTTCATCCTCAGTACTTAGCCCAGAACCTGGCTCAGGTAGAAAGCTGAAAATGCTTTAAAGAGCTGAACACCCAGCTCTTGTCAGCCCCTCCACATTAAACCCACACAAAAAATCTTACCTTCTTTGCTTCCAGAATTCTTTGTAGAGGCTGTTACTACTTTGATTTAATTTTATGAAACTTTCTACTTGTTGCTAGGTAATTCAAGATGGATGGTTAATACTTGGTAGTACTGCTGATGTACTTAAGAGACCGAATTCCATCAATTATTCAGTCGGTGGGACCTCTCAGTCTATTGATGGCAAGGATCACGTTTTATTCATTGCTTGACAGCCAATGCCTGGCTCACAAAAGGTGCTCGTTGGATGTTTACTCGGTGAATAAAAACCCACCTCCATGTTTTTCCAAGTGAGCTCTCAACAATTTGCAATGAAGCTGTGAGTGTTTTTCTTTTTTTCTCACATAGCTTGGTCTCCCTCTTCTCATCACCTCAGAGCCCAGTTTCCACATTTTTCCTCTTGCTTTCCAACTCTATTTGTGTTCTCCAAGTAGCGAGTAGGAGGCTGGTTATATTCTTGCCCTACTCTCCTTCCCCGCATCCAAATTAGAGGCAGGGATAGCTACCTGGGAGTCAGACATCAAGAGTCCCTGTGGGAGAAAGTCACCGTCTCTACATGCATGTCTGACGCAAGAAAGGAAAAAACAGACTGGCAGGCCTAGCATAGGAGCAATCCACGTGGAGGCAGGTGCCGCTACATCCCTGGGCACGGGAATGGGATGCCCATCGCATAGCCGCCCTGATTCATCCGTACACAGGAATGGAAGGAGAGCCTGCTTCCCTTCCATCGCCAGGCTGGGGAAGAAAAACGAAAAACAAAAAACAAAAAAAACCCTTAGCAGCTTGTGTCCCCCTGTGCCTCTGAAACACGAATACAAGTGCAGGTAGATTCCTGCACGTCTCTGGGCGAGGGAATGGAGAGACTAGGCCAGAGCGGGTCCCTGCAAGACCCTGAACAAAGGCATTCAAAGGAAGGCTGTTCCCGGAGTGTTCGGGAAGGAACACACCTGTTCCTCACTGGAAACCGGAAGAGTAGGTGATGCAGGTCCCCAGACCCTGAGCGCGGGAAGAGAAAGGCGATGCTTGGCCGCTCCCGCTGCATCCAGGGAACCAGTAAGGGAAGTGGCAGCAGGGCCCTGTGCCTCCCTGGCCACGTGAATGGAAGTTGAGGCAGGTTCCTGTGGATCCCGTGGTGCGGGAAGGGAGAGACCGTCGCGGGGTGGGTCCCTGTACGTTCTTGGAACACAGGAATCCACGTGGAGACAGGTCCTTGTACGTCTCTGGGCACGGGAATGGGATGACCTTTGCCTGGCCTCCCTGGATTCATCCCTGGACACAGGAATGGAAGGAGAGCCTGTTCCTGTTCCATCGCTGGGCTGGGGTGGACAACAACAACAATAAAAACTTTTGAGGCTTGGATCGCTTGTGCCTCGGAAACAGAAATGCAAGTGGCGGTAGATTCCTGCGCGTCCCTGGGTGCGGAAATGGAGAAACCGGGCCAGGGGGGTCCTTTCCGGTGCCTGCACTAAGACATTCAAAGGGAGGCTGTTTCTGGTGGGCGCGGCCTTGTGCGTCCCCGCTTGGGAAGGAAAAGAGCGCCACGGGGGCATGTCCATCGGCCTCCTGGACGCGGGAGTGCAAGTCAGTGTGAGTCCAAAAGCAGAGGAATAGAAAGAGCATTGCGTGGCCGGTCTTTTGCATCCAGGGACATAGGAATGGGAGAGGCAGCACAGGGTCCCTGTGCGTCCTTGGGCGCAGGGATGGAAGGGCCAATGCGTGGCGAAGCCCCTTGTGTCCCTCGACCCAGGAATGTGACAGGAGGCAGGATCCTTGCGCCCCTGGGTGCAAAATGAAAAGACCGCCCTGTGGTGAGTTCCTGTGTGTCCCTGGACACAGGAATGGAAGGGGAGGCAGATCCCCAGTGGGGACCCGGGCGCGGGAATGGAATGATCATCAAGTGCCCGGCCCCTGTGTCCCCCTGGATACCAGAAAGGAAGCAGAGGACAGTCTGTGGGTGTGCATCCCTGTGTGCTGCACTTGGATGGGTTTTTGTGTACCCGATCCCTGTGCATCTCAGAAATAGAAAGGGAAGGGTGGCAGGTCCCTGTGCTTCCCTGGGTGCAGGAATGGAATGGCCATGTCGTGGCAGGTCCCTGTGCACCTCTAGACAAAGAAATGGAAGGGAAGGCTGGTCCCCAACCATGCTCGCGCTCACCAAGTGACAAAGCTTGGGCTTCGCGTGTTCCTGTGTGCCATGGAAACAGGGATGGATGGGGCGGCAGGTCCCGCTGGTCCCTTGACAGGGAAATTAATACACCATCTCATGGCAGGTGTCGCCTGTGCATCGCTGGGCACAGGAAGAGTGGGAGATGCAGGTCCCTGGGAGTCCCTGAGGGCGGGAAGAGAAAGGCGTCCGTGGGCCCTCCAGGGACGTCCCATCCAGGGAAGCAGGACTGGAAATTTCAGCAGGTCCCTGGCTTCCAAGAAGTGAGGAAATGGAAAGGATGTGGCGAACGGGTACCTGTGTCCTCCGGGCCACGAGAATGGAAGTGGAGGCAGGTTGCTGTGGGGCCCAGTGCATGTGACCGATCAGCCTTTGGTGACGCATCCTTCTGCGTTGCTCGACACAGGAATGGAACGGATTCGCGTCTCCGTGGTTCTCTTGGCGGGTGAAGGCAATACCGTTCCCTGGACACAGGCACACATGGGGAGGCAGAGTCCTGTGTGTCCCTGGGTGAGACAATAAAAGAACTTGCACGGCGGGTCCCTGTGGGTCCCTAAACAAAGGAATGGAAGGGGAGGCTGGTCCTTGTGTGTCCTTGTGTGCAGGAATGGAACGACAGTCGCGTGGCTGGTCGCTGTGTATTTCTGGACACAGGAATGGAAGGTCCCTGTGGGTACCTGGTCGTGTGAATGGAAAGACCATTGCATGGCGGGTCCCAGTGCACCCATGGACCCAGGGATGGAATTGGAGGCTGATCTCTGTGCGTCCCTGGACCCGGGAATGGAAACACCATCACGTGGCATGGTCCTGTGTGTCCCTGGACACAGAAATGGAAGGGGTGGCAGGTCCCTGTGAGTCCCAGGGTGCGGGAACGTAAAGACCATCGAGTGGTGGGTCCTTGTGTGTCCCTGGACACAGGAACATAAGCGGAGGCAGATTCTCCTGAGTCTCTGGAGCTGGAAAGAAAGGTGGGACATAAAGCGGGTCCCTGTGCCTCCCAGAGACACTTTCCAGAAAGCTGAGATCCCTTGACCCTGAGGCCAGGGGACCTGAATCACCTCCAGCCCTGACCTGGGCTTCAGCACGAATAGGAGCAACTAGTGAGGTGCCTCATTCTTCCAGAGGCCCAGGGACTAGAGACGGGCTGCCAACCCCAATTCGCGGGGCTCCCTGCCACCCACCAATCGCTATGCCCTGGCCAGGCCTTCAGGGTTGTTTGGGGCTGGGATAGCTCCTCCGGGAGGCGGGACATCGTGGGCAGGAGCGCGCTGGGGCCATGCCCGCTACCCCGGCAGCCGACTGGTGACTGGCCTTTAGACGTTCCCACGACGATGGAACTGGAGAGTGTGCTGCTAAGTGAAATAAGCCATCCAGAGAAAGACAGATACCATATGTTTTCACTCTTATGTGGATCCTGAGAAACTTAACAGAAACCCATGGAGGAGGGGAAGGAAAAAAAAAAAAAGGTTAGGGGGGAGAGAGCCAAAGCATAAGAGACTCTTAAAAACTGAGAACAAACAGGGTTGATGGGAGATGGGAGGGAGGGGAGGGTAGGTGATGGGTATTGAAGAGGGCATCTTTTGGGATGAGCACTGGGTGTTGTATGGAAACCAATTTGACAATAAATTTCATATATTAAAAAAAAAGATCACTTGAAATTGAATAAATAAAAAAAATTAAAGAAAAAATAAAAATAGACGTTCCCACGACGTGTGCCCCCTCGCCTTTCTCCGAGTGCCCGCTCTGCAAACACCTCTCTATCCGTGGGCCGGGTGAGAGCAGGCTCGCTCAGGCGGCTTTGGGGAGAAGCCGTGAGTCCCGGGGTGCAGTGACGTTTCTTTGCGGAAGGGCGGACGGAGGGACAGCGGGACGGTCAGGGCCCTGGTGGACGTGGTGGAGGGTTCGGCGCGTCTGGGGAGGGCTGCGGGCTGCGAGGCCGAGCACGGTAAGGGCGGGTCCACAGCCCCAGCCGGCAGAGTTCCTGGATGCCCTCCAGCGACGGTTAGGTGCCTAGGCGGGAGATGGGGAAGCTTTCTAGGAATCAGTGCTGGGGACAATAACCTTTCCTGAGTGCTTCCTCTGTGCCCCGCATGCTGTCGTTCGCTTCCGTGCAGTTGCATCCGACACAGGAAATTTTGTGAAATCGATGCTATCATCATTTTCATGTTACAGACAGAAGCGCTGGGTGTCAGGCTCACAAAGCGAGCAGGTTATCCCGCCTGGATGGTCTGCCGCTAAAGTCCAGGTTACCATCGAGATAAGGGGTGATAGGGTCACAGTGTACATTTGGGATGACTAGGTAGGAAGATCATGAGTATTTTTTTCTTTGTCCCACTCCAGGGAAGAGGACAGGTACCTGAGGCATCTTGGCAAATGCAGAGAGAGAGAGAGGACCCATAGCTTAGGGTGGGTGCTGGTATTGAGACACGTCTGTGACCTCAGGCATTGCCCTAAGAACATTTGGATGTTTTTAGACATGAGCGTTGCAGGGATCTGTTCATTCTAACCTTGTCACCATTTCTGTCTGGCATTTACTGGGTGACATGGGACAAGTTATTCAGTCCTCCTGAGCCTCAACTTTCAGTTCCCTCATCTGAATTCATGGCATAATACTAGTCCCCACCTCCTCTCTTTGGGTGAGGGCTACCTGACCTAATAAATGCAGGAAGCCGAGAACAGCACTTGGACTTAGCAACATGAATGCCATCAGTGGCCTTCAGAATTAATGCAGCCCAGATGGCTGATGGCCTGCTCTGATGTAGTGTTTTTTTCTCATGAGAAAGCCAGCAGGCATGCCATAGCAGGATGAGGGTCACGCTGATGTGGGCTGAAGTACACACGCCTTGAGTGGAGAAGAATGAAAGGTTGCAGATTTGGAGCCTTTGGAGGTGTGGTTCTCCTAAGATGCCTGTTATTTAAGGCAACCAAGGGTTCCTCAATAGCACAGGGGCTTTCAGGGTGGTTCACCACTGCTCCCCTATTTCTTTTGTGGCCTGTATATATTCAGAGACACAAAATAGCTTGTATTAGTTTGGGAGTATAGTTACAGGGCAGCACATCTAGGGTGGTTCATTTAAGGGAAGAGGTTCTTAGCCTTGGGTCAATGGAATTCTAGAGTCGCACTATCGAGTAGAACTTGCTACAGCGATGTCTGTGGAGCACTTGAAATGTGACTAGTATGAATGAGAGACTGCATTTTTAATTTCAATGACTTTGAACTGAATCTACCACATGGGACTTGTGACTACCATATTGGGCAGCACAGTTCTAGAGGGTCCGTGTAGGGCGTAGAACATTTTGTAAAGGTTTGGAAAATGGATGCAGCATTAGATGTGTATGTGTATTTTTCTAGGAAGTGATTCCCTGGCCTTCGTTAGATTCTCAGAATCACCAGAAAAGATTAAGGTCTGCTGCTTTAGGGCTTTGGCGGAATGTAAACAAGTTAAGGGAAGTAAGTATGGCTTCTGGTAATCACTGCTGTTTCTCCTTTCTCCTTTTGTCCTGTCCTCAGCTGTGGGTGGCTCCCCCTTGACACACGTACACAAAGAAATACTGGAATCTGAGACTTCAGGCCCCAGAGAAATTGCACACGGCCAGAAGGGGGCGATGGCTGTGGCCCTGGGTTGTGCAATCCAGGCTTCCTTGAATCAGGGCTCTGTGTTTCAAGACTATGACGCGGACTGTGAAGTCTTCCGCCAGCGCTTCAGGCAGTTCCAGTACAAAGAAGCAGCCGGGCCTCATGAAGCCTTCAACAAACTCTGGGAGCTTTGCTGTCAATGGCTCAAGCCAAAGATGCGCTCTAAGGAACAAATCCTGGAGCTGTTGGTGTTGGAGCAGTTCCTAACCATCCTGCCCACGGAGATAGAGACCTGGGTGAGGGAACATTGCCCAGAGAATAGAGAAAGAGTTGTGTCGCTGATAGAAGACTTACAGAGAGAACTTGAGATACCAGAGCAGCAGGTGAGAAGAGTTTGGGATCTTGGTAATTAGACAGAAGTAGCAGAGACGTCTGATACTAGATCAGACACTTCAATTCCAACCCCGCGCTTTCCCTGAAATGATTTTCATTTTTTCCTTCTGCTGGAATTGGCAAATGGTTCCGTGATTCTCAACTATTAAACCCAGCTTCTATTCTGTAACAAATACTTAGTAATGTCTCTTCTGCTGTCCTGAAATGAAATTTACATATAATGTAACCTTACATACACACAAAATCAAAAACAATACTACAATAAGTGGTCTGTGGGCCAAATGCAGCGCCAGGCCTGTTTTTATGCAGGCCATGAGCTAATAATGGTTATTACCTTTTTAAAAGGTTGTTAAATACAAGAAGTGTAGGGGATAGACCAACATGACCCATAAAGTGTAATTATTTAATATATGACTATAAGAAAATGTTGCCAGCCCGGGTCAGGTGGAGTCTAGAAAGGAAATCAAGGAAAGGGGACATAGTTTGCCATAATCGAATCAGCATTTGAACACACTCCCTTTTCGGGCTTGACTGCACAGAAGACTTGAAGTTGTCAGATGCCCGCATCTATGCATAAAGTCACCGGGAAGGCGACAGCCACCAGTTCAGACTGGGACAGCTCAAACACTGGGTGGCACCGCTGGTCGTGTGATTGTCCACAGTGGCAACGAGTGTCAGTCAATCTGAACAAGAAGGAGTACAGTGGTTGTCTGATTTCCCAGGTAGGGCTTTCCTAGAAAATTCAGGTCACGCTACCATATGCAACACTATTTGGTGTGTATATGAGCCCCAGTGTGAAGTCCTTGACAGGTTCTTTTTACCTGGATGGAAGTTTGAGGGGGAACTACAGAGTTGGCGGGGACCCGGAGCAGTGCCGCACCGTGAACGGTTTATACTCCCGTCTCTGCCCACTGAGTTCCGCCGGCCACCTGCCTTCATGCCACGTCAGCCTGTGGTGGTGGCGCTACTGTCCCCTGCTCAGAAGGGCACAGGGCAGAACCTGTGGCAGGAGGGAGAAAGGGCTTCGAGTTGGGCCTTAGGTGCCCGGTGTTGTGTGTTGACGGGGCTGTGCAGTTAGCCTCACTGAACTGGAGCCTTGCAAAATTTCCTGCGCCCGCCCCAGGGCGTAAGGAATTTATGGTTTCCCTTCCTCTCTCTGTCCTCTGGGTTTGGCTTACGATAGCAGATTTTACGTGCCTGTGGCCTAATCGTGCACTGCCCAGTACGGCCGCCACCGGCCAAGTGTGGGTGGCCCTTGAGCGCTAGCGATGTGGCCAGTGCAAACTGAGATGCGCTCTAAGTGGAAAACGCTGGCCACATTCAGAAGACTGAGCATGAGAAATAAAGTAGGTGAGATATCTCCCTAGTAATGGTTGGCGTTGATTACATTCTGAACGTAGGGTATTTTAGCGGTACTGGGTTAACCGAGGCATGTTATTAAGATTGACTTCATCGCTTTCTTCTTTGTTTATGCGGGTACTGCAAAAGCAAAATGACGTACACGGGTCACACTGTCGCTACCGGGCATTGCTGGTCTAGACTTTAGAGTGATGGGTTCTGCCATTTGCCCCAGATCGATAGGCAGGAAATGCTCTTGGAAGAACTGGCACCGGTGGGAACGGCACACGTACCACCAAACATCCACCTGGAGTCACCCCCACTCCAAGTAATGGGACCTGCCCCGGAGGGCCCAGTGGCAGAGCCTTGGATCCCACAGGCAGGGCTGCAGGAGCTGAGCTATGGTGCCGCTGAGGAGTGCCAGCCCTTCCTGGACCCCGGTAAGGCAGGGGTTTTATTTCCTTTCTGAGGTTTGTGCTTTGAGAGCTGAAGCGCTCTCCAGGTCTGGGGGTGGGTCAGAAACACCCACTGCTGGATGGAAGGGGACCACTGTGATGAAGCGTGGGAGGAGGGACGCCTCTCTGGGAGGAGCTGAGAACAAAGCACGGTACATCAGATGGGATTAAAAACCCATTGTTGTGGGTTCCTCAATGGCTTTTATGGCATAACAGCCTCATTCAAACTTGGTGCACTATAAATATACTCACTTTAGGTCCTTGAAGATGATTTAATCACTTACCACAGTATAAAGCAAATATGTATCTCATGCGATCAGAACCTAGAACAGCATTTCTCCAAGAGTGGTAAGCAGCTTACGTGTGTCAGGGTCACCTGGGGTGCATTTTCTCAAGCTCTCCAGGCTAGGCCTGTACATACTACAGGACCACTGCTCCAGAGTCTCCAAGAGTTTGTGCTAGAAGGAGAAGGTCCAGGCAGAGAAAGGCAGCTGGGCTGCATAGCTCGTGTCCCTACATTTCGCTTCCCCTTGGGGATTCTCGTAACATTGCTACCAGTGATTCCTGTGGCTACCCGACACCCCTCTGCTCTCCCCTCCCCCACTGACTTTGGCCCAAATGTGGCCTGAAATGTCCTTTCTAACTCTCTCAGCCACAGCTTCAACATGTGGACACTTAAAAAAATTTGTTTTAATGTTTATTTATTTTTGAGAGAGAGAGACAGAGAATGAGCAGGGAAGGGGCAGAGAGGGAGACAGAGACACAGAATCCAAAGCAGGCTCCGGGTTCTGAGCTGTCAGCACAGAGCCCAACGCCGGGCTCAAACTCACAAACGTGAGATCATGACCTGAGCCGAAGTCAGATGCTTAACCGACTGAGCCGCCCAGGCGCCCCAACATGTTGACACTTCTAAGACGTTGAAATGCTGAGACAACAAGGAGACATAAAAAATGAACATATCGAGAATAGCCCAAGTTACGAAATGTTGATATCTGGCAGATCCATAACCAGCTCAGTGCCTGGGCTTCGAAACCAGGTCCCTTTTCCACATCTTTGGAACATTTATCCATTCAACTACTATATACGAGCACCTACTAAGAGCTATGCACAGTTCACATATGTAAATGGGACTGTAGGTACTATCTGTGAGGCATACAGGACTGTAAAATGCTATGGAAATCCATAGGAGGACTGCCTAACCAGCCCGTGGCAGAGAGGGAAATCGTCCTGGAGGAAGGGGGGGTCTGCGTCGAAACCTGTAGGATGCATCGTAGTGAGGAAGGGAGAGAGCTCTGGGTGGAACACACAGCATGTGCAGAGGCTCGGAGGAGAGAGCGCTTGGTATATTTGAGGACGTCCTGCTACAGCTTGAGGGGTACCAAGGAACCTGAGTAGCACTGAAAAGCCTGGAGAGAGAAGCAGCGTCCTGGATCATGAACAACTTTGTCAGCCTTGTGGAGAAGTTACTCTTTCTCATCAGGGCAACGGGGAGTCACCGGGCATTCTCAGGGAAGAGACCTACTACACAGATTGCATTTTACGTGATCACTCTGACCGCAATAGGAAAGGGCAAGACTTGAGGCAGGGGCACCATTTGAAAGGTTGTTGCAATCACCCAGGTGAGAGGATGATTTTCTAAACTAAGGTCATGTTGGTGATGACAGAATGAGAAAAGGGGGACTGATTCAAAAGCTATGTGGCCCGTGGAAAATGCAGGACTTGGTGGTTGACTAGGCATTGGGTGATGGAGAAGTGAGCGTTGGGAATGGCATCCAGCTTCTGGTGAACTGGGTAAATGGCATCATTATTCACTGACACAGAACACAAGAAGAGGGTCAGATTTGGTGGGTCAAAGTGAGTCTAGACTTGTACGTGAGGAACTTGCGAGGCTTATGGGTCTCCAGGTGGAAATGGCCAATGTGGCATCAGAGCTCAGGAGAGAGATCAGGGTTTGGGATAGAGGTGTGCAAGCCAAAAGCTTATAGAAGGTGGTAGAAGTGTCTAGGGTGGTCGAGATCTTTGGGGGATTGTGCACAATAAGAAAGTACAAGGTCTTGCGGGCAGATCCTGGGAGATAACATGTCAGAAATGATCATTTTATGTGGATGCGAAGATCTGTCAAGCTTTCAGTTACCTTGCTTGGGTTTCTTGCTTTCAAATGCCCTCTTGACGCTAATAGATCATTCTAACTCCTGTGCTTAACCATGGCTTCCACCCCATCTCTTCTGGTTTCCATTCTGAGTGCCATCTCTCTTCTCCAGGTGCCTGGCAGACTATGGGGGAGGGCACAGGTGAGACTCCACTCTCTCCTTGGAGAGAACAGCTGGGTCCTCACACACCTAACACTGGGACTATATGATGTCTGTGCAATGCCATGACTCCCGTAGAATTCAACTCCTACCATTACAGAGTGCGTGTTTGGCGACACCTTTGGGCTCCTTTCTACATTGAATCGATTTGTCCAGGTGCAGTATTTTTTGTAGCTTACTTTAGCAAGTACGGGGCACGTAGAAGTCGTGGACTCTGTCTCGTTTTTAATAGAGGTGACAGAGGAAAGCCCACAAATACGTATGTGTATTTATTATGGTGAAAGCCAAACTGTATAAAATATTGTCATTTATGTTCCAATGTTTGCCTCACCTACATCTCTGGTCTGTTGTCAAGGTTTTAAAAACCTGTGCTTTGTGTCTATGCCTGCAAACAGTGTCAGAACCTGGCCAGTCATGTTTAAATACAAATCTCTGCATTCCACCCCCCACTCCCCATGCGGACTGCTCCTCGTGGCAACAGTGCGAAGTACAAAGATCACATATGATGCCAAGCTGCCACATTGTTCTTGATTGTGATACTTGGCTTCTCGAAAGCACCAGACGGTCCCGTGTATTCAGCAAGAGAGACAGAGGATGAATTCAACAAGTAAAATACACCCGGTAGGAACAAAGGAAACTACCCCTTTCTCATAACTGTTTAAAGTGATCTAACATGCTTCATGGGGCGCCTGGGTGGCTCAGTCGGTTAAGCGTCCGACTTCGGCTCAGGTCATGATCTTACGGCTTGTGAGTTCAAGCCCCACGTCGGGCTCTGTGCTGACAGCTCGGAGCCTGGAGCCTGCTTCAGATTCTGTGTCTCCCTCTCTCTCTCTACCTCTCCCCCACTTGTGCTGTCTCTCTCTCTCTCTCTCAAAAATAAATAAAATGTAAAAACAAATTAAAAAAAATAGTGATCTAATATGCTTCATACTACTGAATGGGAGGTCCTCATATCTACCTCCTGATCGCCAAAATCCCATCCTTCTTACACTTGGAGAAAGTCTGAGAGATCTAGGGACTGATCAAGGAAAAAGATGTGACCAGGAGGTGGCAGTAGCGTGTACAAGGTTTGTGGCAACTCTCTGCTTTGCTTCCGGCCAAGGCCAGAGTCAGAAGGGGAGGAGGAGGTGGGAAGTCCCCAGGGAGTGAGGGCTCCCAGAGGGGACTTGCCTATCTAGGGATCTTATAGCCCAGTAGCACGATGGGCAGTTGATGGGTCACTGAATTCTAAAGGGCAGCAGCAGCTTGAGGTTATAGAACCAACTGTAAGGCTCCATCTTTTCAATGGCTGGCAGATGTGGGGTGAAGTTTCCTGGGGTATGCAAAGTAGGCGGGGTCTAAATGGCTAACAGTTTGATTCTGGGACTACCTTTTAAATCACTGCGTGTGAGAGAATTTGTTTGGCACCAGCAGCAGACTTTTGAGCTAAGGGGTGTCCGTCTGTGTGGAAGAAATGAATGCCCTAGGGGCCAATACAAAGAGGGTTCGTTCATGCACTTAGGCTCATTTCTAGAAAAACCAATCTGGTGGTTGGTTATGTGGCAACACAAACTGGCTGGTGATGAGGATAAAGAGAAGAGACTCCCCATGACTTCTGAGTGCAATTCAGTGTTGGCCAAAATACCCTGGAGTCAAGCCGTAAAACACAATGGGCATCCTTCTATGGGCATGTGTTGGTAGGACAGATTTCGAAAATAGGAACAGTTGGTTAGTGGACATATATATTTATAACTTTAATAGATATGATTGGGGCGCCTGGGTGGCTCAATTGGCTAAGCATCTGACTCTTGATTTCTGCTCAGGTCATGATCTCAAGGTTTGGGAGTTCGAGCCCCACATCGGAGCCCGGTTGGGATTTCCATTGGGAAAACCAGCAGAACCGTCATGCAGAGATCGTGCAATCCCTGTCCATGATCAGAATCTCTCTCTAGGAGAAACAGCTGAGAGCTCCAACTGGGAAAATCCTTTCAGCCCCACAGCCAGTCAGCAAAACAGTTCCAGAGAGAAACTACACCAATGTATGCAGTGTGGGAGATGTTTTGTTAAAAAGAAGCTACTTAATAAGCACATGCAATTCACTCGGGAGAGCTCCCTCCTGAGTGCCTTGAGTGTGCGAAAAGATTCCTTCGTAAATCAGACCTCCTTAGGCACCATCGACTTCACACAGGGGAGATGCCCTGTGAATACTCTGTGTGTAACAAGCGATTCACTCAGGGGTCACACTTAATAATGCACCAGAGAGCCTCTCGTCAACAAGCAATGAACCGATCCTTTGAGTGTAAGAAAAGGCTTTGTGATAGATCAAGTTGTATGAGACGCCAGCAAATCCACCGAGGAGGAGAGCCCCATAAATGTCCCAGTTGTGGGAAAAGTTTTAGTCTACAGAGGGTTCTTACTTTGCACCAGAATACACACGCTGAAGACAGCCCCAAGCCAACTGTGGCATAGGTGTGAGAAGCATTCCTTTCAGCTCTAGGGCCAGTGTCCCAGTAAACAGGGACGTGCCCAATCGACGTGTATCCATGCAATATTTTAGTCATGTGGAAATGTATCTGCTTTTCCTGCTTTATTCCCACTAACCAGTTGTTGGACCAGCACGCGGATACCCCCCTACCAGGGGCGAAGAGCACTTCCCTCGACTCCCACGTAGATCACGTATCAGCATCGTGTGCGCCTGTGCAGCCATTGCTGTTGACACATCTTCTGAGCCTTTGACACAGTCCATTTTTGAAATGTGGAACAAGGGCAAGGAGAAGCATCCAACTCATAAAGGACTCTGCAAGGCAGGTAACAGTGCCCACCATGCAAGTGCCAGGAAGAGTGGAAGGAATATATTAGCATGGAGGTCCTACCCAGGGTGAACTCTCAATACAGATTGTATTTTCATTCTCTGTTCTTTGAAATGTGAACTCATTGAAGGCATCAAACTTTACTTGAAGCCTAGCTTTGCTAACACCACAAATTGTATGCAAGGTCATTATTTATGATTTTGCAATGGTTATGCCAATTTTCACATTATTTCCTCTTTGCTCCAAGAGTTGAACAAGGTTGATATTTTCCTGCCAGGTTTTGATTATAATGCATATTCATTAATAAGTGATATTTGTTCTATTTCTGCTTTGAAGCGCATTTAGATTTTCTCGAGGACTCTCTACCAAGACCATAGAGAATAAGGGTCCTGCTTGTAGGGCATACCCTAGGAGTGGGTCCTGTGATCTACACCTATTCACCTTGTCTAAACACTGGCAAAATGTTCTACAGGTACCTTCTCCCCCTCCTTGGCTTATGGTTTCACTTGCTCATTAGTGTACCTTTATTATACCTTGATGAAGAGAAGTTTCCAGGGGTGCCTGTGTGGCTCAGTCAGTTAAGCAACTGGCTCTTGATTTGGCTCAGGTCACCCCACATCAGGCTCTGTGCTGTTGCTGAGTGTGGAGCCTCCTTAAGATTCTCTCTCTCCCTCTGCCCCTGTCTCCTGCTTGTGAGCATGCTCTCTCTCTCAAACAACTAGCTACTTGTGTATTTATTCTTGCTGGTCCTAACTGAAAATGTATGTGAGAAGTTATCTCTCTTTTGAATATTTTTTTAAGCAGTTTCCGCACCCAGTATGGGGCTTGAACTCAAAACCCTGAGCTCAAGAGCTGCATGCTCTGCCGACTGAGCCAGTCGGGTGTCCGGAGAAGTTATCTCTAAATATCACCAATTTTTCTCCCAGTTGTCTTCCCTATAGGTCCTACCTCCTCCTTGAGAACACTGACCACACCATCCCTCTGATAATGTCTATTTTCTGAGGCCCAAAGGCCCTCCATGTAGACCATACACTTCTCGCTGCCACTTAAAGTCTCTGTGGGAGAATAAGGGTGCCAGGTGAACCAGCCCTATATTCGCCTTGAGTCCTGAAGGGTGACAGCTCAGAAGATAGAAGTTCCTTCCTAAGTGTATCCCTGGCTTTCTGAGACCATGGCTGCCTCAACTCACACACTCTGTCATATAAAGCCAGCCCAAGGCTTTGCACTTAAGCCTATGCCCTTGGCCAACCTCTCCCATCAGCCGAGTCAGGGCTGGTGGGCAGTGAAGCCAGGCATGGAAGCCATTTGTGAATTCTGACAAAGATTCATTACTGGGTCCTCATTTCTTGTTTAAGGAGGCATTCTGAGGCCATCACTGGCTGTTCAGATTCTGGACAGTTTCTCTGCGGGAACTCTGCTCGGAGTTCCTGGGCAAGTTACGTAACTTTCCCAGACAGCAGATAGTATCTGGCTCCCCAGCTTTCCATAAGCATGCAGGCAGATGATAAGGGCAAATTGCTTAGCACAGAGCCCATCAGAAGCAGGCAACAGTCTCTGTGGGTATTCAAAATTGGGAGCTTTAGAATTTTCAGATGTCACTGGTACATTTCGAGTTTCATTCTTGGTCTCATTTGCCCGGAGCTCGGAGGGGTGGGTGTAAAGTTGGCCGTGCTTCCGGACTTCGTGTTTAGCTGTGGAAGGTAACAGCATAGGATGCCTCAGAGGAAAACGTGTTCTTCGAATCTTCCCTCTAGCCCCTGTTGGATGCTGGAACCCCTTGGGAGCTCAACTATTGGCTACTTCCCACTGGGTGGTGCGCACTCATTAGAATTATTGTGAGGATTCAACTCAAAGGTGGGTCTCTGATCAACATTGACCTCTCTACTCTACTGTGTGAAATATGCCTTTAAAAAGAAGGATGGTGGGGCGCCTGGGTGGCTCAGTCGGTTAAGCGTCTGACTTCGGCTCAGGTCATGATCTCATGGTTGGTGGGTTCGAGCCCCGCGACGGGCTCTGTGCTGACTGCTCAGAGCCTGGAGCCTGCTTCCGATTCTGTGTCTCCCTCTCGCTCTGCCCCTACCTCAACTCATGCTCTGTTTCTGTCTCAAAAATAAATAAACATAAAAAATTTTTTTAAAAAAGTCATACTCTACTAAAGCGGATATAGGGGCTTCTTTGTAATTAATCACACACCAATGTCATTAGCTCATTAGGGACTTCCTCTAATCAAACACCTGGTGACAAAGCCCTGAATGAAAGTTGATTATGAAAAGAAAAGCAAATGAGAAGTTTGAAGCTAGGGGCACCGTCTGAGGGGGAGAATCACAAGTGTAGGAATCTGCACTGGCATCTTCCTGGGCATCTGGAAGGCAAGGGGGTCAAGAAGTTTACCCAGTTTCCTGCTGGTAAAAAACAGCTGACCTGGCACTCACTTCTCTCAGCTGCCAAGTTGCCCAAAGGTCACGATTTCTCTTCCTGCTGTCGCCGCTTCATTGTCGGAGGGAGCTGATTTCACCGGTTACCATGTGCCAGGCACAGTGTCAGGTTGGACTCTGCGTATTTGCTGACCGGCCTGGACCGAGGTACCTGGGATAGTATCAGGAACCAACACATGTCTGATGCTTGGGGAAGGCAAGGCCTGGCACATGAAAAGCCTCACTGCATTCAAGAAATCCCCCAGTCCGAAGAGTCACTGGTGTCACCGAAAACAAAGAAAATACTCTTGTCATTTTTTGTGTTTATTTGCATGAAAAAGAAACACACAGACTGCCTTATCTACCTACCTCTCTGTCTTTGTGGAAAATAGATGTCAGAAGCACACCCCCATCATCTGACGGAGTTTTCTTTCAGTTCTCGCCCTGTAGGAGCTACCTTAATGCAATTTAGGGCCGGGATAGGAAACACCTCAGAAAACCTTGTCGTGTTCTAATGTATTCTCATCAGTAAAATGCACACCTTCACAGGTATCCATTGAGCAGCCACAAAGTGCCAGATTTTCGAGTGGTTCCCGCCTGCTGCCAGCCTACAAATATGTCACTCATCCATGTGGCTTCCAAAGATCTGCCTGTCTCACTCCCCAGTCAGAACGAATCTCTACTATTAGAAATATTGAAAGGATGCCTTTCAAGGTGACTGCATCACAAAACTTTCTATCACGAAAGAATCTTTTATGTCCCCGAGAAGGTGAAATATCAAATCACACCTGTAAGACACATTATCCGTGCCCCGCTGGCTGGATTTGGGGGCTGAGCAGCCAGTTTGGGGGCAGTCAGACAGGCGTGCGAGGTGGCCCTGGGAGACTCAGCTGCCGGCCAGGAGGAGCTCAGGGTGGCTGGTGTGACAGGCTCCGACTGCAGCTGTGACGGCCTGTTCGGATGCCCTCTCGAACCAGCCTGGCTGCTGGAATCCCCACTAGTAAAGTGAAATGCTTAAGGTTCTCCAGTACAGACTATGGCTACATTGACCTTCAGTTTAAGAAAAGCCCTTTGAAGATCCCACAGAGGGCCCTTGTGCTTGTTACATGGCTCCTGGTGCCTTTCTCATTATCGTAGGCTCCCCCTGCAGGCAGGCAAGGAGGGGGTGTGAAGAGGCCGGACCCATCCTGATCCTTGCTGGTCTGACCTTTGGCATCCCGGTGTTCTGCGGGGGGGGGGGCATTTTACCACTGGGGAGTCACTTACATCCAAATACCCCTGGGGTACTCCTGACATTCCAGACTTTGAAGATTAGCGCCCACCTTAGCTCTAGCAGAAGAGTCACAGTTGGGCAGGCAGTTCCTTAAGACACTGAGCAGAGCCAGGGATGATGCAATTCTGGATATTGCAGATAGCTAACAAGCAACAAGTTCACTCTGAAGGTGTCAACTGACCGCAAGTTTACAATTAGCTGATTACACTCTTTTAAGCTCTATTTTTCACCTCCTGGCCCTGGCAAAGGCTCCTGAGCAGTTCGGCCATTTAAATACATATCCTAGAATGGGGCTCCTGAGTGGCTCAGTGTGTTAAGAGGCGACTTCAGCTCAGGTCATGATTTCACGGTTCATGGGGGTTCATGGGGGTTCATGGGTTCGAGACCCGCGTCGGGCTCTGTGCTGACAGCTCAGAGCCTGGAGCCTGTTTCCCATTCTGTGTCTCCCCCTCTCTGCCCCCTCCCCCACTCATGCTCTGTCTCTCTCTCAAAAATAAGTAAAACATTAAAAAAATTTTAAATATGTATCCTGGAAGAGCAGCCCTATTACTGGTACAGGAAGTTTGGAGGTTATTCTGGAGACCACCAATTATAGGTTTGAGCCTTTCTTTTAAATAGTGCTTATCGTCCATTTGTTGTAGTGGCAAATGGAAGAATGTACTGTGTCACATTTCTTATTACTAAGGAATGTATTTTGAAACTATCTAGGAATCTTATCCCTGGCCCCCGCCTCTAACTGCGTTCTGGTGGAAGGCTCTGGCAAAATCAAGTATCAGCGTAGGTTCATCTGAAATATGTTTTACGTGCTTTCTTTTTGCTGGTAACCGGGAATTGTTAAAACTCCAGAGCCAGTTTTCCAAACGTAAACACTTTCTGTTCACCAGCCCTTGTCCAGCTCTAACCTGGTTAACCAACACATTGGCCGGCATATAATTTGGGTCATTCTGTCCTTTGTCGATCAAGATGTTGTGTGTATCGTGCCTTTAATGACTAGACTCCTGAGAGTCTTCTAAGGGGAAAATGTAGGTAAGTGGTTATTATTTAAAGATTAGAAACCTGTCCTTAGCACCTTGTATTAGGATGCTACCCCACTGAAGGTGGCAAGATATGGCCTGGACTCCTAGAAGACTAGACTACCACGGCTTGATTCTATGTCCTAGCTTGCAAAGAGTGATATATTCCAAAGTAACTAAATGGTCAAAATCGAAACCAACCAACCAACAAACAAAAATTCCCACATCTTTAAGCTGAAGGTTTCATGAGAAGTGCAGAAAGTTTAAACCGTGATGAGCAAATAATGCTAACAGGTCTCCTTGGAAACATTACCATCTTCAACCACCCTTATAATTATTTAGGAGGAGAGCATTGATGGATGCGAAAATCACTGAGTGAAAAATTGTAAGGAAATCAGGCATTTACACACGCTTAGATTCTTTATTATAAAGAGGAAATTCTCCATTAATTACAATGGAGAAATCTTGAGACGATTTAATGTTTAACTTTGGCCTGATAATGAAGAACAATGAGACAAATGAAAATTTAGAGGCATTCTACTTAGAATGAACTTTTCAAAAACATCACACTATCTTCCAAGAAAAAAAGATACTGGAGAAGAGTGGATATTTTCTATATCAAATTAGACTATGGAGATATGACAAGTAAATGTCTTGTATAGTCTTTGATTAGAAATAAGGTACAAAGAATGATGGGGATAATTGGGAATTGTTGATTGTGGACAGATAGTAGAATTATAACTATAAAGAATATGTCTGTGTAAGAGAGAGACAGAGACAGAGAAACAGAGACAGAGAAACAGAATGAGAGACAGAAGATCAAATATACATTTGACCCTTGAACAACATGGTGTTTGGGGCACCAACCACCCCTCCCCCAGGCATAGTCAAAAATTCGAGTAAAACTATTGACTCCCCAGTAGTGAAATTATCGGATCATATGGGCTTTCTATTTTTAATTTTTTGAGGAAACTCCATAGTGTTTTGAAGAGTGGCGGTGCCAATTTATGTGTACAAGGGTTCCCTTTTCTTGTCATCCTCGGCAACGCTTGTTGTTCCTTGTCTTTTGGATTTTAGCCATTCTGATAGGTGTAAGGTCATATCTCATTGTGGTTTTGACTTGTATTTCCCCGATGATTAATGATGTGGAGCATCTTTTCATGTGTACATTGGAATATGATGCTGCCATGAAAAGAATGAGATCTTGCCATTTGCTACAGCATAAATGGACCTAGCGGTGATCATGCAAAGTGAAATAAGGCAGTCTGAGAAGTAAATACCATACGATTTCACTTATACGTGGAATCTAAAACAGCAAAAGAAGTGAAAAACAAACAAAAAGGAGAATCAGACCTATAAATACAGAGAAGAAACTGATGGCTGCCAGAGGTGTGGGGGGGAGGTGAGGGGATGGGCAAAATGGATGACGGGGAGTGGGAGAAACAGGCTTCCAGTTATGGAATGACTAGGTCACAGGAATAAAAGGCATGGCATAAGGAATATAGTCAATAATATTATAATAGCACTGCATGGTGACAAATGGTAGCCACTCTTGTGGTGAGCACAGTATAACGTATAAACTTGTCAAATCACTATGTTGTGCACCTGAAAGTAATGTAACATTGTGTGTCAACTACACTCAAAAAACAAAAAAACTTTTCACACCCCCCAGACTCAACTAATAGCCTACTGTTGACCAGAAGCCTTACTGATAGCATAAACAATCAATGAACACATATTTTATTTTATTTTATTTTATCTATTTATTTATTTTTAGAGAGACAGAGAGCAAGTGAGAGCAGGGGAGAGGCAGAGGGAGAGGGAGAATCCCAAGCAGGCTCCAGGCTCAGCACGGAGCCTGACATGGGACTCCATCTCAAGACCCTGAGATCATGACCTGAGCCAAAATCAAGAGTCAGTCACTTACCTGACTGAGCTACCCAGGTGCCCCAACACATATTTTATATGTTTTATGTATTATATACTGTATTCTTACAATAAAGCAAGCTAGAGAAAAGAAAACGTTATTAAGAAAGTCATAAGGAAGAGAGAGTACATTTACACACTACTGCACTGTATTTATTTTTAAAAAAAATCTGCGGGGCGCCTGGGCGGCTCAGTCAGTTAAGCGTCCGACTTCAGCTCAGGTCGTGATCTCGCAGTTCATGGGTTCGAGCCTCATGTCGGGCTCTGCACTGACAGCTCAGAGCCTGGAGCCTGCTTCAGATTCTGTCTCTCTCTCTCTCTCTGCCCCTCCCCTGCTCATGCTCTCTCTCTCTCTCAAAAATAAATAAAAACATTAGAAAAGAAAAATAAATTAAAAAATCTGCTTCTGTGTGGACCTACACAGTTCAAACCCACACTGTTCGAGGATCAATAAGCTTGGAACAATTGCCGAGTCTAGGTAAATGATCTATGGGTGTTCACTGTGCTACACTCTCAACTCTTCCATAGGTTTGGAAGCTTTAAAACCTAAAAATTGGAAGAAAAATCAGGGTATGCAGAAAGACACAGGCAGAAGGTAAAAGTCGGCTCATCCTGCATATAACTTTCATGAGTTTCAGAACCACCTCTGGAGCTCCACCCTGGGTTGTGAGCTCTGGAGAATGACTCATGTCCTTTCCAAAATTGCGTCTCGAGTATCCTGGCATGGTCTTCAGAATGTATGTCAGCTAACGAGTGTGGGAGAGTGACTTCTTTCCAGGACACGCTCCAGAAGAGCAAGGGTAGAGGCATCTCTAGAGACAAACAAACCAAATGGTGTTCCCAGGCATCACGTCTTGAGGCCTTTGGGTTTCTAGAAGAACCAGATGACTGGAACTGCATCAACATAGATGTTACCGTAGAGCTGAATATCTGTGGCTGGATATTGTTCCCTGGCAATGCCCTTTGAACCTCACCTGCCTTCTTCAGCAGGAAATAGCAGAGCTTTGCAGGCCGTCTTTGCTGTCTTTCTTTCTCTTGCAGTTGGCCCTAAAGAGTCCATGAAACCCAAACTTGGCTAAAGGGCTTGACGCTCTTCATTGTACCCTCCAGTATGGGACCAGGTTTTCCGTTGCCACCCCTCTCCTTGATGTTATCAGGACTACACGAGTCAATCTTCAAATGTTGAATGAGTGTTGCATACCTGATGTAGTTTTTTGACATCTGTGAGCCAAGACATTCCCAGAGCTCTTTACCCCAATGTCACAAACCCTAGATAAGAACTTTTTGTTGCTGCCATTGGCTGGACCAGATGGCCAGACCATTGTCAACGGCCAAAGAGTCTGTAATTGCAGATTCAGGAGATTGTTGGCAAGGGCATCTGGTCCCAGGGAAACTATCTGAAATGCAATCACATGTGTTGATCCTTGAGTCCCATCCTTTTTAGAAGCTTCTTGGTCAAGCTCCATTGCATAGGATGGTGGTGATAAGGTAGACAATCTGCCTTTGCTTTTCAGTCAGTTGATCCCATGGGCTTCCCCATTAGGTCAAGGGTTCCAGGATAAAGATGACCTACTTCAGCACTATGACATCGGGCAAGATAGTGAAGGCAGAGAATGCTACCCTGTCCTGCAGGTAGGATATGCCAGAGGGGCCAGGTTTGGCTTTACCATGTAGCAAGGAGATCTTGGTATCCATACCCAGTTTTTAGGGTGCTGCTTCCATGACCCAAGGCATAATTGGTACCTGGATATGGAGAGTCACAGGCTCATGGCCTATTTCCAGGACAGCCAGGGTGTGGCCACCGATTGCCTCCCTTATGGCGTTGAGCATGTGGCCAAGTGCTTGCATCAGAAGATCATGGACTCACCGATGGTCCAGAGACTCCCAGCAATAAAAAAAAAAAAAGAAGTATTCTAAAGCTTCCACAGTGAAAGGGCTTCTGGGGGAGGCATTAATAGGAATGCCTGTTGTATTACAATTATATTAACCCTGATTCCAATTGGGGTTAAAAGTGAGTTTAAAGCTCAACTTTATAACAGTGTCTCATACTGCATTAATAAAAGTGTATTTTCTTGTCTGAGGACCCACATGTACCTCTCTGCCACCAGTGACACTGTAGATGAAGGGTGAAGTTTGGTGTGTCTGTAGGCTATGGAATCTCACGGTCTTGTCCCTGACTTGGGGTCATGGCTCCCTAAGCACCATCAGTATCACAGGCAGACCTCGGGATCCCCAATCGCCATAACTGGAATTGGGCTCATGCATGGCCTCAAGGGTAGGTAGGTTCCTAGCTCTCTGGGAATATGGCACATGCTGAGTTGTTCCAGCTCAGTTTCTCAATGGCAGATGCTGGCAGAACTTTCAGGGACACAGATAGAATGTTCTGTCTCGTGAACACAAGCAACTGCATAGCCAAAGACATGACCATCAGCCATGGCGTAGAGACCAGTTTAAGACTCAGGAGCCCTGTGTCTTCTGATACTGTGAGGATCATGAGCATTGTCTTACCCCAAGCCCTCTTCTTTGGAAATGGGATGAAGGAGTAGAACAGTGCCACTTGGGTGGTGAACTTTGCAGGGACTGAATATACCTCCACCTGAGACCGTTCAAATGAGAGAGTTGACCGAGATGGCGGCACTGGTAAATGTTGTCACCCGAGCACTTCCTACCTGGGAAATCAAACAACCACTGTATTCCTTGTTGTTCAGGTTTACGGACACTCGTTGCCACTGTGGAAGATCACTTGTTCTGAGTGTTTTACTACTACCATTGTCAGTTCATCCTCACAGACTCCTAAGGGAGGAAGTCTGGTTGTCATCCCCACTCTCACAGGGCGGTGGGGAGCCTGCAGATCAGAGAGGCTAAAAGACTTGCCCAAGGTCACACTAACTTGGACCGCGAATCAAACTGCTTGTCCCTTGAGCTCATGCTCCTAACCACTCCGTGCAGCAGCAGTTTCCTACCATGGGCAAATGTGAGTCCTCCTCACATTTTACAACTATTACCCAGCGGGGTTGAGGCTCATCAGGTCAATTCACTTTATAATGGCAGATGAAGATGTGACATTAACTAGCTGTGTTTTACCCAGGCCACAAGAGCCATTTGGAGTAGCCATGATGAGGTTTTTGGGGTGATGGTAGGGGTCCGGAGCCGACGGCCAAGAAAGAATTCTCGAAGACGTCTTTTGTGCAAAAAAGGTGATTTCATTAAAGCACGGGGAGGGGACCCATGGACCGGAAGAGCTGCTCTGGGGTTGTGAAAAATGACTGGTTGTATACTCCGGAGTTGCGGAGGTAAAGTCAAATGGGAGGCTTCCAGAGGGACTTTGATATGCTAAAGAGGACTCAGCTATACCAGAGGCCTGGCTATTGTCAATCAAGACTGTTTTCCCTCCAGTAAGGCATTGACATTAGAACGGTAGGGGGTTCCTGGAGAAATGTTGCACTCTGTATTTGCCTCAAGGATTTGTCAATGGGCTGCAGGTTACAAGGAAATTTAATTTGACTGCCACTTCCTTCTTGCCTTTGTTCCCCACATCACTATGGAGGGGAAGGTAATGTTGGGGCTCGAAGGGGCAGCTAATAACAGATATTTGGGTACCATCTCCATATCTGCTCCCTGTAAATTCAGCTATCTTGTCTTAGAGCCCTTTGCTGGATGATGCAAAATCTCTCCGTTCAAACTTTCCCTGTGGGGGTCACCAAAATGTCCTAATGGTGTTCATTGCATTTCAACGGGTCCACTGAGCAATGGTCAGTGACTCTGGCCTCAAGATACAATCACCCAGTGAAAGCTGCAAGGGAACTCAGTCCCAGGTAGGATTCTCTACTCTTTCCCAAACTCTGGATCCAGCCTTGGCCATGACTCTTGGCTGCCTACTTTTTAAATCCCAGCTCACAGAGGGGCGCCTGGGTGGCTCAGTCAGTTAAACATCTGACTTCAGTTCAGGTCATGATCTCACAGTTTGTGAGTTCAAGCCCCGCGTCGGGCTCTGTGCTAACAGCTCAGAGCCTGGAGCCTGCTTCCAATTCTGTGTCTCCCTCTCTCTCTCTGCCCCCTGCCCTGCTCACACTCTGTCTCTGTCTCTCAAAAAGTGAATAAACGTTAAAAAAAAAATAAAAAAAAATTAATCCCAGTTCACAGAAATGGCTGAAAATGATTTCAGCTGAGTAGTTATACAGCTATATCAATAACATGAAAGTGTGACCCGTGTGGTTATTGTCTAGAGGTATGATGTGGATTTTCACAGGATGTTGGAGGCCTAACGGTGAGGACGGGGTTTTAGGTGAGTTATAGTGCTACTCTCCTGAAGAACAGAAAGGACTATCATATCATGAGGTATGATTTGCCCCCACACCGGCTACCCCACTCAGTCTCCCATGACAACTGAGGAAACTGAGGCACAGATGCCTGTAAGGGGGACCCAGTCACACACTGCTTTTCTTGAGTGGCAGGAAATGCTCAGTCGTCTGGGTTTCTCCCCTTCCCGGATAGAACCACGTAAAGACACAAAAATACTGTGTGCCATGACCAAAACCAATAGAAGGATGAGAACTGTTTCCTTGACTTCCACAAGGATCAAGGGGAAGAATCCTGAATGGGTAGAAGGATGGGGCTCTGGAAGCAGACAAGTTGGGTTCATATCCTGGTTGTGCCACATACTAGCTATGTGACCTTGGGCCAGTTACATACCTCTCCTGTGCCTCAGTTCCCCGACCTGGATAAATGGGTGTGACAGTGGCACCCACCACAGTTGTGAGAAGCGAAATGAGCTATTGTATGTAAAGCCCTTGGTGAGGTACCTAGCAGGCAGATACCCTGAGCCCCTTATAATCTGTGAGAGACCAGAGAGTGGGCGTCAGCACATCCTTTTTCCCTCCTACGAACCCCTCAAAGTCACAGACAAGGGTAGAGAATCTTTTCTGGCCAAGTTGGCTCTCCTGCCTTGAGCTCCATTTACAGGTCGGCTCACTGTTGGTTTGACTTGGGTTTTGGTGCCTTGTTTCTGAGCTCCGGTGCCCTTCCCTTGGAGGAAACAGGTTGAGCAGATGAGACTGAGTCAACCCGCCTTGGGGTCTGCACCTCTCTCTGTCTCAAATTTATGCTTCTGAGCAATCTTGTTGCTTGGTACCTAAAGACTTTTACAGAATTCGCTTCCATGCATTTTTGCGTTCTTGTTGGAAAAAAAATACAAGACTTACATTCATAGAGATCATATGACCCCCTCCTCTCCTATACTCCACCGTCTCACACCCCCGACCAGAAGAACTGGCATTTGCAGTTTGCGGTAAACTTTTCAGATCTTACCCTTGGCATGTATCTGTATAGACGACTCTGTGAAGAAAAGACAGAGGGGACAAGATACATATTGTTTTTCAAGTTTCTTTCTTCAATTGCCACTTCTTGGAAGTTATTTCCATGTTGGTACATAGAGGATATTTCTCCAAGAATAAAATATGAAATAATAGAAATAATATAGCCGGTTCACACTGGCCACAAAACACACATGAATTTCTTTTTCTTTCTTTCTTTCTTATTATTTTAAATAGTTTTTTTAATGTTTATTTTATTTTGAGAGAGAGACCACAAGTAGAGGAAGGGGCAGAGAGGGGGGAGAGAGAGGCTCCGTGCTGCCAGCGCAGAGCCCGACACGGGGCTCGATCCCACGAACCATGAGATCATGACCTGAGGGACAGAACCCTGCTTCAGACTCTGCACTGGCAATGAAAGGCCTGCTTGGGATTCTCTCACTCGCTTTCTGCCCCTCCCCCACTGGCATCCACACACTCTCAAAATAAATAAACATTTAGAGGTTAGAGTGGGAGAGAGCCAGAGCATAAGAGACTCTTAAAAACTGAGAACAAACTGAAGGTTGATGGGGGGGTGGGAAGGAAGGGAGGGTAGGTGATGGGCATTGAAGAGGGCATCTTTTGGGATGAGCACTGGGTGTTGTATGGAAACCAATCTGACAATAAATTTCATATATTAAAACAAATAAAATAAACTGTATTTCTTACTGTGTATAGCACTTTAAAGAAAAAGGAAATAAATACTGAAGAGTGCCTACTATCATAAAAAAATATATAAATAAATAAACATTTAAACAAAATGGAAATACGCATGAAACTGTTTTAGGAGTCAACTGTTTTGATGCTAAAAATACCATTTCTTGTTGGATAGGAAAATTAGTTATTGTGATCCAATGAATTCTTCCCAAAATAAATCTATGAATTCAGTGCAAGCACAGTCACGAACCTTAACAGGATTTCGCCATGAAATAAAACGAGCTGATTGTTCAATTAAATGGGAGAGAACCTATGTGGGAGTAGCCGTGATGGTGAGCTTGCCACACAAGATATGAAAATCTACACTGCAGACTTAGCGATTAAAACAGGAACTGACAATCTGTCAATGGAGCAGATTAGAGATTCTAGACACAGACCTGTGTACATGACAGAATGGAAAAAAATGATAAGGCTGGCATTTCAAAACGCATGATTCTACAAAGCAACATCCTCTGACTACCCTGGAAACAGGTGCATGTGGTGTGGGGGGTGGGGGGAAGAGGCCCCCGGGTCCACTGGCTCAACTGGGTTTCATCATCTTTTTCAGGCTTCTTCAGTTGCGCTCCTTCCGAAGCCATCTGTAGTGTTAGCCAGTCATGGACAAGGACACTCGGAAGTCAGTCCCAGCATACCCATACTGAGCATCAAGAGGAAGGCAGATGAATACTCAAAATCCAACCAGGCCTCCAAAAATGTGCTGAGCTTTCTCCTGGGTAGGCAACTAGGGAGCCACGGAAATGATCTGGATCTGTCAAAGTGGCTGTGGATGCTGACATGAGCCACACCAGGGTGGAGGTGGCCCTTGACAAAAAAATCACATAACTTACCCGCTTATGCCTACCCACAATTTTGGAAAAGGCAAAAAGAATGCTTTAGAATAACAAACTCCTGCCTTGTTTCAGCTGTTAAAATAAAAGCTGCATTTTCACTCCTATGGTTTGATACGTTTTTTTGTGCCCGAGCAGCTTCTTTCTTGGGTTAGTTACACTGGACAATGGAATGGAACGGAACGGAACCAGGGCTAACGTCATGTGCAGGAGCTCTCACGTACTGGGGGATGGTGAGCTCACACTGCGAGGCATGTCTCTCTCAACTCTAACCTGGAACAAAAGCAAGGGAACAGTGATGTAGAAGCAGGTCCCTCCAGGAACTGAGACTCCCCTCCCTAGCGTTTGCAAAGACACCCACTGTGTTCCCCTGGAAAACCCAGTTGCTACCCTGGTGAAAGACACTGGTTTAAGAACAGGCCTTGGGCTGGTTGGGAAACTTAGGATACCCACTTTTTAAAATTCTGATGCTCATGAGAATATCCTTTAGACACTACAGCCTTGTGTCTTTGTTGGTTCTATTTCATATAAAAAATCAGAGCACAAGGCATTTTAATATGGGAACATCATACTGAAACAGCACTCCAACCGGTCTTAAGGGTTAACGTGCTTGAAGCTTATGCACTCCTTCCTTACTGACCTAAGTCCCTTGGTCTGTAGTGGAACTAACCTACTTGCCTTGAGATTTGCAGACCAATGGCCTCAAGGAGTGAAGGACCAGACTTTCTCAGAAGATAAGGCCTGACTGCATTCGAAAACAGCCATTGCAAACGCAAATCTGTTCAAGGACGTGTCAACACACGACTGACCATCTGGGCACCTGCTTCTCCTGTGCACAGCCCTCCCCCCTTTTCCCGAGCCTTCCCCTTTAAAACCCTCAGGCTGCCCCTGGATGGGAAGATGGTCATTGAGATGCATGCCCACCATCCTCCTGGGTTGCTGGCCTCCTGAATAAAGCAACCTTTCCTTACCCACCATCACTTGTCTCCCGAGTATTGATTTCTCACTGGCGAGCAGCTGAACTTGAGTTTGGAGCCTGTTCTCTGTCCAGTACCAATACCCTCAAAGCCTCCTGAAGGGAATGGCTCTTCTCACTGTCCCCAAAGTCTGGACCGGCCAGGCCCTTATCCGGCCGGGTGGGGAAAACCTGGTAGGCAGTGGTGGCTGGAAGCCGAGAATGTACTGGACTGAAGGCCCCAGCCCATCTTGGCAGTACGGGGCCCTGGATCCCCTGCGAGAGCGTACAGGGCTCGACAGTCCCTCAGGGAAGTCGGATGGGAGTGAGAACATTGGGCATTGAGAAACAAGCTGAGGCCCAGGGGAGAGCGCCCTGGGTACATGGCCAGCTCAGGGCACCAGCCAGGGACCAGCGAGAGAAGGTGCAGGAGCAGCGCAGGTGCGGGAGCAGTGAGGCACGGGCAAGACTGTCCTGGGCAGTGAGGACAGCTGCCTGACCCCAGCCCCACTGCTGGTAGGGGAAGGCCCCCCACCTCCCCCCACCTGCCCGCGGGTAGGGGCGCCTGCTCCTCCCCTCCCCTCCCCTCCGACCTTGGGTTACGCAAGACAACTCAAGCCCTCTGCATCCCATCACCTCCGCCCCGAGCCTGTGCCCTTCCCGAGTGCAATCTGACTCGGCCTCTGGTGTTCCTGGAGGGCGGCTTCTGGCATCCTACCTCTCACGACTCGCAGCAAATGGAGTTGCTATGGGCCGTGAACCTTGGGACACAGGGGGCCACGTTCCAACAGGGAGGAAACTCACGGATAGCACCTTGAGCGACAGCACGAGCGGCGCAGAGGGACGTCGCAATGTACCCTCTGGTGCCGGGCACCGTGGGTGCACGTGTGTGCACGCAGGTCTCCACCTGGTGCAGCAGGTGGCACTGTCGCTCCTGGGACTCGGGACCCCGTGCAGCAGCCGGCACCGCCTACCCGGCATCTCCCAGGGGTGCGTGAGCCAAGCAGCAGCCCAGCTGAGGCTCCACAGAGGCCCAGCCCTGGGCAGTGACACTGCGGTGGCAAATGTGACAGGTCCGCCACTGAGGGCCCTGCTGTGAGGGGGGAGGGGGGATGAAGGGGGGGCTTGGAGGTCAGAGAGGCCTCCCCACGAGCCCCCATGGTGTGCAGATCGTACTGGAGGGACATCCCTCCACCACAATGTTACTGGAGGGATGCATTTCAGCGTCATTTGTGTCTCCAGAAGTCAGAAGCACAAGTAAGACATCCAAAGGGGCGGCGGCGGGCAGAGAGAGACCGAGATGGAGGAGAGGGAGCCAGAAAGGGGGAAGGAAAGAGAGATTGGCCCCAGAAGTCGATCCTGGGCCCCCTGCACAGGACCAGCCAAGTCCACACCCATCCTCCTTAGGAGCCTCCCGCCTTCTGGTTTGTCCAGGGGCTCAGACCCTCTTCTAGAAGAGTCCTTCCTGGGGAGCTTGACAGCATCCCCTGTCCAGTGCCTGGAGAAGCAGCGCCAAATGGCCAGGGAAGACCCTCCATCGCTCCCAAAGGCTCTGGAAGAGGGGACACAATGCCCACCCCTCCTCTGTCTTCCTGGGGTGGGGACAGGAACAGGAAGTGAAAATGTAACCAGCAAGGGGTGGGCCACCTCTCTTTCCCTCTACTCAATTGGCTGCCCTCCTCCCCTCCCCCCCCCCATTAGAGCGGCCGGAAGGAGAGAGGAGGCAGGGCTCCCTGATGTGTGTAAAGGGGCCTGTGCTCCGAAGGACACCAGAGACCCTTTAACAGAATGGTGCACGGACACGATGCTTGTGCATTACGAAAACACTCATAATCCGAAGGAATCTTGCGAAAGAAAACATGTATCTGTCCAGGAACAAAAGTTCTATTAGCATCAAATACAGACTCTGACACTATGACTTCTCTCTGGAAGCAAAATTCCGTAAAAAGTACTTTGTTCCTTGGGACACGCAGTTCTCATTGACACAGGTCTCAACGTGAGGCCATCAGTCAAACAAACAAACAAACAAACGCTGGCAACATACTTTTGCCTGTTCAATCTCCTACACATAGCACACTTAGAGAAACCTTTCAAAAAGTGTCCCTCTTCCCTGAAATAATTCGATTGTGGTTCATGAAATCACATTTACTGTTGTAACACTTTAGAACCGTGGAAGGCTTAGAACGGACTTCCTCTAACCCCTTCATGTTACACGCAAGGAAGCTGAGACCTGAGCAGGGCGTAGTGACGTGGGGCTGTCCCTGGTCTGTGGCTCAAACGTCCTGATGGAAGCACTCAGTCATGCTGCCTAGAGCTCTACACTGTGTTCCTCCATGAGGTTTCAGCAGATATTTTTAGTTTCCCCAACTTGCCTCCCAGTGGCTTTTTGTAGAATAGCGAGTAGAGACTCATTGTGATAGCTGTGAGCCAAAAGTTAACATACTGGGAATGAAATTCCATTTGCAATAATAGTAGGACTAGAATCAGACACAAACCACATATAGAGGAAGGACGCAGAGCTCTGACAAGATCTTCAGATATTATACGACGTGCAGATGTCATCAAATGCGAGAAGGGGGCGCCTGGCTGGCGCAGTTGGAGAAGCATGCAAGCCTTGATCTCGGGGCTGGGAGTTCAAGCCCCACGTCGGGTGTAGAGAGTACTTAAATAAATAAACTTTGAAAAAAAAAAACAAGAGAAGGAGACATTAAGGCAGGCGGGCGGGCGGGCAGGCAGGTAGCCCTCTAGATTCTAGCGCCAACAAAAGCGAGCAAAATCGGGGGCGCCTGGGTGGCTCAGTCCGTTAAGTGTCCGACTTTGGCTCGGGTCAGGCTCTCAGGGTTTGTGAGTTCGAGCCCCCTTTGGATCCTGTCTCCCTCTCCCTGCCCCTCCCCCACTCGTGCATGCGAGTACTCTGTCTCTTAAAAGTAAAAATAAAAACATAAAGGGGAGTAAAATCAGAAGTGGGAATCACATAAGAACTACCTGTTTAACTACCAGTGACCTTCCTTGTGTTCACACTCCCCGCCCCGCAATCTGTCATTAAGCAGTGTCGGCTGAGTTAAGGTTGCCGTAACTGAAATCAAGTAGTAAGCAGAAGTTTAAATAAATGAGATGGGGGGTTGATGCTATCAGAAAAAAGTAAGAAAGAAAGAAAGAAGAAAGGGAACAAAGTAACACAACAAAAAAATACAAAAGGCAGAGAAAGTGTCATTCTAGGGAAAAGAATCACTACCAGGTAGTGTAAGAGAAAGTTACGCATACTCTTTTTTTAGTAGCACTAAGAAATTTTAAATAATGGAAAAAATGAACATGAAATGAACACGAAAATAAAGGAGAAATGATAAGATAAAGAAGGAAATAAACAGATAACAATGAGCTGGCAAAGTTCATGTAAAAATAGGAAGAAATAGGGGCTCAGTCCGTTTGAGTGTCTGACTCTTGATTTTGGCTCAGGGCATGATCCCAGGGTCATGGGTCAAACTGTGCCTCTGGACCCCGTGCTGAGCATGGAGCCTGCTTGGGATTCTCTCTCTCTCTGTCTCTCTCTCTCTCTCTCTCTCTCCCTCTCTCTCTTTCTCTGCCCCTTTCCCCCTTCTGCAATGCTCTCTCTCTAAAATAAAAAATAAATAAATAAAATAAAATAAAATAAAATAAAAATACTTCTTAAAAAAACAGTAAGAAATAAAGCCATTGCTGAAATGAAGCCACATTAGAAACACCAGGAATCAGAATGAACTGGTACAAGTAAATAGAATAGAAAAGAAAAAACACCTAAGAAACAACAGCCGCTTTAAAAAAGGCCATAAACGTGGAAGAAAAGAACAATGCGTTAACCTCTGGGTGTTTGTTATCCTTGCAACAATTGGGAACTGGGGAACTCAGTTTTACAAGGGGGAAAGAGCAGGCTGCTTTTTAAATTCTCTTCTGCGACTTGCAGCGTCAGAAGGTTCATTAGTTTGCCACAATCTCGGTGGAGGACATAACAGAAACGTATGGAGTCAGTTCCGGAGACGAGAAGTCAGAGGTCATGAGTGGGCAGTGTTGTTCCTTCTGAGGGCTGGGAGGGAGAATGTGTTCCAGGCCCTTGCCTAGCTTGCTGGCAAGATTTGGCATTTCTTACAGTATTATCAGGGTTCTCTGAAGAGACGGACCGAATAGGATGGACAGACAGGTAGGTAGGTAGGTTGATAGAGTCAGATTTATCAGAAAGAATTAGGTCGTGGGGAGCCTTAATAAACAGTATTTATGGGATGCTTGGCTGGCTCAGTCGGTAGAGCGTGCAACTCTTGATCTCAGGGTCCTGAGTTTGAGCCCCACATTGGGCATGGAGCCTAATTAGAAAAAAGCATAAATTAAAACAGTAAACCAAAAAGCAACAGAAACAGAATTGGCTTGTGTTCTTTTGGAGGCTGAGAAGTCCCAAGATCTCCAGTCGGCAGTGAGCCCATGACAATGTAGGTGTAGGTTGTAGTCTGTAAGGCAGCAGGCTTGACACCCCAGAGAAGCCAATGTTTATGCCTCCGCTCCCTCCCAGCTCAGGCCTGGCCCAAGCTAAAGGCCTAAGTAGGAAAGGGGGACCAGGTGTGGCACGTTCATGCCACTGCGACTGAGCCAGAATATGCCTCCCTCCCCTTTTCCAACCATTAGACCCCCACATGGAGAACTGTCCTCATTCCCCCCAGTCACCCCCTTTCGAAGCTTATTTGGATTCTGACTTCTTCCCACTGTCCCCCGCAAACTCTGAGACCTCCGAGCGGCCTCCTGCAAGACCCGTCTCCTTAGTAAGTTGGAGGTGTGAGGCCTTTTCGTTCGTAAACTCAGCAGCCTTTCCAGCTTCTCCAAAGGGGGCCCCTCTCGATTCCAAATCCGCCAGACGCTGCCGTGTTAGTTAGGAAACACCGTCTAAGGGTGAATAGCAGGACTTGACACGTTGGTGGCCTTTGGCTGGCACAGAGTCGGAAGCACGCAGAGCACGAGAACAAGCAACACACGAACCCAAGAGAAGTGAAATCAATGTTTCAACTTGAATGGTTTCATCAGGGGAAGGATTCGTGGACCCACACCATTTCCTGGGATTTTTCATGATCCCCAAGGATCTTGGGTGGGTCAGTCCCATGGCTTTTTGGCAAAGGCCACGTCCACCCTGGTGACCGTTGTGTCAGTGTCCACAGCCACCGGGTCAGAGCCTCATCCTTTTTGTGCCTCCCCAGCTGCCGCCCCAGTAAAAAGCTCAGCACGTGTTAACAGGCCCAGGTGGGTTTCAGGTATTCATCTGCCTTCTTGATGCTCTGCGTGGGCGCACTGGGACCGACTTCTCCGTGTCCTTTCTCCATGACTGGTTGACACCAGAGCCGGCTTCGGGAAGAAGCACGACTGAAAAAGCCTGTAAAAGGCCTGTAAAAGTTGACGGGATCTAGAATTACCTCTAGGAGAGATAACAAGTGGCCCCAGAAGCTCCTCCGCACTTTAAGAATACACGCAACATGTGTACGCAAGGGCGCGCGCACACACACACACACACACACACACACACACCAACTTAGTCATAAGATACTGCTTAAAGGTGACACCTGACGTGAAACGCCAGCTTTATCACTTACTTGATCCCCACATATATATGAAAATATTTCTAGACCCTCTAGTTTGTTCCACTGACGTGTTTGTCAATTCCTGTTTCATAGCTAATCCTATAGAGTAAGTTTTAATATCCAGTAGGGAAAACGCCCCCGTTTGGATAATCCCTCGCATTTTCTCTTCAAGGTCATTTTATACCCCAGGTACTGGTTCCAAGTATACACTCAAATTCCTGTTGTGGTTTATGATTGCGATCACACTGAAATCACACATTTAGAGGGGAATTTAGAGCAGAATCGACAACACTTCAAAGATTAGCCTTCCTTTTCCCCCAAAAAATAAATAAAAATGTTATTTCGGTGTCCAAACAGGAAGCTCATGAAAAGGTTCATGGACATTTTCCCTAGGTTTTTTTTTTTTAAGTTAATTATATATGTAGGTATTTTACAATGCTCATGACGCGTTTGAATAAGACATTTTCTTTGTATTGTATTTCCTAATAGAAGTGTCTACAAAACTTATTTTCTTATGTGTTTAACTGATGTCAGTCAACCTTTCCTGATCTACTTCCTGGGTGTCTACTTTGGTTCTCCTAAGAAGGAAATCCATTAAGAGAAAGGCAGTTTTGCCACTGCCTTGTGTTAGTCGGACACTGATAATAGTTGCCATCCCTTTCTGAGGTCTTTCAGAGACTGAACTCCGTATCTTAATGTCTTGACGTGGTTCTACTCGGTTTGGGACGACAGCTTGGAGGCTGGGCCCTCCCTGCCTCTCAGGCAAAGGAGGTCTGACCTGGTTCTCATAGTCCTCGACTGATCCAGGTGTCACTGAATGTGGGTAACAACTGACCCCCCCTCCCCCGGCCCCGGCACCACTGGCCCACTTGCAGTTTTCAGCCGTGAACCAGTAGTAACCAAGGTGATCGTGTCCAGCGCTCGGAACTTGCGTGTGGTCAAAAGGTTCTGAGAGCCATTGTGAGTCACCGTGACACCTCTGGGCTTAGCCAGTCAGGCCCTGGGGCTCAGGGCAGGAAGGATAAGACGAGGAGGAGAAGAATCCTCTCTCTCACTCCTCGACCTCTCTTCCAGACGTTCCTGAAGCGAGAGCTCGGTGGTCTGAGAGGTAAGATATCCATATCCACCAATAACATGTAATGTTTCTTTGTGACGTTACCATGCCCACCCACCTGATGACCCCCAACCCTACTGGATAAAACGGGCACTGCGTCGGGTTCAGAAATACAGCACAAAGCTTTTGGGGGGGGGCAGTCTGGGGGTCGTGGTAGGGATCAGGGGTGTGGGGGTCAAGGTCAGGTATTAGGGGTGAGTGCGGTCTCCAAACGCAGTTTGTCATCACACTCACAGCCCTTGTCCTTTGCTCCTCCGGGCCTTACACAGATCCTTTCCTTAGATTCCTAAGGATCCTTTCCTTAGATCCTTTCCTTCTTGAAATGCCTGGAGTGGATTCTCTTTAACTGTTCTTGCCTGTTGCAGGGAACAAGGCAGATAAAGCGATCTCTGAGGACTACCCTGGAAACAGGTGCATGTGGTGGGGGGGTGGCGGGGGGAAGAGGCCCCTGGGTCCCCTGGGTCCCCCGGGTCGATTGACTTTCATCATCTTTTCCAGGAGTGGTGCTCCTTCGTGAAGCCGTCTGTGGCGTCAGCGAGTCATGGAGAAAGAAAAACCTGAAGTGAAACCCAGCACACCCGCACCCAGCAACGAGGAGAAGACAACTAGACCCTCAAGACGCCCCAGGCCTTCCCAAAATATCCTGTGCTTTTTACTGAATAGGCAGCTGGGGAGGCACAGAAGTGACGTGGACCTGTCCATGTGGGTGTGGATGCTGGACTGAGCCACGCCCCGGTGCAGGTGGCCCCTTCCAAACAGCCATGGGTCTTGCCTGCTCACCCCCACCCCCGCCCCTACCTCTTGAAAATGCGAAAGAAAAATTGATTTAAAATAACAAACACCTCTCTCGTGTCAGCTCTTGAAATAAAAGCTGCGTTTTCCTCCTTTTGGTTCGATGTGTTCTTATTGCCCGAACAGCGTCCTTAGGTCAGTGACACTGGACAGGGGATCTTACTCATGGTCACACGGAGTGCAGGAGCTCTCCTACACCGGGGGATGGCGAGGTCACACTGCAGGGCAGGTCTCTTCCACCTTTAACCCGGGACAAAAGGGAACCGCGATGTGGAAGCAGGTCCCTCCAGGAAGGGAGACTCCTCTCCCTAGGCGGTTTTGAGACACCCTCTGGGTTCCCCTGGAAAACCCAGGTACTAGCCTAGGGACACACATTGTTTCAGAACAGGCCACCAGCAGGGCGGGAAGTTGAGGACACTCCTTTGGGGTTTCTTATTCTGATGCTCAGGAGATTATCATTTAGACACGACAGCATTGCGTCATTGTTGGTTCTAGTTCATATTTTAAAAGTCAGAGCACAGGGCATTTTAATATGGGAATGTGACACCCTCTGGGCCCCCTGAAGGTAATGGCTCTTCTCACTGTCCCCAAAGTCTGGACCGGCCAGGCCCTTATCCGGCCGGGTGGGGAAAACATGGCAGTCGGTGGTGGTGGTGCCTGGAAGCCGAGAATGTACTGGACTGAAGGCCCCAGCCCACCTCGGCAGTTCTGGGATGCGGGGTCCCCTGGAAGAGATGCTGGGGAGAGGGTGCAGGGCGCGACAGTCCCCTGGGGAAGTCGGCATGGGAGTGAGGACTTCGGGCATGGAGAAGCAAGCTAAGCGGGGAGGGTGCTCTGGCGACATGGCCAGCCCCGGGGACCAGCCAGGAGACAGGGAGAGAGAGGGCAGAGCTGCGAGAGCAGTGCAGCTGCAGGCATGACTGTCCTGGGTAGTGGGGACAGCTGCCTGACCCCAGCCCCGCTTTTGTTCGAGGATGGTCCCCCGCCACCCTCCACCTGCCCGCACATCAGGGCTCCTGCTCCCCACCCCACCCCTACCTTGGTTATGTAGGACAACTCTAGCCCTCTGCATCCTGTCACCTCCTCCCCGGGCCTGTCCCCTTGCCATGTGAGTTCTGACTCGGCTTCTCGTGTCCCCGGAGGGGCGATTTTGCGCACCCTCTCCCACGCAGCTCACAGAAAAAGGAGGCAAGACGGCCCAAAAGGCTTGGGACCTAGAGGCCTGTGCCAACGGGGAGGAATCTCACAGATAGCACCTTGAGCGACAGCAGGAGCAGTGCAGAGGGACCTAGCAGGTAGCAGGGGGTACCTCCCAAATCTTCATGTGGGTTCTTGGTCAACTCCACGGTCTAAGGTATCTCATTGTGGTTTTGATTCGCATTTTCCTGATGACTAATCACGTTGAGCATCTTTTCATCTGGGTGTTGGCCATTGAGACTCTTTGGAGAAATGTCCATTCAAGTCCTTTGACCATTTACAAATATTGGATTGTTTGTCTTTTTGTTACAATGTAAGAATTCTTTATAGTCTGGACAATACACCTTGTCGTATGTATGATTTGAAGAATTTTTCTTTTATTCTGTGAGTTGTCACAGAACCTTCTTATAATAGTGTCCATTGATGAAAAATTTAGAAATTTTTGATAAAGCACAATTCACCTGGCTTGTCCTCTTGTTCGTCATGCTTTTGGAATCATATCTAAGCAACCACGGCCAAATCCAAAGGTCATGAAAATTCATCTCTACATTTTTTCTAAGGGTTTTATAGTTTTACGACTTACACTTAGGTCTTTGATCCATTCTGAGATATAATGAACTCTTACAACTAAACAACAAAAAGTCAAACCCCTAATTTACAAATTGGCAAAGGACTTGCATGGAAATGTCTCCAAAAAGATATACACATGGCCAACAAGCACATGAAAAGATGCTCAACATCGTTAGTTACTAGGGAAATGTAAATAAAAAGCAGACTAAGGTACCACTTCACACTCACTAGGGTAGCCAAAAAAAACCCCCAAACAACACGGAAATTAACATGCACTGGAGAGAAATGGAGAAAGCGGAATCCTCACGCATTACAGGAGTGTAAAATTGTGCAGACACTTTGCAAAATAGTCCAGCAGTTTTTCAAACGTGTAAACATAACATTACCAATGACCCAGTAATTCGACCTCTAGCATATACCCAAGGAGAAATGAAAGCATATGGCTACACAAACACTTGCAGACAAATGTGAATTTTACCTTTATTCATACCAGCCAAAAAAGAAACAACCCATACGTCCAACAAATGATTACTGGATAAACAAATTATAGATCCATATATGGAATATTATTTGGCCATACCAAGGAATGATGTGATGATACTGCTACAACATGGACAAACGTTGAAAACATTGTGCTAAGTGACAGAAGCCAGAAACAAAGTGCCACATTTTTTATATGGTTCAGTTCATATAAAAGTCCAGAACAGGGACATCTATAAAATATTCTTGTCTCGTTTCTGATCATAGGGGTATTTAATCTTTCACCATTAAGTATATTAGCTGTGGGTTTTCAGATACTCTTTACCAGGTTGAGGAATAAATTGAGGATATTAATGTTTACTGGAAGATTTATCAGGTTTCTTTTTGGTGTAGTGTGAGTATTTTTCATCTGCAACCATTTTGCGACACTGTTGAATTTACCTACGTTGTAACACACATGCTCTGCACACGTCCTTTGTATCACTGTCAGGCAAGGGGTGACCTTAAGCCTTTTTCTCTCGTGGAGGAAATGTATATGATCCACTCTTAGTAAGAAATAATATTATCAGAAAGAAATGAGATCTCATTTCAAGAATGGAAAGGAATTTTTATTAAAATTGCTTGCAAGTTAGATTGAAAGCTAAATAAATGTTTCAGGGCACCTGGGTGGCTCAGTCAGTTGAGCATCCAACTCGATTTCAGCTGGAGTCATGATCCCAAGGTTGTGGGATACAGCCCCATGTCAGGCTCCCTGCTGAGGGGCTCTCTTTCAAATAGTAAGATAGGATAGGATAGGATAGGATAGGATAAGATAAGATAAGATAAGATAAGATGTTAAATTAAACATGTTTTAAAATATATGCATTTTTTTCCTTCAACTGTTCTTGCTATTTTTTTTTTTAAGTAGGTGTCAAGCCCAGCGTGGGGCCTGAACTCAGGGCCCTGAGATCCAGACCTGAGCTGAGATCAAGAAGAATAAGTTGGTTACTGGACTGGGCCACCCACGCACCTTGCTATTCTTGAGTCCTGACATTCAGAGTTAGGAATTCTTCTAATGTTAAGAAACGTGCTGGTAGGTTTTCCGGTAATACATATCAAGAATTAGTTATCTCAACTCTTATGAAACGTTTAGATAGATTGTAACTCTTAAACCAGCAGTGGCGATTTTGTGCATTCTAAAATTGTGTGTGTTGATGTAGTGATTCGGCAGCAATCTTTCTAACCTCCTCTTAAAAGGCTGCTGAGTCTAAAACCTCAAATTTCTGATTATCACGTTCAGATCCATACATTCCTTTACTGCTCCAGTAAAAATTTTTAGATAAAGTGACTTCCTGAAAAAAATCATACAATTCAGGCATTTTTGTTGTTATACAACAATATAACCTCCCTGCCCCAGGTCTGGTACTAGGGCTTTGTTTCCATCAGTGTAGAAAGGTGGCACTGATTCTCTACCCAGCAGCCTTCTGCCCCTCTCTCATACTACCTCTGCAGCTAGGAGGCATGGCTCCTGCTCAGGGTCGGCCCATGTCTCACAGACACGCTCTTGTGGCCTCTGGGTCTTAGGGGCCAGGGGTCCTTACTGTCCCCAGCATCAACCTCACTTCTGTATAAAACCAGTTGAAATCTGTTCTGGTTTCCTCTACAGACATGTCAGAGCATAACAGCGTGTAGTACGTGATGTAAAAGTAGGAACATAAAAGGTATGAACTCAGCTGCCCCTTTGCTGTGCAGTGGTTTGGTATTAGTTCAAATCCACTTGCTTCTGACAAGACAAAAGAGTTGTTTTGAGAGAAGAATGGGCAGATTGTGTCGGGACGTCATCATCTGTCTGTTCTCACTGATAAGCACGCAGCGGCTCAGCTGCTGAAAGCCCTCGCTGGGGGCTTATCTATAAAAAACATACGAAGAAGCAACATGTCCAGATAAGGGGACATTTTGGCTATCAATACGCAGAGTTTGGGAGGGCAATCCAAAAGTGTTTGGCCTGGGCCAGGCCACACTTGGCTGATCTAAACAGTTCTCCAGAGACCTTGTGGGCAATTAGCTACTGCCACAGTAAAGGCGCCTCTTTTCCCAACAGTGATGAAAGCCACCCACCGGCCCTGGGAAGGCCATCCTCTTGCCCAGCGACACCGGTAGCCACACTGGTTCCCTAGCAACCTGCTCTAGCCACGGGGGCTTTTGCTTTTGCGGTGGTAGCTGCATGTCAGCTGTCAGCCGGCTAAGTCATCTCTGCCTCGTACCAGCTCATAGAAAGGTACAGCTCAACTAAATCTGCGCTCGGTTCCTCTCATCTCCCTTACCTGGAACAACAGTGTGATCGATTTGGATCATGATGCTTCTGTATTCATTTATTAAGAGACATTACCCTGGGGGCACCTGGGGGCCTCCGTTGGTTCAGCGTCTGACTTTGGCTCGGGTCGTGATTTCGTGGTCAGTGAGTTCGAGCCCTGCGTCCGGCTCTGTGCTGACAGCCCAGAGCCTGGGGCCTGCTTCAGAGTCTGTGGCTCCTCTCTCTCTGCCTCTCCCTCACTTGTGTTCTCTCTCTCTCTCTCTCTCAAAAATAATTTAAAAAATTTTTAAAAGACATCACCCTGTATGCGAGTGGCTTATGAAATTCCCAAGCGAACCCGTGTTAAATACATTGCTCAGTCTCTGAGCACAGCTTGCTTCCCAAAACAAAACACCCTCGCAGGGACCTCATGGGATCCTCCAGGAAGGGGCTTGGGCCTGCTGTATGAAATACCACTACGAGAGCATGGGGCCCATCGATCCTGCCTTCCCATAGCTGGTTATCACCACAGAGTCCGGCCAGTGTTATCTGACATTGACCCCAGGGCCAGGGACCAATAAGAAAGGAAATCGGCCAGCTTACTTGTCCCCGGTCAGTACAGACACACGTGTGCACCTGGCCCATGTTTTACGTGTGATGTTTCGTAGTGACATCACCTCATGAAAACAGCGGAGAATAGCTACGCCGGTGACGTTTGCCAGCAGCGGCACAAGATTGGGGCTGGGTGAGGCCTCTCATCCGGGTGACTTTCTAGTGCCTCTCAAGTATCTGGGGCTCCTCACTGTTCTAGTTTCAAGACACAAGGCCTCAAGGAAGAGCCACATCAGTTTGATGACAGGGGAAGGTCTGCCTGGGGGAGGCGACAGTGGGGAGAGACGGTACGTTCCTCGAAGCGTGGGTTTAATACGATAAAAGAGCCTTAACCCTCATGTGTCAATATCAACCAAAACTGTATGTGACTGGGAAACTCCAGAAGGAGAAAAAAACATGGGTAACCAGAAAAGGACCTGGGGTTCAGAGGAAAATGAGGTCAAGAATCAAAACTCCAACTGGTGTGTGCTATGCTACAAAGAGAAACAGCAAAGCCTCCCTCCACCGCCTGCAGACAGAGACTTCGGACAAGCCCGATGGCCAGAAGCGGGGATCTGGACTCCCCTCCGTATCTGGTGCTCCCTGAAGGGGCTGGGCTCCACCTTGGGCACCGCAGCGGTTGAAGAGTGACATGGTGACAGTGGAGATGGTCCCAGTAAAAGGAAACAGAAACTAACTGTGACCCCTTTGCAGAATTAGTGTCGATGTTTTCACAGTTGTGACCACTTCGTGTACTTGATGCACGAAAGCAGGTTGAAGGGTGATTCTTTCTTCCCCTGTACTTCAATGTGCTTGTGATCATAAGGTACACAGGTCTTGTTTTATGAGGTTTCCCCTTTTTTGTGTGTGTCCCTGGGTGGGCACGAACCATGGTATTTTTAAAAGACTTTCCCCAACTCTTTCTCATGAGGATTGTCTCCACACAGAAAAGTTGGAAAACTTGGACAGTGCACAGTGTATGCCCTCCACCAAAATCCAGGGATGAGCTTTGTGTCATATTTTATGGGCACCATTTTACATTTCTGCATAACTGTTCATCACATTGCTGCACTGTCATTAATTCAGACGATCTCCCATTTTGGATATAGTCCTCGGTTCCAAATTTCCCAAACTATAAGTAACGCTTGATGAAAATCCCTAAGCACAAAGAGCCTCCTTCCTGCACTTTTAAGTCCCGTGACAGCTGATAAGATGGAACATTGAGCCAGTGCCCCTAAAATTTTGTCATTGAGAAGGTGGGTAAAGATACTAATGGAGAATAGAAATACAAGAGAATTCAGAAAAACAAGGACCTTGAAATTTTGGGGAGTCAAAAACTTAGAGCAGGTGCGGTATCTTGGATGCTGTGAATGTGTGCGTGGTGCGCGTTTGGGGGTGCCAGTCGATTCTACTTTTTCTGCCGTAGGAAATCCACTATAGTGCAGCCTCCTTCCTTCCACTCGGCCAGCTGAGGCTTGAGTCCAAGGCTACTGTGCCACTTGGCAGATGTTGAACTGACCCTACACAAGGCAACATGAGGTCAAGGGATGCCTCTGGGCAGAGCCGTGGAACAGAGTTTAGCGTTAAAGATAAAAAACTGCCAGTTACTTTACCGGCAAAAGTTGGGTTTATTTGGGTATCACAAGGAATTGCAATCCAGGACAAACAAGCTAGGGCAAAACCAGAGGCCAGTCTGGGGGACAAAGAAGAGGTAGGCTTTTTTAAAGAGAAAAGGGGTAAATTGGGAAGGCTGTTATAAACTAAAAGTCCATTGGGGTAAACTGGGAGTTCCAAGTATCATGCCTGAGCTGTTGGAAGGTGGGGTGGGGGGGGTGGAATAAGGAAAGCATCTCTTCTGGCCAACTCAACTTTGACAAAGCAGGAAAGAATATCCAATGGAATAAAGACAGTCTCTTCCACAAGTGGTGCTGGGAAAACTGGACAGCGACCCGCAGAAGAATGAACCTGGACCACGTTCTTACACCAGACACGGGAAAGCAGCTGTTCCTGTGGCTGCAATCATAGCATAGTATCCATGTGCAAGTTCAAGTCCTCGGATGGTCAAGTCCAGCTATTCCGGTTGGGTCTGCAATTGACTAGGAGAAGCAGAGGGTGAGAGTTCCCCTTGCCGAAGCCTCCCGACCCTGTTTTAGTGAGGTTTCCTGTCACTGACTTTCACAAGAGGGGCAATTATGGACCTGCTGAGAACAGGTTTCACAGGGGAGAAGGGGAGTGGGGCTACCTTTATGATGTGGGGGAGAAAATGCAGAGGGTGCAGGCGACACGTTTCAGTGAGAGACAAAGAACCATCTGCAAGTGGCAGGAAGGGTGCCTACCAAAGGAACACGCAACAAGGAGGAAGGGCACCGGGCGGGGGGGGGGGGGGGGGACACGGTAGCATCTTCTGTGCCACCTGGTTCCATCATCTTGTCTTCCATGGCCCCCTCAGGGGAAAAGAGAGAAAGTCAGAGGACAGATAATGATGAAGGTGATAGAAGTCCCAATGACGACAGCATCCCTACTCTGTAGCACCCGATAAATTACTACAATATGGTATGCCTTCCCCCAAACCTGGTCCCTGTTCCTTAGGACTAAACACTCTAAAAAGAAAAAGCAGGATGCCTGGGTGGCTTGTCGGTGAAGCGTCCGACTCTTGGTTTCGGCTGGGGTCATGACGGCATGGTTCGTGAGTAGGAGCCCCGCATCGGGCTCCATGCTGATGGTGTGGAGCCTGCTTGGGATTCTCTCTCCCTCTCTCTTCCCCTCCATTGCTTGTTCTCTCTCTCTCCAAATAAATAAACTTAAAAAAATGAAAGTAAAAATAAAAAGAGAAGGCAATGGAGCCTTAATATTGGAAATGATGGGGACGGAGTAAAGGAATAACACTCTCTGCCTGCTGGCCTGCAGTGCTCCAAGCCTCCTATCCTCTAGCAGAGGGTGAGAGTTCTGCTGACCTTGAAAAGGACTCTACTTCCTACCAAGTTCAAGGCTCCTGACACAGAGACCTGGCAACTGGGCCACAGGCAAAGGACATGCCAACACGACAGGCACCCAGCCGAGGAAGCACTCTCCTTCTCAGTCTAGCCTGAGACTCCCAGCTCTGAGTCAGAAACACCCTGAAACCAAGGGACACCAGTAAAGGGGGTCCCACCTCAACAAGGTGCCTGGCTCAGGAACCCTCCCCTTCACCACTGGGCCTGAAAATGCCCTCCCCCACCCTGAGACGCTCTGCTGCTGGGAGGCACCAGCACAGGAAATCAGGCCCCAACAAGTGCTGGGCCCAGAATGTCCCCCCCACCCCGCTACTGGCAAGGGGGCAAACACCCAACACTGGAAACATTGCTTTCTCTGAAGGCAGCAGATTCTTTCCCCCAACGAGAATCATAAGGTAGGTTTCTTCTATTTTCTCAAGCAATATCCACAGGGACAAGTTGAGGCCCCAGCAGCAGCATAAACCATGCCTACCAAAATAGCACCACATAGGGGCACCTGGCTGGCTCAGTCAGTGGAGCATGAAACTCTTGATCTCCAGGACCGTGAGTTCAAGCCCCACGTTGGGTGAAGAGATTACTTAAAAAAAAAAAAGCACCACATAGGCTCTGAAAATCATCTTATCGTTACAATCACAGCCCTTAACAGTAGGCCAGGACCTGCGTGCCAAACCTAAACAGGAGGACTCCTTGCTAAAATACAAAGTTTAAATAGAACCCAACATCTCCTAACAGAATATCCAAAATTTCCAGGACACAAACGGAAAATCATCCTTCATACAAAGAACCAGGAATTGCACAACTTCAATGAGAAAAGACAATCAAGTGATATTAACTCCAAAATTAATTAGATGCCAGAATTATCTGGTAATGATTTTAAAGCACAGATCATAAAAATAACAATCACAACAATGCACGTTCATACCAGCTCCTTCGTAATAGTCAACAGCTAGGAACAACCCAGGTGTCCTTCAGTGGGTGACTGTTTCAACAAACTGGTATATCTATACAGCAATAAAAAGAAACAAATATTGTTTCACAAAATGACTTGGATAAACCTCCAGGGAATTCTGCTGAGCAGGGAAAAAAAGCCAACCTCAAAAGGTTACAGATGATATGATTCCATTTATAAAACATTACTGAAGGGGCGCCTGGGTGGCTCAGTCAGTTAAGTGTACGACTTTGGCTCAGGTCATGATCTCCCTGTTCATAAGTTCGAGCCCCACGTCAGGCTCTGTGCTGACAGCTCAGAGCCTGGAGCCTGCTTCAAATTGTATCCCCCTCTCTCTCTGTTCCTCCCCTGCTCATGCTGTGTCTCTCTCTGTCTCTCAAAAATAAACATTAAAAAAAATTATAAAAAAAAATACTGACAAATTATGACAAAATTACATAAAGGGAGAACAGATTAGTGGATGCCAGGGGCCAGAGGGCAGGGAATGGGTAAAAATTGTTAGATTGGCAGGACAGCATGTGGGGAAGTCTATAAAAGAGCAACAGGAGGTATCCTTAACAGCGATGAACGGTTCTGTATCCAGACTGTATTCCTGTCAATATCCTGGCTGTAGTATATAGGTTTTGCAAGACGATACCATTTGGGAAACTACCTAAAGGGCAAAGGCCACCGCTCTATTTTTTCAACTACATGTCAACCTACAATCATGTCAAAATTAAAAGTTTAATTTAAAAAGGGACTCTACGAAGAAACTCTCCCTCCTCCAGGAAAACCCAAACCACCATTTCGGAGGTCCTTCGTTCCGTATTCAAGAAACTTACTTCAGAAATTCTCTCTTATTGGAAGCTATGCTCTGCGCTGCTGGTGTCAGTAAGGCCATTCCAAAGCCCTTCTCCCCTCTCACCGGCCCATTCTATTCCTCACCTGTCTCCTTTACTACTAGCCGGTTCTTTTGGCGCTGAGGCTTAGAGGCTAATGCAGCCTGGGGCTTCCCTGAGCGTCCTTTGGCTCCAGCTTCAAGGTCAGTTACTTTCATGCTGTTTCCTGAAGCAGAGGCTGCTTCAAAAGCATTTCTGTTCCCAGCCCATTGCTTGTGACCTAAAAGCCAACCTGCCATCACTTATCATAAAAGGGCCAAACAGCAAGGGAAATTATTACAGGGATCTGAGGACAAATTTTCATAACAGACGACCGGTTTGTCACTTTGGACCCAACGAGAGTTTCAAATGGCTTCAAGAGTGGAAATGTGTGCATGTGATTGTATGTGGAGCGTGTGGGGAGACGTTCCCAGCGCACACCTTCCCCCCATACATCTTCCGATGTACTCCACTCCCTCTTTCCTTCCCCCACCAGTTCTCCCATTCCTCACTGCTGGATAACCTGACTTGGGGGGGGGGGGGGCGTGGGGGTAATGACTTCAGTGCCTCAAGCCAAACTGCTTGTCTGGGCTCACCGTCAACTGAGACCCAGCTCTGCGGACGGGACCAGACTGCTGACCCTAACGTAACAACGGCTAACCGTTGTGTTTGTTTAGAGACGGGTCTCCCTATGTTGCCCAGGATGGAGGGCGGAGGTCATTCACAGGCACAAGTCCACTGCTGGTCCACCTGTGAATTTTCACCTGCTCAGTTTCCGGCCTGGGTGGGTTCGCCTCTCCTCGGGTAACCTGGTGGTCTCTCGCTTCTCAGAGATTAACCAAAGAGATGGCGACCTTGGCCCACGCACCCCGCCAGCATAGCGCTCTCCAGCCCAGAACTCCCGCGCTCCAGTGATCCTCCTTGGCTCAGCCTCCGGGGCAGCTGGACCTACAGGTTTGGCCACCAGGCCAGGCCAGCTAACAGTTTTAAGCACCAACATGCCAGCAGTGCCGTCAAATGTACACGGTGCTCCCCCTTTAGTCCTCAAAACCACCACGTAAGCCTTTGAGCCACGCGGGAAGCGAGGCCCAAGGGGCAACGGTCACCTGCCCAAAGTCACATCGTCAGTGGGCAGTGAGCAGAGCCAGGACCTGAACCCCTAGGATCTACCTCGAGTGGACACTGACCATTGTAGCAGCAACACTGCCTCCCTGTGGAACAGGCCCTCTTCCCCGTTCACTCTGCGCCTGGGGAAAATCTGGAGGATCACAGTTCCAGACGAAATGAGAAAAAGTCACTTGCCCAAGTAAGCTCTACTCAGGGGAATCAAGAAAATCCGAACGGGGAAGTAAGTCTCCGTGGTGTCCCAGTCTTCGGGGCCAACCAAACCAGATAAAAGCACTCTCTCTGTCCCTCTCTCTCACCTATTCCCTCATCTCTCAAGCTCTCTGCATAGACGCTGCAAGAGGCAGAAACAGCTTCTGCACCCGGCTGTGGATGTCCTGGGACAGGAGGGCCAGGGACCGCTCGGACACCAACAGATCTAGGGCCTGCTCCAGGGTGCGCGTCTCAGGCCAAAGCCACCCACCAGTGACACAGCTCCAGGAGCCGCCTGACGGTTTCCAGGGACCTAGCGCCAGGAGCCACAGAAGCGCAAGTGGGAGGCCACCAGTCTGGGCCATCAGGTGCGGGGGGCAAGGGGGTGGGTGGGCAGGGCAGGTCCTCACTGTAGGCACAGTAACTCCTGGGGTCTCACAACAGGGGCCCTTTTTGCTCCTGGGAGCCTGGGCTAGATGCCATGGTCAGGTTCCTAGACATCCTGACCCCGAAACCAGCCGCGACCTCCGGCAAAGGTGTCCGGAGCCCCGTGCGACAATAAACAGCATGTGCAGGATCCGCATGCCCCTGGCCCCCAGTCCCAGCCCACCAGCCCAACTCCGACCCGGGGGGAGCTGTCTCCAGTGCCCGGGCCTCTGCATGTTCGGGGCGGTGGGGCGCCTGGCCCCTCATCTCACTTCTGCCCAGGTCTGGGAGGCACAATCACAGGAGGCTCTCCGTCCAGGGCCCATGCAGGACTAGGTCCTGGTCCCACGAGGGAAGTACCAGCACTAAAGTCTGTCGTCCGAACACCATCAGCACTAACCGAGGACCAATGTGAGGACTAGATCTCCCAGGAACAGCATCCCCTCTGGCCTTGTGCCAACTCACCCAGGAGGGGAAATGTGACCCAAGCGCGGGGCTCGGGAGGCACCAATCAGAAGACAAGAGGCAGGGCCACTGGGCGAACCCAAAGTCCCAGAAGCCCGCGGGTGGCGGCGGTAGGCGGAGAGGAGCACACAGGGTAGCGAGGTTGAAGCTCGGGTCTTCAAGAGAAGAAACTAGAAAGGTAGCCCAAGGCCACTGCGGTCTGTGAGAGCCTGACCAGAGTCATAAGCCCAGGAAAGGTTGTTAAAATGCGAATTCTCGAGCTCATGCAAGCTGCGATGCTTTAGGGTGTTGGGAAGGGGCCCAGAAATCTGAAATTTTCCCAGGCTCTCCCAAGAAATTCTTCCTGCACAGAGAGGTTTGGGAATCAGTGACCCAGTCCTAACAGAGTTAACGGAGGTCCCCACCGCTCTGATTTCTCTAGGGTTACCGGGAGAGAAGCCCTCCCTAGGATCAGGAACCGGGAACGTCCCACCCAAGCCCCTGGGCTGCAGAGGCACTTAAGACCGGAAATGGGAAGGCTTCCATAGCGGCTGGAGGCCCAGAGGAGGCCAAGGAAGTGGCGACCCCTCCCACGTCAGCTTGCTAAGGGGCCCAGACGGCTGGCGGGTGTTTCGGGGCCTGCCGGGAAATGTAGTCCAAAAGGCGGGCGCGCGCCTGCGCCCTGCGCAGCTGCCCCGGGGAGCCTGGGAGAGCCGTGGGCGCCGAGGCGGTGAGTCCCCGAACGGCCAGAGGGCGTGGCCGTCCCTGGGGCGCGGGCGCGGGCGCGGGCGCGGGCGGAGGTGCTCCGGTCCTGCTGGGGCTACGGCAACCGTCCATCGCCAGCTCTGACCCCGCGGCGTGTGCAGGGGCGAGCGACGGGCGGCGGGCCGCTGTCCGGCCGGGACCCCACCACCGCTCCCTGCGACCGGGCCGGGCCTTCCCGAGGTTGTCCGAGACCGGGATCGCCCCTCGAGGCGGCGGGACATCGTGGGCGGGAGCGCGCTGGGGCCATGCTCGCGCCCCAGGCAGCCGATTTGTGACTGGCTTTTAGACGTTCCCACGACGTGTCCCCCCTCGCTTTTCTCCGAGTGCCCGCTCTGCAAACACCTCTCTATCCGTGGGCCGGGTGAGAGCAGGCTCGCTCTGGCGGCTTTTGGGGAGAAGCCGTGAGTCCCGGGGTGCAGTGACGTTTCTTTGCGGAAGGGCGGACGGAGGGACAGCGGGACGGTCAGGGCCCTGGTGGACGTGGTGGAGAGTTCGGCGCGTCTGGGGAGGGCTGCGGGCTGCGAGGCCGAGCACGGTAAGGGCGGGTCCACAGCCCCAGCCGGCCGAGTTCCTGGATGCCCTCCAGCGACGGTTAGGTGCCTAGGCGGGAGATGGGGAAGCTTTCTAGGAATCAGTGCTGGGGACAATAACCTTTCCTGAGTGCTTCCTCTGTGCCCCGCATGCTGTCGTTCGCTTCCGTGCAGTTGCATCCGACACAGGAAATTTTGTGAAATCGATGCTATCATCATTTTCATGTTACAGACAGAAGCGCTGGGTGTCAGGCTCACAAAGCGAGCAGGTTATCCCGCCTGGATGGTCTGCCGCTAAAGTCCAGGTTACCATCGAGATAAGGGGTGATAGGGTCACAGTGTACATTTGGGATGACTAGGTAGGAAGATCATGAGTATTTTTTTCTTTGTCCCACTCCAGGGAAGAGGACAGGTACCTGAGGCATCTTGGCAAATGCAGAGAGAGAGAGAGGACCCATAGCTTAGGGTGGGTGCTGGTATTGAGACACGTCTGTGACCTCAGGCATTGCCCTAAGAACATTTGGATGTTTTTAGACATGAGCGTTGCAGGGATCTGTTCATTCTAACCTTGTCACCATTTCTGTCTGGCATTTACTGGGTGACATGGGACAAGTTATTCAGTCCTCCTGAGCCTCAACTTTCAGTTCCCTCATCTGAATTCATGGCATAATACTAGTCCCCACCTCCTCTCTTTGGGTGAGGGCTACCTGACCTAATAAATGCAGGAAGCCGAGAACAGCACTTGGACTTAGCAACATGAATGCCATCAGTGGCCTTCAGAATTAATGCAGCCCAGATGGCTGATGGCCTGCCCTGATGTAGTGTTTTTTTCTCATGAGAAAGCCAGCAGGCATGCCATAGCAGGATGAGGGTCACGCTGATGTGGGCTGAAGTACACACGCCTTGAGTGGAGAAGAATGAAAGGTTGCAGATTTGGAGCCTTTGGAGGTGTGGTTCTCCTAAGATGCCTGTTATTTAAGGCAACCAAGGGTTCCTCAATAGCACAGGGGCTTTCAGGGTGGTTCACCACTGCTCCCCTATTTCTTTTGTGGCCTGTATATATTCAGAGACACAAAATAGCTTGTATTAGTTTGGGAGTATAGTTACAGGGCAGCACATCTAGGGTGGTTCATTTAAGGGAAGAGGTTCTTAGCCTTGGGTCAATGGAATTCTAGAGTCGCACTATCGAGTAGAACTTGCTACAGCGATGTCTGTGGAGCACTTGAAATGTGACTAGTATGAATGAGAGACTGCATTTTTAATTTCAATGACTTTGAACTGAATCTACCACATGGGACTTGTGACTACCATATTGGGCAGCACAGTTCTAGAGGGTCCGTGTAGGGCGTAGAACATTTTGTAAAGGTTTGGAAAATGGATGCAGCATTAGATGTGTATGTGTATTTTTCTAGGAAGTGATTCCCTGGCCTTCGTTAGATTCTCAGAATCACCAGAAAAGATTAAGGTCTGCTGCTTTAGGGCTTTGGCGGAATGTAAACAAGTTAAGGGAAGTAAGTATGGCTTCTGGTAATCACTGCTGTTTCTCCTTTCTCCTTTTGTCCTGTCCTCAGCTGTGGGTGGCTCCCCCTTGACACACGTACACAAAGAAATACTGGAATCTGAGACTTCAGGCCCCAGAGAAATTGCACACGGCCAGAAGGGGGCGATGGCTGTGGCCCTGGGTTGTGCAATCCAGGCTTCCTTGAATCAGGGCTCTGTGTTTCAAGACTATGACGCGGACTGTGAAGTCTTCCGCCAGCGCTTCAGGCAGTTCCAGTACAAAGAAGCAGCCGGGCCTCATGAAGCCTTCAACAAACTCTGGGAGCTTTGCTGTCAATGGCTCAAGCCAAAGATGCGCTCTAAGGAACAAATCCTGGAGCTGTTGGTGTTGGAGCAGTTCCTAACCATCCTGCCCACGGAGATAGAGACCTGGGTGAGGGAACATTGCCCAGAGAATAGAGAAAGAGTTGTGTCGCTGATAGAAGACTTACAGAGAGAACTTGAGATACCAGAGCAGCAGGTGAGAAGAGTTTGGGATCTTGGTAATTAGACAGAAGTAGCAGAGACGTCTGATACTAGATCAGACACTTCAATTCCAACCCCGCGCTTTCCCTGAAATGATTTTCATTTTTTCCTTCTGCTGGAATTGGCAAATGGTTCCGTGATTCTCAACTATTAAACCCAGCTTCTATTCTGTAACAAATACTTAGTAATGTCTCTTCTGCTGTCCTGAAATGAAATTTACATATAATGTAACCTTACATACACACAAAATCAAAAACAATACTACAATAAGTGGTCTGTGGGCCAAATGCAGCGCCAGGCCTGTTTTTATGCAGGCCATGAGCTAATAATGGTTATTACCTTTTTAAAAGGTTGTTAAATACAAGAAGTGTAGGTGATAGACCAACATGACCCATAAAGTGTAATTATTTAATATATGACTATAAGAAAATGTTGCCAGCCCGGGTCAGGTGGAGTCTAGAAAGGAAATCAAGGAAAGGGGACATAGTTTGCCATAATCGAATCAGCATTTGAACACACTCCCTTTTCGGGCTTGACTGCACAGAAGACTTGAAGTTGTCAGATGCCCGCATCTATGCATAAAGTCACCGGGAAGGCGACAGCCACCAGTTCAGACTGGGACAGCTCAAACACTGGGTGGCACCGCTGGTCGTGTGATTGTCCACAGTGGCAACGAGTGTCAGTCAATCTGAACAACAAGGAGTACAGTGGTTGTCTGATTTCCCAGGTAGGGCTTTCCTAGAAAATTCAGGTCACGCTACCATATGCAACACTATTTGGTGTGTATATGAGCCCCAGTGTGAAGTCCTTGACAGGTTCTTTTTACCTGGATGGAAGTTTGAGGGGGAACTACAGAGTTGGCGGGGACCCGGAGCAGTGCCGCACCGTGAACGGTTTATACTCCCGTCTCTGCCCACTGAGTTCCGCCGGCCACCTGCCTTCATGCCACGTCAGCCTGTGGTGGTGGCGCTACTGTCCCCTGCTCAGAAGGGCACAGGGCAGAACCTGTGGCAGGAGGGAGAAAGGGCTTCGAGTTGGGCCTTAGGTGCCCGGTGTTGTGTGTTGACGGGGCTGTGCAGTTAGCCTCACTGAACTGGAGCCTTGCAAAATTTCCTGCGCCCGCCCCAGGGCGTAAGGAATTTATGGTTTCCCTTCCTCTCTCTGTCCTCTGGGTTTGGCTTACGATAGCAGATTTTACGTGCCTGTGGCCTAATCGTGCACTGCCCAGTACGGCCGCCACCGGCCAAGTGTGGGTGGCCCTTGAGCGCTAGCGATGTGGCCAGTGCAAACTGAGATGCGCTCTAAGTGGAAAACGCTGGCCACATTCAGAAGACTGAGCATGAGAAATAAAGTAGGTGAGATATCTCCCTAGTAATGGTTGGCGTTGATTACATTCTGAACGTAGGGTATTTTAGCGGTACTGGGTTAACCGAGGCATGTTATTAAGATTGACTTCATCGCTTTCTTCTTTGTTTATGCGGGTACTGCAAAAGCAAAATGACGTACACGGGTCACACTGTCGCTACCGGGCATTGCTGGTCTAGACTTTAGAGTGATGGGTTCTGCCATTTGCCCCAGATCGATAGGCAGGAAATGCTCTTGGAAGAACTGGCACCGGTGGGAACGGCACACGTACCACCAAACATCCACCTGGAGTCACCCCCACTCCAAGTAATGGGACCTGCCCCGGAGGGCCCAGTGGCAGAGCCTTGGATCCCACAGGCAGGGCTGCAGGAGCTGAGCTATGGTGCCGCTGAGGAGTGCCAGCCCTTCCTGGACCCCGGTAAGGCAGGGGTTTTATTTCCTTTCTGAGGTTTGTGCTTTGAGAGCTGAAGCGCTCTCCAGGTCTGGGGGTGGGTCAGAAACACCCACTGCTGGATGGAAGGGGACCACTGTGATGAAGCGTGGGAGGAGGGACGCCTCTCTGGGAGGAGCTGACAACAAAGCACGGTACATCAGATGGGATTAAAAACCCTGTAAGCTAATGACCCTGCTCAAGAAGCCTGTTTTCCCCTTTTCAGTTGTTTTTATTGTTATAAAATGCACATAACATAAAATTTACCATCTTAATCATTGTGATGTGTATAGTCCAGTGGTATTGAGTGCATTATTAATGTCAAACCACTACTAACATCTGTTTCCATAACTGTTTTCACCTTGTAAAACTGAAACCCCATACTCATTTAAACAAATAATTGCCCATGTCTCTAGCCTTGGAAACCACCAGTCAGCTTTCTGTCTCTATGAATTTGACTACTCTGCGTACCTCATCTACATGGAATCATACAGTATTTGTCTTTTTGTGACTGGCTTATTTCACTTAACACATGTTCTGAAGGTTCATCCATTTTGTAGCATATGGCAGTATTTCCATCCAAGTAAAGGCTAAATAATATGCCATTGTACGTACCTACTGCATTTTCTCTATTTTCCGTAAATGTATGCTTAGTTTTCTTCCATGTTTTAGCTAGTATGCAAATATCTCTTTGAGACCCTGCTTTTACTTCTTTTGGGCATACAACTAGAGGTGGAAATGCTGAATCATACGGCAATTCTGTTTTTAATTTTTTTTTTTAAATTTTTTTTTTTTTTAATGTTTATTTATTTTTGAGACAGAGAGAGACAAAGCATGAACGGGGGAGGGTCAGAGAGAGGGAAACACAGAATCTGAAACAGGCTCCGGGCTCCGAGCTGTCGGCACAGAGCCCGACGCGGGGCTCAAACTCACGGACCGCGAGATCATGACCTGAGCCGAAGTCGGCCGCTTAACCGACTGAGCCACCCAGGCGCCCCATCTGTTTTTAATTTTTTGAGGAACAGCCACACTGGTTTCCACAGTAGTTGTACCATTTTACATTCCCGTCAATAGTGCGTAACTTTTCTTTTTTTTTTTTTTTTTTTTTTTTTTTAATTTTTTTTTCAACGTTTTTTATTTATTTTTGGGACAGAGAGAGACAGAGCATGAACGGGGGAGGGGCAGAGAGAGAGGGAGACACACAGAATTGGAAACAGGCTCCAGGCTCCGAGCCATCAGCCCAGAGCCTGACGCGGGGCTCGAACTCACAGACCGCGAGATCGTGACCTGGCTGAAGTCGGACGCTTAACCGACTGCGCCACCCAGGCGCCCCAGTGCGTAACTTTTCTAATTTGTCCACATCCTCATCAACACTTGTTATTTTCTGTTCTGTGATAGTAGCATTCTTAATGGATGTGAGGTGGTATCTCACCGTAATTTGGAATTGTGTTTCCCAAATGTTAGTGACATGGAACATCTTTTCAAGTGCTTATTGGCCATTTGTATATCTTCTTTGGAGAATGTGTATTCAAATCCTTGAACATTTCTTTTTCTTTAAGGTTTATTTGTTTATTTTGAGAGAGCGAGCGTGAGCCTGAGCATGAGTGGGGGAGGGGCAGAGAGAGGGAGAGACAGAGAATCCCGAGCAGGCTTCATGCTGTCAGCATAGAGTCTGCCACTGGGCTCGAACTCACAAACCACGGGATCATGACCTGAGCCCAAACCAAGAGTTGGACACTTAACCGACTGAGCCACCCGGGTGCCCCATTTTTTTTTAAAGTTTATTTCCCCCTGTACATTTCAAAAACGGAATGTGCTTTGTTGTTGAATTTTAGAATTCTCTATATATTCTAGATACTAATCCCTTATCAGATATGATTTGCAAATATTCTTCCCATTTGTGGGTTGCCTTTTTACTCTGCTGAAACTGTCTTTTGATGGATAAATTTTTAAATTTTTCATGAGCTACTCTGTGTCTACCTTTTCTTTTGTTGTCTATACTTTAGGTGTCATATCCAAGAAATAATTGCCGAATCCAGTGTCATGAAGCTTTCCCCTATGTTTTCTTCTAAGAGTTTCATAATTTTAGGTCCTGACTTTAGGTTTTTGATCTGTTTTGTGTTAATTTTTGCACGTGCTGTTGTGTAAGGTTCTAACTTCATTCATTTGCACACACATATCCAGTTTTTCCAGCACCATTTGTTGAAAAAAGTATTGTTTCTCCATTGAATAATCTTGGTATCATTGTTAAAAATCATTTCACCATATATATTAAGGTTTATGTATGGGCTGTCTGTTCTGTTCCATTAGTCTATATGCTAGTAAGTTTTGAAATCAGGAAGTGTGAGTCCTGTAGCTTTGTTCTTCCTTTCCACGAATTTTTGTCGTTTGGGCATCCCTGTAGAGTCCATATCATTTTAGGTATGGGTTTTGCTATTAACGCAAACAAAGTACCATTGGAATTTTCATAGAGATTGTATTGAATCTGCAGATCACTTTTGGTAGTATTGACATCTTAATAGTATCAAGTCTCCCAATCCATGAACATGGGATGTGATCTTCTTTCTTTATTTTTTTTTGTTTTAAGAAATATTTATTTATTTTTGAGAGAGAGAGAGACACACAGAGTGCGAGCAGGGGAGGGGCAGAGAGAGAGGGAGACACAGAATCAAACAGGCTCCAGGCTCTGAGCTGTCAGCACAGAGCCCGATGTGGGGCTCAAACTCACCACGAGATCATGACCTGAACCAAAGTCAGATGCTCAACCGACTGAGCCACCCAGGCACTCCTATTTATATCTTCTTTAATTTATTCTACCAATGCTTTGTCATTTTTGTGGTACAAGTCTTTGATGTACTTAATTCCTAAGTATTTTATTCTTTCCGATGCTATTGTAAATGGAACTGTTTTCACAATTTCTGGAATTGTTCATTGTTCATCGTTAGTATATAGAAATGGAACTGATGTTTGCAGGTTCATTTTGTATCCTGGTACTTTGATGAATTCATTTATTTATGTTAACAGTTTTTTAATGGAATCTTCAAGGTTTCTATATACTAGATCATATAATCTGCCAATAGAGATCATTTTACTTTTTCCTTTTCAATTTGAATTCCTTTTACTTCTTTTTCTTGCCTAATTTCTCTGGCTAGAAGTTTCAGTACTGTGTTGAACAGAGTGGCCAAAGCAGGCATCCTCGCCTTCTACCTCAACTTAGAGGGAAAGTTTTCGGCCTTTTACCACTGAGTGTGATGTTCCCTGTGGGTTTTTCATATATGGCTTTTATTTATGTGGAAGTAATTTCCTTCTGTTCCTATTGTGTTGAGTGGGTTTTTTTGTTTTATCATGAAAGGATGTTGAATTTTATCAAATGCTTTTTCCACATCATTTGAAATGGTGTGTTTTTTCCCTTCATTCTGTTAAGGTGGTATATTACATTGACCGATTTTCATATGTTGAAGCAGCCTTGCATTCTAGAAGCAAATATCACTTGGTCATGTTATATAATCCTTTTAATATGTTGCTGAATTCAGTTTGCTAATATTTTGTTCAGGGTTTTTTGTATCAATGTTCATAAGGGATATTGTTGTGTCATTTTCTTATAGTGTCTTTTCTGGCTTTGGTATCAGGGTAATGTTGGCCTCAGAGGATGAGGAAAGTGTTTCCTCCCCTTCATTTTTTTTTGGAAAAGTTTGAGAAAGATTTGTATTAGTTCTTCCCTAAATGTTTGGTAGAATCCACCAGTGAAGCCATCAGGTCTAGGGCTTTTCTTTGTCAGGAGATTTTTGATTACTGCTTCACTCTCTTTACTAGTTTACTGAATAGGTCTATTCAGATCTTTCTGTTTCTTTGTTATGTAGTCTTGGTAGGTTTTGTGGTTCTGGTAATTTATCCATTTCATCTAGGTGATCCAATTGGTTTGTATACGGTTGTTCATAGTGCTGTCTTGTAATTGTTTTTATTTCTGTAGAATGATTGGAAATATCCCGACTTTAATTTTAACAATTTTTGCCTTCTTTCTCTTTGTCTCTTTGTCTTAGTTCATCTGGCTAAAGGTTTGTCAAGTTCATTCATCTTTTCAAAAAGCCAATGTTTGGTTTCATTGATTTTCTCTATTGTCTTTCTAGTCTTTATTTTGTTTATTTCTGACTGATCTTTATTGTTTCCTTCCTTCTGCTTTGGGCTTAGTGTTTTTCTTTTCTTATTAGTTCCTTAAGTTGTAAAGTTATGTTACTGTTTTGGGCTTTTTTTGTTTACTAATGTAAGTATTTATAGCTATAAATTCCCTTCTTAGCCCTGCATTCATTATGTCTCAAAAGTTTTGGCACTTTGCATTTTCATTTTCATTGATCTCTAAGTATTTTCTAATTTTCTTTGTGACTTCTTCTTGCATCCATTGGTTATTTAACAGGGTGTTATTTAATTTTCACAAATTTGTCAATTTTCCAGTTTTCCTTCTGTTCTGATTTCTAACTTCATTCCATTGTGGTCAGAGTAAGTACTTTGAATGAGATCTGTGTTTTTAAATATATAGAAACGAATTTGTGGCCTAACATACCGTCTGCATCCCAGAAACTGTCTCATATGCACTTGAGAAGAATCTGAGATTTTTATTCTGGCCATCTTAGTGAGTGTGAAGTGTTTCTTCAAAGACTATAATGGTGTTGAGCATCGTTTCATGGGCTTATTGGGCGTTTGTGTATCTTCACTGGAGAAATGCCTATTTAGATTTTTTGCCTATTTTTGTTTTTTATTTTTTTATTTTTTTTAAGTAGGCTTCACACTCAACCTGGGCCTTGAACTCCGGTCCCTGAGATCAAGAGTTGGATGCTCTAACAACTGAGCCAGCTGGGCACCCCTGCCTATTTTTAAGTAGGATTATATGTGTTTTTATTACTGAGTTGTGTATGATCTTTTTATATTCTAGATAAAAGTCTATTATTAGATATATGACTTATAAGTAGTCTTTCATGTTTTGTGACTGTCTTTTAACTTTCTTAATAGTGTCCTTTGTAGCGCAAAAGTTCTTTTTTTTTTTTTTTAATTTTGATGCGGTCCAGTTTAACTATTTTTTGTTTTGTTGCTTGTGCTTTTTATGTCATACCTAAGAAACCATTGCCTGATACAAGGTCATGAAAATTTACCCCTAAATTTTCTCCTAAGAGTTTTATAGTTTTAGCTTGCATTTAATGCTTTGATTCATTTTCAATTAATTTTTGTATAAGTTGCACAGTAGCGGCCCAAATAATATGTATATTTACATATATTCTCGCATATTCAGTTGTTTCAGCATGGTTTGCTAAAAGGCTCATTCTTTTCACATTGAATGGACTTGAAACTCTTGTCCAAAATCAGTTGACTACAGGTATATGGGTTTACTGCTGGACGGTCAGCTCTAGTCTAGTGATCTATATGTCTATTCTTATGGAAATACCACACTGTCTTTATTATTGCTTTCCAGTAAGTTTGGAAATATGAGAGTGTGAGGGCTCCAATTTTGCTTTTGTTTTTCAAGACTGTCTTGGCTGCTCTGAGTTTGATACAATTCCATGTGATATTTAGCATCAGCTTATCAGTTTCTACAAAGAAGTCAGTTGGGATTCTCATAGGGGTTGTGTTGAATCTGTAGATAAGTTTGGGGAGTATTGCCATGTTAACAGTGTTAAATTTGTGATGCATACACATGTGGTGCTTTTCCATTTATTTAGATTTTCTTTCATTTTTTTTTTTTTTTACATTTTTTATAGTTGCCCAAGTATAAGTTTTTATACTGCTGTTATGAAATTTGTTCCCAAGTATTCTTTTTAATGGTTTTTCCAGAGGAACTGTTTTCTTAATTTCATTTTTGGGTTGTTCATTAAAAATATATAGGATTACAGGGCGCCTGGGTGGCTCAGTCGGTTAAGCATCTGACTCTTGGTTTCAGCTCAGGTCATGATCTCACGGTTTGTGAATTCTAGCCCCACATTGGGCTATGCATTGAGCATGGAGCCTGCTTGGGATTCTCTCTCTCCCTTTCTCTCTCTGCCCTTCCCGTGCATGTGCTCTCTTTCTCTCAAAATAAATAAACTTAATATCTCTCTATATAGGATTATAATTAATTTTTGCATATTGATCTTGTGTCCTGTAATCCTACTTGTTTAATAGTTCAAATTATTTTTTAGTGGGTTCCTTAGGATTTTCTATATCAAAGATTATGTCATCTGAAAAAAGAGATAGCTTTACTTATCTTGTTCTAATCTAGATACCTTTTCTTCCTTTTCCTTGCCAAATTACCCTGGCTAGAACCTCCAGTACAATATTCAATGTAAGTGGTGAGACCGGACATCCTTGTCTTGTTTCTGATCTCAGGGGAAATGCATTTAGTCTTTTACTGTTATTTATGATGTTAGCTGTGGGCCTTTCCTTGATTCCTTTTATTAGGGTGAGGAAGTTCCCTTCTATTCATGGATTATTGAGTGTTTTTATCAAGAAACTCTTGAATTTTGTCACATGCTTTTTGTGCGTCTATTGAGATGATCATGGTTTTACTTTTTATTCTCTTGTAATGGTGTATTTCCTTAACTTTTGAATGTTAAACCAACATTGCATTCCTGATGCAAATGGATTACTTGATCCTGGTGTATAATTCATATTATATGTTGCTGGATTTGGTTTGCTAGTATTTTGTTGAAGATTTTTATATCTATTTTCATCGGAGATACTGTCTGTAGGTGTTTTTTTTTGGTCCTGTCTTTATCTGGTTTTGTTATCAGGGTACTATTGGCCTCATAGACTGAGTGGGAAAGTCTTTGTTCCTTTTCTGTTTTTTGGATGTGTTTGTGAAGAATTTCTGTTTTTTTTTCTTTTGTTGTTTATACCTTGGATGTCACATTTAAGAAACTGTTGCCTAATTCAAGGTCATGAAGATTTATAGCCATGTTTCCTTCTTTTTTTAAATATATTTTTAAAGTTTATTTCTCTTGAGAGAGAGAGAAAGCACGAACAGGGGAGGGGCAGAGAGAGGGGAGATAGTGAGAATCCCAAGCAGGCTCCACACTGACAGCGTGGAGCTGGACATGGGGCTTGAACCCACGAACTGTGAGATCATGACCGGAGCCAAAGTCAGATGCTTAACTAACTGAGCCACCCAGGTGCCCCTCTTTTTTTTTTTTAAGAGAGAGAGAAAGTGTGAGTCAGGGGAGGGTCAGAGGGAGAGAGAGAGAGAGAGAGAGAGAGAGAGAATCTTAATCAGACTCCAGGCTCAATGCAGAGCCCAGCAGAGGGCTCAATCCCATGACCCTGGGATCATGACCTGAGCCAAAATCAAAAGTTGGATGCTCAACCAATTGAGCCACCAGGTGCCCCTGTACTTATGTTTCCTTCTAAGAGTCTTGTGGATTTAGCTCTTAAATTTAGATCATTGATCCATTATGAATTAACTTTTGTATATGGTGTGAGAAATGGGACTAGCATCATTCTTTTACATGTGCATATCTAGTTGGCCCAGCACCATTTGTTGAGGAAACTATTCTTTCCCCATTGAATTGTCATGGTACCTTTCTCAAAAATGGATTGACAATAAATGACAAGGCTATTTCTGGCTTATCAATTCTATTCCACTGATACATTTTTCTTTCCTTATGCCAGTACAGTGAGTTGGAAAGTGTTCCATTCTCTTCTGTTTTCAGTGAGAGATTATGTAGAATCGGTGTTAATTCTTTAAATGTTTGGTAGAATTCACCACTGAATCATCCAGACCTGGGCTTTTCTTTGTGAGAAGTGTCTTGATTACTAATTCAGTACCTTTACTTGTTATAGGTCTATTCTGATTTTATATTTCTTCTTGAATCAATTTTGGGTAGTTTTTGTGTTTCCAGGAATTTATGCATTTCATTTATCTAATTTGTTTCTGTGCAGTTGTTCATACTATTCCTTTATAATCCTTTTTATTTCTGTAAGGTTAGTAGTAATAGTTCCCCTTTCATTTATGATTATAGTAATTTGAGTTTTCTTTCTTCTTTTCTTGGTCAGTTTAGCTGAAGATTTGTCAATTTTGTTAATTTTTTTCAAAGAACCAACCTTGGTTTTATTGATTTTCTCTATTGTTTTACCGTTCTCTGTTTCATTAAATCCTGCTCTAATCTTTATTATTTTCTTCTGGTTGTTTTAGGTTTTGTTTGCTCTTATTTTTCTAATATTTTAAGGTGCAAAGTTAGGTTATTAATTTCAGATTTTTCTTTCTTTTCAATATAGGCATTCATAGCTATAAATTTCCCTTTAAGCAGTGGTTTAGGTACATTCCTAAGTTTTGGTATATTGTGTGTTCATTTTCATTTATCTCAAAGTATTTCTAATTTCTCTTTTGATTTTTTTATGATTGATTATTTATTTAAGAGTGTGTTGTTTAATGACCTTGTATTTATGAAGTCCTCAAATTTCTTTCTGTTATTTCTTTTTTAAGTAGGCTCCATACCCAGCGTGAAGCCCAATGCAGGGCTTGAACTCAGAACCCTGAAATCAAGACCTAAGCTGAAATCAAGAGTCGGACACTTAACCAACCTAGCCACCCAGGCACCCTTCTGTTATTTTTTTCTAACTTCATTCTGTTTTGGTGGGAGAATATACTTTGTAATTGTGATCCTTTCACATTTTTGAACATTTGTTTTATGGTATAGCATCTTGACTGCCCTGGAGAATTTTCCATGTGCACTTGAGAAGAACACATATTCTGTACTTCTTGGGTGGAATGTTCTATAAATGTCTGTGACATTTAGTAGGATTATAATTTTTTGTCTTCTATTATTGATCTTCTGCCTAGATATTCTATCCAGTAGTGCAAAGAGGTATTTAAGTCTCTGCTACTGCTCAGTTGTCTATTTCTTTTACTCTTTCTGTCAGTTTTTGCAGTCATGTATTTGGTACTCTGTTTTTAAGTGCATGTATGGTTAGAATTGTTATATCTTCCTGATTTGTCATTTTACCATTATAAACTGATCCTTTTTATCTCTAGAAGCTTTTTTGTTTTGATGTCCATTTTGTATGATATTAGTGTAATCAGTCTGGCTGTCTTGTGGTTGTTATTTGCATGATATATCTTTTTCCATCCCTTTACTTTCAGTTAGTATCTTTGAATCTAAAGTGTGTCTCCTGTAGACAGCATGTAGATGGATTTTTAAAACCTAGTATGATGATCTCTGCCTTTTGATTGAGTTGTTTAATGCATCTATGTTTAACCTGATTTTTGATATGGTGTAACTTACATCTGTGATTTTACTTTTTGTTTTCTATATTTCTCATATCTTTTTTGTTTCTCTGTCCTTCGTTTGCTGCTTTCTTTTGCACTGAGTAAATGTTTTGAATGTAGCACTTTACTTAATCAATTTTCACTATTTTTTAAAAATTATTTCCTTAGTGGTTACTCTAGAGATTAGCATGTACATCTTAACGTAATCAGATTTAGATTTATACTAATTTCATGCTAGTAAAATATAGAAATATTTCTTATATATACCTCTATTTTCTTCCTTTTTTGTGGTGTTACTATCATACATATTGCATTAAAAATGTTAAAACCTCAAAAAAATGTTAGAAACCCAAAAATACATTGTTAAAGATATTACTTTATATAATTTTAAGCCTTCTAAAAGAGCTAGAGAAGAAAGAAATACAAATAGATATTATGACTTTTGTTGTATTAACATTATTTATATTTCTGGTTTTCTTCATCTTTCCTGTGGATTTTAGTTATTAATTACAGTCATTTTTTTACCCCCATACAGTTTTGCGCTCATCCACCTCATTTGTGCTGTTATTGGCAAATATATTACATTTCTACAGATTATTTGCCCAACAGTGCACTACATATATATTGTTCTATACACTGCTTTTAAAATCTTTTAAGAGAAGAGGGGCACTTAAGTGGCTCAGTCAGTTAAGCAACTGACTTCGGCTCAGGTCATGATCTCAGGGTTCATGAGTTGGAGCCCCGCGTCGGGCTCTGTGCTGACAGCTCAGAGCCTGGAGCCTGCTTCAGATGCTGTGTCTCCCTCTCTCTCTGCCCCTCCCCTGCTTGCTCGTTTGTTCTCTCTCTCTCTCTCTCTCTCTCTCTCTATCTCTCTCTCAGTCTTTTAAGAGAAGAAAGGAGCAGAAATTAGTATTTATACCGTCTTTTATAATTACCCTCTCTTGTTGTGCCCTTTGTTTTTTCGTGTGGATTTGAATTCCCATTTGGAATCAGTAGCTTTCAGACTGAGGAACTGCCTTTAGTATTTCTTGTTAGGCAAGACTTCTGCCAATGAATTCTCTCAGTTTTTGTTTATTAGAAATATTGTTATTCCAGATTAATTTTTTTTAATGTTTATTTGTTTTGGAGACAGAGACAGAGCATGAGAGGGGGAGGGGCAGAGAGAGAGGGAGACACAGAATCCAAAGCAGGCTCCAGGCTCTGAGCTGTCAGCACAGAGCCCGACGTGGGGCTCGAACTCATGAATGGTGAGATCATGACCTGAGCTGAAGTTGGACGCTTAACCGACTGAGCTACCCAGGCGCCCCTCACAATTCATTTTTTACAGATAGCTCTTCTGGATATAATTTCTCATTTTTCTTTGAGCACTTTGAATATGTTGTCCCACTGTCTTCTGGCCTCCAGTGTTGCTAGTGAGAACTCGCGCGGCCTTTAATTTTATTGGAGTTCCCTTGTAAGTGACAAGTCATTTTCCTCTTGCTGTCTTTCAAGGTTTTCTTCTTTTTATGTGACCTTTAGGATTTCTACTATGATATGTCTGGTTTTTTAAAATGTTTATTTTTGAGAGAGAGCAGGAGAGGGGCAGAGAGAGAGAGAGAGAGAGGGAGACAGATTATCCCAAGCAGGCTCCTCTGTGCTGACAGCAGAGAGCCCTGATGTGGGGCTCATACTCACAAACCCAGAGATCATGACCTGAGCCGAATTTGATGCTTAACTGACTGAGCCACCCAGGCTCTCTGATATGTCTGTTTGAAGATCTCTTTGTGTTTGTCCTGCTTGGAATTCATCTAGCTTCCGAGATGTGTAGATGAATGTGTTTTCAACACATTTGGGCAGTTTGGCACCACTGTTTCTTCAATTTGTTTTTTTTTTTTTTCTGCTCCTTTCTCTCACCCTCTCCTGGTTCTCTCATTATACATCTAGTATAATGGCACCTAGTGGTACCCGACTTTTCTCTGAGGCTCTATTCACTTCCCTTCATTCTTTTTTTCTCTCTGTTCTTCTGATAGTATAATCTCTACTGATCTGTCTTCAAGTTCACTGATTGTTCTGATAGTTCACATCCATTCTTGAGCAATTCTAGGGAATTTTTCATTTCAGTTATGGTACTTCTCAGCTCCAGAATTTCCACTGGATTCTTATTATACTTTCTACTTATTGATATTCTCTATTTGATGTGATGTGATGTGATGCTGTTTGTCATCATAATTTACTTCCTTAATCATGGATTGGTTTCGTTCTTGGATACTCATAATGGCTACTTTGAAGTCTTTGCTAAATTCACTATCTAGTCACTCACATAGGCAGAGTCCAGTCTCCACTCTTTTTTTTCTTCTAGTGTATGAGTCATACTTTCCTGTCCACATGCATGGCTCATCATGTTTTGTTGGAAACTGGACATTTTAGATAAAACATTGTAGCAACTCCGGAGTCCTTCTTTCCCCTCCCTAGGGCTTGTTATTGTTATTTGTTTGCTTATTTGTTTGGTAATGGCTGCGTTCCTTCAGTCAACTCTAGTCCACTGTGAAATGTTAACCTTTTGATGTTGCCCCTCAGGGAGCACAGTCTCGGATGTGCACACAGTCACCCTGGAAAGGCAGCACTTTTACAGGGCTTTCTTTGGCTGCCTCTTTCCCTGACCTGACCCTGCCATTAATTTCCAGCTAATTGCTCTATTGTTTTCAGCAATGCCCTGGAGCATAATTTCTCCCTGGACCAATCTAGTCAATTTCAGATACCTTTGTTGGGCTAGCTCCTGAGGTCAGGTTTTGAGATTTGTTGTGATCCCAGGAGGGCTCTTCCCAGCTTGTCTTTTTTCCCACTTCTCTTCGGCAAGCTAGTCAGCCTGCGGTTTAGGGTGTATAGTCCATAAATCTATCAAACTCTTTCCTGTTGCCTTTCATTATAATCTGTGCTCTTTTTTAGAATATCCTTAGGCTTAAATGTTCATCCTCTGTTGCAAATGAATCAGGTGTTTTTTTTTTTTTTTTTTTTTTGAGAATATATTAGGAGCTACCTGTTTTAAGGCCTGCTTCTCCGAGGCCAAATCTCTGATACATTGCTCTGGAGGTGGGGGAAATGGTGTGCTTATCTCTGAGTGAAACTGCCACTTTCCAGCTGAGCACTAGGTCCGGCCCTCAGGTCTTCTTGGGTTGCATCTCCAGGCTTAGAACCACTGTCTTATAATCACAACTGCCTTACAAGGACAGACAGGGAGTACTCTAGTGTTGTCACCAATAGGACACCCAGGGTAGCTCCTCCATGCCACCAGTAGAGACTGGGCAGATAAAAGCTGTCCCCACCTTGCAGCCACAATTGTTTGGACCTTAGAATCAACAATGGGTAGCTGGGGTAGGATGAGAAATGCTGAGGTCCTGCCCCTTCCAAGAAGATAGCCCTCCTGGGGGAGAGGCCGCCTCGGTCCCTGTGCCAGTGTAGAGTGGAGCTGGGAGAGGCACCAAAGAGAACTGTTGTGGTTTAAATCCTCAAGAATCTCCCTATTACCAGGGCGCCTAGGTGGCTCAGTGGGTTAAAGGTCTGACTTCGGCTCAGGTCATGATCTCGCTGTTTCCGAGTTGAGTTCGAGCCCTGCATCGGGCTCTGTGCTGACAGCTCAGAGCCTGAAGCCTGCTTCCGGGTTCTGTGTCTCCCTTTCTCTCTGTCCCTCCCCCGCTCATGCTCTGGCTCTCTCTCAAAAATAAATAAACTTTTTTAAAAAAAGAATCTCCCTATTACCTGTGAATTTTAGAAGATTAAAAAAAAATAGATGTTTCCTAGTTTGCTGTAGGCCCTTAGGACCAATGTTTGTTTTATTTTTTTAAATTTTTTAAAAAGTTTGTTTATTTATTGAGAGAGAGAACACAAGCAGGAGAGGGGCAGCTGGAGGGAGAAAATCCCAAGCAGGCTCCTAGCTGTCAGCATGGAGCCCATTGCGGGGCTCGATCCCATGAACTGTGAGATCATAACCTGAGCCCAAATAACGCTTAACTGACTGAGCCACCCAGGTGCCCCTGTTTTTTTATTTATTTAAAAAAAAAATTTTAACGTTTATTTATTTTTGAAACAAAGAGAGACAGAGCATGAATGGGGGAGGGTCAGAGAGAGAGGGAGACACAGAATCTGAAACAGGCTCCAGGCTCTGAGCTGCCAGCACAGAGCCCAACACAGGGCTCGAACTCACAAACCGTGAGATCATGACCTGAGTCAAAGTCGGACACTTAACCGACTGAGCCACCCAGGCGCCCCATCCTGTTTTTTTATTTTTTATTTTTTTTAAATTTTTCAACGTTTTTTATTTATTTTTGGGACAGAGAGAGACAGAGCATGAACGGGGGAGGGGCAGAGAGAGAGGGAGACACAGAATCGGAAACAGGCTCCAGGCTCCGAGCCATCAGCCCAGAGCCTGACGCGGGGCTCGAACTCACAGACCGCGAGATCGTGACCTGGCTGAAGTCGGACGCTTAACCGACTGCGCCACCCAGGCGCCCCCTGTTTTTTTTATTTTTAATAATTGTCACTAGTTTCATTGGGAAGTAGGTCTGCAGAGCTCCTCGTGATATGTTGGAAATCCACCTCCCCGACTACATTTCGGTTATAAATCCACATTTTACACCGAGGCCTTTGCTAGTCTGCCTCTTTCAAGTTTCAGTTTTCCCTCATGGCAGGTTTCCTTTGATCTGGAACCCCCAGTTTTGTTTGACCTGTGCCATGTTACCCTTTGATCCCACTCTTCGCTTTGCAGTCTAAACAAAAACAATGCAGTGAATTTATTTTTCATTTTTTGTAAGCTTATGTATTTTGAGAGAAGGAGAGAGCACATGGGGGGAGAGGCAGAGAGAGAGGCCCCAGCGATCTGGGGCTCACACTCACTTACAGCAAGACCCTGACTTGAGATGAAATCAAGAGCCAGACACTTCAGACTGAGCCACCCTGGGCACCTCAACAATATAGTGAACTTAAACAAAATTGTATTTGAAATGCATTTTTGTTTGTCATTCTTAATTGCAAAAGGTCTTTTTTCCATGAAAATATAAAATAAGGTATTTTAGTCCCCTTCCTATGTTTTGACATAATGCTTTGAAACGTAAATTTTCATTCCTTTGCTAATGTATTTTAATAATGCTACTATTTTAAAAAATATTGCTGATGTTTAAACAGCATCCTGCAGTTAGATTTCAAGGCAACAGTTTTCATCCCACACTTTATTGCAGACCAATATACTTTGCCAGAGCCGAGGAAGGTGAGGAAAGGTCGTGGAAAGAGAATGTGAGCCACAGCAGCTGTCAGTGGGGAGAGAGGTGGTAGGACATGGGGACAGTGAGTGTAGGAACTTGTTCTAGTTGTTCTTAGACTGATAGAAATACCGTTGGATGGTTTTTTGGGTTAATTTCAAGAGAGTGCACTTCTAGGCTTCCCCTGAAATAAACATAAACCCTGCTTTTGCTTGTTGGCAACCTAGTCATTTTCCATTTTATTTGAAAATCTCAATAGAAAAGATTCTAGTAAATAGTTTCATAACCCATACATTTATTTATTAATTTTTTCAGCGTATTTATTTTTGAGAGAGGGCGCACATATGTGCAGGAGCGGGGGAGGGGCAGAGAGGGAGGGAGAGAGAGTAGCCCACGCAGGCTCTGAGCTCTCAGCACAGAACCCGACTTGGGGCTCAAACTCACGAACCAAGAGTTCATGACCTGAGCAGAAATCAAGGGTCACGTGCTTAACTGACTGAGCCACCCAGGTGCCCCTCCTAACCCCAACTTTTAGCTTTCTCTTCACTCGGTATCAATAGCAGCATTTCTCAGTTTTATGCCAAAATACGCCAAAACTCTATGAAGATTTACTGCCTATTTTGGCTCTAACCTGAATAAATATCAGACTAGATATAGAAATCATGTAGTGTGTTGATTTCAACACAGAAATGGTTTACTCTCCTCCCACAGAGGAGAATGGCCTTGAATTGAGCACAAAAGGATGTTCTCTCATCACATGTTTTGTTTTTATCTTTAAAAAAGAGAGTCTCTTGTGAGAGATCTTGGGTGGAGTCGTAGTCATTGGGGAGAAAGTAGACCTTAAGCGGCCACATGTCCCAGATGTCGTCAGAGAAAACCCTTGATGACATAAACTATTCTGCTTCTCATCTTTCTTATGGCCAGGGTATCCAATACCAAAGCTGGACGTGAACTTTTCATTGGAGCCTCGAGAAGAGGCATGGGTGAAGGAACTACAAGATTCCAAAGAAATGAAACAGTTATTTGACTCCAAGATAGGTAAGTCATGGTTCATTGATGTCATGGAATAAAGAAAAGAAAAATTCGGCCTTCATCAGGGTAAAGAGTTTGGGATTCTACCAAGGAGTTTCTGTATTCCTGCTGGTGGTTTAATACAATCCTTCCTTTTCCCTCGCGTGTTCCTCTCTGTGGGACGCAGTGACATCTTCAGTTTCTGTTTCTTCTCTCAGGTTTTGAGATGGGGATAGAAAATGAAGAAGATTCTTCAAAACAGAAAAAACTGGAGAATATGTATCCATTTATTGTTACTTTAGAGGGGAATGCTCTCCATGGGCCCATTTTGCAAAAAGACTATGTACAGTTGGAAAATCAGTGGGAAAGTCCCCCGGAGGATCTACAGACAGATTTAACAAAACTGGTGGATCATCCGAACCCCTCTGCAGGAGAGAAACCTGAGAATTCCAACTTAGAAGAGCCTCTCGACCCCAGACCCCAGAAGAAAAAGAGTCCAGGGGACAAACCTCACCGATGCCCTCAGTGTGGAAAATGTTTTGCGCGGAAGTCGCAGCTTACAGGGCACCAGAGAATTCACTCTGGAGAGGAACCGCATAAATGCCCTGAGTGTGGAAAAAGATTCCTTCGTAGTTCAGACCTTTATAGACACCAACGGCTTCATACCGGGGAGAGGCCCTACGAATGCACTGTGTGTAAAAAGCGATTCACTCGACGGTCGCACCTTATAGGGCACCAGAGAACGCATTCTGAAGAAGAAACCTACAAATGTCTTGAGTGTGGGAAAAGCTTTTGTCATGGATCGAGTCTCAAAAGACATCTGAAAACTCATTCGGGTGAAAAACCTCACAGATGTCACAGTTGTGGGAAAAGTTTCAGTAGACTGACAGCTCTTACTTTGCATCAGAGAACTCACACCGAAGAGAGACCTTTTAAATGTAATTACTGTGGGAAAAGCTTTAGACAGAGACCGAGCCTTGTTATTCATTTAAGAATTCACACAGGGGAGAAGCCATACAAGTGTAGTCACTGTTCTAAAAGCTTCAGGCAGAGGGCAGGCCTTATTATGCACCAGGTCACTCACTTTAGAGGACTTCTTTAAGAATCTTGAAGAGAACAGGTTCCCACAGAGATTGACACTAACTAAAAAAAAAAAAAAGTTAACCAACAGCAGCCTGTTTGCCTTGGAAGAATCTTTTTTGTTTGAGCTTATGAGAACAGGTTTTAAAAACTATTTAAAAAGCCCTTCTTCCAAAGTATATGAATTCTAGACTATCTGTCTACTCTTGCAACATTCCCAGATTTGATTTATGCTCTCTTCCTTTTTTTTTTTTTTACAATGAAATGTTTTGTGTCCTAAGCCAACTATGTCATAGATATAAGCATAAAGCATAGAATTGATGACAATCCTTTTCAGAGTAGGGTCAATATGATGGATGATCATGTCTATCAACATAACTACTAAAGCAGCACCATAATTATTCTGCTGTCATTATGAAAGGGGATGATGTTCGTGCAAAGCTTTATATGTGTCCTCTAAGTAGTAAGCAAGGAGACAGTGTATTTTGTCAAATAATAAAAATGTGTCGAGAACACATTTGCCTGGTAAGAACTGGGTTATTTCCATTGAGATTGTTTATGTCGAAGGAAATTAAGATTTTAACCTTTACTTATGAATTTTGCAAAGTTTGCTAGTCTGTTTAGTTGGCGGTCTGGGGTGATGCTGCTTAGAGCTGAGTATCAACTTGATGATTTATTTTGTTCACAGAATAACTAAGCTCTTTGTGGAAGAATCCCTTGGACAATTGATGTCATACAAGTAGAATCTAACTTAATTTAGATTGCGAAACCAGTGTCTGTGGCTTTTTACTGTCCTTTGGTATTCACCGATGTGTCTCTCCGTGCTTTTAAGATTTTGCCCATTCTTTAATTCAGTGTCCCCCTAACCGTGTGTCATAGAGCACTTAGTTCTACAAGATATTTTACAAATAAGTTCGGGAATCCCTGCTGTCTCCACTTTTCTAGATACACAATGCACATCAGCATACAAGGATCTCTGAGAGGTCCTCCGGTAAAGGCAGAAAAAGCACCTCTTTTGGCTGAGTGTTTTCTAAACTTATTTGACGCCCAGAACCCTTTTTCATGTATACCCGGTAATAACCCACAGAACTAGTATTCTGCAAACATTCCTTGGAACACACCGCCTTTAACCATTTCTATAGCTATCAGTATAGTTTTGTTGCTCCCAAGCCTAGTTATCTTCAGTTGTTTCAAGGGTGTTATGAAAAATTCTTTACGTATATACATTTTTTTATATAACACACACATCATTTTAAGGAGGTGAGGGTCACCAATCGAGATAATTTATCAGTCGTTCAGTGATTCTCAACCTCTTTGAATTTTACTTATAATCACACATGCATATTGCTACTTATATAAACATTGTATAATCGTGGTAAGGACTCAAATTCCTGTAGCAAGGGAGGAACTCTCTTTGTCAGTTATAGCTGTTAATACATGAAAATATTCATTCAGCCTAGTTCCTTGTTATAAAATACAAGAAGTAGGACATTCAAGTATTTTCCCTTTATGAAGACACCAGTCATTCTTTCCCTAAACTAGGAGTAGGGAAAGTGTATTTTGTTCTATTCCACTGAAGTTCTCGGAAGTGATGTTGAAAATAAGTATTTCGGGGGCAAGTACTCTGTGCCTAATTGGTCCTGTTCTAGGCTTAATGGAAACTAGTCAAGACACGAATCCGTGAGTCCGGTTCATAAGGAGTTTATAGTATCGTTAGTTAAACAAGAGTTGGGAAATAAATGGAGAACAATGCAAGAGAGTTTGTAATTAAGTGCCAAAGCATATCACGTGCTACAGCCAGGACGTATCTTTAATTCCTGTCATCCAGGTCCCTGTATGATGCTGCTATAAGTGTGGGGTTAAAATTGACATCCCAGTAGCAATAAACATGTAACACAGGAGGAGTCTGAATGTAGAGATGAAAAATACGGAATGTAATGGCTTCTCTTTTCTCTCTTGTGGACTTGCATTCAAACCAGAACAGTGCCTTAGAATGGATGTGCCCAACTGCTCTGTATCTATGCAATATTTTAATAAAGTGGAAATGTGTATGCTCTTCCTGCTTCAATCACATTAACTGATGGTTTGAACAACTCAGAAGCACTTCCGACAGCTATGGCAGCAAGTGCCACAGTTGACTGCTGCTCCCACCCAAAGGTGGGATCACTTTACTCCCTGCGGCCGTGGTGCCAGCTTCATGCATCATTCTGAGCATTTCCTACAGGCAAGTTTAGCTAGTAGGCTTAGTTGTGATCATAGCGTGAGCCACATCCTCCCCCTCATCTGTAGCGTACACACACAGCCGGGTTTTGCAGGGTAGAGAACATCCGTTACCCGTTGCCTTGTGATACTGTCCCATATGTAACACGCACCAATAAGTACTTGTGACATCGAATCAAGAAATATGTGAAATCTTGGAAACAGACATCCTAGTTAGAACATTGTGTGGATGTGTCTGATTAAATTTCTGAACATTTCAGGAAGGTAAGGGCAAAATATCTACTTACTATGAAGGGCAAAAACCAGTACCCATCTCAGCAGTGCTAAGAAGATTAAATGAGAGATGTATTGTTCAGGCCTTACACAGGATAAGCTTTCAATAAATATTCAGGATATGTCATTCATTCATTCATTCATTCATTTGTTTATGTGTTTATTTTTGGGAGAGTGCAAGCGGGGGAGGGGCAGAGAGAGAGAGAGAGAGAGAGAGAGAGAGAAAGAAGCCCAAGCAGGCTCCACACTGTCAGTGCAGAGTCCAATGCAGGGCTCGGGCCCATGAACCATGAGATCATGAGCTGAGCCAAAATCAAGAGTCAGACACTTAACTGCCTGAGCCACCCAGGTGCCCCAGGATACTGTCTTTTAATTCTTTGCTGTTTAATTATAAAAAATATTTCAGTTGTTGATTTTCCTCTAAATATGGTTTTAGTCCTAGTCACATTCTATAGTTTTATATATAATGTCTGCATTAGGATTTTCTAGAGAAACAACCAATTTTATATATATATATATATATATATATATATATATATATATAAAGAAAGAGAGAGAGAGATTATAGGAATTGGCTCATGCAGTTATGAAGATTGGGAAGTCCCATAATCTATCTGCCAGCTGGAGAGGCAGGAAGGCTGGTGGTATAATTCAGCCCGGGTTGGAACACGTAAGAACCAGGGGAGCCGATGGTGTAACTCCCAGTCCTAAGTGGAAGGCCTGGGAACCGGGGGGTTGCAGGTGTAAGTCCCAGACTCTGAGAATCGGAGAAGCAGAAGCTTTTAATGGTCAAGAGCAAGAAAAGATGGACATCCTAGCTCAAGAACAGAGCAAGGGAATTCACTCTTCTTCACCTGTTTGTTCTATTCAGGCCCTCAAGATTGGATGCTTGTCCATGCACTTGGTGAGTGCAGAATGCTTTACTCAGTCACTGTGTCAAATGTGGATCTCTTCTGGTAACACCCTCATGGACAGGCCCAGAAGTGATGTTTTGCCAGCTATCCAGGCATCCCTTAGTCCAGTCAAGTTGACATGTTGAATTAATCATCCCATTGTTACGACTGATGATTTCAAAATTATTTGTTACTGCAGTTTTCGTCACAATTCCCCTTGATCCAAAGCTATACGATACTGCAGTTTTCCTTTTAACTTTTGGTTTCGCCACATTGAGACTAGAAAATGAGGTTCATTCTATTTCTGCTTTTAAAGTTCATTTTAGACTTTTACAAAATTTAAGCTTCTGTTTGATAAAATTTGGGAGGTATCCCAAAGCCCTAGACAATAAGGATTCTGGATGTAAGGCACACATTTAGAATACAGTCTCGGACCTCTCCATTACTTTAATGTCTTTAGGGGCGTCTTGGTATTTGTGAAGGGAGCAGTGACACAGAAGAGATTGGTTTCCTCCTCATTCTGCCTCCCTTCACTTTTGTACTCCTTGCTCCCTCGGTAAGAAGTTTTTTTGGGAATATGTTCTGGATGTTATATAGCAGTTGTTAATAGCTGCCCAGCTGTCAAGGCCGGCAGTACAAGCAGGAGGCCAAATGACCTAGGAGAGACCTAGAGTCTCCATACCCAGCCGAGAATCTGAGCATTCCATAGTGGTCTATCCCCCTGAAAGCAGAGAGCCTGCACCGGATGCCTTGAGGCGTTTGCGACTATGGCCCTGCTGAATCAGCGGGGATTGCTTCAGAGTGTGCCGACGAGGCTACCCAGGTTCAAGTCCAGGCAATCGGGACACACAGGTGAATCAGCCCCTAGTGGCTCACTGGCAGGTTGTGAAGCCTGCTGTCATTTCTAGCCTAGGGATATGGGCTGAATAATCTCGTACATAACCAAAGCTCACACTTAAGCCCTGGGCAGCCCCGGCTTCTTTTCTAGTCCCTCTGTAACAGATGTGGAACACATGTGCAGACAGCTCACCTCCTAGCTTCTCCTTAGCATTAATAATCAGTGTACTCCGCCCCTTCCTTCCCCCCCCCCCCCCCACTCCCCCTCGCCTGCCCCGAGTTCTGGAATTTTAACTACTGGGACTGAAGGGTGGTCATAGATTCTTTTCTCACCGGTGTGATGATGGATAAGTTAGTCTCTATTCAGCTTTTCCATCTTGGTTTGCCAGACAGGACTTCTCAGAGGTCTAGCAAGGCCTAAGTTCACATTTTTTGAGGATCCAAAGATAACGAAAATACTCATCTTTCCTCTGGGTGAGCGGAACCCATCACAATCCCTGATATACATGAAACACTGATTTTCAACACCGAACTTTTATCTCCAAGGATTACCTGGAAACCTGATTCATATATTAGAAAACCAGTTTATGTTCAAAAGATACAGAACTACTGAGTCACTGAAGAATTTCTCGAGATTTTTATTCGAAATGAACAATATGAGTAGTTTGTGTTGATTTCCTTTCAACAGGGCCATGGCGGATTCCATCCGTGACCCTTGCTCTCCTGGACACTCCTACCACTGTCCTCACCTTTCACCATGGCTTGCATTTTGAAGTGCTACATGCCGTGGAAGAAAGTCCAGGATGAATAATACTCTGTACCTCATTCCAGGCTTTTCCATATTCCTTAAACTACTCCTCTTGTCCTACTGCCTTTCAAAACAAAATTCCTGTTCTCTTAGTTTTACCAAAGCCCCTGCTCTGACTCCCACCTAAACTGACCCAGAGCTCAAGCGTCTAGAGAAGACAAAGCAGTGAAATAAACCTAACCATCCCTCTGAATACGACTTCCACCTTATCCTTCAACCACTCCAGCTGCCGAAGAACTACAAGAAGTTGAATAAATCTCTCTGTTGTGTCCACGACACCTTCCATGCGAGTGGTAAGTCCAAACCAGGATGCTCCTTCTATCCACCTCAATCTTCAAGTTCCATTCTGATCTCCTTGATGCACTGAGTTCTGGCGATAGTGTCTCCAAACTTTGGAATCTGGTTTTTCCCCTGAGAGGGCGTGTCTTAACTTTCTCATGCCCTTACAGTCTGATTCACCTTTTCAAAGTCCCCTGGGATTAAAAACATCAACGAGTTGTTGGATTAATACAGCCGTACCAAGACCTTACCCCATACACAAGGGAGGGGTCACCCCTATTGGTAAAGGTGGGACTGAAAGTCAATTCTTCCACGTGATGCCAGAAAGCCTCTTAGTACAAGTCATTTGCTCATAGTAAAGGTGCATGTTGCTACAGGATTTAGTTTTTGAACATCTTTAGTATGGAGAAGTGGGTTTGTCCTCAAGAAAACGGCTCTCTCCTTTTTTCTCTGCTAAAAGCCGTTGGCTGTTGGTAGTCTGAACCCATTTGCCATTTTGGTTTTCTCACAGGGGCACTTCCATTGCCTCAAAGGGGTGTTGCTTACCATAACTTTATCTCTGAAGCCTCGGGGAGCCCTCTGCATTTCACTTTACAAAAGTCATTCAGGTTTCCCTTTCTTCTCTGTACCTGATAATGTGATGACCTAGTTCCCTCAAGGAATAAATGATCCATGGTTTCAAGTGGGCTTGTAGCATTTGAGTGTCTTACTTTTGATTTGAAACCACATCACATAAACTTGTACAGAGGTAGTCTGCTTCTTGGTCATGGCCTAAGGAGTGGTTCCTGGGATAAGTATACTTGATTGGATCTCTATGTGATTCAGGGACTTAGTAATTCTCCCGATATCAAACATACGCCGTTTGGAGCCTCTTCCTTGAGGCAGCGTGCAGGTATATGCCTTCTTAGGCATTCAGGAATAGCAGGGTCAGGCTGCCAGCCTGGACACCTGGCCTGGGAGAGTGCTGGGCACCCAGTGTTTTCTACAGGTGCCCATTAGGATTCTAGCCTGGAAAGGGTAAGTTTCACTATAAGACGTGGCACGAAGCAGACCTGGGAATAAGTTTACGTTCAAAGTGAGCTAAGGGGCGCCTGGGTGTCTCAGTCGGTTAAGCGACCGACTTCAGCTCAGGTCATGCTCTCGCGGTCTGTGAGTTCGAGCCCCGCATTGGGCTCTGTGCTCACAGCTCGGAGCCTGGAGCCTGCTTCCGATTCTGTGTCTCCCTCTCTCTCTCTGCCCCTCCCCCTCTCGTGCTCTGCCTCTACCTGTCCTAAATAAATAAACATTAATTTTTTTTTTTTAAAAGGACTGCTACCAGTCTCGGTTGGTGTGGAGGTGGGGGGGGGGGGGGGAGAAGTGCGCCTGCGCCTTAGAGCTGACTTGGGGGCCTGAGCACCCTTCCCAAGGGGCAGTGGGCTCTCATCTCTACCTCCTCTGTTTACACTCAGTGATCAGGTCCTTTACAGAAATCACATCGCACTGGATAATTGAGGAATGAAACGGGGAAGGAGCAAAGCATTGATTGCAAATGGCTTAATAATGGGCAAAGGTGGCAGGATAAATTCTATTAAAACAAGTGATCGTGGAAATCATTGACTCTCAGCGGGATGGCACATTCTGTGGAACAGATTCTGGTGGCAGAGAATGAATCTGCTCATATGCAGATTCAGACCGGTCAAAATTCAAGCCCTGCTTCAGCTCGCATTTCTGTAGCAGGATCAGGCACTGGACACGGCTCCTAAGCTATAAGTCTAGTGTGCAGTTACCTTCAGGCCCAACTGTGTGTGAGCAGGGAGCGAGTGAGACACCACAGCATTGCATGCATGCACGGTCTGATGTGGTACATTCCTGGCTGTACGTCTTCTCTGGTTACATGGCCGCATCCCGGGTTTGACGTTAAATTATTCCGTTTAAAAACGCATCATGAATGCCTGCTATGTATATCATAAAATGAAATGTGAATGTTACGGTGAGAACTTCGTGCTGAGAGCTGTCATACGCTTTTGAAAAGTAAAAAGTTTTATCACTGAATACAGAAGAAAGTTTGCGGCAAAAAGACACAAGGGACAGTTTTTTCTATTTATATGTATTTTTAATATCAAAGTATAATTGACATAGAATGTTATATTAGTTTCAGGTGTACAACATAGTCAACAATTCTATACAATATTCAGTGCTCACCGTAAGTGTAGTCCCCGAACAACGTTATATTACAATATACTATTGACTATATTCTTTATGCTGTACTTTTCATCTACATGACTTATTTTTTTATAACTGTACATTTGTATCTCTTATTCCCTGTCATCTATTTTGCCCATCTTCCCATCTTCCATTCTTCTGGCAACCACCAGTTTATTCTCTGTATTTAAGAGTCTGTTTTTGTTTGTTTGTTCATTTTAGATCCCACATGTAAGTGCAAATCATGTGATATTTTGTCTAAAAATCATATGGTATTTTGTCTTTGTCTGACTTATTTCACTTAGCAGAATTCCCTATAGGTTCATCCATGTTGTCACAAATGGCAAGATAGCATTCTTTTTTATGGCTGGGTAATATTCCGGTGTGTGTGTGTGTGTGTGAGAGAGAGAGAGAGAGAGAGAGACAGAGATAGAGAGAGAGAGAGAGGGAGAGATATCTTTATCCATTCATCTGTTGGTGGACACTTGGGCTGCTTCCATAACTTGGCTATTGTAGACAATGCTGCATTAAACATAAGGGTGCATATATCTTTTCGAATTAGTGTTTTTGTTTTCTTTGGATAAATAACCAGTAGTGGAATTACTGAATCATATGCTATTTCTATGTTTAATTTTTTTGAGGAACCTCCACACTGTTTTCCACAGTGGCTGTATCAATTTACGTTCCCACCAATAGCGTACCAGGGTTTTCTGTTCTCCACATCCTCGCCAACACTTGTTATTTCTTGTCTTTTTGATACTAGCCATTCTGACTGGTGGGAGATGAAATCTCATCATGGTTTTTATTTACATTTCCCTGATGATTAGTGATGCTGAGCATCTTTTCACGTGTCTACATACAGCCATCTGTATGTCTTCTTTGGGAAAATGTCTATTTAAGCCTCCTGCCCATTTTTTAATCAGACTGGTTTTTGGTGTTGAGTTGTATAAGTTCTGTATATTTTTAGATATTAGCTCCTCATCAGATATATCATTTGCAAATATCTTCTCCCATTTAGTATGTTGCCTTGTTGTTTTGTTGATGGTTTCCTTTGCTGTGCAGAAGCTTTTTATTTTGGTGTAGTCCCAGTAGTTTATGTTTGCTTTTGTTTCCCTTGTCCAAGGAGACAGATCCATAAATATATTGCTAAGGCTGATGTCCCAGAAATAACTGCCTATGTTTTCTTTTAGGAGTTTTATGGTTTCAGGTCTCACATTTAGGTATTTAATCCATTTTGAGTTTATTTTCATGTATGATGTAAGAAAATAGTCTGTTTATATGTTTATATTTATCTCCTGGAAAAGTTTAAAACATGTTTTTATTATTTTTATGATGCATGCAAACACAATAAAACGCAAATGTTTGTGTTTGTGTTTTATTTGTGTTGGGTTTTGTTACCAGCAATTACATATCATACTTGCTAACCTACTATGAGTATGTTTGTTTTCTAAATATATATATATATATATATTTATGTTTTTGTTTATATTATATTTTATTATATATTTTCATATGTTGTTTTTAACTCCCAACAAACAAGAGTCCAGGGCCACATGGCTTTCCAGAGGGATCCTACCAAACATTTAAAGAAGAGTAAACACCTATTCTTTTGAAGCTGTTCCAAAAAATAGAATGGGAGGGAAAACTTCCAAACTCATTCTACAAGGCCAGCATTACCTTGATTCTAAAACCAGACAAAGACCCCACTAAAAAGGAGAACTATAGACCAATTTCCCTGATGAACATGGATGCAAAAATTCTCAACAAGATACAGCAAACCAGATCCAACAATACATTAAGAGAATTATTCACCACAATCAAGTGGGATTTATACCTGGGATGCAGGGCTGGTTCAATATCTGCAAGTCAATCAATGTGATACATCACATTAATAAATGAAAGGATAAGAACCACATAATCCTCTCAATAGATGCAGAGAAAGCATTTGACAAAATACAGCATCCTTTCTTGATTAAAAACCCTTAAGAAAGTAGGGATGGAAGAAACACACCTCAACATCATAAAAGCCATATATGAAAGACCCATGGCTAATATCATCCTCAATGGGGAAAACCTGAGAGCTTTCCCCGCTAAGGTCAGGAACATGACAAGGATGTCCACCCTCACCACTGTTGTTTAACATAGTGTTGAAAGTCCTGGCTTCAGCAATCAGACAACAAAAAGAAGTAAAAGGCATCCACATCGGCAAGGAAGAAGTCAAACTTTCACTCTTTGCAGATAACATGATACACTATGTGGAAAACCCAAAAGACTCCACAAAAAAACTGCTAGAACTGATACATGAATTCAGCAAAGTTGCAAGCTATAAAATCAATGTACAGAAATCAGTTGCATTTCTATACACTAATAATGAAGCAGAAGAAAGAGAAACCAAGGAGTCGATCCCATTTACAATTGCACCAAAAAAACGTAGAATACCTAGGAATAAACCTAGCCAAAGAGGTGACAAATATATACACTGAAAATTATAGAAAGTTTATGAAAGAAAGTGAAGAAGACACACACAAAAAAATGGAAAAACATTCCATGCTCATGGATTGAAAGAATGAATATTTAAAATGTTGATACTACCCAAAGCAATCTACATATTCAATGCAATCCCTATCAAAATAACACTAGCATTCTTCACAGAGCAAGAACAAACAATTCTAAAATTTGTATGGAACAAGTAAAGACCTTGAATAGTCAAGGTAATGTTGAAAAAGAAAACCAAAGCTGGATGCATCACAATTCTGGACTTCAAGCTGTATTACAAAGCTCTAATCATCAAGACAATATGGTACTGACACAAAAACAGACACATAGATCAATGGAACTGAACAGAGAACTCAGAAATGGACCTACCAACGTATGACCAACTAATCTTCGACAAAACAGGAAAGAGTATCCAATGGAAAAAAAGACAGTCTCTTCAGCAAATGGTAGTGGGAAAACTGGACAGCAACATGCAGAAGAATGAACCTGGACCACTTTCTTACACCATACACAGAAATAAACTCAAAATGGATGAAGGATTTAAACGTAAGACAGGAGGCCATCAAAATCCCAGAGGAGAAAACAGGCAACAATCTCTTTGACCTCAGCTGCAGCAACTTCTTGACATGTCTTTGGAGGCAAGGGAAACAAAAGCAAAAATGAACTTTTGGGACCTCATCAACATGAAAAGCTTCTGCACAGTGGAGGAAACAATCAGCAAAACTATAAGGCAACTGACAGAATGGGAGAAGATATTTGCAAATGACATATTCAATAAAGGGTTAGTATCCAAAATCTATAAAGAACTTACCAAACTCAACACCCAAAGAACAGATAATCCCGTGAAGAAATGGGCAGAAGACATGAATAGACACTTTTCCAAAGAAGACCTCCAGATGGCTAACAGACACATGAAAAGATGCTCAATGTCACTTATCAGGGAAATACAAATCAAAACCACATTGAGATACCTCCTCAACCTGTCAGAATGGCTAACATTAACAACTCAGGCAACAACAGATGTTGGTGAGGATGCGGAGAAAGGGGAATCCTTTTGCATTGTTGGTGGGAATGCAAGCTGGTGCAGCCACTCCGGAAAACAGTATGGAGGTTCCTCAAAAAATTAAAAATAGAACTACCCTATGATTCAGCAATTGCACTATTAGGTATTTATCCAAAGGATATAAAAATGCTGATTCGAAGGGGGACATGCATCCCAATGTTTATAGCAGCACTATCCACAGTAGTCAAAGCATGGAAAGAGCCCAAATGTCCATCGACTGATGAATGGATAAAGAAGATGTGGCATACATATACAATGGAATATTACTCGGTGATCAAAAAGAATGAAATCTTGGCATTTCCAACAATGTCGATGGAACTGCACTGTATTATGCTAACTGAGCAAAGTAAGTCAGTCAGAGAAAATATCAGATGATTCCACTCATATGTGGAATTTAAGAAACAAACAGGTGAACATAGAGGAAGTGAAGCAAAAAACAGAGAGACAAACCATAAGAGACTCTTCAATGCAGACAACAAACTGAGGGTTGCTGGTGAGGTGTTGGGTGGGGTGATGGGCTACATGGGCGATGGGCATTAAGGAGGGCACTTGTTGGGGTGAGCACTGGGTGTTCTATGTAAGTGATGAATCACTAAATTCTATTCCTGAAGTCATTATTACACTATGTGTTAACTAACTCAGATTTAAATTAAAAAATTTTAAAGTTAAAAAACATTTTTTTAAGATTTTGTTTTTAAATAATCTCTACACCCAATGTGGGGTTTGACCTTACAACCCTGACATCAAGAGTTGCATGCTCTATCAACTGAGCCAGCCAGGCACCCCTGCTTTCCAGATGTATTTTAAATGTAATTCTGTTTTCACTGAGTTGATTTGTGCTACAGTTTTTTTCTAAAAGAGAATGGAAAAATTTGTTTTTTTTAAGTTTATTTTTTATTTTGAGAGAGCAAGAGAGAGAGAGAGAGAGAGAGAGCAGAGGAGGGGCAGACAGAAAGGGGGAGAGAGAGAATCCCAAGCAGGTTCCATGTTGCCAGTGCAGAGCCTGATGTGGGGCTGGAACTCATGAACTGTGAGATCATGACCTGAGCCAAAACCAAATGTCGGATGCTTAACGGACTGAGCCACCCAGGCGCACTGGAAAATTTTATTTTTATTAAAAAAATTTTTTAACGTTTATTTATTTTTGAGAGACAGAGAGAGACAGAGAACAAGCAGGGGAGGAACAGAGAAACTGTCAGCGCAGAGCCCGATGCGGGGCTAGAACCCACGAACCTTGAGATCATGACCTGAGTCGAAGTCAGTTGCTTAACTGACTGAGCCACCCAGGTGCCCTGGAAAATTTTATTTTTAAACTCTAACAATTCAAGAGATTGTTTTAGATTCAGGTTGAAAGCAGAAGCATGAGGATGACCGTTTGTACTACAAAAGCAGGCAACTCTCACCGGGAAAAGGTTATGGTTCAGTACGAGAGACCAAGTTCAGTACGATGACTGCTGAAATAAGGCTGTCCTCGGTGTGAAGAACAACCCTGAAGGTGTCTGTAGGAATGAAGGTAAGCTTCACCGGGCAGCCTAAGCAATTAGATGGCCTCTCAGAAAAGGATTGTTTCAGTTTAACACGAGGATGATGACAAATGCCACAGTGAGTTTGTTCCTCAGTGTGAGACGAAGAGCATCCAAGCTGACCGGTGGGTGAGGTTGGGTTTGGTGTGCAACAACAAGAAAGAAGATCGCTGGGGGAATAAAGTTTAGCGTGACACAACGACCGTGAACTTGACGGCTGGAGTAAGGCAAAGGCTTTGAATGTGACCACAAGCTGGAAGGTCACTGCAGGCGTAGGATAACATTCAGTGTGACGCAGCAACCAAGAAAATGGCTGAGAGATTATGGTTAAGGATCAGAGTGTGACAGTAGTGTGAAGAGTGGCGACTGGAATAAGGTTAATGTTCAGCGTGAGTTGGTGACTGTAGAGACAACCCCTGAATTAAGGTGATTCCAAGTGCGCGACAGAAAGCTGGGATGAGAGGCCCAGGTTTCCAGTTATGGGATGAATGTTATATGCACGGAAGGTACAGCATAGGGAACGTAGTCAGTGATATTGTAATAGCGCTTCATGGGGACAGATGGGAGCTACACTTGCGGTGCGCGCAGGGGGATGTACAGACTTGTCCAATCATTATGTTGTACACCTGAAACTAATGTAACATTGTATGTCACCTAGACTTCAATTAAAAATAAAGAGAGATAGAGTTCTTGGCGTGCCTGGGTGGCTCAGTCAGCTAAACGTCTGACTCTTGGTTTTGGTTCAGGTCATGAGGTCAGGCCCCTCGTCTGGCTCCTCGCTATCAGCTTGGGAGCCTGCGTAGGATTCTCGCTCTCCTCTCTCTCTGCCCATATGCTCACTTGCATGCGCGCTCTTGCTCTCAAAATAAGTAAGTAACCGTTAAAAAAAAAAAAGAGTTCTGGAACTAGAAAAAATAATTCGAGTAATACATAAGCTATGCTTAAAATGAATACAAAGCTAGGAATTGGGTGTTGGAATAAAGTTACAGTCAATGTGAGGAATGAGCATGCTGATTTGATTACTGCTGGAATGAAGGTTCAGCATGATGCTCAGGCATGTCGACGACAGTTATAACAGAAGGTCAGAACGAGATGACAAACCTGAAATATGATTAGTGCGCCACATGTGGCAATTTGTCTGAAGACATCTGCTGGAATAAGGGCAAGGTTCAGTGTGCAACAATAAACAAGTGGGTGAATTACAAAAGTGTTTAAGCTTCAGTGTGAGGCAACAAGCATAAAATGCCTGCTGGAAAAACGTTAGGGTTCAGTCTAAGAAAACAAATGTGAAGATCCTCTGGAGTAAGGACATGTTTGGTGTGAGACTACAGTTACGAAAAGGACCACTGGAAGACGGATAAGGTTGATTGTGAGGCATCAAACATGAAGCTGACCCCCCCCCCCACCATCAGGCTGTTGTTCAGTGGGAGTCCACAGACCTGAAGATGACCACTGGGGTAAGTGTCATAAGATCGAACAGTGTCAGGGTCATGATTGCTTAAATAAGATTATGCTTGAGTGAGGGACAACAAGTGTAGTGGTGGCCATAGGAATTAGATCATTAAAGATCCTTATGAGACAACCAACATGGTGGGGACTGCTGGAACAAGGTGAAGATTCAGTATGATACAAGGTTCTCCACCAGTACTCTTCTTGCTTGTGTTGGCTTGGTGATATCAAGCATTCAGTTGATCGCTGGAGTAAAGTGAATAAACAGTCTGCAACAAAAGCATCAAGAGGACACTGGAATACCTTTGAGGTTCAGTGAGTGGCAACCAGGATGAAGATGAGAGCCGAGATACAGTTAGGGTTCACCAAGCCAACACAAGCAAGAAGAGTACTGGTGGAGAACAGCTGGAGTTCAGTGTGACCCAACAACCATTAACGTCACTGGAATAAGGTTTGATTTAAGGTGTGTCCACAATCTAGAATATTACTGATGGACTAGGTCAGGATTCAGTATGGCACAACTACCAAGAAGATGTCTTTGAATAAGGACGACATGCAGGTGAGACAATCAGCCTGAAGATGGAGAGGACCACTGGAGTTGAATCAGCATTGTGTCAGATAATAACTAGGTGAATGACCACCAGATTAAGCTGAAGTTGTATGCATGACCACAGCATGATGATGAAGGCTGAAGTAAGGCAATTGTTCAGTGTGAGACATTAGGTATGAAGACAGCTACTTCAAAGGGTCATATGGCAGTGTGGGCCAAGAACAAAAATGACTGCCACGATAAGATTGTTTCAGGGTGAGGCAACCACACAGTGTTGACTCCTGAATAAGACTCCTAAATAATAAACTTCGGTGGGAAATAGCAAACATGATGAGAAAGGCAGCAATAAGGTGAAGGTTTGATGTAACACGAGAGGCATGACGATGGCTGCTGGAATAATTTTAAGGTGCCATGTTAGACTATGGGCAACAAAATGGCCCCTAGAGAAGCTAAAGTTTCGGTGTGTGAACAACTAGCATGAAGATGGTGACAGAAACAAGGTGTAGCGTCAGCTATGATGATGAATGCTGGAATAATCAATCTCTTCTGTGAAAATGGAGGTGAGAGTAGTTACTTATCCCATAGGGTTTTTGAGAAGATGGAGACAGATGAAATGCTGGGCACAGTTCTTGGTCCTGGTTAAGCTTTAAGTCATTGGGAGCTCTGGCTGTGTGCTCATTACCATCACCTCCACAACCAGCAACAATGATTTGGTCATTTCCAACAAGTTAGTGCCTCTTCCAAAAGGACTGTTGCTGCTTGGGTACCTGTATCGGCTGGTTTAATGGGAATGCTTTTTCTTTCAGGAAAGAATACACACAGCTACATTTTTTCTCATGGCGAATGTCTCCCATCTGTGGTTGGAACCTAGGCTCCAAAAAAACAACCTAGTCACTAGGAGAACTGAGGATGGCACTTGAGGGTCAAGTACAGGCCTGAAATTTCCAGCAGGGGGCAGAGGGAAGGAGTGCCTTTCCCCATCCAGATATATATATTTTAAGTTTATTTATTTTGAGAAAGACAGAGACAACACGAGTAGGGGAGAGGCAGAGAGAGACAGAGGGAGAGAGAGAATCCCAAGCAGGCTCCGTGCTGCCAGCACAGAACCCAACGCGGGGCTCAATCTCACAAACCAGGAGATCATGACCTGAGGGAAAATCAAGAGTCAGATGCTTAACTGACTGACCCACCCAGGTGCCCCCCACCTATAATTTTTTTTAAATAGGGCTTCTCTTCTGTTGTTGGCACAGATCCCCACTTCACAAAGACCCTGAGAGAGGAAGCCACTTAGCATCCAACGGGGAAGTAGTGAAAAGAAGAAATTGGGTTTGTTGGGTCAATTGTTTGTTTGTTTGGTTGTTTATATTATTTTTTAAGTAGGCTCCACAACCGACATGGGGCTCAAACTCATGACCCCGAGATTAAGAGTCCCAGGCTCCATGACTGGGCTAGCCAGGTGCCCCATAGAGAGTACATTTAGAGAAGGGGTGAAGCTGCCCTCTGAATGGGAGGCTACACAGGTTCCTTTGTGTACTAAGAACAGTCCTGTTCTCCCTCTGCTCCTTTCCCATCATACTTCCAGCTGGCATCTCTTAACTCTGCCCCCTCCGGTGAATTCCTTGCCCAGACATCAATTACTGCATCATCAGATGGAGAAGGGTCCAAGCAAAGTCTGACTCTGTGAGGCGACCTCTAGCAGAAGCTCATAAGTCTGCTCTTTGGAAATCTGCCAGTAACTAGGCTCTTCTGTGCCACTTAATGTAATAGTGTGGTAGAGACACCCAGACTTTCTGCCCAGTCTAGCTAGGGAGTTAGGGAAGCTTAACTACAAATTCACTAAAATGATACCAGTATAATTCTAGGTAGGTGGATTTTCAGTGATCTTAAATCTGATTGTACACTTCTGAAGTCTCTAGACCTTTTACATTAGCACATATCACATCTATTGTTTGAACAGTCATTTCGAATAGAACAGAAATTTAGCATATCCAGCCTTTTTATATGTTGTGCTTTTTCATCAATTACTAGCAAAAGTGCCTCCTCCAGAGGTAGTCCACAGGGTTTAAGTCAATGGCCTTGCCTTAAAGTTCCAATGACAATTCATTCTCTTTTCAATAAGGACAATAACAAGGAGAAAGAAAACACTTTGTTTGATGTGGAATACATCACTCCTAATTTATAGCAAATTTTTTGTCCCGCCTAGAAGTCAACTCAAGAATGATCCAAGGAGCCAGACTTCATAAATTTGGAGGAGAGTAACCTTCCCCTTCCTTGGGTGAGTACTTTTCCACGTTTGGAGATTACCACCAATTAGAGTCACCCTTCTTGGACTCCTTTGCCTTTTTTAAACGCCTCTTCTCAGTGAGGTTGCTCATTAAACCAAATAACTCACAGATGTCTTCCCCCAGCCTACAATAAAGGCATTCAAGATGACAGGGTTTCTAAGGTAAGAGAAGTTTTATAGATATAGTTCACCTTCACAACTTTCTTGGTCGAGCAAATAAGCAACATTTTGGTCAAGAGCAGATTATAAATCTGGGTAAGGACTGGCCCTTGGTCACCATCAAATCACCTGGTAAAAGAACTTGAGTGCCATGGCTCAAATAAACGGTTTGGGGTTACACTTTTTCTAAACATGTAAGGCCTCAGCATGTCACAGATAGAAAATAACAATGATCCCCACATTCCTAGATTTTTACATTATTTAATAAATTATGGTGAATGTTGGAATGTCAACGTGCTCTACAAAAGCGAGGTTGGGTGTTTGGTTTCTAACCAAATAGAAATTTAGGGGTTTGAATCTTAGGTGTGGGGCTGGCCTCATGAATGTACATCCTGTGCATTCAAACAAAGCCCGGGTTTGGTCTGAGCCTTTGCTATTGTTATCTTGAAATTCTTAATAGGTTTTGAATGAGAGACTTATCTTCATTTTGCACTGAAGCCCCGCAAATTTTGTAGCTTTTCCTGACATCAGATGCATGATACCACCCTGGTGATCAAACCTGTGCATATAGAAAAAGAGAATAACCAGAGATGTCTGTTGAGAATGAAGGTCAAAGTCTCTTTGAGTGGAGCGCCTGGGTGGCTCAGTTGGTTAAGCGTCCGACTTCGACTCAGGTCACGATCCCATGGTTCGTGACTTGGAGCCCTGGGTCAGGCTCTCTGCACTGACAGCTCAGACCTGGAGCCTGCTTCGGATTCAGTGTTTCCCTCTCTCTCTCTCTCTCTCTCTCTCTCTCTGCCCCTCCCCTGCTTACACTGTGTTTCTCTCTCTCTCTCAAAAATAAACTTAAGAAAATTTTTTTTAAAAAAGTCTCTTTGAGAACATTTTCTAATAGTTCATATTTGTATTTGGTCATCTCCACCCCCCACCCCTCAGTCTCTAATTGTCAAGTCTTTGCCTGATCTTCAATGATTTAATCACTGCCCAGAAAAGAAGTGACCTTATACAAGAAAAGACAGGGCAGAAAGTTTTCTGCCACTGTCAACTGTCAGGCACGGTCAGCATGCACAGTATTCACATCCTGGACAGTCCTCACAGGCGCTGGGTACTGAGCCACGTCAGCCTCCACATAAAGTGTCCAAGTTCACCGGGGCAGAACATGGCTCAGAGCAAGGAAAAGCCGGGGGTCCTGGGCCACCTCTTGTTTCACAGTAAGATTACAGAGTAAGATTACAGAAGTGTGGTTTCCAAAGAGAAGCCCATTTAATCCCTGAGGAAACTTGGTGCCCTTGGGAAAAAATACAAACAAAGGAAATGATGATCAAGTCTGAAGAGCTTGGACGAGGAGGAGTGGGGGTGGGAGGTAGGGAGCGGGAAGATGGCTGGCTAGGAAGAAATGCTAAACCAAGGTTCGGGACGTTCTGCCCCGAAATGTGGATTAAGGATATGGGCTGCTAATCCCTTGACTATCTCCTGCATGCTGGGCACTTTACAAAGATAATCTCTCTTGATCCTTGCAACATTCCTCATAGCAAAGCATGATTCCCATTTTATGGCTGAGGAAACCCAGGCTTGAAGCTGACGTTTTGTGGGAATGAGCCAAGGGGTTCCCAGACTCCAATACTGGAGGCCTGTAAGACATGCTTTGTGGTTCCAGCAATGTCTGCAAAGCAAGAAAATGGACCGTGTATCAAAGGTGAAGAATGCAGAGTAACACTGATGTATTTGTGACTTTGTTGGCCTATGCCTCCAAGACCCTTACCACATGCCTACTCTACCGTGGCAGGAAAAGACTGGCAGACCACCCTCCCTGCTCTCCACTTGGTCCATGGGTCTCATCTTTTCCCTTTTTCCTACATGGAAACACCAAGTCGATATGTCTGTAACAGCAGCACACACAGTGGACATAGGAACACAAATGAAGACTGGGAAAAATGTCACCGCATAGTACAAACACAGAGAAGGGGTTTCAACACCATCTTTAATGATGGCACATGGGACAGGAGAGAGGGGCTGCCCTCTGCCCAGCACCCCTCACCTCCTCCTACATAGGGAGGCACTTACTTGTCTGGCTGGTCTTGACAGCTCTGGTTCTGCTCTCTTCACGTTACAAGCCCATAGGCTGACCAGTGCTGGACCTTTTCCATCAACAGTTCCTGAAAAAAGAGGACTGTTGGACATGCTGTGTGCATGTGACCGTCTCTATGTGCTATGTGCCCTAGAAGGCTGCACCTCATAGATTGCATTACCTGACCTCCTTTGCCTTCTCGCTGGTAGTTGGGTTTGGCCAATGGTAAGCAACTTCACGAAATCCAAGGATGGGAGGGGAGAGGCCAAGGTTCTTACTCCCTGCCTCCCTGCCTCCCTGCCTCTTACAACCCTGACTTGTCATTGTGTCTTTGGCAATGGTTATGTCCCTCCACAATTGTAGCTCCTGGTGAGTGGCCCTTCCTCCTATGAATCTATCATGATAGGAAGTACATCAGCGGTCGCTTAGGTGTGGGAAGTAGGAAAGCGTGGGAGGAAGAAATTACAAAGAGTGTGAGGAGACCCGAGAGTGATGGATGTATTCACTTGAGCACAGTGATGGTTTCAAGAGGATATATATGACAACACTTATTAAATTATACACTTTAAATAGGTTCTGTCAATTATACCTCCATAATGGTGTCTGATAAATGAAATGGACATTGTCTTTTATGCAGGACGCAATTTTTTTTTTTTTTTCAGCCAGAGCAGGAAAGTTCTCTCCCTGTGCACAGACACTTCTGGCAGCCAGGCTAGAATTATTCTAAAATGGGTAACAGATCAAAGTGAAACACTAAGACTATAAAACTTCTGGGGTGCCTGAGTGGCCAAGTCGGTTAAGGGTCTGACTTCGGCTCAGGTCATGATCTTACAGTCTGTGAGTTCAAGCCCTGCATCTGGCTCTGTGCTGACAGCTCAGAGCCTGGAGCCTGCTTCGGATTCTGTGTCTCCCTCTCTCTCTGCCCCTCCTCCGCTCATGGTCTGTCTGTCTGTCTGTCTCTTTCTCAAAAATAAAATAAACATGAAAAAAATGTAAAAGAAGACTATAAAACTTCTAAAGTCAAGCATAGGAGAAGATCTTGGTAACTTTGGGACAGGCACAGGTTTCTCACACAGGACCAAAAACCATGAACCATAGGGAGAATACTGATCAAATACACTTTATCAGGATTAAAACCTTCTGGTCTTTGAAATTGTGGAGAGCAAGATGGAGTCACTCATGTCAAGCAGGAGCCTGTGTCAAGCGATGACGTAACAGCTAAGGGCACGGAAGCTAACACCAGATATTGCAGAGACCAGCGCCAGCTGATGAGACCCTCAGAACTGATAACCAGCAGGGACAGAGGAGGTCTGCAGAGGCCCAAGACTGATTAAAAACCTTTAAAAAGAGGATTTTTTGCAGCAAACTGTCAGACTCCTCAGACACTGACCTCTCTATGTCTGACCACTTCAGAAGGGCAGCTGCTACCCAGGGCTCTGCCTGATCGATCTCTGAACAGACCTGAGATCTGTCACTGCTTGAACATAAATAAACAGTAAGCCCGGAGAGCTGGCCTGGACCAGACTGAGGCCTTATCTCAACTGTGTGCCTGCAGACTGATGACGTGTTTGGTTTGTGAACTTCCTACCCCCTGTTCTGTCTTGTTTGTTGTGTGACTTGTGCTTTGCTTTGTGTGTGACATGTAAGAAACCGAGTTAAACACATGGTGAAGTGTCATTGAGTTGGGAATCCTGAACCTGCTTTATAATTATGTTAACCTTGCTTGGTGACTGAATAAAGCAGATGCCTTGGAAAGACACAAGTTGTGTGCATGCCTTCAGTGCATGCTCAGGACAGAAGTATATTGCAAAGATTATTGCTCTTCCGATTGAGCCAGCCAGGTACCCTGACAACCTAATTTTTAAAAGGGGGAAAAAGAGGGATGCCTAGGTGGCTCTGTCAGTTGAGCATCCATTTCTTGATTTTGGCTCAGGTTATGATCCCAGAGTCAGGGGATTGAGATCCCTGTTGGGCTCCGTGCTGAGCCTGGAGTCTGATTAAGGTTCTCTCTCTCTCTCTCTCTCTCTCTCCTTCTGCCCCTCTCCTCTCCTCGCATGTGTTCTCTCTTTCTCTAAAGTAAAAAAATAAATGAAAAAAATAAGTAAAATAAAAGGTGGTAAAAGATTTGGATGGACACTTTACAAGAAAATAGATATTGAATAGCAAATAAGCATATGAACAGATACTTAGCATCATTAATCATAAGGGAAATGCAAAAGAAGACCACCGTGAAATATCAGTACACACCCCGTAGGATGGCTACAATTAAAAAGTGTTACTATTAAATGTAAGTGTTACTAATAAATGTAAGTGTTACTATTAAATGTAAGTCATGGAGTCCAGCCTATGTTCAAGGCTGTGGATTGCCCAAGGGAATGAATACCAGAAACAAATCTGTAATGACAGAAAACAGATCAGGGGTGGCCTGTGGATGGGTGTGGAGGGAACGAGTGACTGGGAGAGGCACAAAAGAACTTTCTGTTATGATGGAATGTTCTATATCTTGACTGTGGTGATGGCTGCACAGATGTGTAACTTTAACAGAACTCCTCAAAATGTATACTTAATAGTGTTGCATTTTATTGTATGTTGATTACATCTCAAACAGAAATCTCTGAAAGATGGAAGCAAGGCTGCCTGGGGACCTTAGGACTTGAGGAAAGACATGGCAATGAGTTCTCCGGGTTGCTCCTTGCCTGCCACTTATCCCTACAGTGGCACTGGAGAAGTATGAAACCCAGAACCGTCAACAAAGAAAAGCTTGCTCCCCCTGGGCCAAGGCCAGGAAAAGGGTGGCCTCACAGAATAGGACACCTTTTGGACAACACCCACCTTCCTTCAGCCAAAGTGCCCCTCTCATTTTCCCAGTTTCAGCAGGGTGGGTGGGGAGCTGACCCTCCGTCCCACCACTCTGATCCCCTCCTGGCCCTCTGCTTTCCCACTCAGTGTCAACTGCCAATTCTGTATCCAGCAAATACATCCTTTAGGAATGAGGTGAAACAAGGAAATTCTCAGATGAAGGAAATCTAAGAGAATTGGTTGCCAACAGACCTACGCTTAAAGAATGGCTACCGGGAGTCCCCTAAAACCAGAAAGGAAATGGTAACATAAGGAGGATGGGCCTCCAGGCAAGAACACAGACTGACGGAGTGAGAAAAAGTAGCAGTAAATAGGATAGAAGCACTGTCTCCTCATGAGTTTTTAAGATCCTATTTTATGGTTAAAGCAAAACCTATAGCATCATCTGATGTGGGTTCAATATACATAGAGGAAATACTTAACTTATTTATATTTAAAGGGAAGGAGGTTAAAAGGACCTAAGTGGAAGTAAAGTTTCTCTACTTCACTCCATGGGTTTAAGTGCTAACACCAGTAAACTGTAATATGTACACGTGTATATTGCATTGAAAAAACTATGAAATAAATATTAAAATTATAAATAAAATAAAATGATATACAGCTCTACAGAGACATATACTCAAAAACACTGTAAGTAAATAAAAATGGAGTTCCTAAAAAATGCTCAAGTATCCTACAGGAAAACAAGAAAAGAGAAAGAGGAATGAGAAGCAAAATGAACAAACAGAAAACAAAGAATAAAATGGCAGACTTAAGCTGTAATGCATCAATAATTACTTTAAATGTAAATGGCATAAGAATGGCAATCGAAAGAAATTAGCAGGATAGAGTTTTGTACGAACATCACCCAACTTTATGCTGTCTACAAGAACCTTCAAATTTTACATTATTTTAAAGATATATTCACATTTAAGCATGGTTTTATGCTTCTTGTACAAAAAATAGGTATCCAAATAAATTACAAAATAAAATTACTTAATTTTATAATGAACATAATAAACATGGGTGAACTTGGAAGCACATGAGACTGGGATTGTAAAGGATCACTCAGGCCACTGAAGTTTAATGGCTCCATCATTGAAAACTTAATTTAACAATATCTCCAACCAATAATTAATTTCCACGTGCTTCTCGGTACTTAAAATGGTGGGAGCCTCATCACTTGTCAAGGCTGTCCATTCCTTATGTTGACCAAGAATAGTTTCAGCTCATTGGCCTGATTTCTAAACCATGGAATAATAAAGCAGTAGTTTAATCCCTTTTAAGCATGGTAGACCTTCAAGTATTTGAAGGAGTTCTTACATCTCCTTTATAAGTCTTGTTTTCTAAACTACAAATGTTTCTTTCAATCATTCATCACAAGACTTGGATCCAGTTCTTTTTTAAAAATGTTTATCTATTTATTTTGAGAGAGTGAGAGAGAGAGAAAGAGAGAAAGAGTGCATGAGCAGGGGAGGGGTAGAGAGAGCAGGAGAGAGAGAATCCCAAGCAGGCTCCACACCCAGCATGGAGCCCATCCCAGGGCTTGATGTCATGACTGTGAGATCATGACCTGAGCTGAATCAAGAATCGGGTGCTCAACCGACTGAGCCACCCAGGCACCCGGGACCCAGTTCTTTTATCACCCATACTGGCTGCCTCTTGAAACACTCCAGAGTAATGCTCTTCCTAAAATCATAAAATAAATCTAAAAATATTTAAGAGAATTGAAAGCACGCAGAGTTTGATTTCTGATCACAATGGGATTAAACTAGAAATTAATAACAGAAAATTAACCAGAAAATATCCAAACATGTGGAAAATAAACAACATACTTCTAATTAAGTCTACAGAGTTTCTACACAGCAATGATGAGCACACGGAAACCGAAATGAAAAACACAATATCATTTAACATTGCTTTGAAGAGGGGCGCCTGGGTGGCTCAGTCGGTTGAGCGTCCGACGGTCACGATCTCGTGGTCCGTGAGTTCGGCCCCGCGTGGGGCTCTGGGCTGATGGCTCAGAGCCTGGAGCCTGCTTCCAATTCTGCGTCTCCCTCTCTCTCTGCCCCTCCCCCGTTCATGCTCTGTCTCTCTCTGTCTCAAAAATAAACAAATGTTAAAAAAAAATTAAAAAAAAATTGCTTCGAAGAAAAGAAAATGTAGTAAACATGTATAGGATCAAATGCAGAAAGCTACACAAATTTCGATGAAAGGAATCAAGATATAAATAAATAAGTAAGTAAGTAAATAAATAAATAAATAGACACACTGTGTTCATGGATTAGAAGACTAAAAACAGAAATGATGTCAGTTCTCCCCCAACTTGGTAAGTCTCACACTATTTCTAGCATAGGCTTTCTGAACCCATAGACAAATATATATGGACAAACACAAGCCTTAGAATTGCTGAAGACCTGTTGAAAAAGAAAAGGAAAGTGGGAGGAATCACTCCACCTGATATTAACATAAACTAGATAGCTACAGTAACCAAGACAGTATGGCATTAAAGAAAGGATAGACACATAGGTCAATGCGCCAGAATATGGTGCAATCCATAGAGATATACTCAACTGGTTTTTGACAAACATGGGAGAGAAACTCAATGAAGGCAGGATAGCCTTCCCGACAAATTGTGCTCTAGCAATTAGGCATTCTTATCAAAAATTGGACCTGGACCTAAACTTCCAAACCTTCCACAAAAATGAACTCAAATGGACCACAGATCTAAATGTGAAATAAAACTAATATTTTACAAAGAAAACACAGGAGAGAATCTTTGGGACCTATGTCCTGGTAAAAACAAAACTAAACTAAACAAACCAGTTTTTACATCTGATGCCAAAACTACAATCCATAAGTCAATTGGACTGCATCAAAATTTAAAAATTTGTCTCCAAGAGAGCAGAATGAAAAGACAAACTTGCAGACTGGGAGGAAAATATTTGCAAACTGTGTTTGTCATATGTAGAATATATAAAAAAAAAAGCTCACAAAACTTAATAATAAAAACCAAACACCTCAATTAGAAAATGACAAAAGACATTTCCCAGCACTGGTTAAGCATCGGACTCTTGATTTCAGCTCAGGTCATGATCCCAGGGGTGTGGGATTGAGCCCCATGTTGGGCTCTGCACTGACAGTGTGGAGCCTGCTTGGGATTCTCTCTCTCTCTCTCTCTCTCTCTCTCTCTCTCTCTCTCCTCTCTCTCTCTCTGTCTCTGCCCCTCACCCCATATCAAAAATAAATAAATAAACTTTAAAACCACAATGAAAGATCCCAGAATGGCAAAAGTAAAAAAAAAAAAAAACAAAAAACAGTGATAACACCCAGTGCTAATGAGAATGCAGAGAAACTGGATGTATTCATAAATTGCTGATGGGAATGTATAATATCACAGCCACTCTGGAATCACAAAACTAAACATGCACTTGCCATACAACCCAGCAGTTGAACTCTGGGATCTTTATCTTAGGTAAAAAATTTGGTTCACATGATAACCTGTAAACAGGTATTCACAGTAGCTTTATTCCTAATAGCAAAACTGGAAACAACCCTGATGTCCTTCATGGGTGAATGGCACACAAGTATCCATGCATCTTTGATGCAACCATCAAAGAGTACTACTTGGCAATAAGAAGAAGTGGCTATTGACAAGACATGCCCCACAACTGGATGACTCTCCACAGAATGATGCTGCTTAAAAAAAAAAGCTAATCCTAAAAGGATAAACATTGTATAATTCCATTTGTATGACCTTCTTGAAAGAAAATAGAAAACACAGATTAGTGGTTGCCAGGTCTTAAGGAGAGAGGGGAACGGAAGTGGATGTGGTCAGAAAAGGGCAACATGAGGGATCCCTATGGTGAAGAAAGTGCTATTTCTTGACTGTGCATGAACCTACACATCTGATAAAATTGCACAGAGCTAAATGTACACGCACACACAAGAACAAGTAAATTGGAGGAAATCTGAACAAGATAGATAGATGTGTCAATATCCTGATTTTGATACTGTACCATACTTTTGAGAGATGCAATACTGTGTGAAACTCTGTGAAAGGTACATAGGATTTCTCTGTATTTTTTCTTACAACCACATGCAAATCTACGACTATCTCAAAATTTAAAAATATTTAATTAAAATTCAATTTCAGTTCTATATACTAACAATGAACATGTGGAAACCAAAATTAAACACAGAGTATCACTCACAGCCACTCCAAATAAAATGAAATAGATATAACTCTAACAAAATATGTACAGGTGACTGAGTACAAAGAGGTTGCACAAAGGAGGTCTTTTGTGGTGATGGAATATTTTTGTATCTTGATTGTAATGGTGGTTACAGGAATCCTGACATGGGATAAAATGGCTAGATCAATACACATACACACACACAAATTAAGGCAGGTTAGGAAAATGGTGAAAACTGAATTAGGCCTGTAGTCTAGATAATAGTAATGTACCAATGTCAATTTCCTGGTTTTGATATTACATTGCATCTATAGAAAATGTAGCCATTGAGAAAGCTGGGTGAAAGGCACAAGGTTTTGTCGTACTATTTTGGCCACTTTCTGTGAGTCTATAATTATTTCAAAATAAAATGTTACAAATAAATGAGATGATGGGGCACCTGGGTGGCTCATTCGGTTAAGTGTCAGACTCGTGGTTTCAGCCCAGGTCATGATCCTAGTCGGGCTCAGCGCTGAGCATGGAGTCTGCTTGAGATTCTCTCTCTCTCTCTCTCTCTCTCTCTCTCTCTCTCTCTCTCTCTCTCTCTCTCCTCTCTGCCCCCACCACTGTCAGAGCTCTCTCTCTCTAAAATAAACAAATAAAATTAAAAAAATAAATGAAATGAAGCCAAGGAGGGGTTTCAGAAATTAGATTAGAGGAAATAAGCTATAGAAGTGAATGAGGCTGGATTCAGTCTGGAACAAAAGGGTTTCTATGTGGCCTAAGCCTGAATTTCTGTGGCCCTTCTTTTTCATATGATGAAGTTTTTCATTGTATTACACAAATAATACTTATACAAATGGATATACATACGTATACAGAGAGTAAAAAAAAAGCATGTCTTCCTACTGCCTTAACCAGAGGTAAACAATGTTGATTATTTGATCTATCTGCTCTAGCATTTTTTAATGCATTCACACCTGTGCATGGTTATGTTGTGATAAAGCCATGATGCCACACAATAACCTAGTGTTTCTGAAATTCTCTTTTTTCCCCCATGACCATGTAGGTATGACAATTGCTCAAAAAGCGTATATAACTCTGCTGAGTTCCTTCATTAGAGAGACGCCACACATGTTCAACGTATGATGAATGAACATCATTCATGCCTATTCATGATGATGAATAGGCATTTTGAGAGAGCCTAAATACCCAGGCCAGCCCTTCTTGTGAAAACTGGGCTGAGGTCATGGTGAATCTACTTCTTGCAGACAGCTTTTCAAAAGTCATGCTATAATGAAGCTTGAACACTTCAGTAGTCTTGAAAACGTGGTAAAGTTTGGGTTGGATGTGCTTTAGAACAAAGATGAGATGAAACCAGGAAAGGACTTTTAAGCCCACCGGCAAGGGGGGCGGGGAAAGCCATAAACAAGGGCAAATAAAAACTGAGAAGACCTTGTGCAGTATCCAGGGCAAAGATAAACTTAAGAGTACTTAGAAATCACTATGATGTGAAAGGTCGGGGTGCCTGGGTGGCTCAGCCGGTTAAGTGGGCTCAGGTGATGATCTCGAGGTTCCTGGGTTCGAGCGCCGCGTCAGGCTCTGTGCTGACAGCTCGGAGCCTGGACCCTGCTTCGGATTCTGTGTCTCCTCTCTCTGCCCCTCCCCAACTTGTGCTCTATGTCTCTCAAAAAAAAAAAAAATAAATAAATATAAAAAAATTAAAAAAAATCACTACGATGTGAGAGATAAAGACAACAGGGGTAACAAGGCAATGAAATAATAAAGAAATACACATGAGCAGCAAACATACCAGAGAGGAAAAATGCGCCTGTGGCTTGGGGAAACTCTGCTGAGTTAGCAGAGAAATGTGAATTAAAGAAAGATCCAACAGGTCGCCCTGCGGGGTTTTCGGAGGAGATGGTGGGGCAGGGGATAAGGTAAACCGGGGGAGCCTTCCCAGTGGGCCTTCAATACAGAATCAGTATAGCGATCCAGACCTTCCGGCCCTCCCCTCCTCTCCCCTCAAGGATACTCGGCAAAAGCAATCCCTGGGCAGCACCACCTTCCAAACCACTCACGCCCTCGGGCTCTGCCCTTGGGAGCCCAGGAGGAGGAGGGGCTTGCAGGCGGGGCGGTCCCGTAGGCGGGTCTATGACAGCGGCGGCCGCTCTGTAGCGCCCGGGAGGGGTGTGGCCAAGAGGGGGGCGGGGTTATACTGGCGGCGGCCTCTGCGGCAGCCGGCGAGGGGCGGAGCTTTCTGTGGGCGGAGCTCTCTGCGAGCTGCTCAGAAGGGGCGGTGGCGGAGGTGGCGGCGGTGGGGCATCCCGGGGCCAGCAAGGGAAGAGGTGACAGAGGGCGGCGCGGGGCGGGGCGCTGCAGGCCTCGCGTCCACCTGCCCGGCCGCTCGCACTCGTGTCGGTCGGCGGGGCCTGCGCGGGCCCAGGCCCATGGCGGCGTCCGCGGCTCTGTCGGCGGCGGCGGCGGCGGCGGCCCTGTCAGGCCTGGCGCTGCGGCTGTCGCGCTCGGCAGCGGCCCGCGGCTCGTACGGCGCCTTCTGCAAGGGGCTCACGCGCACCCTGATCACCTTCTTCGACCTGGCCTGGCGGCTGCGCATGAACTTCCCCTACTTCTACGTGGTGGCCTCGGTGATGCTCAACGTCCGCCTGCAGGTGCGCATCGAGTGAGCGCACGCCGCCGCAGCCCCGGCCAGAGGGACCGGCGCGCGCGGCCCAGACGGACAGGGGCGCCGGCATGGAGGACGGCCGCCGGCACGCGGCGGGGGCAGGAGGCGGGGCGGCCGGGGCCCCCGGACCCTAGACCTCCGCGGGAGGACGCGGGCCACCGAGCCACCCAGCCGGGCCCCGGCCGCGACCCGCCCACACGCGTCGCGACCGGTGACCCATTGCACAGAAACTCACCAGACGGGTCCTTTCCGTCGGGCTCGAGAAAGAAAACACCATTTGACTACGGCCGACCTGTCCCCTCACGTTGGCCGGGGTGGGGGAAGCAGAAAGGACAAATTCTGCAGCAGGGACTTGACTGGCCCTGACCAACAAGGTAGGAGGCCAGAGGCTGGGGCTTCGGGCCGGCGGGAGCGCTTGCCATGACATCGTGGTGGCCGGCAGGAACTGTGCCCTGGACCCGAGGGAGCCAGCCCCTGAGCTGCCCAGGGAGGGGCGGGGCGGGGCGGGGCGGGGAGAGGGGGCCGCAGGTGCCCAGGACTCCCTGGGTCTCATTCCCAGACGGGTGAGGGGCGGCGGCGGCCTGGGCATCTCGGAGGGTCGGCCCATCCCCGCCCCGCTGTCCCCTGAGGCCCCTATGCTGCCACAGGAACCCCAGGGAGTGAGCTGGGAGAGGCGCCGGGGAAGGCTCTAGAAGGAAAAGATGCTGCCATCTTTCACCCCCTTGTGGGGCCAGACAGGAAGGGTGGTTGTGTTCTTGGCCAAACCCCTGGTCGGTCCCCTTCTCAGGCCCCTGGGGTCTCCACAGCTCCTGCCCAGCCCTTGGCAGAACTGCCTCCTGTCCTGTGTTGGGGGCTGGGGGGCCGCTCTCGGCCTGTTCCCGCTCCCCTCCCCCTCTGAGGGCATCCTGGGGCCGGACGTTTGGACGTTTGGAGACCTGGACGAGTGGGAAGGCTGCTCCGCCCTATCCCTGCCCCCACAGCCTTGCTCTTCCGCCATCGCAGCCACGCTCCACGCTCCCTCCGGCCCCTACCTCTGCCGGCCAGGTGGCACGGAATGCCGCCTCCAGCAGCCCCTGTGCACCCAGAGGAGCTAGGGCAATGGGGATCTCCTTGAGCAGAGGGCAGCTCTCTGGCTGGGGTGGGGAGAGCAGGTGGACGAGGGGCTTGTAGAGGAGGCAGCACTTGGGGAAAGGGGAGGGGGTGTTCTGGGTGAGGAGGCACTGTCAAGTCTCCATCTCTTTCTGTCTTTCAGGAACCAGTGTTTGTAGGTGGTGACCCGCCCCTTCTCTGGCCTTGTCAAGAGACTCAAATCCCTGCCCAGGGGCGCCCCTGGCCCTAGAGCTGCCCCCGGGAGCTGCTGGGCAAAGGGCCTGGCCCAGGAGGACAGGAAGGGCCTTCCAGGCAGAGGCACGGAGGGGTGGGGTACCCAGCGGTCCAGTTCTGGCGTGGGGAAGGATGAGACCCTGTCGCCTCCACACTAGACCTCCTAGCAACACTTTGAGGGCGTTCTGTTCTCCCCACCCCATGATTGGAAAAGTGGGCTCTGAGACAGGAAGAGATTTGCCCTTGTCACACACATAAGAAGTGGTGGGGCTGAATCTGTCCCCTGTCTTCCAGAAAACCTGGCAGGGCACGTTGGGGTGGGGGAGGGGACCTCAAGGCCCTCGGGGCACCTAGGGGGAGAGAGAGGCCCAGGGTAGGGAGTGTGGGGAACTGGCTTTCCTTGGAGGGGGGGGGGTGGCAGGTCACAGGGAAGACAGTCGGGGCTGAGATGGACATGGGAGACAGTCCCAGAACCCCTTGTGGAGCCGAGGCCTTCATCTACACAGCCTGGCCTCCCCTGCCACCCCACCCCAGGCGTGACCAAGGACTCCTCAGCAGTCGAGCGGCAGAAGCCTCTCAGTCTGGGTGGCAGAGTGGGGGTGGGGGGTAGCGTGGCTCCTGGGAACGTGATGGAACCAGGAGGGTGAAGGGATAAAGCCGGTGTGGGGGATGGGGCCGGGACCCACGCATAACCCCATCTCTCTGTCCCCAGGCTTGGCCCCCCGAGCCCAGGATCACGCGAGAGAACCTCCTCTAGATGGGCTTGGATGGTCCTGGAGGCCCCGGGTGTGCTGCTCCCCCTGTACCAGGATGGCCAGGCTCGGCCCCGGGGGAGCCAGGAAAGACCCCGGTCCCACAGCCGCTCTGCCGCTGGCTGCTCTCGGCCCCCAGTGCTCCGAGTTCCTGGGACTGAAAACCGCAGTGGTCTGGTCAGCCCCAGGGACAGAGTGGCCCAGGGTCACACCACCTGCCCTCCTCTGCCGTCCAGCTGGAAGCCCGGTCCTGGGTGAAGGGCTCTGCCTGCCTGGCCCTGGGGACTGAGGCCAGACGAGGCCACCATGTATCCCCTGCAGTTTCCCCGCAGACAGGGTGTACTGGCTTCCTTCCTTGTACCGAGCGTCCTGGGAGCCCCGGTCCTGTGGCCCCTCCTGCACCCAATCCCCTTCCACCCGGAACCACTTGTGGGAGCCTGCCAGCCTGCTGACTCCATCCACAGATCTGTGGGGACAGCCTGCGAGAGCCACACGGGCTGCCTGAGAGGAGAGGACGAGGGGCCTCCTCGGGGCTGATCCACAGATGTGCCCCGTTCAAGCCCAGGTCTCACCCTCGGGGTGACCTTCTCCCCGGCTCCAGCCTTGTGGCTCAGCTGGAGCTGCCCGGGGCCTATGACACCTCTTCCCAACAGGGAGAAGTGTGGGGGGAGCCTCAGGGCCCCTGGCCCGAGACCCCTCCTCTGCAGGGACGCCCCGCCCCCGTGGGTCCCCGGTCCCGAGGGCGCAGGAAGTCTCAGCGCAAGGCCCGGGGACTGGGGAGGGTCCGCACATCTTCAGCATGTGTTCCTGCCTCTGCTTTTCTGACCATTTTGGCCTTGAGTAGTTAGCGTGCTTCCTCCCCCACCTCTCCCCTGTCCCCCCGTGGGCCCTGGCTGCCTGATGGGCTCTCAGTGCACTTTATTTATTTGCAGTCTGTTTTCCAGGCAGCGAAGCTTCTACAAAATCAGAGACACGAGCTGAGTAAGATGAGCGTCACTTTCCTGCGTGTGATTGACTGTACTGGTCAGCATTGTCTGCTGAGAAATGTTCTTGCTTCTGGTATTGCCAAATCTTGTCACTCTAAGTTCAAAACAAAACCAAACAAGACTCCTTGAGTTCAATAAAATAAAATAAGACCAGAGGCCTCCTCTCGTGGTGTGGGGCAATAGCCCGGAAGCCCCCCTTGGAGGGCCCGGAGCGGGGGGAGGGGGACCCACTTGGGAGGGCTGCAAGGGGGGTGGGGCTGTGGCGGGGATGCAGGCCTGCTCAGAAGATGCTCAGAGGCCCGACTTGCCTGGGCCAGTGCCCCTGGAGGAGAAGGCAGGAGCGCAGGCCTGACTGGGGGCAGTTTGTCCCATTCACAGCCTTTGTTTGCATAACCGAGTATCCAGTACCCGAGTCTTTTCTTCATTTTACAGCCTGGTGTCAGAAAGCACTTCCTGCGGTCAGTCTTGATGGGGAGATGGGGGAGGTGGGGGGAAATGGGTTCTCTGCACCGAATTTGGGTCACCTGGAGGCCCCTCTGCAACAGCACAGCGAAGTCCCCCTTGGCTCCCTGCCGTCCAGGTGGCCTCCCAGCTTTGGAAACGATGAATCACGGGGACTGAAAGCCAGCACCCCTTCTCCCCACCTTAGACCCGAGCTGTCCCTTCAGTGCTTCCCCAGGGAAGCCTGTCACGGGGTCCGAGGCTGCAGGGCTAAGGATGGGCAGTCAGGCAGAGAGAGGGCTGGTGAAGGGGGCCCGGGGAGGACCGCAGTGGCTGAGGTGAAGAAGGGAGGCCCACCGTCCCCAGGGCGGAGGTGTCCTGAGGATGCAAAGTCACGGTCATGCTGAGGAGCACAGCCTGGGTGTGCTCCACCCGCCGGAGCACCGTGACAAGAGCGACCCTTCCAACACCTGCCACCACAAGAGGGATGGACCCCAGTCCCTGCCAGCACCCTGAGCTTCCCTCTGCTTTGTCCGGATGGTCCTGTTCAGTGCCTGATGGTCCTGAACTCAGACGAGGGATCAGGTAGCCTGTCACAACCAAGATGGGAGGGTCAGACCGGGGCTCAGGGGCCCAGGCACACTGGTGAGGGAGGACCACCCTTCCCTGCCACCTAGCAAGGCAGGCAGCTTCCTCTCTGGTTAAGGGTGGCGCCCTGAGTCCAGCTCTTCTGACGACCGCTGCCTGGCCCCAGTCCGGCCACATGTACTCATGGGTCATCAGTAGGGAGCCTTCAAGGTGGCTCTGAGCATTCAGCGGGTTCTTGGGCTATTCAACATTTGTCCACAGGTCTCAACTGTAGCAGCCTTGTCACTATGAGGAGAGGAAACCAAGTGAAGGCAACTGGCCGGTGACAGGTGGCGAGAGCCTGCCCGGCAACAGGTGCCATGCTGGGTGCTTTGTCCCTCTAAGCTCCCCATCATCCCCGTGGCCGTCTTTGGAGGAGGTCATGGTGAGGATGTGGTCCCTGGTTGACCCGCGAGCTTGAGCCGGGCAATCAGAAGCTCCTCACCTCCTTCCCTGTCCTTGGAGTGCACGTTGTACCCACCGTCCCCTCCTGGGAGCTGTTCCCGGCTCGCAGCCTTCCGAGACTGAGGTGTTGCCGGGCCTCTCTGGACGGTATCTGTGAATGAAGGTTTTGGGGTGCCTGCGTGGCTCGGTCAGTTAAGCATCCAACTCTTGGTTTAGAATCAGGGCATGGTCTCACTCCAGGTCGGTGAGATCAAGCCCCAAGTCAGGCTCCGTGCTGACAGCATGGAGACTGCATGGGATTCTCTCTCTCCCAATCTCTCTCTGTGCCCTTCCCCTGGTCTCTCTCTCTCTCTCTCAAAATAAATAAATAAACATAAAAAACAATGAAGGTTTTCCTTCATATGGGAAAGTGCAGGATGTCCACTTTTGCCATCTCAACTCCACATAAACTGGAGGTTCTGGCCAGTGGAATAATCTCCCCGTCCCACCAGAATAAAACCATTCTGATTGGAAAGGACAAAATAAAGCTATCTTTATTCACAGATGATCCTATATGGAGAATATCCCAAGAAATGCATGCAGAGAAAAAAGCTACCAGATCCATAAACATTTGGCAAGGCCACAGGACACAAGATCAATATTAAGAGAGCAATTGTATTTCTATATACTAGCAACAAAAACTCAAAACATGAAATTGAGAAAATAACCTGGGACGTCTGGGTGACTCGGTCGGTTAAGTGGCCAACTCTTGATTTTGGCTCTGATCATGATCTCTTCTCAGAACTGATTTTATTTTTTTTTTAATGATAATTCATTTTTGAGGGAGAGAGAGAGCGACAGAGCGTGAGCAGGCAGGGAGTGAGGCAGACACAGAACTCAAAGCAGGCTCCAGGCTCTGACTAGTCAGCACAGAACCCAGCATGGGGCTCGAACCCAGGAACTGTGAGATCATGACCTGAGCTGAAGTCGGACGCTTAACTGACCGAGCCATCCAGGCGCCCCCCTCAAAACTTATTTCAAATCACAGTAATAAAGACAGTGTGGTATTGATGAAACAGTAAGTGCATAAATAAGCAGAACAGATTGAGAGACTGTACACAAATCCCTACATTTATGATCCATTGATTAGTTAATACTGGCAAAATACAAATAATATGTAAAAAATTACAAACGCATGTGGACAAAATACATATAATATCAACAGCGCATGTCACATTTACCATCGTAACCATTTTAAAATATACAATTCAGTGGCATGAAGTACATTCACAATGTTGTGCAAGTGTCACCATATCAAGTTCCAGAACATTTTCGTCACCCCAAAATGGAAACACCATACCCGTTAAGCTATCAGTCCCCGTTCCCTCCCTACCCCAGCCCTTGACAACCAAAAATATGCTGTATGTGTCTGTGTATATGCCTCTTCTGGATATTTTATAAAAATGGAATCATACAAGTGGTGACCTTTTATGTCTGGTTTCTTAACGTAGCATCATGTTCTGGAGGTTCCTCCACGTTGTTACATGTGTTGTGATACATGTGATGTTCTACCTTTCACACCGAATTATCTTGCACTGCTTCTCAACGCAGTGTGTGTGCTCTTGTCCGACTGTGGTATTCAGTCCCCACGTGGAGAAAGCCTTAGCTACGTCTAGGGTTTGGGCCAGGGAAATCTCCAGGGCTGAAGTGACACCAGTCCTGTGATCTCCCTGTATCGATGATGTGTGGGCACATGCATGGTGTGAGTCAGGTTTAGGGTGAGTGTTAAAGATGAGGTGAGGTTTAGGTTCACGTGTATACTGTGGGTCACCGTTAAGATTAGGGCTTGGTCAGAGGAGGCTCGTGACGCTGTACCCCCAGTAGGGCAGTTGTCTCCCCGCAGGGCTGAGTAGAGGGGTCTAAGGTGGGTCCCAGTCAGGCTGAGTTTTGGGTGCCAGGGTCACTCCTCGGTTAGACCTCAAGAAGTCCCCTGTGGAGCTCCTTCTGGTCTTTGGAAATGACATTGTGATATTCCAGGTTCCATGCCGAGTAATTCTCTTCCGCTTCTGGGGCCATGTCCATCATGCCCTCAGACTTAGGAATTGGGTCCCCATTAGGAGAAAGCTTTAGCCAAGGTTAAGTTTCGGTCCAGGGACGTTGCCAGGGCCGAAGCGACACCATTGTCTGGAGGGCTGATTGAGGGTCCATGCACAGGTGCGGTTCACGTGTAGGGTTAAGTTTGAGTTGGGATGAGGTTTAGTTTGGGTGGTATGTGAGTGTCACAGTTAAGGTTAGGGTTAGGTCCCATGAAGCTCCAAGTGCTGAAACTCTTGCAGGGTAGTGGTCTTCCCAGAGGATTGAGTGTAGGCCTCATTGGAGTGGGCTCTTCGGGCTTGGTCTTTGTGAGCCAGGGCCAGCCTCGTGTGTGTGCCATCTTCAGTTGGGCCTCATCAACCCCCTTGTGCAGCTTCATGCGGACATTGGAAATGTCATGATGATGTTCCATGTTCCATGCCAAGTAATCCTGCACTGCTTTGGGCCCGTTGTTTGTAGTGTTCTCAGAGATAGGAATTGGGTCCCCATCCAGAGAGATCCTTAACTAGGGTTAATGTTCTGTCCAAGGACTTCACCAGTGCTGAGGTGACACCATTCCTATGTGTTGTGTGTGTTGGGTTAGCGTTTGGGATTGGGTTTGGTGTTAGGTGTTAGGGTTACAGTTAGGGTTGGTGTTAGGGGTTAGTGTTAAGGGCTAGAGTTAGGTTTATGCATTAGGGTTGGGTTTAGGGTTATGTTTAGGGGTTAGGGTTTGGAGTTAGAGTTAGGTTTAGGTGTTAGGTTTGGGCTTGGGTTAGGCTTAGGTTTAGGGTTATGGTTTGGGTTTGAGAGTTAGGGTTATGGTTAGATGGTATAGTTATGGTTAGGTGTTAGCGTTAGTGTTAGGGTTTGCGTTAGGTTTAGGGATAAGGTGAGGTCTAGGTCTAGGACTTTGGTTATGGGTTAGGGGATTGGATTAGGCGTTAGCGTTAGGGTTAGTGTTAGAGTTTTATGGTTAGGGTTAGTGTTAGTTTTAGGGTTTATAATTTTAGGGTTAGCAGGGAGAGTTAGAGCATTAGGGTTAGGATTTTAGGATTAGAGCTTTAGGATTAGGGTAAGAGGGTTAGGGTTAGTTCTCGTTATGTTTACTTTTACGTTTCAGCATGGTTAAAGTTGTGTTTGTACATAGGGATGGGGCAGGGTTTAGTTTAGGGCTATGGTTAGGGTTAGCTGTTAAGTTCAGGTGTTGGGATTTGGGTTAGTGTTAGGGTTAGGGCTAGGGCAAGAAGTAGGTCATGTTTGGTCTCCCACTTGGAATGGGAGGATGTTCATGGTGGACACGGCCCTACATCTTGGAGGGATTGCGTTCATTTTATCGCCCCTGTCTCCCTGCACTGGAGGTTGTTCTCACCTTGTCCCATTCCAGCTTGGTTGTGGAGTGTTTCACACCGTCACCCTGCCCTCTCTTGGTGTGAAAGGTTTTCACGTACTGTCTCATCCATTTTTGTTCCATGGGGTGCATAGTTTTAATCTTTATATCATTTATTTCTCCTCTGATTTTAAGTATTTTCTTCATTCTGCTGTTTGGGGGTTTTGTTTGTTGTCCTTTTTCTGGCTTTTAGAGTTATAAGATTATGGAGTTTACTTCAGGGTTTTTTTTTTTTTTTTTCTTGAGGCATACCTGTATTGCTATAAACTTCCCTGTTAGAACCAGTTTTCCTGCTTTACAGAAGTTTGGATTGCTATGTTTTCATTTTCATTTGTTTCCATGTCATTTTGGATTTTGTTTTTGATTTCTTGGTTGAGCCATTGATTGTTTAGTAACATGTTATTTAACTTCCATCTTTTTGTGCCTTTTCCAGATTTTTTTTCCTGCTGTAGTCTTCTACTTTCATAGCATTGTGGTCTGAAAAGACACATGGTATGACGTCGATCAGTTTGATTTTGTTTTGTCTTGTTTTATGACTTAATATTTTATTGAGTGTGGGGAATGTTCCATGTACACGTGAAAAGAATGTGTATTGTGCTGTTTTAGGATGGAATGTCTAAAATATATCGGTTAACTCCATCTGGTCTACTCTATCATTCAAAGTCACTACTTCCTTGTTGATTTTCTGATGGAATGATCTCTCCATTGATGTCATTGGGGTGTTAAAGTGCCCTACTATGATTGTATGACTATCAATTCTTTACTTTAGTTTTGGACTGTTTTGTGTATTTGGATGCTCTCAGGTTGAGCGCATATATGTTTACAATTGTTCTATCTTTTTGTTGGATGGTACCTTTTATTAGTATAGTGTCCTTCTTTGTCTCTTGTTACAATTTTATTTTTAAATCTATTTTGTCTAATATATGTATGGCTACTGCAGTTTTCTTTTGATACTTTAGTTCTATAACTAGTCTTTTGTAGGTAGGAAATAGATGGGTCCTATATTGTATTCATTCTATCACCCAGTGCCTTTTATTATGAAGAGAGAGAGCACAGGCATGGGAGGGTGGGGTGGGGGGAATGGGGGAAGAGAGAGACAAAGAGAGAAAGAGGGAGAGAGAGAATGAGAATGAGAATGAGAATGAATCCTCACCAAGTTCCATGCTCAGTGGAGAGCTCAGTTGGGGCTCAATCCCATGATCCTGGGATCATAGCCTAAGCCGAAATCAAGAGTCGAAATTTCAAGCGATTGAGCCATCCAGTTGCCCCCATCTGTCACCTAGTGCCTTTGATTTGAGCATTTATTCTGTTACCAAAGTAATTGATAGACATGTACTTGTCCTATTATTACTTGATGTTGGTTGTTTCTGAATTTTTCTGATCCTTTCTTCTCTTTCTCTTTTTTTGGTTTGCTGGGTTTCATCACAATTTCACAGTTGAAATTGCTTGTCTTTATACTCCGCATATGTATTAGTGGTGTTTGTTTTGTGGTTATTATGAGGTTTGTACCTAACCACTTCTGCGTATAGAAGTCTATATTAAGTTGATAGTTGCTTGAGTTTGAACCAGTTCTTTACTCCTCTCCTCCCCGTGTTGTAGCTATGTAGTGTTCCTATTTCAAAACCTTTCATATCGTGAATACCTTGACTGATGTTTTACAGATATACTCATTTTTATTGCTTTTGCGTTTCGCACTTTAATATTGTCACTTTAGGTGTTTCTTTTCCACTTAAGAGTCCCCTTTAACATTTCTTGCGGGGGTGGTTTGTTGGTTGTGAGCTTGCTGAGTATTTATTTGGGAACCTCTTGATCTCTCCTCCCTTTTGAATGATAGTTTGCTGGATAGACTCTCTTTGCCTGCAGATGTTTTCCACTCAGCACCTTTACCATACCATGCTGGTTACTTACAGTTTCAAAGTTTCTTCTGAAAAACATCCAGTGATAACTTTTTATGGGGTTTCCCTTGTAGGTAAATGTCATCTTTTGTTTTCCTGCTGTGAAAATTTTTCTTTATCACGACATTTTGCGTTTTAATTACTATATGACTTGGTGCGGATCTGCTTCTGTTGAATATATTGGGGGTTCTTTGTGCCTCCTGCTTCTGGATCTGTCTCCTTCCCCGCATTAGGGAAGTTTTCATCTATTGTGTCTTCAAATAAATTTTCTGGTTCCATTTCTCAGAGTTCTGAGAATGAGAAATAGGACAGAAAAGACCTATTGAAGATTCTCTGATGAGGCACTGGATTTGCATGCGTGGAGGATAGATTTGGGACTCTAAATGAACAACCTACCTTTAACTTCAAAGAACTAGAAAAAAAAAAAACAACAATCTATGTCCAATGTTCTCAAAAGGGAGAAAGTAATCCATATGAGAGTGCAAACCAATGAAACTGACACCATGAAGTCAATAGAAAATATGAAGTAGACCAACAGGGGTTTTCAGAAGAGTGAAGCAAAATTGTCAAGACTATACATAGACTACGCTAAGACAGAGAGAGTACCCAGTTCAAAAGAATTATAAATAACAGAGAAGACATTACACCTTATACCAAAGAAACATAAAGGAGACAAAGAGGTGACTATGGCCAAGTTAGATGCCAGCAAACCGCCTACCTAGAAGAAATGGATAGGTTCTTAGAAACACACAACCTACCAAGACTGTACCAGGAAGAAATAGAAGGTTTGTACAGACCCATTAAAGGAAGACTGTATCAACACAAGAAGATAACCAATGTAAGTAAATTGAATCAGTAATCGAAGCTCTCCCAGGGAAGAAAAGCCCAGGACCAGGTGGATTCACTGGTGAATTTGACCAAACGTTTGTAGAAGAACTAACAGCAGTCGTCTCACTGATTCAAAAGGAATGAACACCACCAAACTCATTTCATGACACTGGAATTACCCTGGTAGGAAGCCAGAAAAGGATACTACCTGAACAGAAATCTATAGGCCAGTATCCCCGTGATGAATGTAGATGAACAATTCCCAATAATGTGCAGGCAAACCAAATTCAGCAGCACATTAAAAGGATCATTGACCGTGATGAAGGGTTTTTTCCCTGCAAAGAAGGATGTTCCAGAAATGCAAATCAATCAATGTGACCCATCACATAATTGAATGAAAGAAAAATCAACCAGAAACAAGATTCTTAACTATAAATAGCAAACGGAGGGTTACTAGAAGGGAGGTGGGCAAGGGGATGGGTTAAATGGGTGATGGGCTAAGGAGGGCACTAGTAGTGAGGATCACTGGGTGTTGTATGTAAGTGATGGATGACTACATTCTATACCTGAAACTAACATTACACTGTATGTTAACCAACTGGAATTTAAATAAAAACTTGAAAAAATAAATACTAAAGAAATACATAAATACATTTAAACTAAACTAAATAAATACATTTTAAAAAATAAAAAGAAAACTCATGTGATGATGTCAATAGACACAGAAAAAAGTTCTGAGAAAATTTGGTATCCATTTGTGCTAAAAAACTCTTTAAAATTCAGTGTAGAAGGAACATATCTCAACATAAGAAAGGCCATGTATGTGAAGCCCACAGCTAATATCATACTCAGTAGTGAAATTGTGAAAGATTTTCCACTAAAATCAGGCACAAGACAAGGATGCCCTAGATATGTGAAGGGGATTGGGTGATGCAAACTTCTGGTTAAGCAATGAATAAATCACAGATAGAAGATATAGCATAGGGAACATAAAGACTGGTACTGGAATAGTGATGTACGGTGACAGATGATAGCTACCCCGGTGTTAGCGTAGCAGAATGTATACACTTGTCCAATCACCATGTTGTTCATCTGAAACCAATGTAACATAGTGTGTCAGCTATTCCCAAATAACATGTTTTTTTTTTAAATAAGGTAACGGACTGAAATAAAAAATTTAATGTAAAAGAACCTGTTAATATCAATTAAGAAATGCAGTAAAGTTCCAAAATAGGAAGTCACCATATCAAATTCTGTAGCCTTCCTATACACTAACCCAATTATCTAAGAAGAAGTAAAGAAAACAATCCCATTTACAATAGCATCAAAAACAATAAAATTTATAGGAATAAATTTAGCCAAGGAAGTGGAAGATCTCTCTACAGAAAACTATAAAACCTGTGTGCAGGAATGGAAGAAATTCAATTTGGGTGAAAGAAACAGGAGAACACACAAGTCAGTGAAAAGCCATCCCATGTCCAACTTTCGGACGAATTAATATAGATACAATGTCCATACTACCTAAGGCCCTCTAGAGATTCAGTGCAATCTCTATCAAGACTCCGATGCAATTTTTATGCAATTAGAAAATCATATCCCAAAATGTATTTGGAACCACAAAAAGACCCCAAGTAGCCAACGCAAGAAAGAACAAAACAGGAGGCATCACACTTCTTGATTTCAAGCTTCATTCTAACACAAAGAAATCAGTTATGTCACTGGCATAAGCACACACACAAGACAATGGAACAGAAATTGAGAGCCCAAACTAAACCCATGCATGCACAGTCACCTAGTATTTGACAAGGGAGTCAATAATACACAGTGGAGAAGAGTAGTCTTTTGAATAACTGGTGCTGAGAAAATTGGATATTCACATGTATAAGAACAAAGCTTAGCACCGTATGTTACACCACTCCCTAGAGAGTGAAAGGAAGAAACAGAGAGAGATGTGGTTAGAGAGAAACAGAGACAAAGAGGAAGTACAAGGAGGAAAGTAGATACCTGGTCCAGGTATGTGGACAGGGTTAGATGGGCCAGGGGAGAGGGAATGTATGAAGTGGCTCTGAGTGCTGGGGCAGAAAGGCCTTGTATCATGGGCATCAGAGTTCCATGACCCCAAGACTCCAACATTCCTGGGTCCAAGCTCTGCAGAGGCCATTGGAATTGAAAAGATGGGTATCCCTCATTTCTTCTGGAATTGTGAGGCTCAGCCTCACGTTCTATCATGGAGAGGGATGTCTTGAGGGAGAGTGTGCCGCTCTTTGGCAGGTAAACCCCGGAGCCTGCCCTGTGGGGAGGTGTCCCGGGGCCATCTCCCTCACTGCCCCAGGCCCTGTTGGATTTCCCCCCTCCCCCCACCAGCCGGCCTTCCTCAAGTTCTGAACCCAGGCATCAGGCATTGTGTTGCCCCCAGGTCCTGCAGTCTGGACCTGGAAGAGGTGGATTAGTAATATTGATAAAAAAAAAAAATTTGACAATAAGGTCCATATCCTCCCTCTGGGACTAGCGGTGTGCATCCAAATCGTGGGTTGCTATCCTCCTGTCCACAACCAATCTGAGGATTCCAGAAGGTAGGCGAACCCTTTAAAACACCATAGTCTTCTCTTACATCAAGTTCAAAGACATTTTCTTGTCCCAGCTTTCTTTTAATTCTGAAGAGATGGCAATTAGTAATTGAAGGCATAATGGTCCTATAGGAAATTGACCTATATGACTGATGGACATTATTTTATCCATCCATATCCCTAAAGCACATTTCGTTGGAAATATTAGCCAAGGATACATACTGTAAATTCACAACAGATGTGTAGCTCCCTGTAAGTTGCATTCTGACCTTGTCACATATGTGTCATCAAAGATATTATTAGTGACTTTTCAGATAAGCTTTCAACATCAAGAAGGTGATGTTAGAGAATCTGGTATAAATGGAATTTCACAGATTCTAAATGAGGAATGATTTTTCATTTTTAATGTTTCTTTTTTTGAGAAAGCCTGAGCTGGGGAGGGGGGAGAGAGTGGGAGACACTGAATGTGAGGCAGGCTCGAGGCTCTGAGCTCTCAGGACAGAGCCTGACGTGGGGCTCAAACTCGTGGACTGCAAAATCATGACTTGAGTCAAAGTCGGACACTTAACTGACTAAGCCACCGAAGCGCCCCAGGAAGGGTAGCTTATTGGCAAAGAAGGAGAAATTAAAGATAGTGTAAAGGATGTCTATTTTTAATTGAAATATTGTTCACCACATTTGTTGTGTTAGTTTTAGGCATACGTTGTAGTCATTCCATATATCTATACATTATGTTGTACTTAACCACAAGTGTAGCTATCATGTGAAAGCATGCAACAGTATTATTACAGGGTTGACTCTATTCCATTGGCTGTCCCTTGTATCCCTAGGACTCATTCATTCCATAGCTGGACGCTGGTATCTCTCTCTCAAAGGTGTCCATTCTTTATCTAACCTAAGTATTTTGGTGGGTAAATAAAATTACCTCTTATTCCACATGTGTAAATTGGCGGTCTATTTTCTATGTGTAAATTGTATTGCTTAAAACATTACAAATGATGTCATTACGTTAATAAATTAGGTTTCATTCTTCACTCACAAGAAAGGAGAAGGAAAAGATTTTGTGTCCCAGGCCCTGTCACTAAAACCCTTCCCAATGTGGAGAACAGGCTTAGTTGCCCAGAGCACCTTCGGTCTCTCAGCTGAGCAACCAGGGCCTTCAACATTGCAGGAATTCCCATAGTGGCCAGCAGAGGGAGCTCGAGCACCACAGACCGGGAGGGGCGGGTTCCTCTGCTGGGCAGTGATAGCCAACAGAGGGCGCACCATCTGCTTTTCTGACCCAGGGCACCTCAGAGCAGGAAGGGCCTTTATTGCTCCCAGAGGACTCAGGGCCTCTGCAGCTGCCTCAGTACAGAGAGCAGAGCTGCATTTCCAGCAGGTTCTGCCACCCGCCCCAGGGGAGACCTTGGGAGCTTAGCAGCAACTTGGCATCTCCTGAGTCGTCAGAGAGAAGCTGCCTTGTTGTACTGAGTGCTGAGGAGGGGGCGCTGGGTGGCTTCCCTGGGCAAGCTGGTTGCTGAGCTGCACAGGCCTTTGCATTTTCTGGGCTGTTTTCGTGTTTCATTCCTCCCCTTCCCGGACAGTATTTGAACAAGACGCATTTTACTAAAAGACTCGTGGATTGCGGGGTCCCACGACATCACCTCATAGATGCAGTCGATGGTTTGTTCCAGATTCAGGCTTGTTTTTGGGAAGAAACCCTGACAGAAATTCAGAAGAACGGGAGCTGCAACCAGTTAGGACGTGGATACATGAAATGCTCGTCTCTGGATCTTTTAGAAGAATGAGCTGGGACCCACGTTCCGAGTCCTGCTGGAACCAGAGACGGAGGTAAGGGCACAAACTGTCCCCCACATCATACATGCTTCTTTAAAAATTTCATGGTTATTTTTCTAACCTAGTGAAGTGATTGAAAACTACAGAAAACCTGGTTCGTACCTGTCATTAGCCTTATGTTATTTGTAATTTAAATTCCAGTGAGTAAAGATACAATGTAATACTAGTTTCAGGTGTACAATATAGAGCAACGCTTCCACACGTCACCCGGTGCTCATCCCAGGTGCACTTCTTAATCCCCATCAGCTGTTTCACCCATTCCCCCACCTCGCTGCGGAACTCCTCAGTTTCCTAGTTAAGAGTCTGTTTGTTTGTCACTGTCTCCTCCCCCCCCCCCTTTGTTTTGTTTTATTGCCATGTGTTAGTGAAATCATCGGGTATTTGTCTTTCTCTGACAGGCTTATTTCACCCAGCATAACATTCTCTTGCTCTGTCCACCTCGTGGCAAATGACAAGATTTCATGTTTTTACGGCTAAATAATATTACATTCCATATACTACATCTCAATTTATTCATCAGTTGATGGATGCTTGGGCAGTTTCCGTAATTTGGCTGTTGTAGAAAATGCTTCTGTAAGCATCAGGGTGCATGTATCCCTTTGAAGAATTATTTTTGTATTCTTTGTGTAAATACCTCGTAGTGAAATTGCTGGATCGTAAGGTAGTTCTATTTCCAGTTTTTTTTTTTTTTTTTGACAAATCTCCACGATGTTTTCCAGACTGGCTGCACCAGTTTGCATTCCTACCCACAGTACAAGAGGGTTCCTCTTTCCCCACATCCTTGGCAACACCTGCTGTTTCATCATTCATTGATTTTAGTCATCCTGACAGATGTGATGTGTTATCTCGTTGTACTTTTGAATTGTATTTCCCTGAAGGTCAGTATTGTTGAGCATCTTTTCATGTGTCTCTTGGCCACGTGTATGTCTTCCTTGGGAAAATGTCTATTCGTGTCTTCTACCCAGTTTTAATCGGATTTCTCATTTTTTGTGTGCTGTATAACTTTATATATTTTAGACACTAACCCTTTATCAGATGTTGTTTGCAAATATCATTCTGTAGGTGTTTTAGTTTTGTTGATTATTTCCTTGGTGACAGAAGCTTTTTATTTTTACGAAGTCCCATTATTTTTGCTTGTGTTTCCCTTACCTCAGGAGATATATCTACAAAGACGTTTGTACAGGCAATGTCAAATAAGATACTACCCTTGTTATCCTCTGGGATTTTTATGGTTTCAGGTTTCACACATAGGTCTTTATCCATGTTGGATTTATTTTTGTGTATGTTGTAAGAAAGTGGTCCGTTGTTTTGTTTTGTTTTGTTTTGTTTTGCAGGTTGCTGTCCAGTTTTTCCAAAACCATATGTCGAGGAGACTTTAAGTTTATGTATTTATTTTGAGAGAGAGAGCACGCAAAAGAGGGGCAGAGAGAAATGGAGAGAGAGAATCCCACACATGCTCTGCACTGCCCTGAGATCATGACCTGAGCTGAATTCACGATCACACGCTTTGGTGACTGAGACAACCACGTGTCCCAAGACTATCTTTTTTTTCCATTGGATATTCTTTCCTGCTTTGTTGAGAATTAATTGACCATAGAGGTGTGAGTTCATTTCTGGGTTTCCATTCTATTCATCTATGCCTCTGTGTTTTGTTGTTGTTGTTGTTGTTTTCCCAGTACCATACTGCTCTGATCAGTACAGCTTTGTAATATAACCTAAATTCTGGAATTGTGATATCTCCAGCTTTGCTTTTCTTCTTCAAGTTTGTTTTGACTGTTTGGGGACTTTTGTCATTCCATACAAATTTTGAGATTATTTGTTCCCGTTCTGTGACAAATGTTTTTGTTAGTGTGATAGGGATTTCATTACATGTGTAGATTGTTTTGAGCAGTGTAGACATTTTAACAACATTTTGTTCTTGCTGTCCATGAACATGAAATGTATTTCCATTTCTTTGTGTCCGCTTGCATTTTTTTCATCAGTGTTTCATAACCTTTAGAGTACAGGTCTTTCACCTCTTTGGTTAGGTATATTCCTGGTATCTTGTGGTATTTGTGAACCTGTCAATGGGATTGATCCCTTACTTTCTCTCTGTGTTAATTCATGATTCGTGTATAGAAATGCAATACATTTATGTACATTGATTTCTGTATATTGTGACTTGTCGAATTCATATATCAATCCTAGCAATTTTTATGGGAGTCTTCATGTTTTTTAAAGAGTACATCATGTCAGTTCCAAATAGCGAAAGTGCTATTTCTTCCTTGCCAATTTGGATGCCTCTTATTTCTTTTTGTTGTCTGATTGCTGTGGCTAGGATTTCCCGTACTTTGTGAATAACAGTGGTGAGAGGGGTCATCCCTGTCTTGTCCCTGACCTTGGAGGAAAAACTTTCAATTTTTCCCCATTGAGGATGAGATTAGCTGTCGGTTTTTCCTAGATGACCTTTATTATGTGCAAGTAGGTTGAGTCTCAATGTACTTTGCTGAGGGTTTTTATCATGAATGGATGTGACATTTTGTCAAATGGTTTTCCTGCATCTGTTGAAAGCATCATATTGTTCTTATCCTTTCTTCTATTACTGTGGTGCATTATGTTGATTGATCTGTGAATGTGGAACCACCCTTGCAGCCCAGGGATATATCCCACTTGATTATGGTAAATGATTCTATTAATGTATTGTTGACTTTAATTTGAAGGTATTTTAATGAGAATTTCGGCATAGTCAACAGGCTATTGGTCTACAGTTTGATTTAAAATTTTTTTTAACATTTTAAAAAATGTTTATTTCTTTACTTAGAGTACATAAAAGTGAGGGAGGGGCAGAGAGACAGGAAGATAGAGAATCCTGGCCATGCCCCACACTGTCATGGCAGGGTCCAACGTGGGATTCGAACCCATGCACTGCAAGATAACGTCCTAATCTGAAATTAAGAGTTGGACAGTAAACCGACCGAGCCACACAGGCGCCGCTGCACTTTTCGGTTTTAGTGGAGGCTTTATCTGGGTTTGGTATCAGGGTAATGATGGCCTCATAAGATGAATTTGTAACTTTTCCTTCTTTTTTATTTTTTGTAATAATTCGAGGAGAATACATATTACCTCTTCCTTAAATGTATGGTAGAATTCATCAATGAAGCCATCTGGCCCTGAACTCTTGTGTTGGGGGGAGATTTTTTTAATTACTGATATGATTTCTTTCTGTTTTCAAATTTTAGATATCTTCCTGTTTCAGTTTTGGTAGTTTGTGTGTTCCTAGGAATTTGTCCATTTTTCTCAGTGTCCAATTTGTTGCATATAGTTTTTCATAATATTATCTTCTAATTGTATTTTTGTGGTGTTGACTGTTATTTCTCCTTTCTTATTTGTGATTTTATTTATTTGAGTCCTTTCTCTCTTCTTTGTGAAAAGCCTGCCTAGGAGGTTTTCAAGTTGATTACTGCTTTCAAAGAACCAGCCCCTGGTTTCATTGATTTGGTCTAGTGTCTTTTTGGTTTCTATATTCCTTATTTCTGCCTTAATCTCTATTATTTCCTTCTTTCTGCTGTTCTTTTACTCATTCCTTTAGTTGTAAGTTAGGATTGTTTGAGATTTTTCTTGCTCTTTAAGGTAGGTTTGTATTGCTATATAGTTCCATCATAGACTGCTTTTGCCGCATTCCAAAGGGTTTTACCAGTGTATTTTCATTTTCATTTGTTTCAGTGTATTTTCTCATTGATTTCCTGTTTGACCCATTCATTTAGTTCATTGCAAAAGGGTTCCCTTTCCCTGCATCCTTGCCAACATCTGTCGCTTCCTGAGATGTCAATTTTAGCCATTCTGATAGGTGTTAGGGGATATCTCATTGTGGTTTCGATTTGTATTTCAGTGAGGACGAGTGAGATTAAGCATCTTTTCATGTGTGACCAATTTGGATGTCATCTTTCTTAAAGTGTCTCTTCATGTCTTTTGCCCATTTCCTCACTGGATTATTTGGCTTTTGGGTGTTGAGTGTGATAAGTTCTTTATAGATTTTGGATACTAACCCTTTATCTCAAATGTCACCTGCAAATATCTTCTCCGATTTCATTCAGTTGCCTTTTAGTTTTGCTGATTGTGTCTCCTGCTGTGCAGAAGCTTTTTATCTTCAGGACCCAATAGTTCATTTTGGTTTTTATGGCCCTAGCTTCTGGAGACATGACAAATGAGAAGTTGCTGCGGCCAGGATCAAGGAGGTAGATTGCCTGTTATCTCCTCTAGGATTTTGATGGTTCCTGACTTAAATTTAGATCTTTCAATCATTTTGAGGTGTGTATGTGTGTGTGTGTGTGGGTGGTTTAAGAAAAGTGTCCAGGTTCATTCTTCTCACTGTCCAGTTTTCCCAGGACGATTTGCTGAAGAGACTCTTTTTTTCCATTGGATATTCTTATCTGCGTTATCAAAGATTACTCAGCCATATGTTTGAGGGTATATTTATAGGTTCCCTATTCTCTTCCATTGATGTCTCTCTCCATATCTGTGCCCGTACCATACTGTCTTGATGATTGCGGCTTTCTAATACACCATAAATCCAAAATTGTTATGTTTCCACTTTGTTTTCTTTTTCAACATGACTTTGGCTATTTGGTATCTTTTCTAGCTCCTTACAAATTTTGGGGTAGTTTGTTCTGCCTCTGTGAAGAAAGCTGGTGTCATTTTGATAGCAATTGCATTGAATGTGTCAATGGATTTGGGTAGTATTGACATTTTAACAATGTTTGTGCTTCTAATCCATGAGCATGGAATGTTTTCCGTTTCTTTCTGTTTCTTCAATTTTACTCATAGATGATTTATGGTTTGTTCCTAGGGACCCCAATGGGAGAGAGCCTGAGATACGGTTAGGGTTCGGTCCAGGACGTCGCAATGGCCGAACCAATTCAAGTCTCGTGATGTCCCTCGAGGGCTGAGGTGAGGGCCCATGCGATGGTGCAGGTCAAGTGTAGGGGTAGGGTTCGAGATCAGGTTAGGTTCACGTTGAGTGTCCTGGTTAGGAGTAGGGTTAGGGTTAGGTCCTAGGAAGCTCCAGGCGCTGAATGCACAGCTATTCAGATGTCTCCCCGCTGGCCTGAGTTGAGGGCAAAAGGGAGGGTGCCAGTCAGGATCAGTCTTTGGCTTCCAATGCCACACAACTCTATGGGCCCCTGGTGGGGTAGGTCTCAGGAATCCTCTTGGGCAGCTGCAGCCGGGCCTGGGTAACGACACGCTGAGCTTGCAGGTTCCATGCCGAGTGACCCTGCACCGCTTCAGGACCCCAGGAGCGTGGTGCTCTCAGACTTTGGGCTTGAGTCCCACGGGGAGAGAGCCTTAGCTAGGGTTAGGGTTCGGTCCAGGGACGACGCAAGAGCTGAAGCGACTCTGGTCTCGTGATCTCCCTCGAGCACTGAAGGGAGGGCCCATGAGATGGGGCGGCTCAAGTGGAGGGTTAGGGTTAGAGGCCGGCTTAGGTTTTGGTGGAAGATTCTGGTTCGGGGTAGAGTTAGGGTTAGGGTTAGGTCCCAGGAGGCTCCAGGCGCCAAACCCACAGCAAAGCAGTGGTCTCCCCGAAGGGCTGATTTGAGGGCACAAGGGAGGGGGCCGCTCAGGATCAGTCTCTGGCTGCCAAGGCCACACAAGTCGATGGGCCCCTGGTCGGGGAGGCCTCAGGAATCCTCTCCGGCAGCTGCAGCTGGACCTGGGTAACGACATGCTGAGCTTCCAGGTTCCATGCCGAGTGAGCCTGCACCGATTCTGGACCCCAGGCGCGTGGTGTTGTCAGATGTGGGACTGAGTACCCATGGGGAGAGAGCCTTAGTTAGGATTAGGGTTCGGTTCAGGGACGTCGCCAGGTCCCAAACGACTACGGTCTCGTGATCTCCCTGGAGGGCTGAAGTGAGGGCCGATGTAACAGAGCGACTCAAGTAGAGGGTTAGGTTCGAGGGCGACTTAGGTTTCGCTGGAGGATTCCGATTCAGGATAGGTTTAGGGTTAGGGTTAGGTCCAAGGAAGCTCCAGGCGCCGAACCCACAGCATGGCAGTGGTCTCCCCGAAGGGCTGATTTGAGGGCACAAGGGAGGGGGCCGCTCAGGATCAGTCTCTGGCTGCCAAGGCCACACAAGTCGATGGGCCCCTGGTCGAGGAGGCCTCAGGAATCCTCTCAGGGAGCTGCAGCCGGGCCTGGGTAACAACATGCTGAGCTTCCAGGTTCCATGCCGTGTGAGCCTGCACTGCTTCTGGACCCCAGGGGCGTGGTGTTTTCAGATGTTGGAATTGGGTCCCCAGGGGGAGAGAGACTTAGCTAGGGTTAGGGTTCGGTCCCGGGACGTCGCCAGGGACGAAGCGATACCGGTCTCGTGATCTCCCTGGAGGGCTAAAGTGAGGGCCCATGCCACAAGGCAGGTCACGTGCAGGGTTAGGGTTCGAGGCTGGCTTAGGTTTTGGTGGAGGGACCTGGTTCGGGGTATGGTTAGGGTTCAGGTTAGGCCCCAGGAGGCTCCAGGCACCGAACCCACAGCAGGGCGGTGGTGTCCCCGAAGGGCTGAGTTGACGGCACAATGGAGGGTGCCGGTCAGGATCCATCTTTGGCTGCCAAGGCCACACACGTGATTGGGCCCAGGGTCGAGGAGGCCTTAGGAATCCTCTCGGGCAGCTGCAGCCAGGGTTAGGAAACGACATGTTGAGCTTCCAGGTTCCATGCCTGGTGAGCCTGTACTGCAATGGACCTGAGGGACGTGGTGTTGTCAGACGTGGGAATTGGGTCCCCTTGGGGAGACAGCCTTAGCTAGGGTTAGGGTTCGGTCCAAGGAAGTCGCCAGGGCCGAACCGACTCTGGTCTTGAGATCTCCCTCGAGGGCTGAAGTGAGGGCCCATGCCACAAGGCGGCTCAAGTGTGGTGTTAGGACTCGAGGGAGGCTTAGATTTCGGAGGAGGGACCCAGTTCAGGGTAGGGTTAGGGTTACGGTGAGGTCCCAGGAGGCTCCAGGCGCCGAACCCCCGGCAGGGCGGTGGTCTCCCCGAAGGGCTCAGTTGAGGGCACAAGGGACGGTGCCGGTCAGGATCCGTCTGTGGCTGCCAAGGCCACAGACGTCGATCAGCCCATGGTCCAGGAGGCCTCCGGAATCCTCTCGGGCAGCAGCAGACGGGCCTGGGAAACGACACGGTGAGCTTCCAGGTTCCATGCCGAGTCAGCCTGCACCGCTTCTGGACCCCAGGCGCGTGGTGTTGTCAGACGTTGGCATGGGGTCCCCATGGGGAGGGAGCCTTAGCTAGGGTTAGGGTTTGGTCCAGGGACGTCGCTAGGGCCGAATCGACTGCAGTCTCGTGATCTCCCTCGAGGGCTGAAGTGAGGGCCCATGCCAGAAGGCGGCTCAAGTGCAGGGTTAGGGTTCGAGGCCGGCTTAGGTTGCGGTGGAGGGTCCCGGTTCGGGGTACGGTTAGGGATAGGGTTGGGTCCAGGAGGCTCCAGGCGCCCAACCCAAAGCAGGGCAGTGGTCTCCCCGAAGGGCTGCGTTGAGGGCACAAGGGACGGTGCCGGTCAGGATCCGTCTGTGGCTGCCAAGGCCACACACGTGATTGGGCCCCTGGTCGAGGAGGCCTCCGGCATCCTCTCGGCAGCTGCAGCCGGGCCTGGGAAACGACATGGTGAGCTTCCAGGTTCCATGCCGAGTCAGCCTGCACCTCTTCCGGACCCCAGGCGCGTGGTGTTGTCAGACGTTGGCATTGGGTCCTCTTGGGGAGAGAGCCTTAGCTAGGGTTAGGGTTCTGCCCGGGGACGTCGTCAGGGCCGAAGCGACTCCGGTCTCCTGATCTCCCTCGAGGGCTGAAGTGAGGGCCCATGCAGCAAGGCGGCTCAAGTGCAGGGTTAGGGGTCGAGGCCGGCTTAGGTTGCGGTGGAGGGTCCCGTTCGGGGTAGGGTTAGGGTTAGGGTTAGGTCCCAGGAGGCTCCAGGCGCCGAACCCACAGCAGGGCGGTGGTCTCCCCGAAGGGCTGAGTTGAGGGCACAAGGGACGGTGCCGGTCAGGATCCATCTGTGGCTGCCAAGGCCACAGACGTCGATCGGCCCCTGGTCGAGGAGGCCTCCGGAATCCTCTCGGGCAGCTGCAGAACGGCCTGGGAAACGACACGGTGAGCTTCCAGGTTCCATGCCGAGTCAGCCTGCACCGCTTCCGGACCCCGGGCGCGTGGTGTTGTCAGACGTTGGCATGGGGTCCCCATGGGGAGGGAGCCTTAGCTAGGGTTAGGGTTTGGTCCAGGGACGTCGCCAGGGCCGAATCGACTGCAGTCTCGTGATCTCCCTCGAGGGCTGAAGTGAGGGCCCATGCCAGAAGGCGGCTCAAGTGCAGGGTCAGGGTTCGAGGCAGGCTTAGGTTGCGGTGGAGGGTCCCGGTTCGGGGTACGGTTAGGGTTAGGGTTGGGTCCCAGGAGGCTCCAGGCGCCCAATCCACAGCAGGGGAGTGGTCTCCCCGAAGGGCTGGGTTGAGGGCACAACGGACGGTGCCGGTCAGGATCCGTCTGTGGCTGCCAAGGCCACACACGTGATTGGGCCCCTGGTCGAGGAGGCCTCCGGCATCCTCTCGGCAGCTGCAGCCGGGCCTGGGAAACGACATGGTGAGCTTCCAGGTTCCATGCCGAGTGAGCCTCACCACTTCTGGACCCCAGGCACGTGGTGTTGTCAGACTTTGGTATTGGGTCCCCATTTGGAGAGAGCCTTACCTAGGGTTAGGGTTCGGTAGGGGCTTCGCCAGGACCCAAGCGACTCTGGACTCGTGATCTCCCTCGAGGGCTGAAGTGAGGGCCTATGCGAAGGAGCGGCTCAAGTGGAGGGTTAGGGTTCGAGGCCGGCTTAGGTTTCAGAGGTTTCTCCTTCGCTGAATGGTTAGGGTTAGGGTTCTGTTCCACGAGGCTCAAGTCGTGAAACCCACAACCGGGCAGTGGGCTCCCTGAAGGGCTGAGTTGAGGGTTCAAGGGAGGGTGCTCGTCAGCGTCAGTCTCTGGCTTCCAAGGCCACACAACTCTATGGGCCCCTGGTCGTGGAGACCTCAGTAACCTCTTGGGCATCTGCAGCCGGGCCTAGCAACCGACAGGGTGAGCTTCCAGGTTCCATACCGAATGACCCTCCACCGCTTCTGGAACCCAGGCGCGTGGTGTTGTCAGTCTTCGGTATTGAGACCCCTGGGGAAACTGCCTTAGCTAGGGTTAGGGTTCACTCCAGGGACGTCGCCAGGGCCGAAGGGACTCCAGTCTTGTGATCTTCGTGCAGGGCTGAAGTGAGGGCCCACGCGACATTGCGGCTCAAGTGTAGGGTTAGAGTTAGAGGCCTGCTTAGGTTTCGGTGGAGTTTTCCAGTTAGGTGTAGGGTTAGTGTTAGGTCCCAGGAGGCTCCAGGTGTTCAATCCACAGCAGTGCAGTGGTCTCCCCGAAGGCCTGAGTTGAGGGCACAAGAGATGGTGCCTGTCAGCATCAGTCTGTGACTTCCAAGGCCGCACATCTCTATGGGCCCCTGGTCAGGTAGGCCTCAGGAATCTTCTCGGGCAGCTGTAGGCTGTCCTCGGAAACGACATGGTGTGCTTCCAGGTTCCAAGCCGAGTGACCCTGCATAGCTTGTGGACCCCAGGCGCGTTGTGTTTTCAGACTATGGGATTGGGTCCCCATGGGGAGTGAGCCTTAGCTACGGTTAGCGTTCAGTCCATAGACGTCGCCAGGGCCGAAGAGACTCCAGTCTTGTGATCTCCCTCGAGGCCTCAAGTGAGGGCCCATGCGATGGTTGGGCTCAAGTTTAGAGTTAGTTTTCGAGGCCGGCCTAGTTTTCCGTGGAGGGTTCCTGTTAGGGGTAAGGTTAAGGTTAAGGTTAGGTCCCAGGAGTCCCCAGGAGCTGAACCCACATCAGTGCAGTGGTATCCCCGAAGGGCTGAGTTGGGAGAGTGCTTCTTCTCTGGTTACTGTTTTCCCCCTGAGCCCAGCTCTTCTGGTTTACTGCTTGGCCCCAATCTGGCCACATGTACTCATGCATCATCAGTAGAGATCCTTCATGGTGGCTCTGAGCTTTCATCGGGTTCTTGGCTATTCAACATTTGACCTCAGGTCTCACCTGGACCACCCTTGTCACTATGAATAGAAGAAAGCATGTGAAGGCGACTGCCATGTGACAGTTTGCGAGAACCTGCCCAGCACCAGGTTCCATGCTGGATGCTTTGTCCCCCTAATCTTCCCATCATTCCCATGGCCGTCTTTCGAGGAGGTCATGGTGAGGATGTGGTCCCTGGTTGACCCTCGAGCTTGAGCCGGGTAATCGGAGGCTCTTCACTTCCTCCCCTGTCCTTGGAGTGCCCGTTGCACCCACTGTCCCCTCCTGGGAGGTGTTCCTGGATCATAGCCTTCCATGACTGAGGTGTTGCTGGGCCTCCCTGGACGTTATCTGTGGCCAAACCAAGTGAAGGCCTCACGACAACCCTTGGGACTCTGGCAAGTGCGTATGTGGACATGTCCCCCTCTGCAGGCGCCAAGACAATTCTGGCGTGTAAGTTCCCTGGTGCTCGACACCTGCCTGCCCCCAGCGCAGGGCTCACATGTCAGGTTGTTCTCTCGTCCTCCTCCCCAGAGCTCACTGTGGTGGTTGTTCTGGGCATGTGGCTTGGACTGTACATCGTCCTGACACATATGCTCTGTCAGTATCAACAGCCTCTCTTTGTCATGTTCAATGTGTGGTTGTTTGATTTGTTTGGCTGGACATTGGAAAGGCCATTTCTTCCGCCATTTCTCAGGGTTCTATGGTTCCCTTTTTTGGAGAAATTTGAGTGGAGAGTTTAAAAGACTTATTCCTATCTCTACTGAAAACCAGGAGATTACACAATACCTCCAGTTCCGGTCCGGGGCCCAGGGGTCACCCCAGCATTCCCTCTCTCTCCACCTCTCTGTGTTTGCAGCTGGCTTCCGACCTGGGGAGCGCTCCCGCCATATCCTCCGTCAGGTCTATTGGCTTCTTTGCAGAGTCACGCTGTGTGCACTGTGACACTGCCGGGCAGCTCCTCACACCGGCCTTGGCTTCCGGTGCCACCTTTGTACCCTTTCTGCACAGGCTTGCAGTCCCCCCAGCCTACCCTCGGTGCCCTGCCCTCCAATGCAGGAAAGGGAGAGAAAAGGGCTAAGCCACAGGCTTCTGTGGCCGACTCAGCTGAGACTCCACCACTCTGCAGGGCTCACGCTCTGCGGGCAGAGAAGCTGCATGACATCCAGGCACCAGGAAGGCCGGGTCCCAGCTGGGAGGATGACGCTGACCAAACACACACCCCGTGGAAGGAAGTGCCTCCGAGCCGCGGCACACACGTCAGGGGGTGGCTGCTGGGCCTCCGGGCCTGGGGGAGAACAACCAGGGCCCCCGCTCTCCCCTGCTCGCGTCTCCCTGCCCCGTCTGTAAAGCGGATGGGACAATACTCTGACTTCCCTCGTGAGGGCTTTCCGAGGATCAAATGGCACGAATGCCCCCTAAGGCCCCGAGCCCAGTGCTTGGCACACACAAGCGCTCAGCTCGGCCGATGAACGCACTTCGGAGCAGGGATGCCTGCCACCCCGGCACGCCCTCTCAGGTTTCACGGGTGCCCAGCAACACAGGGACGCCTGCACCGGGGTCCCCTGAGTCATCCACTGAGGGCCGACCCTGGGGCTGGAGTTCAGGACACAGAGGGGAGCAAGTTACATGTGGCCCTTGGCCGCAGACCAGCGACAGACATAGGACTTGGCCACCTGGCTTCAGATACACGCGTGTTTGGTTTCAAATACATGCGTGTTTGGGAAACAAGATGAAATGCAATCTCAAGTCAGGGAGCCTCAGCATGCCCGAACTAGGGACGGGAATCTGCTACAAGAGCTCTGAGGGGTGCAGGGGAGTGGAGCCTCCCCCCACGGGCTTCTCTGCCAGCATCTTTTCCGTTTAGGTGTGACAGAAGCATTTGGGGCTTAGGTGGATGCAGGCCCAGCTGTGGCGGACTTGGGAACATACCCCTCATGCACACAAGCCAGACCCACCCTTGCAGCCTGGACCAGGGGTAAGGGAGCCCCTCTAGAGAGGATCCTTACATGGGGGACAAAGGAACTGAGATAGTCCCTGCCAGGGCACCGGACTGCCTCAGGCAGTCCCCTTCCGCATAGTCCACCCTCCTGTGGAAGAAGACCACAGACCTGGTCTCAAGCCTGAGCAAGGCCCCATCGTCTCCACCAGCTGCATGGCCCGCCACACAAAACAAAGCACACATCCTGCCTCTCTCGAAGCCTCAGCCTCATGGTTGCCCTAAGTTCACAGCAGCCTCTCAGCACCACGCGTCCTACTCCGGACCCACCTCAGAACACTGCTGCCATCCCAGGACCAGGCACGTGCCCCAAGCTGGGTGCCCCTGAGGCTCCTCGCGTAGGGTCCGCCCCCAGCACCATCCAGCCAATGGGAACTCCTGTAGCCACTAAGAGGTGGAGCACAAGGATGTCACTGTTGACACAGCAAACATGGCGGCCATAGAGAAATGGGCCGGGGTGTGCCCCTGAGTGTGTTTAGGGCGACGAGGGGCTCCTGTGTGCAGCCTTTGGGAAGATGAGAGCCTGTCGTGGAAGGCTTGTGGGCAAGGCTACAGCCCTATAAAGTGCTGGCGGTTCCACAGCCCCAACACCGTGATTCTGTTTTCTCTGCCTCATGGACAACACCCTGTGTGAATGGTAAGTAGGGAGACCAGGCAAGGCCTGGTCCAAACACCCTAGAGATATACACCATGACCAAGTGAGATTTTTCCCTGGAATGCAACGTGGGTTTAACATCTTAAAATGAATTAATGTTATAGTCCATATTAATACAGGAAGGAGGGAAACATGACCATTGCAATAGGTGCAGAAAGCAGATTTGACAAGATCCAACACCCATACATGATAAAAATTTTCAACAAATTTGGTATAGAAAGGAATTTCCTCGGCCTACTAAAGAATACCTACATAATCATATGCACAATACTGAATGGTGAAAGAATGAAAGTTTTGGGGTGCCTGCGTGGCTCGGTCAGTTAAGCATCCAACTCGTGGTTTAGAATCAGGGTCTCACTCCAGGTCGGTGAGATCAAGCCCCAAGTCAGGCTCCGCGCTGACAGCTTGGAGACTGCATGGGATTCTCTCTCTCCCAATCTCTCTCTGTGCCCCTCCCCTGGTCTCTCTCTCTCTCTCTCTCAAAATAAATAAATAAACGTAAAAAACAATGAAGGTTTTCCTTCATATGGGAAAGTGCAGGATGTCCACTTTTGCCATCTCAACTCCACATAAACTGGAGGTTCTGGCCAGTGGAATAATCTCCCCGTCCCACCAGAATAAAACCATGCTGATTGGAAAGGACAAAATAAAGCTATCTTTATTCACGGATGATCCTATATGGAGAAAATCCCAAGAAATGCATGCAGAGAAAAAAGCTACCAGATCCATAAACATTTGGCAAGGCCACAGGACACAAGATCAATATTAAGAGAGCAATTGTATTTCTATATACTAGCAACAAAAACTCAAAACATGAAATTGAGAAAATAACCTGGGGCGCCTGGGTGACTCGGTCGGTTAAGTGGCCAACTCTTGATTTTGGCTCTGATCATGATCACTCCTCAGAACTGATTTTATTTTTTTTTTTAATGTTAATTCATTTTTGAGGGAGAGAGAGAGCGACAGAGCGTGAGCAGGCAGGGAGCGAGGCAGACACAGAACTCAAAGCAGGCTCCAGGCTCTGACTAGTCAGCACAGAACCCAGCATGGGGCTTGAACCCAGGAACTGTAAGATCATGACCTGAGCTGAAGTCGGACGCTTAACTGACCGAGCCATCCAGGCGCCCCCCTCAAAACTTATTTTAAACCACAGTAATAAAGACAGTGTGGTATTGATGAAACAGTAAGTGCATAAATAAGCAGAACAGATTGAGAGACTGTAAACAAATCCCTACATTTATGATCCATTGATTAGTTAATACTGGCAAAATACAAATAATATGTAAAAAATTACAAATGCATGTGGACAAAATACATATAATATCAACAGTGCATGTCATATTTACCATCGTAACCATTTTAAAATATACAATTCAGTGGCATGAAGTACATTCACAATGTTGTGCAACTGTCACCGTATCAAGTTCCAGAACATTTTCCTCACCCCAAAATGGAAACACCATACGCGTTAAGCTATCACTCCCCGTTCCCTCCCTACCCCAGCCCTTGACTACCAAAAATATGCTGTATGTGTCTGTGTATATGCCTCTTCTGGATATTTTATAAAAATGGAATCATACAAGTGGTGACCTTTTATGTCTGGTTTCTTAACGTAGCATAATGTTCTGGAGGTTCCTCCACATTGTTACACGTGTCAGTCCTCTGTTCCTTTTCAGGGGTGAATAATATTCCATCGTGTGTCTACACCACTTTGTTTATCCGTTCACGTGTTGATGGACATTTGTGTTGTTTCTACCTTTTGGCTCTTATGAAAAGTGCTGCTATGAACGTTCATGTACCAGTTCTGTTTGAACACCTGATTCCAAATTGGGGGGTGCATATCTAGGAGTGAAATTCCTGGATCACATGGTCACTCTACATTTGACTTATTGAGGAGCCCTCAGACGGGTTCACATGGAGGCTGCACTGTTGTATATTCTCGCTAGTAACATAGGATGGTTCTAATTTTTCCGCATCCTCTCCAATACTTATTTTCTTTTTTTAAACTATGGTCCTCCTAGTGGGTGTGAAGTAGTCATTTTAAGTTGCAATTCCCTAATGACTAAGGCTGTTGAGCATCTTTTCATGTGCTTTTGGCCATTTGTGTATCTTTGTAGAAAGATTAGTACTTAGGGATGAATTTGACAAAAGCTATGCGAGGCCTGTACCCTGAAAACTGCAGAAGAAATTAAAGAATACACATAAATGCAGAACTACACCATGCTCACGGATTTGAGGACTCCGTATTGCTGTCCACACAATGTAAGTGATGTATAGATTCGCGAATTTCCACTAAAGTCATAGCAGAACTTTTTTTAAAGTGTATTTATTTTGAGAGAGATCAGGGGAGGGGCAGAGAGAGAGGGGGAGAGAGAGAGAATTCCGAGCACTGTCAGCACACAGCCCCACTCAGGACTCAAACTCACAAACCGTTAGATCATGACCTGAGCTGAAACCTAGAGCCAGATGCCCAACCGACTGAGCCGCCCAGACGACCTGGCATAGCAGGACTTTTTAAAGAAATTACTAAGGTGATTCCAACACTTATACAGAAATGCAGAAGACTTAGGACAGCCAAATGATCTTGAAAAAGAACAGAATTGCAGGACTTTCACCGCCTAGTTTCTTTAAAAAAATTTCTTTTTAAGTTCATTTCTCTTGAGAGAGAGAGAGAGCACAAGCAGGGAGGAACAGAAAGAGAGGGAGAGAGAGAATCCCAAGCAGGCTTTACACTGTCACTGCAGAGCCTGATGCGGGGGCTTGAATTCATGAGCCGTGAGATCATGACCTGAGCCGAAATCAAGAGTCAGTCGCTTAACTGACTGAGCCACCCAGGCACCCCCTCACTACCTAGTTTCAAGGCTCAGTGTAGAACAGCAATCGTCCAGAAAGATAGAGCTCAATGAACAGAACACCGAGTTCACAATATACTCATAACTCTATGGACAAGTGAGTTTTGACAGGGGTGTCAAGGCAATCCTATAGAGAAAAGATATTTTTCACAAATAGTACTGGAAGAGCTCATCTGTAAAAACGAAACTTGACCCTTACCTCACATCATATACAAAAATTAGCTCAAAGTCAGGACATACATATAAGAGACCAAACCGTAATAAATGCCACCTGCGGGGTACTTCCGTTCTTAGCTACACTGCTGGGGGTGCTTTCCCCCATGTCAAATTCAATGAAAAGTCAGACCACATCACCCTGGGAATCCCAGTGCAATGGCTAAGGCAGACGCTCTGCAGCCTCACACTGACACCCACGTACCCCACGCCCTTCCTGTGTCCCGAGACCTCTCTTCCCTTCCCCTGACCAAAATCTGCCATGCACCCTGACTGTCCCTCTGGCGGAAGGCCATAGCAACACCCCGAGGGCTTTCTGATGTAGTTCAAGGCAGTCACCAGTAGATGGCGCTGCTCTGTTAGCACAAGCCAGAATAGGGCTGCGGCCAAGAGCATTTCGTCCAGCCTTGACAGAATTAGCTTCCTGTAAATGAATACACCATATGGACGAGATACATAGGTATTCGAGTTACACGAGGTGCATGATCTTGAGAAAATAAGAATCCACAAACGGATTATGTGCTTCCGACTGCATGCACGCTACAACCGTGATTCTCAAACACGGTGTGGGGAGCAGGGCACCCCCACGTCTTCAGGGTCTTTTCAGAACGTCATTGACATTGAGAGATGGTCAGTCCCATGTGGACACCAGGCGCAGTGTGGCTCCAGCAGGGTTGGGAGGGGGCAGCCAGATGGGTCTGAACCCTGAACCCTGGCTCTTCAGGTTGTGAGCGGGTTTGGAAGAGGTAACGTCTTCAGGGTATGAGTATGGCCCGGCCCCTCACTCTCTGACCTTCACTTCCTTCATCTACACAAGGATTCATAATTCAGAGGTTCAGTGCGGAATCCGTGAAATAATACGCATCAACGACTAAACACTGAGCCCCGGTGCCTGCCTCGTGGAAGGGGTCAGTGAATGAGGACTAGTCTTTATCAGCTATTAGCCTTATTCGTAGCTAGTCATCCAAGCTGTTCAGTCTCAGGGATGCCAAAAGGCAGCATTGTGTCAAGGCCACAAACTTTGTCATTAGATAAAGCTGCCGTGCCCCTTCACAGGGGCCGTGGGAACAGCACTCGCTCCCCCCCCCCCCCCCCACCACCACCAGCCCTGGCATCCTAACTGATAAAATTTGCATGTGCAACATCCTCCTCACAGGTTGTCATGGGGACCAGATGCCGCGGCGCTGGCAGGTGCCTGGCACATAGGGAGGGCCCCACGGGTCACGGCTGCTGTTGTGGCATCCTGCACGCCAGGAGCACCACCCACAGCGCACCGGCCCACGGAAACAACTCCTTCCTTCTGCCTTGTCTACACCTTGTCCATTACGTCTCCTCCGCCAGCACTCAGACGCGTGGGGGCGGGGAGCAGACGTGGACAAGGAGAGACAGGAAAACATAAAACAGAGGGGATTCCATCCATCCACATGTTTCCAGCTTTGGAAAAGACAGCCATCCGTGCCTCTGATGGCTGTATTGCAGCTTCAGTCCGCAGTGAGATCCCCGAAGCTCCCAGCTTTCCTCTGCTGGCTCCCAGCTTTGCTGGAAACGTCCTGAGTCCTAGCAGCCACAGCAGCAAGACTCTTGGGGCCATTTCTCATCTCTCTCACCAGTGCCTCTGGGAGAACTGAAGGGTAAGAGCCTGGCCACATTCCTGCCCCCACTCCATTCCTTCCTGTGACTTCGCCTTTTCCCTTGCCAGGGAGAAACAGGCCTTGTAATGCTTTGCGCAGTTTCCTGTCCCTGCTTCCTGAGAGCTCTCCAAACTGGGCCCACTTGTTCCCCGCTTTGGTGTTCAGCCCAGCCAGGGAAGCTCTGCAGCCCGACTCATTTGGAGTGGGAAGAATTTGGAAGCCCAGCATTTTTGCAACCAAAGATAGTCTTTATGTTTCTTTGTTGTTGCTTTACATTTGGTTTGGGTTGCTTTGATTTCATCATCATCATTTATTGGACACTAAGGAGGATAAAGCCCCTGGCCTAGGCACCGCGTAGTACGTGATTCCACAATGTTCTTTGTAGGCAATATAGGGGAAATGGAACAGCTTATGTCAGGTAAACATAAGGCATTCAAAAAACAATTAAGTTGTTTTTGTTTTCAATCTCGAAAGCTTCTTCCCTCTCAATCTTTCAAATCTGGCTTGAAGCAAAGCAATAGAATAAAGGCAGTGAAAATTATGCCAGAAAGATGGTAACAAAGCATAGAGGGACAGAAATGGGTCAGACAAGGAAAGGCATTTTATAGGCATGTCCCAAAGCGTTTCCTGAGTCCAAGTTGCCCTCATGTCTTGCTTGGGGGGCAGCAACAGCCTTCTGGAAGCTGCTCCATACACAGCAGCAAGTCTGGGTTTTTTTGAGACATAAAGCATGTTTCTTCCCCTTCCTAAAGTCCTATGATTTGGCACTTAGGCCACGCAGCAGATACTGTCCTTCTGCTGTTCTCTTGCGCTCTGCCAGGGATCCTGCCACATGTGCCTTGGGAGGAGCTGAATCTTTTGAATGGAAAGCCTCACCCTGGTCATGTCATGGGACCCTCTTCTTGTCATTCAGACCTCCGCTTAACATGACATCTGAAAGAGGCCTTTGCTGACCGCCCTCTGCCACACCTGCGTATTGACTGTTTCTCGCTGGAGAATGTGAACCCCAGGGGGGCATGTCCTTGTCTGGCCTGCCTCCCACTTACTCCCAACACTTAGGACGGATCCTGGCACACAATGATTCTCCACCTGGTATTATGCTACTTCATGGTGCCTTTAAGCTTGTAAGTGGACAAGGGGACCAGATATGGATTCTTGTACTTGAGGAATCTTGGTTAAGTGCTTCAGCTAATCTATACTTCAGCTCGACTTAAGTCTACTTACCTCCTGGGCTGTGAGTTTGGATAATAAATGTGAAAGCTTTGATGAACTACAGAGCACTGTCTCTACCACAAGAGAAGAGAGGTGAGGAAAAAGAAGCCCAGAAAAACTAAGTAATAGTAAGTAAGCAGAGATGTGACCACTGCACCCCGCCATAAAGCACAAATACTAAACAATATGCAAATGAATTGACTTTAAGCAAATAAAATACCAATGCAACACTTGTAGAAGAGGGACTAGATGTTGAACAACAGTGGGAAACTTTAATGGATTTTTTCCCCTTTTCAAATGTTTCTCTTCTTTTTCTCACATTGCTTGGCCTTGAGGATTTTAAATAAGCTCATAGCACCTTGGTCGATATTTTTTTTTAACATTTATTTATTTTTGAGACAGAGAGAGAGCATGAACAGGGGAGGGTCAGAGAGAGAGGGAGACACAGAATCTGAAACAGGCTCCAGGCTCTGAGCTGTCAGCACAGAGCCTGACGCGGGGCTCAAACTCACGGACCTCGAGATCATGACCTGAACTGAAGTCGGACGCTTAACCGGCTGAGCCACCCAGACGCCCCTGTCGATATGTTTTTCAAACTACACTACATACACTTCCTTTCAACATACAATTGTAGTGCTTATCATCTTTGGTCTTCTATTTTTTTTTTTTTACTTGGGATAGAATTTTCTGAAATTCTATTCAAAGAATTACCCCAGTTATGTTAAGTTTCTATAGTGACTACCGAATCGTATTTATAATGTAGCGGAAATGTCTTGACACTTCTTGGCATTTGGGGGCTTTTCATAGAGACAGCGTAGCACTCAGACACCATAAGCTCTGGAGTCAGGTGCTCTAGGTGGAAATTCCAACTCTCACTTACTAATAGTGATGCTGATCAATTATTCAACTACTCAGGACTCATTTAAATGAGTTGCCCATTTAATGAGCACCTGGCTGGCTCAGCCAGTGGAGCATGTGACTCTTGACATTGGGGTCATGAGTTCGAGCCCCACATTGGAGGGTAGATTGTACTTAAAACTTAAAAAACAATATTTAAACAAAAGAAATAGGGGCATCTGGGTGGCTCAGTTGGTTGAGCATCCAACTTTTGACTTTGGCTCAGTTCATGATTTCATGGTCATGGGATTGAGCCTCATGTTGGGCTCTGTACTGAGCGTGAAGTCTGCTTAAGATACTCTCTGCCTCGCCCCCTGCTTGTTCTCTCCCTCTCTCTCTCTCTCTCTCTCTCTCTCTCTCTCTCTCTCTATATATATATATATATATATATATATATAATAGACAAGTACCTCATTTAAAATATGGAGCTAATAAAAATCTATCTTACAAAGTTGTCAGGAAGAGTCCATGAAAATTGTGTATGTGCAATGGGGCACCTGGGTGGCTCAGTTGGTTGGGCATCTGACTTCGGCCCCAGGTTGTGATCTCACAGTTCATGGGTTTGAGCCCCGTGTCGGGCTCTATGCTGACAACTCGGAGCCTGGAGCCTGCTTTGAATTCTGTGTTTCCCTCTCTCTCTGCCCCTTCCCTACTCACGCTCTGACTCTGTCTCTCAAAAATAAACACTGAAAAAAAATTTTAAAAATTGTGTATGTACATTTCCTTACACATAGTAAATGTTCAGAATTTTGCCACTTCTTAGAATCTTAGATTAATAAAATGTTGAATGTTTTCTCAGATACATTCCATATTTATCATCCAGTAGTTCAGACATCTGACTTATTAGAAGCATGAAAAAAACACAAAGGCATAACTAGTTTTCACTGCATGATAATGTGAAAGTGTACTTAAAAGTTTTGAAGGACAATGTCCCACATATGTGAAAAATCAATTTTACCATGAAGTATGAATTATATGAAGTTGGAACCCCCCCAAACAAAGACTATCCCCAACTACCACCCATTTGTTTAACTTGCCATTACATTCTATTTGAGTCAGAATAATCTTTATTTCAAAAGATCGTTTTCAGTATATAAAAACATAAAAATCCAGCAAAACCAGAAATACAGATAGGTTTTCCTGTGCTTTCATATTTGTTGATTTGTTGATTTTTATTTGCAATCTCTTTTTCAGTACAACTTACAACCTCACCTCCCTTTCCAGTCTCATTATACAAGTGCTAAGTGGAAGAAAGATCTGGAATAAACTCTGGAAAACAGTATGGACGTTCCTCAAAAAATTAAAAATAGAATTACCCTATGATCCAGCAATTGCACTACCAGGTATTTATCCAAAAGATACAAAAATGCTGATTCTAAGGGGCACATGCACCCCAATGCACTATCGACAATAGCCAAAGTATGGAAAGAGCCCAAATATCCATCGACTGATGAATGGATAAAGATGTGGTATATACGATGGAATATTACTTGGCGATCAAAAAGAATGAAATCTTGCCATTTGTAGCAACATGGATGGAACTGGAGGGTTTTATGCTAAGCGAAATAAGCCAGTCAGAGAAAGACAAATATCATATGATTTCACTCATATGTGGAATTTAAGAAATAAAATAGATGAACATATGGGAAGGGAAGGAAAAATAAGACAAAAACAAGAGGGAGACAAATCATAAGAGACTCTTTTTTTAATTTTTTAATGTTTTATTTATTTTTGAGACAGAGAGAGACAGAGCATGAGCAGGGGAGGGGCAGAGAGAGAGGGAGACACAGAATCTGAAGCAGGCTCCAGGCTCTGAGCTGTCCACACAGAGCCCGACACGGGGCTCGAACTCACGAACTGTGAGATCATGACCTGAGCCGAAGTTGGATGCTCAACCGACTGAGCCACCCAGGCACCCCATAAGAGACTCTTAAGTACAGAAAACAAACTGAGGGTTGCTGGTGGGGTATTGGGGGGGGGGGCGGTGGACTAGATGGGTGATGGGCATTAAAGAGGGCACTTGTTGGGATGAGCGCTGGGTGTTACATGTAAGTGATGAATCACTAAATTGTATTCCTGAAATCATTATTACACTAAATGTTAACTAACTTGGATTTAAATGAAAAAATTAATTAATAAAAAGGCAAAGTTGTGAAACTAAGTCGCATCCATCACGTTCTTATGAGGGTGGGAGCAAGTGTCTGGGAAACATAACAGAGTAAGACACAGAAATTGGAAGTTTCTATCTGAAGTTCTTTCAATGATCTTTTTCTATTGCTTCATGTTTAAAGATGCTCATTGAAATTTCCCTGTTTGTCAGTAGCCTCTGTACAGCTTATGTACTTCCTTGTCGGGAGACCAATCTCCCGTTGTTGTCAACAGCTCTCAGATAATGTTCTCAAATCGTGTTTGTTGCTTTTTCATCAAAGCAAGCAGAAGCGTTTCTGATATCTTCTGGATCTGTGCCATCCAACTTCTCACCAAACATCATGAGGAGTGAAGTGAAATTTACGGGCCCTGGGGCATCATTCATCATGGCATCGAGGTATGCCTCAGTTGGATTCTTCCTAGAGAAGAAGCATATCACGCAAATTATCCTTGATGAAGCCATCTGTGTTCGGATCAATTACGTCAAAGACCTCTTTGAATTCCTAAATCTGTGGCTGGCCAAACACGGCAAACATTGGATGTTGTGTTCTGAGGCCACTTCTTGGTGTTCTCGGTCTTTGCCTTTTGGCTGTGTAAGGTGGCTGTTTAATTCTGGAGAGTGTCCTTAAGACGCTACAGCTCGTGTTGTCTAAACTCATTCTCCTATAGCATGAATGAGTGTCCAGTCCGCCACCGTAGAAGTTGTTTCATTTAACAGAGCTGGCCACCAGACACCAGAACAGAGAGGCTGCCCTGGTTTTTAAAGTTCTTATCAGTTGGATTTGAAGCAGGATTGACAGAATGGTGGTACTTGATGAGGCTGGGTAGGGGGTACATGCGAGTTTGTTATACTTCCCTTTTGAATTTGGTGTGTGTTTGAAATTTTCCAGAATAAAAGTAGGTTAAAATAGCCCTGCCCCCCCCCAAAGGGCTGTAATCCAATCGTTTCCAAGCTCTTTAAAAAAATAAACAGAGGCACCTGGGTGGCTCAGTCGGTTTCGCCTACGATTCCTGGTTTTGGCTCAGGTCAAGCCCCACATCGGGCTCCGTGCTGACAGCATGGAAACTGCTTAGGATTCTCTCTCTCTGCCCCTTCCCCCTCCCCTCTTTCTCAAAATAAATAAATGAGCTTAAAAAATAAACAAAAAGACCCCTTTTATTTTTCAAATAAGATGTTAAAAGTGGAACCCTAATATGCAAATCAAATCAAAGGCGAGCTGCTCTGGCTGAAGCTTGGGGGCTGGTAACTAGAGTTCTGCCTCTGGCCTTCTACCCACACCAGCCCTGAGCCACTCTGTGGTCCTCTATGCTGGCCCACTACTCCAGTGTGGTCTAGGGACCAGTAGCGACAGCACCACTTGGGGGCTTGTGACTCTGAGGCCCCCACATTACAATTTGAAAAGCATGTGATAGCTTGATGCTGCAGAGAGTCTGCAAGTGAACTTCCTTATTTTACAAATGAACCAGAGAAGGCTCACAATGATGTGCACAAAGCTGTACAACTAGCAGGCAGGAGAGCCCAGGTGGGTGACCAGGTTGCCTGACCTTCAGCCTAGACATTTCTGCACCACTCTCGTCAATTGCACCCTGTGGCAGATTTCTCATTGGGTTCCAGAGGCCAGGCTGATGCTTTGTTTCTGCACCGAGCCCCAGCCTTCCGCCTGGTGGTGATAACAGGGCCCTTGTCCCATGTCCTTGAAACTAAATCTGTAACTTACTTTCTTACCCAACACCAAGTTCCTCCAGAGCTGGGTTCAAGAATATCCCCCCCTTACTCCCCCCTCCCAACACATTCCTCATCCCAGTCCCTGCTAGAAACTGTCTTTGATGAGTCGGGCAGTCTAATGGGAAAAGGCCTAAGAAGGTAGACATTTGGCATCAGGGTGTCCCCAGGTAGGTTGGAGTTCAAGACTAAGATTCCAGTTTCTGGCAGGTTCTGGGATGAGCCATGGGGAGTCTGCTATCCAGTTCCTTGGCCACGTGATCACCGGTTGCTTCTGCTTCTGCCAAGGCTGTCAGGCAGAATGCTTGCCACCGACAACAGACATTTCAGCCCTGTTCCTTCTAAAGAACATTTTATTTTATTTTATTTTATTTTATTTTATTTTATTTTATTTTATTTTATTTTATTTTATTTTATTTAGAGAAAGAGGGAGAGAGACAGAATCCCAAGCAGGCTCCATGCGGTCAGCACAGAGCCTGGCACGGGGCTCAAACCCACAAACCGTGAGATTGTGACCTGATTCGAAATCAGGAGTTGAACACCTAAGGGACTGAGTCATCTAGGTGCCCCAAGGCCACTTTAAATCACAGTGGATACACAGAATATTCTTAAAAAGAAAGCTTTAGATTTTTTATTTCTGATCCCTGAAGCACTCCCATGAGGCTGGGAATGCTTAATGTAGCCCTTGTCTTGGGCCCCCCGGCCTGGGTAAAACGAAGAGTAGGGCTTCATGGAGGCTATGGTATGGTGCGTCCTGACCCAGGACTGCAAGAATGGCTCCCTCTATAAAGTCCTGGTACCCTGTTGCCACCAACAGGCTGGTAGTGTATATTTAACTGGACTCACTCTCCATACACACCTGAACTGCAACAGTCTACCAGCAGATGGAGGTGAGGAGGGAAGAAAACAAACCCTAGAACCTTCTTCCCTCCTCCCAGGCTTGGTCTGAGTCACCTCAGGACTCTCAGAACCCATCGGGCAGGAGCGCAGGAAGGGGATGTGGGGTTGATGGATCGGGCAGGAGCCCACTACGTTTTGAAACGACTTGAAGCACTTGGGGCATAATCTGCTAGGGGTGAATGACTTCTGTTAAGAGACTGTTGCGAACATTTCCAAACTCGAGTCCATGCACGTCTTCAACCACAGACGTAAGAAAGAAAGCTGGCAAGGTCTGAATGTGCCTGAGGTCCTTCTGCCGGGTAGTGTGTCTTGCATTCAGGGCTGCTGCGTGAGCCCTCTCATTCTGGCCAATGGCTTATGACTAGCCACCCATGGCTGGGGTTTTAAGAATTTGAGGTACATCTCATGATGTCTCAGGTGTTCCTGTTAGATTTCAACACACGAAGCAGAGTGTGTCTGGGGACAGGGACTGCATAGAGCTCTCTGTGTCAGGTTCTTGGAATAACCTGAAGTGAAGTAACAGCTGAGTGAAGCTGGGGAACAATAAGCCCCCTTAACCAGAGTAATTTCTCCAGGCCTCTGTAAGTTACGGGCGGCTATTAGTATCCTGGGGCGGGGGGGGGGGGGGGCGCGTCGGAAGCACTGCTTTGAAGAAAGAGTTCTTTCCTTGCCGTCTGGCCCCTCCCAGAAAGTACCAAGAATGAAAGACTTCTGGTTTGCATGGGTCATAGAAGATATTTGGGGAAACTAGCCCCATTATTGCAAAGCCCCTTAAATATTCTGGATTAATGGTATTGGTTCTGAATTGGGGCCTTGACAGGGGAAGGGGGCAGGTCAAGGATGAAAAGGACAGAGGTCAGGAGTCTGGGAGCGGGTGAGCTGGCTCCTCTGCTTTGGGTCCAAACCAGTCTGCACTTTTTCATCTGAAGGTGGGGACCCTCCTGCAAGCTCACTGGTTGTTAACGGAATTCCTCTCCTCGGGGGTTCAGGACATTCTTGCTGTCAGCTGGGGGTCACTCTCAGCTTCTAGAGGCTGTCCACAGTTCCTTGCCAAGTGGCCCCCATATTTTTTAAAAAGAGAGAAGTGCATCAGGCTTGGCTCGCGGTGAGAGGAAGTCTGGAATGGCAGCACGAGGACGTTCGTGAACCTGCTCCTCCAGAAAAGCAATGAAACTGTCAAAGTCATAGTGTTCAGAACTCCGGATATTAACCCAAGGCTTGCAACAACCTGAGGAGCTTTGATTTGAGAAAAACAGCTGAATCTCAGTAACAACGGAGGGTTTATGGCTTTTTAACTTGGACTATTCCCATCCCCTTCACCCCAGCTTCACAGGAGTCTTCAAACCCACCTTGCAATCACCATAGCTATAAAAACCAGGCACCTAAAAAATAAGCCTAAAAACAAAAAAGCCACAATGGAAAACAGTCCGAATATCCTCCCATGAATACTGATTGATGATCTGAGCGGGAATTTGAGCAACTTTTGCTTTTCACTTTATAGCATTTCTATATAATTAAATTGTTACAAGAATATTACTTTAATTTTTTTTATTAAGTAAACTCTACCCCCAATGTGAAGCTCAGACTCATGACCCCAAGATCAAGAGTTGCATGCTCTACTGACTGAGCCAGCCAGGCGCCCCACAAGAGTGTTACTTTAAAAATAAATAATACAGGGACGCCTGGGTGGCTCAGTCGGTTAAGCGTGCAACTCTTGACTTTGGCTCAGCTCATGATCTTATGGTTCATGAGATCCAGCCCTACATGGGGCTCTGTGCTGATGGTGCAGAACCTGCTTGGGATTCTCTCTCTCCTCTCTCTCTGCCCCTCCCCCCCCCAAAATAAATAAACATCAAAAATTAAAAAAAAAAATAAAGCAGGGTCGCCTGGGTAGCTCACTTGGTTAAGCGTCTGACTCTTGATTTCCACTCAGGTCATGATCTGACAGTTCATGAGATTGAGCCCCACATCAGGCTCTGTGCTGACAGTGCAGGGCCTGCTTGAGATTCTCTCTCTCCCTCTCTGCCCCTCCCCTGCTCTCTCTCTCTCGCTCAAGATAAATAAATAAACATGAAAAATAAAAAACAAATAATACAAATAAAGATCAAATACAGGAGGAGAGAGTTCCTGAAAATGCTCTAGTGATTAAGGGATGATAGATAGAAATTGTACAGAACTATTTTGACTATTTCTAGCTTACGACCTGTATAAGACATTGACGTTCCTTGTATTTGATGAGCCATCTTTAACATTTCCTTTTACTAACATCCAAAAAACGTTTCGAAGAGCTTTTACAGACTCACATCTGACCTTTGGTTCCTGACTCTACTTTTCCCCACAAAGTTCTAAGTTTGTCAACTATAAATTCTTTTCCCATGGTGGTTTTCAGAGACATAACCATAGCAAGTGGAGAAACACTACAGTATAGGGGTTTATTGGGCAAGCTGACTCTACTACTCTTTGCAAAAATCACTATGAGTTAACTCATCTATAATCCTAATAGCTAACCAGAAGTTTCTGGTTAACAGCTCAACCAGAAACCATCATAAGCAGATTTTTGTACCCACTGTTATAGGCCAGTCTGAAGCCTGAAACTATTTTTGACAGGGCAGAATAATGCCTGCTGTGCCCAAGAGGTATATTAGCAGGAAGGCTTTAGGTAGCCACCTACTGTGATAACATCCCCACAATTATTTAGGAGGCCATCTGTGTGAATGAGCTGAGGAAAAAACCTGCCATGAACAAAATTCCCCACCTCCCACTCCAGACACAACAATTATTCTTGTTTTGTTTGAGACCAGGAAGTAACCTGCAGGGTTCAAATTCTCCCATAATTATTGGAAAGTATCTCTGCTTAAGACCAGGAAGTAACCACTGTGATAAAATCCCCCACAATTATCTGTGGACCATGGATAGGATTCAGATCGTCTTTGATGGCCCTAAAATTATAAGTACAGTTTTGTGCTAATGTGAATTGGGAGAGGGTCCATTGCTTTCATCAGCTTCCTGAGGTGGCTTATGGCCAAAAGAAATATAAAATCCACTGATCTAAGGGTTTGCTGGATTGAGACTAGGAAGTACCAGACCGATGAAAGGCATTCCTTTCCCTCACCTCCCCCGAGATTCTTCAAAGACAGCTCTGAGTCTAGGGTAATCCCTGTACCTGCAGTTTTTTGGATACTATGTCCAGTCAGAGGATGTGTAGGGGTCAAGGGCAGGCTGCCCCAAGATGTGCCGCTTTGGCATCTGATTATTTAAAACAAAAGTTGCTTAAGAGACAGCCTATGCAAGAAGGACACTCAGAATCTCCTCTGTCTCCCCCAAGGCAGGAAATAAATTTCTCATGTGAAAGGTGCCCTTCCCATTCCAGGAGGTAAAGAGACATACTTATCGCCAGAGGTGGGAAATTGAGAGCCCAGAAGTCTATAGAAACAACCCTTGTTACTTTTTACTGTTGTACTACCCCAGCCCAAATTCTGTTTAGAATTTCTTACTACCTAAAGCTCCCAAAGTTAAGTTGTCTTTGTCCTGTCAATTCCTCACAGATTTATTGTCTCTTTGACCAAAAAGGATAAAAACTGCCTGCGTTGGTCATTTCTTTAGATCTCAGTGTCATTATTGAGTCTCCGTGCACATGTAATAAAATTTTTAGTTTTGTCTCCTGTTTATCTGTCTTATGTTGATTTAATTCTTAGTCCAGCTGGAAGACCTTGAAGGGTTGAGGAACAATTTTTCCTTCCTTACAGATGGAGCACCGAAGGGAGAGCTGGCGGTGGGAAAACATGACAAAACAGATGGGTGCTTCCAAGCTCCTGACCTGGAAGGGTCTTCAAGGAGAAGGATCTGTCCCAGTTTTGAGAGTAACCCCAGTCTTCCCCAGGCTGTGGAGCCTCGAGAAGAGGGTAGCTGGATGTTTCTGGATGTGTGGACCAATGAGTAACTGCTATGTTAGGAACCTTCATAGATTCAGTTGTTACTGGATTCAGAGGAATTGCCCCTGGAACCAGCCAAGATAGGACCAAGGGCCAGGACTGGGGGAGATAGGCAGCCCAGCCTGAAGTGAAATGGGCCAGAACAAGGCAGAAGCATAACATATAGGGAGAGTTGACCAGCTTCCCACGTCCATGGCTCACTAGCTATGTGCATTTGGCCCTTAAGCCTTTTGAGATCTCATTTCCTTCCCTGCAGACTACGAGCTTTGGCCTAATGACACTCCCAAGCATGCATCTTTTAGGATTTAAACCTTTGTTTACATTTCCCAAACTCAGCAAAGTGTGACTTAGGAGCTAGTTTTTGCCAAGTGAGATGTCTATCACTTTGCCAAGTGAGATGTCGTCTATGTAGTGCCCCTACCTGGGGCCCTGAGATGCCTCGTGCCACAGTTGGGTAGATTTTGATGCCTCAGGTGCCATCTCAGAGCATTCTGATTGAATGAAACGCTTGAGAGGGAAGGGCTGGAAGTAGAATGATCCTAAGGGCTTCAGCCAGAAAAGAGAGGAGAGATAAATGCATTAATTCCTCTGGTGGAGGCAGCAGAATTGAGCCGAGGGAAACTGGGAGAAGATCCAGTTTGGGGTGCAACTTTACCAAATGAATCAAAAAAACCTTTGGGGGACAATTCTTAGTCTATGTAGACTATCATCACCATAGAGGCTCACCTACACCTTGGGGGCTGAAGGATGTACTCATGGAGCATTAAACTTCAGAAGCAGTTGATGAAATATCCACTAACAGTCTCCCATATTCCTGGTAGGAGTGTCAATTGCTTTAACCCTTTAGGAAAACAGTTTTCAAGGATTCAATAAGAGCCATGAAAGTGTAACCTCTGACCTAGCAATTTCCATTTTGGAGACTTTGTCCTCACGAAATGAGCCAGATGATTGAAAGTTCATCGTGCACAGATTGTCATCCCAGTGCCACCACTCTCACCAGAATACAGGGAAATGATGCACAAGGTGTGCAAAATAACTGATGTACTATAGGCCACCCCCTCCCCACTTCCCCAGTCCCCACCAGCTGCCCAGCACTGTGCACACACGCTCTAGTTGCCATTTGTTTATTTGCAAAAATACCCCTTAATGCGTCACTGTCACATGCACTGTGCCAAAGGCACTCACCCCCTTCTCAAAGGAGACAACCCATAATCTCATCTTTTGTTTTACATCAAGCTTCAAGCGCAATACCTCTGGGTGATGGTCTTTCCTTTTGTTCATGTCTAAGTGTGGCGCTTCTTAATTCATAATTTCACCTGCAGTTAAAAGAGGACATGACCTACCCCCAAGAGTCCCAATACAAGATGAGAGTAAGATAACAGAAAACCTGTAATACGATGTCCATTTAGAAAAAGAAGGGAAGAAATCACCTATGGTGGTCCCCGAAATGTCACGTATCTCGCATTCTGCTAGACAGGAAAAAGCAGGGGCTCCCCATTCTGATGAAGGAATGAGTTGCTTGGGCCACATTTCTGCTGCACCTGGTTTCTGCTCTCTGGAAAGAAAACCTTGTCCATCCTTGTCCTGGCCACATCTGAGAATGGCACAGGGAAAAGAGTACCCTTCTGGGGGGTGTAGCAGTCTCCTTCCTGATGATAGGTTAGGTGCCTGGTGGGGGTAAGCATTCAGGTCCTTGATTGTGAGGCTGGATGTTTCTCCAGCAAGATGACCCTTTTATCAATTTAGGAGGTTTGGGATCTCTTTGCTTCTGGCCAATTCTATGGCCTAATGATTCAAGAGGACACTCACCAAACCATAGACTTCAGATTGGGTGGTTTTGTCTCTTACCATCATTCTTTGTTGCTAAGTCCAATCCCCCTGGTCCTCAGCTTAATAACCTTCCGAGGCTTCTGTTTTAGGATAATTCTAAACAATAGCCTGAGATGGAGAGGGTCTATGGGGATAATTTGTATTTTTCCCGGGCAAGGAATGTCCAGCCTGAGGTGCTTAGAAAAGGCTGGGAGGATTAGACTTGGCTCCTCTTAGGTCTCTGCCTTAACTGGTCCCACCTTCACCCTGGGGCAAATAATTGGGCTTGGTCCACTTTGCACAGTTGTCTGATTCAGCCATCTTGGAATGTAGGCTGCAAGTGTCCTATTTTCTTCTCTGCTTTCAGATGGATCAGTTTCACCATCCAAAACTTGTCTCTTCCCTGTAGAACCTTTCTGAATGCCACAAGGAGCAACCAAAAGAACACTTATATCTCAACCCTCTACAAAGCCCTATAAGGCCGTAGCTTTGCTGGGTACACAGTTTACCAAAAAATAAAAATAAAAAAGACCACTTTGAAGCCATATAATGAAGTTTTCCCATTGCCCAACACAGGATAGAGAGCTCTTCACTGCCATCTACCTACCCTTGCCTTAGTCAATTCTACATTGTTCAGCCTGGCCTTTGCCAGACCCCACTTCCAGGGGACCAATTTCTGTATAGGATAGTTTCAGTTGTTTACAATGGAAAGATCAAATCATTGTGTTCTTGTGAGTTCACCTGAATGGGTGTCAAATAATGTCAGATTGTGAGGTGGAGCTGGAGGAATGAACATTTCCCATATTTTGATTTTAGTTTTTCTGATGTCTGCCAGTGCTTCTGATGCCCCCAATATTTGGGCAACTTGAAAGTGCCCTTGACCTTCAGCCTATGCCCACCAGGAGCACACCCGTAGTTGAACAGGTTGGGTTTATTACTCATTACAGTGAGGAGAAATAAACACCATGGGGGAAACCAGGAGGTGTGTCAGTAACAAAAGTGTGATGGGGCTCTCCCAAGTAGTTCAGACTGAAGGGTAAGGGGGAGGGGCAGAAATTGAGGAAGATAGTAATAGAAGGACTGGATTCTGTCTAGGCAGTCCAGCCTGGATAAGAAGTCATGTCACAGAAAGAGAAATTTGATGGTGCAGAGGAGGAGGGCGGTGGTCAACAGCATTCAATACTAGGTAGATGACCAGAAGGAAAATGTCTGAATTTTGTCAAGACCGATATCAGTTGAGTGATAAGGGTGGAAGCCATATTGTAGCAGCTGAGGAGTGGATAGGAGAGCAAGATTTGGAGACAGCAAATACAGACAATTCTTTTAAAAAGCATGACTGTGAAGGAAGAAGAAAGGACAACAGCTAGAGAGGGCCAGAGTCAAGGTGTTGGTTACATTGATGTTGTTTTAATGGGAAAGACTTGGATTTGTTTAAATGCTGGTGAGACACATGAAAGAGTGGAGAAGAGATCGAAAATAGAGGGTAAGGGGCGCCTAGCTGGCTCAGTCCGGGGAGCGTGTGACTCTTGCTCTCGGGACCACGAATTCAAGCTCCATGTTGGGCACAGAGCTTACTTGAATACATAAAATTTAAAAATTAAAAAAAAAAAGAAAATGGGGGGAAAGGGTGGAAACCAAGGAGAGGGGACAAGTGAGGATTCAGTCTCAACAAGTGCTTAAGGGGCTGCCATATTCCCTGCATTATATAGGTCCTGAAAATGCAATGGTAATCCAGACCCAGAGCACAGATGGGCAGACAGACTGGGCTCAGGTGGAGCAACTTCTCTTCCAACATGACAAGACGAGAGGAGGCAAGGATGGCCTGCTGAAATGGGTGAGTTTTTAGTGGTGGGGAGGTAGGAAGCTAAGGGGCTTCCTGCCCAACAGTGTCCATTTTCCCTGAGGAGTGGGAAGCAAACTTCTTTTATTACCACCGAGGGTTACAAGTGGAGAAGGTTTCAAATAGTTTTTATGGGACATGGAAAAATGTGATGGTTAATTTTATGGTTCAACTTGACTAGGACACAGTTTGATATTTGGTCAAGCACTAGTCTAGATGTTGCCGTGAAGACTTTTTTTTTTCAGATGAGATTAACATTTAAGTCAGTAGACTTTGAGTAAAGGAGATTACCCTCCATAATATGGGTGGGCCTCATCAGGTGAAGGCCCTAAGAGGGAAAGACTGAGGTCCCCGGAGGAAGAAGGAATTCTGCTCACAGACTGCCTTAGAACTCAAGTTGCAACATCAAATTTTCCCTGGGTCTCCAGGCTGCTGGCTGATCCTGTCAAATTCCAGCTTGTCAGCCCCAAAGCCATGTGAGTCAATTCCTTATAATCTCTCTTTCATGATAGATGGGTACATAGGTGATAGATAGATAGATAGATAGATGGTAGATAGATAGATAGGTCAAGATACATCCTATTGGTTCTGTTTCTCTAGAGAACTCTGACAGAACCTACAGTTAGAGGCTGAGTCTGCTGGCTTGGAACACAGAGAAAGGTTGCTGGATGGCATCAAGGACTCGGTTGAGGTTGAGACCGTGAATTTGTAGTCTACCCATCCATATGGTTGCAAGATTTTCTCTTGAAGTGCTCGGCAGCTCTAGATAAGGAGGCAGAAATAAGGCAGATGTAGTTAGATTGATCCAGGATCGGACTTCTGGAGAAATGGAATGGAAATATAAGGGGAATAAGACAGGGAGTCATCACATGATGTACTGCCAGTCTAGTCTGGATTGGGAAAGAATTGATGACAGAAAGGGGTTGACTGAGTAGGAGAACATGGAAGAACCAGGGAGCTGGAATCTGGTGAGATTAAACAACCAAACCAAAACAACAACAAATGGTATGTTATGGGTTGAATTGTGTTCCCCCTCCCAAAAAGAGATGTTGAAGTCCTAACCTCCAGTGCCTCAGAATGTGACCTTATTTGGAAATAGGGTCTTTACAGACGTAATCCAGTTAAAACGAGATCATTAGTGTAGACTCGAAACCAATATGACGTTATATGTCCTTATAAAATGGGGAAATTTGACAGAGACAGACATGTATAGAGGGAAGGCAATATAAAGACACAAGAAGAATGCCATGTGACAGAGTATTAGAGAGATGCATCTATAACCCAAGGAAAACCAAAGATTGCTGGCAACCCATTGGGAGCTAGTAAGAGGCAAGGTAGAAATCCCATAGAGGTTTCAGAGGGAGCATGACCCTGCTAACACTTTAATTTCAGACTTCTAGTTTCCAGAACTGTGAGGCAACAAATTCCTGTTATTTTAAGCCACCCAGTTTGTGGTGCTTGTTACAGAAGCCCTAGGAAACTAATACTACAAATGTGGAGAGTAAGGGAGTCAAAGAGCCAGAAGGATGAGAGTTGATTAAAGAGTACATTCTAATTGGGGACAGACCCCTGCGGCAGTTGGATAATCTTGGGGGGGTGTACAGACTCATCAGTCCCCTGGAGTTTCTGAAAGACCTAGATTTGTAGGGTCTGATGCTGAGTAACTTAGGGGGCTTCGCTGGAGCCACTGGACTCTTTCCTATGTCATCTCAAGACTCAGTGGGGGTCCTAGGGAGCAAACCAGGGGTTCAGAATGTAAGACCTCCCCAAGGTAACCATTTTGAGATCAAATGAGCACTGCACTGCCTTCACCAAACGTTGCTATGAGGCCATTTTGTGTGAAGCTGTAATGGCAAACAGATTTGCGGTTCACCATAGGGTGACTTCCTTTGGCCGTCACTAGGCAACAAATCAGGATAGATCCATCTGTAGCCAATTACATGCTCTCCAGAACAGCACACTTTCTTTAGGAAGCAAAACTAAAAGTCCTAGATTACCAAAACCACAGCAGAAATCCTTTACTTTGCTAAGAACACTTTGACCTTTTGGAATTGCTTCAAAACGAGGCCAGAATTTCATGCCATATACTGGGTTCCAAGTTGTAGTGAATACAGTTGTTACCGTATGAGAAACGTCTTGTTTTGTTCTATAAAGCGAGGGTGGCCGGTGACCCATTTCGTTGACCTACTTTCAGTTTAAGTAGAAAGTGTCAACTAAAACCTACCTCATGTCAGTTGCAGAGATCTGTCTTTCAATATTGATGTATTTCTAAATTTTATTTCTAGAGAGAGAGGGCGAGAGTGCAAGAGGGGGAAGGAGGCAGAGGGAGAGAAAGGGAGAAGCCCAAGCAGTTTCCACGCTCAGCGCAAAGCCCAACTCAGGGCTTGATCGCATGACCCTGGGATCATGACCTGAACCTAAATCAAGAGTTGGACGCTTAGCCACCTGAGCCACCCAGGCGCTCCTCAATATTGACGCATCAAGGAAACATATTATTTCAGGTTTCCTCATAATCAAAAAGAAATGTCTTTTGGCCATCATCTTCAAAGATGATTAGGACACAGGTCCTGGCAGTAAATGTAAATAGAAAGATAATAATACAGAGTAGCATGGGGAATATCTCATTTAATCTTTATAACAATCCTGTGAGGGGGGTAGTATTATTTTAACCATTTTACAGATGAGGAATTCAAGGCACAGACAGGTTAAATAAATTGCCCAAGACAACATAGCTATCAAATGGTACCTCTGGGGTATTGGAGTCCAGGTAGTTTGGTTTCAGAGTCCATACTCTTCAGACTACACTCGAGTAAAAAGGAAACACTCTTTGAATGGCAGCCCTTCAGGTATTCCAAGTCTTGAGCTAGGACAACTGAGAGACAGAAAAGCCTTTGAACATAATTTCACATTCCAGACCCTCGTTAATAATGTGGATGGCTTTTTCAAAGTACACTAGGTTATTACAGACAGTCAGCCAGTATGAATCAATTATTATAAAAATTCTCCAGACACAGGTGAGTGTGGGGAAGGTTCTCGGTCATTCATACCTCAGCGGAGACTCTTCTCTTCTCTGGCTTCTTGCCTTCATTACTTCCTCTGACTCCACTGTGGTGGTCTGCCATATGGCCAGCTGACAAAATATAATGACTTATAAAGGACCTACAACCTTACATTTGTATTTAAAGAAGAAAAGCTCTTATGTATTTTTTAAATGTTTGTTTATTTATTTTTGAGGGAGAGAGAGAGAGAGAGAAAGTGCACACATGGGGGAGGGGAAGAAAGAAGAAGACAGAGAATCAGAAGTAGGCTCCAGGCTCTGAGCTGTCAGTGCAGAGGCCGATGCAGGGCTTGAACTCACAAACCATCAGATCATGACCTGAGCTGAAGTCGGACCTTTAACTGACTAGGCCACCCAAGTATCCTTGTATTTTTTTTAAGGAGGCTTCATGCCCAGCACAGAGCCCAACACGGGCCTGAACTCACAACACTGAGATCACGACCTGACCTGAGATCAGGAGTTGGACGCTCAACTGACTGAGCCACCCAGACACCCCAATAGCTCTTGTGTAGTATTACTGTATATCAGCCTGTTTGTATCTATGATATCAATCTTCACCAAAAATCTATGGAAATAGTGTTATTATTATGCCATTTGGCATCTGAGGAAACAGGTGCATATTGGTTAAAGTACACACAGCTAGTGAGTGGTGGCAGGGACCAGATCTGACCAGCTGGGGTCTAGTCTCTTAAATTCTGCACCCTAATGAGTTCCATGCAATATTGACTGAGAAAATTATGTCTGCATGTCAGTTGACTATGCTGTTGTATATTCCTATTAGTATTTGTATGTTCATTCTGGATACCTCTTCTTAGCTTATTTTAAATGGCTTTAGGACCCCCTGTCATTAATTTATGCAGAGAAACCAGAATTCCTCTATTTCTATGTTGTATGGCAAACTTCTCTAATTTGAGCTAACTCATTAATTCATCCACTCTTCTTATTTAGGACTGCGCATGTATATGTGCATGCATGTGTATGTATGCACATGTGCACACGTATGAGTGTGTATTGAGCAACAATTCAGCTCAGAAGATCTATAAACGGGGGCACCTGGGTGGCTCAGTCAATTAAGCATCTGACTGCGGCTCAGGTCATGATCTCATAGTTCGTGAGTTTGAGCCCCACGTCGGGCTCGCTGCTGTCAGTGCAGAGCCTGCTTCTGATCCTCTGTCCCTTTCTCTCTCTGCCCCTCCCCCACTTGCTCTCTCTCTCTCTCTTACTCTAAAAAATAAACATTAAAAAAGAAGATCTATTAAATTAAGGACCCAAAACCCTTGTGTTTCTAGATACTTTTGCTGTGAGAGACCTATCACTCACACACACACACACACACACACACACACACACGACTTGGGTTGGGTCAAGTCAACAAAATCATCCCTACCTTAAGGCCAACTGGGGAGATGGCTTTGGGGGCCCAACGTGCTGGAGCTTATGTAAGGGGCGTGCTGGGAGAGATAATAAGTCCCTGACGTAGAAAAATAAAATTACCTGAGGCTTATAAACTGAGTCTAGAAAGTGGTGAGAGACTAGCTTCCCTGGCGGCCACTCAGTCACCCTGCTCTTTGACTCCTTTTCCCACTAAAGCTATCCCGATGTGCATTTTAACTTGCTTGCCTCTGGATTTGAAACATAGATTGCAATGATCAGGGAAGGCACTGTGAGGTGATTTTCCCGACTCCTATGCCTGATGACTTAAAATGTTCTAGCACCATCTATTCTTCCCCAGCCCCACCCCTGCCAACCTAGCTCAGGCTCTCATTTTCTCCTGCCTGAATGGTAACCAGCTGACCTGGATAATCACAATGACTCCCACCTTCAGTCCCTCCCAAGTACTGGATGCCAGAGTAATGATCCCTCAACATCACATGTGACACTCACTCCCCTGGGCTAAACGTTTCAGATTTCCAGTAGCAGAAAGTCGAAACTTCTATGTTAACTACCAAGATTCCGCCACCCTCACCCCCCTCCCCCATCAGGCCACCGTGCCCTTATTTCCCTGCAACGCCTAACATACCTCTTCTACTCTGGTCAGGCCTGTCCATTGGTGCCCCCGTGAACCTAGCAAGCTCATTCATTCACAGATGGTCGTATTATATGATGAAATACCGTATTTGCTTCACTCAAAATGTCTTACAGACCTACTCTGTGCCAGGATCTTGATGAGGTGCTAGATCCCAAAGGTGAACAGGATGGTCCTTCGCCATCTGGTAGAGGTGAACATAAAGGCAACCGTCCGGCAGCATGCTAAGTGAGCAGCGAGATGCCGGAAGAGATGCACCTGACCCAGACCCAGGGCAGCAAGGGGGGATTCAAGAAGTGGTGTAATAATCCTGAGGCATGAGGAATGAGTCAGAGCTAGCTGGGCAAGGGGCTAGAGAGTACAAGTGACATTCTCTGGTTGAACAAGCGGCATGGACAAAGGCCTGGAGAGAGATGTGGACCTGTTCACAGAACTGCCGGTACCTCAGTTCTGGCCGAAGGGTTGAGAGTAGGAAGGTGAAAGTGTTATAGGAACCCACCTGGGAAGCAGGGAATCAAAGACAAACAGAGACAGCGGGGTCTGAATATGTTTCAGACATTTTGCGTCGTGCATGTGCACCACACAGCCTCCTGGGTGCATAAGAAACACTCGTGAATGATCCTTACTTGGCCCTTCTGCCTCTCCACCTGCTAGGCCATTTAGCGGATTCATTGTGACCAACGGATGATGTATTAATCATGCTGTAGTACCAATGCCAGAATCTCAGTGGCTGACTAATTTAGCCCAGGTGACACGTGGGGGCAGCTTTCCGCCATGTGGTGACTCAGTCACACCGGTTGCTCTCATTTTGTGGTACCCACATCTCCACATGTGCCTCCACAATCACTACAGGAAGGTAGACAGAAAGCATAGGGTCTCACACAGGCAATTCAGGGCCCTGGTCATGAAATATATCCCTTCATCTCACAATTCATTGGCCACACTGAGTCCCCTGGCTCCTCCCAATAACCAAGGGGCGTGGGGAGCTGGAATCCTCCAGGGCCCTCCCTCAGAAGAAGACCAGTTAGACTGACACCAGCTGGGTGAGCACTAGACTTCTCCTAAGCAGATACCACTTATGTTTATTGTACACCAAGTTCGTTTGTCGGTTATTGCATCTAGAGAGCCAAACACTCAAATGTTTGAGCTTGAATGGTTTTGTTACAGTCTTTTTTCCTGACTGGAGATTATGCCATCATCTGTTCTTGGGTTTGAGCCAACAACACAAAATCATCTGGCAAAGTGATTCCCCCTCCTTGAGCCGCAGTGTTAGCGATGCTGTTGTCACCACTTGGAAAGTGTGATTTGTACATGGTGTAAATGAAACGAGACAAACCGCTAAGTGGCGGACCCGGGGGGCACACCCCCTACGCTCTCTAGGTCGCTGTTCCCCGATAAAGATTTTCTTTGTCTGTGCCTTTTGATGGGTGATTCGGCTATCTCCTTGGATTAGGTTAGTGTACGCCCTGAGTTACACCTATTATCCATTTCCATCTATATTTCCTATCTAGAAACTCTATGAAGTAATATTTACCAAACATTTGTCTTAGAGCGTGTTCGCAGAGTGGACATCTCACATGCCAGGCCCTGAGAAATGGCCCTAATAACTTTCTGAAGATGTTTGCAGGTTATATGGAATAATGACAGAGGCCAGTTAACCCCCTAAATAGTGATGTTTCCTAATTCACCCTAAATAGGGATTTTTAGCATCTATGGAGTATTGGAACAATAAGATACCTTTTTTTTTTTTTCGTCCATCATACTAGGAAAGGTTTAAAACTTTGATAATATTGAAGAGGATGTGAACAAACCAGCAGCCTCTGGCTGAAAGTGAAAATTGGTATAACATTTTCAAAGGGTAATTGGATAACATTTATTGAAAGATAAGTTTTCAGAGGCGCCTGGGTGGCTCAGTGGGTTGAACGTCCAACTTTGGCTCAGGTCATGAGCTCACGGTTTGTGGGTTCAGGCCCCTCATCGGACTCTGTGCTGACAGCTCAGGGCCTGGAACCTGTTTCAGATTCTGTGTCCCCCTCTCTCTCTGCCCCTCCTCCACTCTCTCTCTCAAAAAAAGATAACTTTTCTCTCTCTCTCTCTGTCTCTCTCTGTCTCTCTCTCCCTCTTTCAAAAAACAAAGATAACTTTTCAGACCCAGTGAATCCACATTTCCAGTGCTAAAAATGTACCACAATGTGATAAGAAATTTGCCACAAATTTGCAAAGATTTATATACAAGGATGTTGAATCCAAATGTCTATTCATACGAGAACTGAGAAAATATACAATGGTGCATTATTTTTTAAAAATTAGATAGGTTTACATGATATGGGAAAATGTCCATGACATATAGATCAGTGAAGAAAGCTTACAAATTGCATGAATAGTTTGTTTAGAATTTTTTTTTCTTAATAAATGCTATTATACATACAAGAAAAAATGTTTGGAGGACTAGATATTAACTTAACAGTTGTTATCTCTCGAGGGCTGGGACGATGGGACACTTTCACTTTCTATAATATTTGCAGAGTTCCATAATGTTAGAAAATTTTGGAATCAGGAAACGACATTACTTTTTTTTCTCATCTAAAAAGGATGTAAAACCTTTCTCCAAGAAAACCTATAATAAAATTCTTTGAATAAAACCCGACTTCTGAGAAAATCCTGGTTCACTCCATAGCTCAGGGAATAGATGTGACAGCTCTTAACTTGACCAGCCAAGTGTAACAGAGTGGAGCTTAGCAAAAGGCTCTGAGCAATTAAAGTTGCAGAATAATTCCCAGCTACCAGAGCTTCTGATGGAACCCTGGCCTTTGCACTGCTGTCTTTGATCTGCTCTCAGGACCCACAGTTCTAAGTGCTTAGCACTTTGGGGATGAGACCACAGTGCTCATCAGACCACACTCTTTAAAACTTTTCATGGCTACCAGTTGCCTGCAGAATACGTCCAAATCATTTAGCATGGCAGTAAAGGCCCTATGCGATTTGCCAGCCCTCAGTCCCAACCTTGTCAAAGGGCTTAGACAGCAAATGTTTAAGAGTTCAGGCTTTAGATCATTAGCCAGATCTAATATTGAATTTTCTGCTTCGTCTCCATTTCAAGAAACCCTAAACCATTTGTCTTGCAAAGCCAAGTTCACCTGCCCTTTCTCCATCACCCCCTACTTCCAGATCCCTATTGGGAAGCATCAAACTGTCTTTCCCCGAAACTCCGGCGGGGTTGTGTCACTTCTGCCTCCATGGCACTGACACTTTCTTACAACGTGGTTTTTCTTTTATGACCTCCCTAAGAAGCTATGAGCCGCATGGAGGTCTGAACTCCCCCATAGAGTGCAGCACTTTGCTTACACGTGCCAGGCTGACAGTAAATATTTGTGGAATTGAACGAACAAATAAATCTATTTCCCTTTTAACAAGGGCCCCACCAATTTGCATATGTCGCCAGCTCCTCTGCCATTCAGCACTTTGCTGCTCATCAGAGCCTAAAATCCTAAAATAAAATAAAATTTAAAAGTCCTTATACAGGGGTAAGACAATTTGGCAGAGTTGCAAGTGCTGAACTCAGAATCAGGCAACATGGCCTCGTGGCCTCAGATCTGCCACTAACTAGATAGGTGGCTTGCAATTTCCTTCGCTTTCTGAATCTTTTCTGTGTCTTTGAAACGAACCACAGAATGGGATGCTTTCCAGAGTTGGACACTCTATGATGTTCGTAGTCCGCAAACTCCAGATAACTAGAGCTATGAGATCCTTGGATAGTGGCCACCATCATTTCTCATCTATTCTAGAACAGACTTATGATCACAATAGGGACAGAGGCATTTCCTTAGAAATTCTTTTCAAATGCTCTTTCCTTGTTTAGACATAACGGGATACACTGGGGCCTGACCATCCCACCTTCTCTGACTAGTGTTGACTTGAATGAGGACTCTGACACTCCTCAGAAGTGGGAGGAAGAGGAGGATGAGGGGAAGGAAATTTGGTTCAAGAACCGTGAGATCAACCAAGGCCTCTAATAGCGGGAAGGAACTCTTGCTGTATTTATTTTGAAACCTCGGTTTTTCTTTTGCATAAACGTGTTTAAAAAGTTATGTTCTGGGGAAAGACGTATTGACCTTTTATAATTACTATTATAATTCAGCTACTAAAATTTTTAAAAAATTATTTCTTTGGAGAGAGAGAGAGAGAGAGGATCCCAAGCAGGCCCAGTGCCGGCAGCACAAAGCCTGAGAAGGGGCTTGAACTCACGAACCATGAGATCGTGATCTGAGGCAAAACCAAGAGCAGGATGCCTAACTGACTGAGCCACCCAGGTGCTCCAGCTATTTAAAAAATTTTAAAACCACAGTTCTGGATTTATCAGTAAAACACCGTCTTTGCCTTCCCAATTGGGGAGTACACCTGAAGCCAGGGACCCAAATGGTGCAGCCGAAGGTTAGAGTCTAGAGGCCAAGGCGAGTGCAGGCAGCCATGAGGACAAGAGAAATTCTTACCACTTAGGTCAGGTTATTTATTTTAAAAAATTTTTTTCGGTTTATTTTGAAAGACTGAGAGAGAGAGAGAGAGAGAGAGAGAGAGAGAGCATGGGGTAGAGGCAGAGAGAGAGGGAGAGAGACTTCCAAGCCAGCTCCGGCGTGACACAGTGCAGAGCCCTACGTGGGGCTTGAACTCATGAACCGTGAGATCATGACCTGAGCTGAAATCAAGAGTCGAACGCCCAATGGACTGAGCCACTCAGGCGCCCCTAAGTCAGGTTTTAAACGTGAGAAAGGACAAAGAGCTGCCAAGGTACTCAGAAAAAAAAAAAAGACATACCTAATTAATATTTTATTTTTGATCAACAGATTTAATGGGTATTGCATTCAAAGTTTCGGTACTCATAAAACTGTAATACAAGGATATACTTTTTGATGAAAAGTTGAACTTGGTGTAGAAGTCTGGTTCTAGCTCCAAGGGAAAATCTTCTCCCTTTCCCCATTATCTCGTGGCAGAGGGTGCAAATTACAAGAGCAGAGATGAAATTTGGACAGGGAAATTAACAGGTGGAAAGAATGTTTCCTAGTTTACGAGGAACAACTAAAAATTAACTTTTGCTGAACCAATGATATTAATGCATCTAAAGAAATAATATGTAGACAACAGTATGAGAGAGAAAGAGATTCTATCTGTGCATGTGCAGCATTGTCTAAGGGAGAGACAAACTGAATCTCATATAATATTAAGTGGAATACCGGATTTCAACCTGTCTACACAAGAGCATCCATTGCCTTTTTGGAGGTATGATTGACATAACATTATATTAGTTTCAGTGTACCATTGTCTTTAATTGTAGTGCACACACATAGAAAAATGAACGGCAGGGGTACTTGGCTGGCTTAGTTGGAAAAGCATGTGGCTCTTGATCTCAAGGTCGTGAGTTCAAGCCCCAAGTTGGGTGTAGAGGATACTTAAATAAATAAACTTGAAAAAAAAGAAAAAATGAATGGTAGAAAACACACAAAATATATTCATAGTGGTTATGACAGTAAGCAATTTTTATTTTCTTCTGTATAATTTTCTGTATCTTCTCAGTTCTCTACAGAACTTGTAAAACTTTTACAACGTAAAACATAAAGTTAATGTAAAGGCCTATTAATTTTTTTAATGTTTATTATTTTTGAAAGAGAGAGAGAGAGAGAGCAAGAGCGGGGGAGGGGTGGGCAGAGAGAGAGAGGGAGACACAGAATCGGAAGCAGGCTCCAGGCTCCGAGCTGTCAGCGCAGAGTCCAACGCAGGGCTTGAACCCACGAACCAGTAGATCGTGACCTGAGCTGAAGTCGGACGCTTAACCAACTGAGCCACCCAGGTGCCCCTAATGTCAAGGCCTATTTTGTGAACAATGAAAAAGACAAGTATGGCTAAAGTTCTCCGGATCCTTGAAGGCCGTGTTGCTGGCCAAACCCTGCAGATTCCCTAATCCCAAAGATGCCCCAGGAAAGAGCCAACGTAGTACTGAGTCTCTAAGTAGTTAAATTTCCTGGTAAACTGGCCCGAAGTGTAAGTGACATGAAAGGACACCTCTTGTCCTTGAGCTTAAAGGAATTTAGGCTAGAGGTAGGCCTGCCTTTTTCTCCTTGGCCTACTCTGATTTCCTCTTTGGGTGAGGTCAAGGGTGCCTGCCCATCACAGGAGGTGACCCTGGTCTGTCTTGTCATAACAGCCACATGAGATGCAGGGGTTAAAAGGATACAGAGAGAACCTGCATCACACTGAAAAGCTGGCTTCAATCCTGTTCTAAAATCCCTTTACTATTTTCAGAAAAACTCCAACTCCCAGTAGGGGAGGGGAAAGGCAAAAGCAGGGGCTCGAAGACTTTGGTGACAATCCCAGTACACACATACCACACACTGTCTCACACACACACACACACACACACACACACACACACACACACACACCTAAAACAAAACATTCGTAAACAATACCTTATAATCAAGGCCGGCTTCCCAGGCATGTGGTTAGCACAGTAGCACAGAGGTCCATGCTCAGAAGGACCCCCACACTTGGTTTAATGTTCTGCTGTTGCTGTCTTGAAATTCTTTGTAATTTTATTTTTGAACTTGTGTTTTGCAGGTGAAGTCGGGTGGAACAGTGGCGCCTGCCCATGCGCAGATGAAACTCGGGCAACATGCGTGTCTGCTGTCATTTCTCGCTGCTCGTTTGCCCACGGCTTTGCGGATGCCGCCACCCTCCCCCCCCCCCCCCCCCCGCTCCGGGGTGCCGCACTCCGGTGGGCCTGTGGTGCAGCGGGGTTCAGCAAGACTCCGGGCCAGGACAAAGTGAGAGCATCACATCTACAACTGAGTAAGGTGGTGGTGACAAACCAGAGGCCACACTTTTCCTTTTGAACCAGAGCTTGTTTCCAGCACAGAAAGAAGTCAGTGGCATTCTGAGAAGCATGGAGACCCAGGAACCCCAGCATACCCCAGTGAGTTACTTTCCTGTATTAACTAATCATTGATGCTGGAAATAATGACACAGGAGGCAAAGAGAAACCCACCCTTTCCCTTTCATCCATCCTTACTCATCGGGAAGCTGAAGGTAGAGACTGTTGGTGAAATAGACATGTATCAAGAAAGGAAATAACATTTTTTCCCTTGGGATGAGAATAGCACATCATGGTGTTGTACAACCAAAACGAGTATCATAATATATGTCAATTATATCCCAACAAACATTTAAAGAATGCGAAATAAAAATTTAGAAAATGAAGTGAAATCAAAACAGCTGAATGAGTTTTGTGAAGTGTGGTCACTATTCTGGTAAGAACTGAATACTTAGTATACGTGCATGCATGGTGATTCGGCCTGTTGGTTAGATGTTCTTACATTTACATTTTATTTTTTAATTTGAGAGAGAGAGTGTGTGTGAGCAAGCGGGAGGGAAGGGGCAGAGGGAGAGAGAGAATTTTTTTAATGTTTACTTATTTTTGAGAGGGGGGGAGAGGAGAAGAGAGAGAGGGGGACTGCAATCCGAAGCGGGCTCTGTACTGACAGCAGAGAGCCTGATGTGGGGCTCGAACTCACGAACCGCAAGATCGTGACCTTGGTTGAAGTCAGACGTTGAACCGCCTGAGCCATCCAGGTGCCCTGAGAGAGAGAGAGAGAGAGAGAGAGAGAGAGAGAGAGAGAGAGAGAATCTTAAGCAGGCTCCATGCTTGGTGCAGAACCCAGCGTGGGACTCTATCCCACACCCTGGGATGATGACCTGAACCCAAATGAAGAGTTGGACGCTTAACCAACCAAGCTGCCCAGGTGCCCCGTTACATTTGCATTTTATCTATCTATCTATCTATCTATCTATCTATCTATGCATCTATCTATATATTTATTTACATTTGCATTTTAACCTGGCATTGCAAAACATAAAAACGTATGGTAAAATTCATGTTAATGACCAAAGTTTTTGTTTCCTTAGGATGATAACAAATAGATAAAGAGCATGTAAAAATTCTGTGATAAGTCAAAACAAAGACTGCAGAAGAAGGGGAAAAGCTTTATATTTACATGCCTTTCATACCACCTTTGTCCCGCCTTTTGATGAGGAACCCCACATTTTCCATATTCTGCAGCCAGTCCTGCCTCTAATGTTGGGGGGGTGCTGGGATGCTTTCTGCTCTGGTCTTCTCTATTTGTTCTTAAATGCTGTTCATGAGCCACTAAATTGATTTTATGACCCTGAAAGCATTGTGATGGGCAGTTGGAAGAACACTGCCCTAGAAGTTAGAGTGCATGGTTACCATTTCCCCAAACATTTTTCTCCTCCACTAAAGCAAAAAGCTTAACAGCCAGGCCTGGGGTCAATCAGAAGCAGTAACATCCTCCCTTGGGGGAGATAATCAGAGGTATCAGAAAAGTCCTGCCAGCACCTTCACAAGACTGCTTGATTAATTATTGCCATGGCTTCTAGAACCAATGAGATGGGTAATTTGCTCCCTCAAGGCCTTATAGTTATGTCTCTTTGATCTTACCCCAGAAGTCTCTGCAATCCATCAAAGTAATGCTTCAATTAAGTTTATCCCAAAGCCATTCCAGGTACTAGGTCAAGAAGTCACCCCCGATTCTACTTCCCATCTAAAATCATACACGACTCCGTTATCTCAATAAGGTCATTGGACAGAATTATACAATGTGTGCCAGATATTAACATCCACAGAGGAAACTACATTTTTAACAAAACAAACACTATGGTGGTTCAGAGCATAAGCAGAGGAATCAATTAGACACAGATACTAATCCTAGTTCTTCCCCCTCTCTTGGGCACATGATGATCTTTCTGAGTTTTGATGACCTCATCTGTAAAATGGGGATATTAATACTTACCTCATAGTGTCGAGGTGAGGAGTAAATTAGTTAATGTTTGCAAAGTGCCTAATGACACTTAGTAAATGATAGCTGTTTTCAATTGTCTTTCCAACACAGAAATTTAAGTAAAATGATCAAAGTAAAGCTCCTTACATAGCTTTTATCTGGAATTGTTCAGTCCAGCCTAAAGGGTCTTTCTGGGGTGCCTGTTCTGTGGTTCTAAATGGGGGGTGACATTGCCCCACCAGGCGATATTTGGCAATGTCAATGTCTGGAGACATCTTTGGTTGTCACTACTGTGGGGGAGGTGTTACTGACATTTAGTGGGTGCTGGTAAACTCCCTACTATGCACAGAATGCTCTCCCACTCCAACATACAACAAAGAATGACCCTATGCAAGATGTCAGTAGAGCCAAGGTTGAGAAATCTTGCTCTGGTTGAAGCCTGGACCATCTACAGCATCTAAAGGAAAGTGTATAGCTCCTTCAACACCTCAAACACTGGATTACTCCAACCTCTTATCTTCCAAAGTCTCCAGATCTAGCAGAATACACGGTGTAGTAGCAAAGGAAAATATCCCTGGTTATCTGAAAAAGTTATTAAAACACTAATCTTTTTTTCCAACTACATATCTATATGAGGCCTGATTCTCTTTACATCCTGTAACCAAAACAGCATATGGCAACCGACTGACCACAGAAGCCAATTTGAGAATCTAGCCAGCTTTTATTATGCCAGACATTAAAGAGAGTTTCAAAAATGCAAGACAACACCACTTTTCTCACTAGTTCTTTCTGTTTTGGAAAGTGTAAGGTTTTGGGGGGAAAAAATTCATGTTGCCAGTTCTGAGAAATGCTTATCCTCAATACGAAATTAAAATAGCAAATGGGACACAGCCTTCATCACCTACTTGGATTCCTATCACAACTGTGAATCTTCTCCCTGCGAGGAAAGGTATTCTAAGTAAGAATCTAGCTGACGTTTCTCGTCCGGTTTCTAGGGATAGACACAACTGGAGTGAGAATCCATGGATTCCTGGAAAAAGTGTAACTGGAACTAAAGTAAGAACAGAAAACTATTCTCACTGACAAGGTTAGACGATGGTAAGGGAGGGAGCTGATGGATGGATGAGTAGATACTTTGAGGTAGAACGTGGTGAGGTAAACAAGTGAAAAGTGAATTGAAGCTGTGTCTTACCCCGTAACAAAACTTTAATGAAATTCAGACTGACAGCCACTGGGAAACTATTCAAATGCCCATCAGCAGAAGGATGGAGAAACCATTTGGGATGTATTCATACGATGGAATGCTACTCAGCAGTGACAAGGCATGTTCTGCTGATACACACAACACAATTTCAACAACATTATGATGAGTGGGGAAAAAAAGCCAGGCATGAAGGAATATATGCAGTATGATTCCATTTATAGAAAGCTAAAGAACAGGCCAAAATAACTGATGGTGATATAATTTGGAATAGCGGGTACCTATGAGAGGGTACGCATCGACTGGAAATAGGCACGGGTTGGGGGGGCTCTCTGGGATTACTTGGGTAATCGTAACATGGCTGTGTACGTCTTGCAAAGATCATAAGACTGGGCAGGCAAGATCTGTGCCTTCAACGGAATTAAATTGTGCCTCAGTGAAACAAATAAATTCAAGAACCAATGGCTCAATCGCATGTCAAAAGAATCTGTTGTGGGTCACTGATCTCTCCTGAGATGCCCTCCTTTCCAACTGGAGTGGTTGAAGTAAGGCTGTCACCACCCGTGGGCTGTTCTTGTGCAACTGAGACAATTCTCCCTCCCAGAGTATTTCTAGCCTTACACGTGTGTGCCCCTGTGTCCTAACACGGAGCTCTATGTGATTCCTCGCTTGCAGATACAGAAAGGACCAGAATGGGGAAAGGGTTCATTTCTCCAGCAAAAACATCCCACACATCTACTCCTTCCTGCCTCCACTACTCCACCCAGAGTACCCTGGGATCCTCCCATGTGGACTCCCTCCTTCCAGTGGTGCCCCGCTACAATCCTTTGTCTACACAGCAGCTGGGTCAACCAGATCATACGTACCACTCCCCTGATCAAGCCTTCCAGTGGCTTCCTGCCATATCCAGGAAGAAATCCAAGCTCTTCCCTCTCTCCAACAAATCCCCAAATGAGCTCTTCCTGCCTTTTTCACTAGCCACTCTGCCACTTGCTACTGTGCTCTGCCCACCCTGGCTTTCTTTCACTTCAAAAGCACCAAGTTCTTTCCTGACTCTGGACAATCACCCAGGCCATGTCTTCTGCCCAGAGAGCTCGTCTCTGTCCTTCTTCTACTGACTAATTCACACATCCTACAAATCTGCTAGAATGTTGCTTCCTCAGAAAGGCCTTTTCTGATTCTCCAGTCTGTTCGATTTCCCTGTTATTCATTCACAGAGCACATCACGTTCTTTTCTTTCATGGAGCTTCTGGTGATTTATAGTTACATGTTTCCTAGTGTACTCATATGTTTATTGTGTAATATTCCCTACTAGAAGGCTGCTGCCTCCAGAGTGCAGTGCTCATTGGCCAATAAATATTGGGTGAATGAACGAATGCTCTCATTCTGCTAATGACCTTGAAAAGTCTTCTAATGGAATACTTTGGAAGCTGCTAGGAAGACTGGCCTAATGAAAACGACAAGGGAGCATTAGAAGTATTCCAAGCAAAATAGAAAGAGCAGTCGTGCAACAATGAAGGACATCTGTTGTTTCAATGACTGCCCTAGGTGATTCTGAGGCAGATGGTCCTAAAATGAGACTCATGCTTTACTTGATGCTACAAATACTTCATTAGCACTGGGTGCTGGGGATACCGCCAAGAACAGGATAGATAGTCCCTGCCTCCATGGAGTCCACAGACCGAGAAGTACCACCCTAGCCTGATCACTTTGCTTCTCTCTGCTGTCTCCCTATGTTAGACTACATCCTGACCAGGTCATTGCCTTTCCTGTTTTCACTGTGTTTCCCAGCCATGGCTACACAGTGGGATTGTTTAGGGAGCCTTTAAAAATACTGATACTCTGGGCTCCCCTCCCCTAGATATTCGGTTTTAATTGTTCTGGTACGTGGTCCCGACAGGCAGATATTTTAAAGTTCCCAAGATGACTCTAGTGTGTAGCCAAGGTTGAGATGCTGAACTAGAAAGAATAGTGCAAGACGCAACAAGGTTGGACATCTGGGATCTTCTCGGCCCTTGGCCGAGCACGTTAACCCTAACTAGAGGTTCTCATGTGTGGTCCTCTCATTGCCTGAATCTGCTGGGGAGTTTGTTGAATGCGAACTCCTAGATTCTACACCCAGAGTTGGAGATGAGACCCATGAACCTGTCTTACTGCACCGTACAGAACTTCCAGCGCTATGTTGAATGGCAGTGGTAAGCGCAGATATCCTTGCCTTGTTCCCGGTCTTAGGGGTGAAACATCCATTCTTTCCCCATGAAGCATGATGTTAGATGAAGGATTTTTGCAGATTTTTTTTTTAATCAAGTTAAGGAAGTTACCCTCTATTCTTATTTTTAATAGTGTTTTAAAAATTATAATTAGATGTTGAATTTTGTCAAATATTTTGTCTGCATGGATTGACATAATCATGTGATTTTCGGGGCACCTGGGTAGCTCAGTCAGTTGAGTGTCTGACTCCTGATTTTGGCTCAGGTCATGATCCCGGGGTCATTGGATTAAGGCCCGCTGAGCGTGGAGCCTGCTTAGGATTCTCTCTCTCTCTCTCTCTGTTGTCTCCTCTGCCTCTCTCCCTTGCTCGAGCTCTCTCTCTCTCTCCCTCTAAAATAAAAAAAAAAATTAAATCATGTGGTTGGGGGTATTTGGGTGGCTCAGTCAGTTAAGTGTCCAACTTCGGCTCAGGTCATGATCACAGGGTTCGTGAGTTGAGTGCTGCAATGGGCTCGCTGCTGTCAGTGCAGAACCCACTTTGGATCCTCTTTCCCCCTCTCTCTACCCCTGCCCCTCTGGTTCTCTCTCTCTCAAAGTAAATAAATAAAAACTTAAAAAAATCATGTGATTTTCTTGAGCCAGTTATTATCGTGGATTATATTGATTCATTTTTTAAAACTACAGAACCAGCCTTGCATCTCTGGAGTAAAACTCAATTGGTTATGTAGTAGAATTGTTATATTGATGGATTCTATTTGCTAATAGTTTCTTGAGGATTTTTGCATCTCGGTTCATGAGGAATATTAGTCTATACTTTTTGGTCGTTTTTTTTTGTTTGTTTTTGTTTTTTTTTTTGTTTTTTTTTTTTTTTTTAGTGTTCTGCTTGGTTTTGATATTAAAGTAAAACTGACCTCATGAAATGAAAAAGTGTTCCCCTCTTCTGGAAGATATGGTGGGTTATTGATGTTAATTGTCTGTTAAATGTTTGGTAAGATCCTTTAATGAAACCAACTGGGCCAGGAGATGTCTTTTTAGAGAGATTTAAAGTTATGAATTCAATTTCTTTCATTGTTGTAGTACTATTCAAATTATTTATGTCATATTGGGTGAGTTTTGGTAGTTTGTGCTTTTCAAGAATTGGTCCATTTTATCTAAGTTCTCAGATTTCCATGTGTAGAGTTATTTGTAGTATTTTCTTATTATTCTTTCAAGGGCTGCAGAGTCTGTAGTGATGTCCCCTGTTTTGCTCCTGATGTTAGTTGTTTGTGTCTTCTCTCTTTCTTTTCTTTTTCAGTCTTGCTAGAGCTTTGTAAATTTTATATACTTTTTCACAGAACCAGCTTCCCATTTCATTGATCTTATGTAATTTTTTTCTACTTTCAATTTTATTGATTTCTGCTTTTTTATTATTTTCATCCTTTTCCTGGCTTTGGATCTATTTTGCTCTTCTTTTTCTGAGTTCTTTAAGTTGGGGCTTAAATTACTGATTTGATCCTTTTCTTTTTTAAAAAATGTTTGTTTGATTGCTTGCTTGTTTGTTTATTTAGAGTGGGGAAGGGGCAGAGAGAGAGAGAGAGAGAGAGAGAAGGAGGGAGAGAGAATCCCAAGCAGGCTCCTCGCTGTCAGCACAGAATCCAATGTGGGGCTTGAACTCAGAAATTGTGAGATCATGACCTGAGCTGAAATCAAGAGTCAGACAGTTAATCGACTGAGTCACCAAGGCGTCCCTGATTCTTTTCTTTTCTATTGTAAACATTTGGTGCCATAAATTTCCCCTCTAACACTGCTTTATCCGGGTCTCAGAAATTATATGTCAGATTTTAATTTTCATTCAGTTCAATGTATTTTTTTCATTTCCCTTGAAACTTCTTCTTTTGATCTCTGGATTATTTAGAAGTGTGTTCTATAGTTTCCAAGTGTTTTAAAATGTTTCTGTTAGCTTTCTCTTCCTAATTTCTAATTTGATCCCATTGTGGTCAGAGAACAAACTGTGTGCTTTCAATTCTTTTAAATCTGTTGAGGTTTGTTGTATGGACCAGTGTATGGTCTCTCTTGGTATTATGTGTCACGGGGGCCTGGAAAGAATGTGCATTCCTCTGTTGTTGGATGGGATATTCTATAAATGTTGATTAGATCCTTTTGGTAGATGGTTTGGTTCCTCTGTATCTTTGCTGATTTTCTGCCTGGTTGTTCTATCAGTTGTTGAGAGCGAAGTGTTGATGTTTCAACTAAAATTGTGGATCTATTTTTCCTTTCAGTTCTGTCAAGTTTTGCCTCACAAACTCCTCAGCTCTGCCATTTGGTGCATACACATTCGGGATTCTTAGCAGATTGGCTCTTTTATCATTATGTAATGCTCCTCCTCTGTCCCTGATACTTTTCTCTGTTTTACAGTTCCTATCTTCCTGTAGGTTATTTGAATGTTTGGTTTTTTTTTTTTTTTAGAATCCCATTTTGAGGTAAATATAGTGTTTTTTAGTGTATCTTCTTTTACAGCCTTTTAGTGGCTGCTCTGGGCATTATGCTTATAGAACTCATCACAGTCTACTGGTACCATCATTTTCCCAGTTTGGGTGAGCGTAGAAAACATAATTGAGAGAACTGAAAAGGAGACACGTTTTCTAAATGGTGTTTGACAATTGAAGCAAAGACGAAAACACTACCTTGACCCGGTCGTCATTTATGAAGACAATTACATTATAAATGGGGGAAGGTAAAGGGAAGCAAAGTCTCTGCCTGGGGTGGCTCCCCATTACTGCTGTGTGGGGATGGTAATTCTGGCTCTTCGTATTGTCTCCACTGATACCCGCTCGGGTGGAAAAGGTTGGAAGGTTTTGTTGCTTACTTCTCACAGGGCCTTCACTGATATTCGGGAACTGTGGGTGGTGTGGGGTGACCTATATTCCGCTAGAGGTCCTGACCCCTCACTAGGCCTTTTCGACTCCACCCTGGCAGGGGGAGAAGACAGCTCTGGGACAGCCTCTTGGGGGTGGAGTATAGGCTCTGCACCGGGACCCCATGAGCATGGCTGGGTTGAGGCTTCAGGATTTTCCGTGGGGGTTGGCTAGAGTGGTTATTGTCTAAAAGATTTCCGTCTTGCTAGGCTGCCTCTCTCCTTGGTCTTTGGCTAGAGAGAGCTTGGAGCATTTTTGTCTGTGCCTTTTGGCACTTGGGGTTGCCAGCCTCTCCAGAACCCAGTCTGGAGAGACTTCACTGTTTAGTTCTTTGCATCCCGTGTTTTCTCCTCCACCTGCCTTTTTCTTCCCACCTTTAGGTGTCTTCTTGGGTTTATTTCATAAGTAATGTCCAGGGGTTTTAGCTGTACTTAGTGGGAGCACGAGGGGGAAGCACATCTACTCCATCCTTCTGGAAATGGAAGTCTACAGATATGTTTTGAAATTCTGAATTTGGGGGGATTTGAAGATGACAGTGTGAGGCACGGTGATTCTCAGACTTGAGCCTGCATCAGAATTGCCTGGGTGCTCCTGGGTGGCTCAGTCGGTTAAGCAGCGGACTTCGGCTGAGGTCATGACCTCGCAGCTCGTGAGTTCGAGACCCGCGTCGGGCTCTGTGCTGACAGTTCAGAGCCTGGAGCCTGCTTCGGGTTCTGTGACTCCGTCACTCTCTTCCCCTATTCTGTTTGTGCTCGCTTTCATTCTCTCCCTCTCTCTCTCTCAAAAATAAGTAAACATTAAAAAAATTAAAAAAAAAAAAAGAATTGCCTGGAGGGCTTGCTAAAAGCACGATTTGCTGCACACATTCCCCAGATATTAAGATTGGCTAAATGTGGGATGGGGTTTGGAAATGCGCCTGACAAGTCCGTGCCAATACTGCAGCTTCAGGGACTAGATTTTAAGATCACTCCCTTAGGGATATCTCTGTAGTGATTCTCAACTCTGGCTTCTCCTTAGGCTAACCCAGTGAGTTCGATCTTTTTAAAACAAAAATGTTCAGCCACCACCTATCCCCCACCCCTCCGGTACTTTCTTTCCATTGGTCTGAGGTGAGCCCCGGAAATTTTGTAGCTTTAAAAGCTCCCCAGACCTTGTTCATAATAGCCAAAAAGTGCAAATAACCCCTACATACATCAACTGAAGAATGGAGAATCAAAATGTGTCATACCCACATAATGGAACAGTATTCAGCCATGGAAACGAATGAAGTACATTATGTAAAGTGAAAGAAGTCAGATGCAAAGGGCCACCCACATATTATGATTCCATTTATATGGCATGTCCAAAACAGGCAAATCCATAGAGGCAGAACTTAGATTAGTGGTGGCCAGGGCTGGTAGGATTGGGAGGAAATGGGAAGTGCCTGCTAATGGCCATGGGGTTTCCTTTTGGGCATGATAAAATGTTCTGGAATAAGACAGTGATGATGGTTGCATGATTTTGTGAAAATGCTAAATGCCACTGAAGGGCACTCTTGATTTTTTTATTTTTTAAATATAATTTATCATCAAACTGGCTTACAGACAACACCCAGTGTTCATCCCAAGTGCCCTCCTCAATGCCCATCACCCATGAATGGCACTCTCCAAAACGATGCAGTTTATGGTATGTGAAGTCTACCTTGATTAAAACAAATTCCTCCTAGGTGATATCCTGAATGGTCCAACAACTGGAACAACGCAGCATCATGCCTCACACTGAGTTACAAATGCTGCCAGGAGTCATGGAAATTTGTAAACGCCCAGGTGCAACATTTGTACTTTCTTTTTTTTTTCCAAAAAAAATTTTCAATGTTTATTTATTTTTGAGAGAGAGAGAGAGCAGGGGAGGGGCAGAGAGAAATGAAGAAACGACAGAGGGGCAGAGAGAGAGGGAGACACAGAATCCGAAGCAGGCTCCAGGCTCTGAGCTGTCAGCACAGAGCCTGACGTGGCGCTCGAACCCACGAACCGTGAGATCATGACCAGAGTCGAAGTCAGATGCTCAACAGACTGAGCCACCCAGGTGCCTCTAAGTATCTGTTCTTTTAAAATACCTGGAATGATTTTGACATGCAAGTAAGGTTGGGAAACACCATCTTTTGGGGTTTTTTTTTTTTTTCGAATAAAGATTTCTTTTTGATTAAAAGTTTTTGTTTTCTTTTTTTTAAACTGAAGTACAGTTAACACAGAATGTTACATTAGTTTCAGGTGCACAACATACTGATTGGACAAATCTATACATTATGCTGTGCTCACCACAATGAAAAAAAAAACAGCATCTTAAGTGAAGGGAAGCCACTGAAGGTTTATTCTCTTTTAATTGAGGATTGTTATTTTCCAAAATGTTTCATTGTTTCAGCAGCTTATTAGAATAGAGTTAATTTAATGAGAATTTTGATTTACCACACGTTTGCCAAAGAGCCATTCAGCGCCCTTACACGTGAGCTATGTTAAACAATGGGATACGGGCTGTGTATTTATAAAGCCCATTTGATGTTGAGTCTAATTATGTCTCTGTAGTCGGTTCCCACAGTTCGCAGAAGGGAATTGATGTCAACTGTAGATTTCTAACTGCTTGCTCATTGTTTCCCCGTCTTGTTCCTTTTTTCTTTTAGCCATGCGTAGCACGTTTCTAACATTTACATTATTTATGCAGTGTTTCTCAAAATGGAAAAGATCTTTCCTGACAGTATTAAACAGAATTGTTTTTAACTATAAGGGGGGAAAAATTAAAGCTCTCCACAGACTCGCCTACTTCCCAGAAGGAACTTCTGTTAATGCTGTGTTACATATACTTCAGACACTTTCTGCATGCACACAAAAGTGGAATTACACTGTGCCTTCTGTCTTTTCCCCTCACTTTGGAGAATACCTCCTGACAGTGCTTTCAAGAGCTACCTTGTCCATATTAATGACTGTATAGGGCAAAGATTAGCAAACCTTAATAGTACCCTGTTTTGGCTAAAGTGTTATGTGGATGACAATTGGTCCAACCCCATTAGGACAATCTTGCATTTCCTATCAATATTTAAATTGTCAGGGCGCTTGGGTAGCTCAGCAGGTTGAGCATCTGACTCTTGATTTCAGCTCAGGTCATGATCCCAGAGTTGTGGGATTGAGTCCTGCATGTGTGAGCATGGAGCCCACTCAGGATTCTCTCTCTTTCTCCCTCTGCCCCTCTCCCCCACCCTTGCACTCACGCTCTCTCGCTCTCTCTCTCTCTCTCTCTTAAAAAAACTGTAAAAAATATTTAAATTTTCCACACCTTACGATCCAGTGGTCACATTTCCAGGACTCCAACCACTTCTACAGAAACGGCACAAGGGCATCAGGACATTTGCACAACGGTACCCATTGCAGCACTAGTCGGTAGCAAAATGTAGAAACAACCAAATGTTTTTCAACAGGGAAATGGTTAAATAAATGATGGTGCAATATACTGTGTAACTCTTAAAATGAATGAAGCAGATCCGCATGTGCTGTCATGAAGAGAGAAGCAGGAAGTAATGTTAGGTAAAAAAGCAAAATTGCAAAAAAAAAAAAAAAAAAAAAAGCAAAATTGCAGAACATCACGTATGCTGTGATCTTAGTTTTGTAAAAAAAATGTTTCTGAAACATATCTATTGTGTATGTGTATATAACATATACATTTTTATACACACACACACCCCCTAGAAAAATGTCTGCAATAGAACATAGCAAATGTTAACGGTAATTCTCTTTGGTGAGTGAGATGTTCATTTTTTAAAAAATACAAATTGTATTGTATTGCAACAAATCTAAATTATAACAAATCTAAATTTATTGCAATGAACAAGCAAAGTTTAATTTCTGTGTGTGTATGTGTATATATATATATGTACGTATATATATATATATGTACATATATATATATGGAATATATAAATTGCAGCTGGAACTGTACAATTCCATCTGGAAGTTGTGCTTTTGTGAAAGTTGGCAGTTCTGGAGACATTTGAACATGATTCAGGCAGGGCTTTAATCTGGAGAGAGACAAGCACCAAGAGAAAGGACCGATGGCAGACATACTCTATAGAGGAAAATCTACAGGACTTAATGACTAATTATATGCAAACTGAGAGCTCAGTCACTGAAAGAACCTGGGGATACCAGTTCCCTGGATAGGGAAGCTAAAGGAAGAATTTTAAAGGTGGTGCTATCGTCACTGCAGAGTCTAGACAAGTGTACCAGTTCTCTATTGCAGCAAAATAAGTTCCTCCAAAACTTGGTGACTTAAGATAACAATAATCATGTGGCATCTGTATGGTTTCTGTGGGCCAGGAATTCAGACTAGGCACAATGAGGAGAACTCGTTTCTGCCCCATGACATCTGTGCCCTCTGCTGGAAGATCCAGAATATGGGGGCTGGAATCATCTGATGTTTCTCTCACTCGAGTGTCTGAAGATTGATGCTGGTATCAACCAGAATGCCAACTTATGGCCTGTTCAGGTGGCCTGGCTTCCCCACAGCATGGTGGCTGAGTTCCAAGAATGAGCATCCTGACAGAAAGAGAGCAAGAGAGAAAGAAGGGCCCAGGTGGAAGCCATATTGCCTTTGTGACCTCGCTTTGGACGTCCCCCGGCACTGCCTCCACTGCATGCCATTGGCCAGTGCAGTCTCAAGCCCTTATCCCCAGATACAAGGGCAGGAAGAACAGACCTCACTTTGGGAAGAAAGTTAGCCACATGGTAAGAGCACATGAGCAAGATCCATAGGTGTGACTATCTTTGGAAAATACAATCTCTCACACCTACATCATACCTTAAGGTGAATTACACTATTAATGTCTCAATGGATTATCACTTTCAGAGAGATCTGTATTTAGCTAAGGACTCCAGTAGTCCCCTATGCCTTGGCCTAAATGAATAAGTCAGTGAATGCGGGGAGGCTATGTCACCAAAGTGGGAGGCATAATTTGAGGAAGAGTGCTGTAGTCTAATATAAAAGGCTTAATGTAAGAATAAAAAAGACTCAAAGGTCTTGAACACAGCATACAAGGTTCTCTATGATCTGGCTCTTGCCTAATTCTTGGGTTTAATATGGTTTAATCTTCCAATTATTCCTAGATTCATACCTTAAATACAAGGTAGGCCAAATTTCTAGAAGTTCATCAAACATACCATCTCAGGTCGGGTTCCCTAGAAGCAGAGCCTGAGACAAGGATCTGGGTGCTTGTAATTTACTGAGGGAGAGGTCCCAGGAAGAAGGGAATAAGGGATGTCCCCTGGAGCAGGGAACAGAGCTGGGGAAGGATGTGGTCCCATTTGGAGTCTAGCTTTGGCCAGATCCCAGATCCCTATGAAGGATGTTTGATACCACAAAGTGATGCCATTCTAAGGCAAGGGAACTGTGTCCATCAGTCATTGGCTGCAGGTTGGAGGAGGGGAGGCAGGCAGGCAGGCTGCCCACGTGGCATGGTGCCTGACCTCTGGACCAAGACAGCTCTCACACCTCAGGGCAATTTTCCGGAGAAGGGAGAGAACTTGTGAGCTTTTAGCAGCCCACATTTCACAGCAGCTGTGGGGACTTGGGGCAGGGCACCAGCAAGGGCCATCGTGCACGTTAATCTGTTTCAAGCCCTCAGACTCTGGCTCGTACTAGTCCTTTATCCTGGGATACGACCGCCTCTTGTTTTCTTCACTGGTATCACCTCCTCCAGGAGGCTTTCCCTGATAACTAGCTGACTACACCCTACCCTTCTGTGCTCACATAGAACCCTGTGAGACTCTCCCCAGAGCTCAGTATTTACCAGGTACTGAAAGTATCTGCTTACGTAACCAGACTTCCCCTACGGATAGACACTCACCAAGGCAGGAACCACATCAATTCATCTTTTTGCCCCAGGCGCTTGGCAGAGTGCCAGGTGAAGCAGGCCTAAATAAATAGCTGGTGAATTGAACACCAGGTAAGTGGCTTCTTAAGGTGGTGGTGCTCAGCCAGCCAGCCCTGCTGTCAAGAGCTTTTCCATCCCCATGTAGTAGGATGGAGAGTGGGGAATCTAGTTAATATACTTGTGACAAATTAAGTGATTATGACAAATAAACTAGCTGAAGGGTTTTTCCCCACCCCTAAGTACAAACACTGTCCTAGTATTGTCACATTTAATTTTTAATTTTTTTTTTACTCATTAAAAATTCTTTAAGTTTATTTATTTTGAGAGAAAGCGTGCGCTCGTGCACAGAGGAGGGGCAGAGAGAGAAAGAGAGAGAGAGAATCCCAAGTGGACTCCACACTGTCAGCACAGAACCTGACGTGGGGCTCGATCCTACGAACCCGTGAGATCATGACCTGAGTTGGATGCTCAACCAACTGAGCCACCCAGGCGCCCCTATTGTCACATTTTAAAGAATATGTTCTAACATGGTTTAAATGTTGTCACTTTAAAAAACAACAGTGTTGAGGTGCCTGGGTGGCCTCATGGGGATTCTGTCTATAAATGTTTGGCTTTACATTTTCAGTTGAAGGGGCGCCTGGGCGGCTCAGTCGGTTAAGCATTCAGCTCAGGTCATGATCTCGCTGTCCGTGAGTTTGAGCCCCGCGTCGGGCTCTGTGCTGACAGCTCAGGGTCTGGAGCCTGCTTCTGTGTCTCCCTCTCTCTCTGCCCCTCCCCCACTCATGCTCTGTCTCTCTTTCTCTCTCAAAAATAAATAAACATTTAAAAAACTCAAAAAAAAACCAGTGTTAAGGTGAAGAGGGAAAGATGATGAAATCTATGTTTTCACAGGAAGAGAAGTGATTTTTTTTTTTAGCAGCTGTGGCTCGGTGTAAGCTGTGGGAGAGTTTGTCACAGCACTAATCCTGCTAGGACGTACAAAGAGAAACTAAAGTTATGTCAGTGCCATTGGCAACTCAGACGCAAAGGGCCTGAATCCAGGGATAAGGAGGGAGATGAATTTGAGTAATACCTACAAGATAAAGGCTCCTGGGTACTAAGTGACCTGGTGGATGTGGGGGAAGGCAGAGGAAAAGGGCTCCAGGTTGCCAGAGGCCAGAGATGCCAAGGCCAAGGCCAAGGCCGGTTTCCCTGCTGCTGTGCTTGGAATCATTCTGCGTTTGACGTACACCCCTGGAGCGCCACAGAGTGACGGTGTTCTTGCCTTGTGGGTGTCTGACTGAGCCTCCACACGATGGGGAATGGGGCAGTGGCCTCAGGGCAGTGAGGAGGAAGGAGGCGAGCACAGCAGAAGATATGAAGGGGAAACACTGGGATCCCAGGACCTCAGCCCAGAGCCTCCTGCACCCCGACTGGTGACAGGAAGTTGCCCAAGTGGCAAAAACCTCTGGGGACCTTGTCCAGGGGCTGCTCTGGGCCAAATTTCATCACCAGCTATCTTTATTTTTAGCCTGCACCACCTCTCAGGGTAACCAGGTCTATAAATGTCCATACAACTCGCTGTGTCTGAGCTCAGGGCAAAAAGGAGCAGCTAAAAAGGATAGTGCTCGGCCCCTGTGCTGGGCAATTTGCCACCTGCGGTTGGCACCGGCCTGAATCTCACACCCCTCGGGTTACCTCACCAGTCCTCCTCCTATCAGGTTTCACAAAGAAGGTTCCCTGGGCACAGGTAAATCAACAGCCGCCAGCAGGCAGATCACAGCAAACCCAGGTCCCACACCACCTCGTAGGATGGGTTATCCAAGGCCTACCCCTGGGGGATGAGATGGCAGTCTACGGGCCCATGGTGCCGCCTGGGGCTGGTGGACCACTCACGCCCTCCTCTCTCAGGCCCCTCTGCATCCTGCTGGTGAGCTGATTCCTGCCGGGCTGCCTCGAATCCGGGGGTGGGCTCTCGGGCACCTGCACGCACCCTCTCATCCCACTAATGTTCCTGCCAAGTGGGGAAGGAGAGCTGGGGCTCCAGGCTCAGGCAGCTGAGCAGCTGAGGGCCTGCAGTTTCCGACCCCGGCACAATGGGATGAACAGGCCTCACCTCACAGGACTCTCGCCCTGAAATTAGGTGTGCAAAGCGCCAAGCACCTTGCTTTGCACATAGTTCGCGCTTAAGTAACGACGCACCCATAAGTCTGATGTGTTCCCCCCAAATCTGCAAGAACGGGGTGGCTTCTTGTCCCTTGGAGGCTTATTCTTATACTTTACCCAGCCAGCTTGCCTCCGACTTCTTTTATACTTGGGTCTCCTTCCTTTATTTTCTCCGTAGCACTTGTCACCATCTCGCGCACTAGATATTTGCTTGTTTACTTATTCTCCATTCCTGAGGGCAGGGAGCTCAGCCTGTCTTGTTCACAGGTGTTTCTCCAGCTCCTGGAACAATGTCCAATGTGTAGTAGATGCTTAATAAACATTTGTTACGTGAGCCACCCCCCAATATGCGTGTGGCCCCGCAGCTGCCCTGTTGCCCAAGCCAGGGTACTGGTCCTCCTCAGCTCCTTCCCTTGCCTCACACCCACATTCAATCAAGGGTTAACACCTGACTGTCCTACCACCTAAGGGTCCCTGGCACCCATGCACTTCCCCTCATCCCCTTGTTAACATGACAACCTGGCTCACTCAGAATAAACAAAGAGACTCCTAATTTGTCTTCTGGATTCCATGTTTGCCCACACCTAACCCATTGTCTATGCTGAAGATGGACTGATATTACCCAAATAATTCTTCAGTTGTCCTTTACTGCCCCCAGAATAAAAGTCCCTCCCTAGCAGGGCCTACTAGGCGCTCATGGCGTGGCCCCTGCTCACCTCTGTGCCCATCCTGCTCCTCTGCCCTCCCTCCCCTTTAATACAGAACTTTCCTTTTTCTACTGGGTCTCCTTTTTCTTTTTAAGTTTATTTATTTATTTATCTGGTGGAGGAGGGCCAGAGAGAGAGAGAGAATCCCAAGCAGGCTCCACGCTGTCAGCACAGAACCTGATATGGGGCTCGAACCCATGAACCACGAGACCATGAGCTGAGCTGAAGTCAAGAGTCAGACGCTTAACTGACTGAGCCACCCACGTGCCCCTCTACTAGGTCTCTCTCTCTCTCTCTCTCTCTCTTTCTCTCTCTCTCTCTCTTTTTAAATATAATCTATTGTCAAATTGTTTTCCATACAACACCCAATGAGTAGTGCTCATCTACTAGGTCTCTTTTAATGTCTCTCAGAATCTTGCCCACCTCACCATTCCCTATCTAGAACACTGTCCCTTGTCTCCTTGAGCCATGCCTCACCTGCACCAGCCCTCCTTCACCAGGCTACTCCCTTCGTTCCTCTTGAGTGACAGCTTCAAAGTCATCTCCTCAGGAGACCTTCTCTGTGTGTCCCCTTGACCTCTCCACACCCTGCAGAGCATATGCTCCTTCCCAGTGTCCCCATAACACAATGCATTGCCTCTCTCACAGCACTTCATATATACACTGCATCTACTCTTTTAATTATTTTCCCCAGTAGAATATAATGTCCATGGCCACAGACGATATCTGTTCTTGCTTTGGTTTAACACTGACATAGAGCTGACTCTGTGCTAAGCACCTCTAGAAACTCTCTACAAATATTAATTCCTTTGATCCTCATAACAGCCCTAGGAGGCAATACTGTTATTACCATTATACAGACAAGGTAGCTGAGGCAGAGAGAGGTCAAGGAACTTGCCCAAGGTCGTAGAGCTAGTAATGGGCAGAGCTGGGATTTGAACCCCCAAATCCAAGCTCTCAACCATTATAATACACCAGTTCCCTTGTTCACTAAAGTATTCTCTCTCCCTTTATTTTTTAAGTTTATTTATTTATTTTGAGAGACAGCACATGTGCTTGTGAGTGGGGCAGGGGCAGAGAGAAACAGAGGGAGAGAGAGAATCCAAAGCAGGCTCCGCCCCGACAGCACAGAGCCCAACGCGGGGCTTGAACTCACAAACGGTGAGATCATGACCTGAGCCAAAATCAAGAGTTGGATGTTTAACCCGCTGAGCCACCCAGGCGCCCCTCACCAAGATATTGCCTGTCACATAGCAGGTGCACCCAAGAAATATTTGGAGAAAAAAAAAAGAATGACTAAATGGATACTGACCATGGGAATGGCAAAGTCTCTTGTGGAACAGTAGGAGAGGGAAAAGAGGTAGCCACACACTGAGACAGAGAGTAAGTTTAGGAGTCAGAGGAGTTGAAAGCAAATAGTCCAAAGGGTAAGGAAGACGCCCAGAGAAATGGCAGGTGATGAAAGAAAAGGTGGCCGGGGAGGGAGAGCTCAGAATGGCCAGTGACAGCTCTGCCTTCAACAAAGGAAATCTAGACCAGACCATGGGATCTGGCCAGGAGCTGGCCCTGGGGGACATCAGAGCAGTTTCCAAAGAGTGCTGGGAAGAGAAGCCAGACTGCAAGGCTGAGGAGGCAGTAGGTGCTGCAGAAGCCAAACAGATTTCACTCCCCTCCGAGCCACGACAGGCGACTCCGGAAGGGGGAACAATCAGGTTAAGTCAGGTCTTTTTGTTAACATGCAGTGATCAGGGTCCACTTAAAGGCAGGGGGTCACACATTTTGGGGAAGTGAGAAGTCAAACCAGCTGTCACCAAAATACCCCACCACGGCCAATGCCAGGGAGTGTAAACGTGGGACAGAGCATGCTAACATTTGTTGTGAAGGGAATGAAGGCCAGGAGGGCAGTGCTTGGTAGGAACTTTTTCCTGAGAGATGTCTGCTAACCCCAGCCATAAGGTAGACAGATCTGGAATCGGGGAGTATGGTGAGGTATTAAAGCAAATTGATTTAGAAGCTACCGGTGAAAGAAAAGCAGATAAAGGGCAGAGATATGAAGAGGAAAGAGGAAACTATTTTCAAGAGCTC